>NC_090326.1:113726715-114342548 GCF_035084215.1 Heptranchias perlo | reverse complement strand
TTCTCCTGTTTGTTTCCTGCAACAGTCACCCTCCAACCTCATCCATAGTGAATCCTGGGAATTGTAGTCTGGGGATGCCAGTGAGCAAATTTAATACAAATTTTGCCTGATTATTTTCCCTGGGGAGAGAATATACCTCCCAGGATATTCAAAGGGCCAGAACAGTGGCTTCTGCTGTGGGTAGGTGGGGGGAGGGAACAGAAAATTTATTGGAGCCAAGCAGACTCATGAGGACAGGATTGGAATCCGTTCTGATGCTCTGTACGGTCTTCTATCCTGCTGATACTCTGGGGCTGATTCTCCTGAACCTTGCCCCTGAAAACATCTATTCCCTGGACGCAAAGGCTTCCGGCTCCTTTATCTCTCTCTATGATTTCTGGGGGTTTGCTGAGGAGGAGCCTGTATTTGACCCTCACTTTTAAGGCACACACAGAAATGGCACTAGCGCAAGGTTCTGGCAGTCAACGAACACCTTATGTAACAATGCGCAAACAAAGTTAGTACCATCAAGAGAGGAGATGAAGGGAAAAATAAATTTATTCTACCTAGTAAAAATCTGAATGAATAAATTTTGAGCAACAGATATGTAACAAGCTCTGAAACTACTGTTTTGACCACTGGCAGTTTGTTAACACCTTAAAATATTTCCAAGTGATTTATTCCTCATTTCTTTTGTTAAAAGAAGGATTCATGTTGTGGTACAGCTTCACAGGTGATGAAAGCCTTCCAGTACCTCACCCAAGTGGGTATCTTTCATGTGAATATGGATAGTGAGTCTCGGTAAGTTATTTGATGTGATGGGGTTCAAGTTGGAAATGAAGAGAATAGTAGATGAGACCAATTCTGTCTTCATCTGATAGCCACATGTATGCACATCCAGCAATTTGCTGACTGAACTTTTTCCATGCACTAGCCTGGATTACTACCAACCCAGATGAGAACTAACTCTCAGGTTTACTGATTTTTATAGCTGTTCCACACCACATGGTCTATTTACCTATTGAGTCCTGGAAGGTACACATTGGGATATAAACTTCAATATTTTTCTTTGTGGTAGGTCTTGTGTTCATTATTTTCCTAGATGGTCAGTGGAGCAATTACTGAAAGATGATAAAATTGAATTCTAATTTACATTCAAGTGATTAATCATGAACTAATACATCTTTTTCTAGATGTTAAGCATTCTAACACAGAGGCAACATCATGATAGAGTTTTCTGAATTCTACCAAAATGTGTGTTTCTTCCTTAAAGTAAAATATAATTTCATTCACTGCAATTTTTTTCAAATACTCACAGTAATAGTTCACTGGGGGAGAGAAGGAAACTTTTTTTTAGTTTGCTGCTTTAATGCCGAATTTACCTGTCGTGTTACATAATCAACATTGTATAATATTTCTTTTGCATGTTTTATATTTTAAAAATCCATTTTTCTAAAATACTGTCTGCCTCATACATTTTTTTTGTGCCATCTGGAGTATTACAAGTTTAGCCCATGAGAATACTGTGTAAATGGTGAAATGTTGAAAAAATGTAAGTTAATGACAATAATTGTGCTGGTCAGATCCTATTTTTGAGCATGGTCTGATTTTGACAGGCAATTTACGAAGCAACCTTGCAAATAAGATTTGGTTTGATGGGTCGTCATAGACCCTGTTTGACATTTGTCCCCAGTAAGACCGGATGCTACATGAAAAATTTGCTCAGGCAAGGAACTCCTAGGAATAAACTGTGCTGTAGCGTGGCACACATGGGATTGTACAAGGTGAGCGGAACTTCAACTTGTCACGGATGCAGTACATCTGACAAACATAAGTAGATGCTAATGGCCAAATCGTGACAGAATAAAGTCCCATAACCATATGGCTAATTGCCACAACAATATCTTCAGTGTTATTAATCAAGTTTTCATAGTGTGCCATGATAATTGGAATAATTAGAAACAGCATAGGCATAGCCAGCCTCAACTGCATGCTCTGTGAGCAGGGACTTGAAAGAACAGCATTTGCACTTTCTTCTGCATAGTTAAATGCTGTGGTTCCCAACAAAGGCTATAGTTAATTAGTGAATTAGCTCCCCGTGACTGGAGCCTTGTTGCCAGCAGGGGCGTTAAAGAGCATAAAGGTAGCAAAGTGATCCTAGGAAACACGCTGCTTGCCATTTCAAAACTTTTATTAACACTATTATGTGAACTGGCAAAATAGGCAGAATTCAGTCCATAATTTACTGGTACTCAACATCCAATTTGAAAAGTGGATGTACACTTGTAAGTACACATAATGCAAAACAGGTAAACAGATGGGAAATATTGAACTATAAATAAAGTTTCACAATAATTTCCTAAAAGGCAAACTGGTGTTGTAAGTAACAAATTAACTTACATTTAATGCAATTAGTGGTAATTGATATTTAGCATAAGAAAATATCTTTAAATTTTCTAATTTTAGGGTGGTACTTTTCGTAATGACAGCTATTTTGTAAACTTGCTGAAAGGTGTTAAACAAATGAAGAAAAATATTGATGTTCAGTGCTCCTGATTGTGCTCTTAGAAATTGCAGTCTACATTATGAGTAATCTCATTTACCCTTCTCCCAATGAGTGCTGCAAGATCCCAGTCACCCCAAAGTCTTCCTAGACCCAGACTGCAATCTCACCGTGCGTTTCTAGACCCTAGCATTCTTACACACTATCCCCTTATTATTCACTCCCTCCCCTAAGTCCTCCCTGTCCTACTTCAGCTCCACCATATAGAGCACTCTGACAGCCTTTTCCCATCCCCACCTCTCATCCTGCCTGTCTTGGCTTTAAAAGAATGACACAAGATAGATATTGAATACACCAAGAAAGCAAAATGTGAAAGCCATAGAGACATTAGAGACAAAAGAGAGAAGATAGAGGAAAAGTCCAGAGTGATAGACACCGTAATGAGTAAGTGTACAACTCATAGAGAGAGGATGGAAGACAAAGATTGAGCAACATGGAATTAAAGTATGGGAAAGAAATAATTACTGGGTGGAAAAAATTTTTTTTTTTGCCCGTGCAGGATGCCACCGATCAACTATGACATTGAATGTAACGTGGTGTATTGCCCTTGTCATTATAAAATACTGCATCCTCTGACTTACCTTGAACAAAGTATATATACTTATTTGTTTCCCTTGACATGACTGACTGTTAGTTGGATGTTACGCTGTTTTACAAGACCAAGTGTTATATACTAGGTAATGCATGATATTAATTTGCAAAAGTGGAGCGTTGTCACACTCAAAGCAATTTTATCTAACTTGGGAAGGTCAGTGATTAGGCGATCATCAATTTAAAATTGCCACATGTGAGGTGAGTGGTGAGGAGAAATTTACACTTTCTCTTTGTCAGTGTCACTTTCTCTTGCTTATGTGCACCCACATACAGTTCTTATCACTATCTTTCTACATCTTGGCCTCACTCATTGGGGGTGAAATCCATCTTGGGCCGTAGCGCAAAATAGACTTCAACGAAAAGAAAATGGGCGGGATGTAAAACGGGTGGCCAATTCGCTATCGCCCAGGATCAATTTCGCCCCCAGTGCGTTTCTTTCTCAAACACATCATCTCTTTCTGAGTTTCTGTCTCACTCACACATTGCTGGTAATGTTTTCTTTCACCCCCTGGCTGGTAATCTATCCCATTGGGATCAATGGGATGAAAATTGGGCAGGTTCCACAATGGGTGGGCAATCCACTCCGCCAGATTGCTGCCTAGACGACAAAGGTGAAAATTACCCCGTTGTCTTGACCAATCCTTCTCTCCCTCACTCATGCACTTTGTGAGTAAAAACAAGCTTCTCAAAATAGTTTACCTCTAAGGTTCCAAAGTTCATGTTCTAGCTTGTTTTGAAGTCATTTGTAGAAACAAGTTATAATTACTGCTATAGCCTCAGGCTTTGGATTGTATGGGAGTTTTGTCCATGCTGAGACTGGCATGCTGGGAATTGTAGGCACCAGTGCATGTTAGGAGCTGTAATTAAGTCTCATCAGCTGACAAAGTGATACCAGTTGGAAGGTTATTTGCTCAAGATCTAGACATTCTAAAAAAAAGGCATCCCATTTTAACATAGAAATGCTATCGTCAAAGTAAATTGAATTATCTTTTGCAAGTATTGTATTTTCTAATTAATTTTAAATTTCCCAGCTAGTGAGAGTCCATAATGGTGGGCAAAAAGATATTCTATATATATATATATATGGTTCATTTTGTTTAATTGGTAGCTGCTGCTGACTGCCTATTGCTGGTTTTCAACAACTTATTCACTCCATCACCAAGACCGCCTACTTCCACCTCTGTAACATCGCCCGTCTCCGCTCCTGCCTCAACTCATCTCCTGCTGAAACCCTCATCCGTGCCTTTGTTACCTCTAGACTTGACTATTCCAATACTCTCCTGGCCGGTCTCCCATCTTCCACCCTCCATAAACTTGAGCTTATCCAAAACTCTGCTGCCCCTATCCTAAGTCACTCCAAGTCCCGTTCACGCATCACCCCTGTGCTCACTGACCTACATTAGCTCCCGGTCTGGCAACACCTCAATTTTTAAAATTCTCATCCTTGTTTTCAAATCCCTCCATGACCTCGCCCCTCCCTATTTCTGTGACCTGCTCCAGCTCTACAACCCTTGTGCACCTTCAGGATCTCTTGCCCATTCCCCGATTTTTATCGCTCCACCATTGGCAGCCGTGCCTTCATCTGCCTGGGTCCTAAGCTGTGGAATTCCCTCCCTAAACCTTTCCGCCTCTCTACTTCTCTCTCCTCCTTTAAGACGCACCTAAAAACCTAACTCTTTGGCCAAGCTTTTGTTCACCTGTCCTAATACCTCCTTATGTGGCTCAGTGTCATATTTTCTTTGATAATCGCTCCCGTGAAGCACTTTGAGTTGTTTTACTAATGTTAAAGGCGCTATATAAATGCAAGTTGTTGTTGTTGTTTACATTCTTGCATGCTACTTATCGATTGGTATAATTCCTGTCTATTCACTTCTAATTTGTTGCTGTTCTATGACTATAAAATTTGAGCATATGCAATATGCAAAACAGTAAGTGTGATGGATAGACAGCGAATGTGCACAGTCGTACCTTTTATTATTTTGCTCACAGTACATCAGATGATGGCCTGCTTTATATTCAATCACTGTAAATCATTGGCCCTGATACGTTGCCAGTTGCATCCTCTGACTTTTATGATGAGCAATACCAAGGGAGATTTGCTGGTAATACATAAAAACAGTACATCTAATGTGCATTTCCTGTCCTTCACACTATACTTAGTGTCACACTCAAGCTCAAATTTCTCTCACACTTCAAAAACAAGTATAATGAAACCAAGCAACTCTCCAAGAGGACAAAATAACAACTTGAATATCTTGTAATTAAAAATGATATATGTACTCAGGAAGACATGCCAATTTGTGAGAGATGGAAAACCATCTAAAATACTGAGCCCTTCAGACCTACACTTCTCACCTCCAGTATCATATTCCAGTCTGTAAAGTTCCCTGACCAAACAAAAGTTGAAACTCTGATTTTTATAAAGCCTAAGGTTGGTTGGCTGAAGTTTTTGTCCAGTGTGAGAACTGTCAGCAATAAAATTATACACTTTGTCTTTTCAAATGTCAGTTGTGTTTGGAGAAAGCATCTTGAGCAATAAAATGTTCATGGATACAGGTCAGTCACTGGTTATGGGGGAGCAAATTGAGGGAATGAATAAGAGTACCACAACAAAGCATATCGGTGAAATTGAGATTTTTCCTATGGTGTATTGTACCAAATGCTGAATAAGCCTAATGGCAACACTGGATCGAAGGCAGCATGTGCTTTTGTGGTACACCGCACAAAACAAATCAATTTGGACTCCTCCGGAGGGTCGCTGCTCTAAGCTTGACATGCATGCTCAAGCTGTCAGGAGATGCGTCAATGCCAGATTCATCAGCCGCACTCACAAGACAGTCCAGAATGTCACCCGAGCACAATGCAATGCCATCGACGCTCTCAAGACCAACCGCAACATCGTCATCAAACCAGCGGACAAAGGAGGAGCCATCGTCATACAGAACAGAACGGACTATTGCAAAGAAGCATACCGACAACTGGACAACCAGGAACACTACAGACGGTTACCCGCAGATCCGACCAAAGAACACACCCACCAGCTCAACAAACTGATCAAGACCTTCGATCCAGACCTTCAAAGCATCCTACGCACTCTCATCCCACGTACTCCCCGCGTGGGAGACTTCTACTGCCTCCCAAAGATACACAAAGCCAACACACCCGGACGTCCCATCGTATCAGGCAACGGAACCCTGTGTGAGAAGCTCTCTGGATACGTCGAGGGCATCCTGAACCCCATCGTACAGGGAACCCCCAGCTTCTGTCGCGACACTACAGACTTCCTACAAAAACTCAGCACCCACGGACCAGTTGAACCAGGAACACTTCTCACCACGATGGACGTCTCGGCACTCTACACAAGTATCCCCCACGATGACGGCATCGCTGCAACAGCCTCAGTACTCAACACCAACAACAGCCAATCTCCAGACGCCATCCTACAACTCATCCGCTTCATCCTGGATCACAATGTCTTCACCTTCGATAACCAGTTCTTTACCCAATCACACGGAACAGCCATGGGGACCAAATTCGCACCCAAATACGCCAACATTTTCATGCACAAGTTCGAGCACGACTTCTTCACTGCACAGGACCTCCAACCAACACTATACGCCAGATACATCGACGAAATTTTCTTCCTATGGACCCACGGCGAAGAATCACTGAAGAGACTACACGATAACATCAACAAGTTCCATCCCACCACCAAACTCACCATGGACTACTCCTCAGAATCGGTTTCATTCTTGGACACACGAATCTCCATCAAAGACGGGCACCTCAGCTCCTCACTCTACCGCAAGCCCACGGACAACCTCACAATGCTCCACTTTTCCAGCTTCCACCCTAACCACGTCAAAGAGGCCATCCCCTATGGACAGGCCCTGCGAATACACAGGGTCTGCTCAGACGAGGAGGAACGCGATGGACACCTACAGATGCTGAAAGACGCCCTCGTAAGAACGGGATATGACGCTCGACTCGTCGATCGACAGTTCCGACGGGCCACAGCGAAAAATCGCATAGACCTCCTCAGAAGACAAACACGGGACACAACCAATAGAGTACCCTTCATCATCCAGTACTTCCCTGGAGCGGAGAAACTACGCCATGTTCTCCGCACCCTTCAACATGTCATCAATGACGACGAACACCTCGCTAAGGCCATCCCCACACCTCCACTACTCGCCTTTAAACAGCCACCTAACCTCAAACAGACCATCGTTCGCAGCAAATTACCCAGCTTTCAGGAGAACAGCGTCCACGACACCACACAACCCTGCCACAGCAACCTCTGCAAGACATGCCAGATCATCGACACAGATACCACCGTCACACGAGAGGACACCACCCACCAGGTACATGGTTCATACTCCTGTGACTCGGCCAACGTTGTCTACCTCATACGTTGCAGGAAAGGATGCCCCAGAGCATGGTACATTGGCGAGACCATGCAGACACTGCGACAACGGATGAACGGACACCGCGCAACAATCGCCAGACAGGAGGGTTCCCTCCCAGTCGGGGAACACTTCAGCTGTCAGGGACATTCAGCCTCCGATCTTCGGGTAAGCATTCTCCAAGGTGGCCTTCGAGACACATGACAACGCAAAATCGTCGAGCAGAAATTGATAGCCAAGTTCCGCACCCATGAGGACGGCCTCAACCAGGATCTTGGGTGCATGTCACCCCACCAGCGAAAAAAGGTTATCTGTTTTTAATACAATGGGTCATTCTCTCTCTTTCTCTGCCTTTTGGGTCTCTCTCTCTCTCTCTCTCTCTCTTTGTGTTCTGACCGTTTGTGTATTCAGTAGTCTTGTATGTAATGTTTCTCTGAACACCATTCCACTCCTTTGATTGCTTTGATTATATCTCTGCCGAGGTGTGATAACGGGCAGTTGGAAAGATTATCTGTAATCACCAGGCATTGTTCTCTGACTATATATGGTGTACCTTTATGGAATCCTACACTCACCTGACGAAGGAGGAAAGCTCCGAAAGCTTGTGATTTCAAATAAAGCTGTTGGACTATAACCTGGTGTTGTAAGACTCCTTACATTTGTCCACCCCAGTCCATCACCGGCATCTCCACATCATGTAGCCTTTGAAGTTGAATCTTCTCACGCATTCTCACAATCAAGCGACAAGCTTTCAAAGCCCAAAGAAAATGGGGCAATTTTTGGTGTCTCTGCTGCCTCGTTTTCCAACACGAATGGAAGAATAGGGAGACCAAAATCATAACAAATATTTCCCACCACCTTCCCACCCGAGGCCAACCTGGTACCAATTTCAAACCTTGAAATAGGTGCCAAAGCTCCTGCTGGAAACAGACGGAAGCCTCATTAGGCCATGCAAATTGAGGTCCTATGACATAGATAGGATCCCAATGCTATTTTAGTGTTTCAACACAATGCATCCTCAAAGTGTAGGTATTGCCCACTGCCCCTGAGTGGTAAGTGGTGAAACCAGCACCCCTTAAAGGGATCGCTGGAGGCCTTGAGGAAAAAGTTAAAGGAATGATTTGGGGAGAATTTTTTGGCAGCCGGATCAGCATTATCATTATTCCTACACCTCCCTAAAAATCCTCCCAAACTTTGGACTTACCTCTTGTGTAATAGTGTACTGCCAGATCGACTCCCCTTATGGGCTGCCAGATTCTAAACCCCACCCCCAGAACATCATCATGGCCATCAGCTAGGGACGAACAGGCAGTTCACCGTTTCCATGCTTTTGCAGTGGCCACTATGTAAAGCTGTTTGCATGATTTAAGCACGTGTTATCTTGATCTGAAAACCCAGAGAGCTAACACTTTAGTGCTGCACTGCTTGGGCTGATATGAGCAAAGCATTCTTCAGAATTTTATGAACAATTTCTGTGTTACATTATTGCATTCCTATTTGTTGATGTTGAGCAATTAAGGAATAATGGATTACCAACTGTAGTAATGAACTCCGTTCTTTAAAACAAATTTAACCTCCATGTACAAACCTCGTGTTCAGCCTACCTCTCTATTCTTTTTCTGACCTGGCATGGATTAGATTATTGACATGTTGGCCCAGAATTTCCTGCAACGGCGAGATTGGCGCCATACACTGTAAATCTCACCGTCTAAAGTTGATCTCGCCATTGCTAACTTGCTCCAAATTTTGCTGATTTTCTAATTAGAATATGCTGCAGCGAGCACAGTGGCGAATCAGGCACTCAGTGAATGAAAGCGTAACTTCTTAAATAAACTTTAATCTTCAATTATTTTAAGCTGTGGTGTTCCTTTTCGAGTTTCGAGATTTTTGTCAGTTTCACTGCTGTGTGTAATCTGAATGCAGGCCACTCCAAGTCACTATGTTGTAAATTCTTAATAATTTAGGAATAAAATAATTACTGACGTTTTTGTGGATTATGAGGGCATAAAATGAGCTAAGCAGGCTAACCTTGAATTTTTAGATTATTGAAAAGTTCTGGGTTTGAACGAGACTAAACACAAATCTTTGTGGACGGTTAAAATTTACATAATGACATGCTGACTTTCCTCTGAGCAGATGTGCTTGAGATGTTTTTGAGGTATATACATCAATTTACTCATAACTGATTGAAACAATAGTGATTCATAAGAAAATTAGAGTTGTTAGAAAAGATATGTTTGTTGTGTTAGTGGCTTTACTGAGGTTGAGCACTGTGGGAAAACAGAGATGGGGTTATTTAAATTCTGAAAACGATCTCAAAGATCAGCTGACCAACTTGGTTGCCTTTTGTGCAGAATTCATAAAGGGTCACTAGATAATATTTTGCTCCGGAATGATGTGATTACAAAGCTATTTCACCTTGTCCAAGAACAGATTGATAATATAGTGACTTGGAATGGCCTGCATTCATAGATTAGAACCAGAGGATACGGCCTGTGCTTGGAGAGGGGTAAAATTCAAAATGAATCTGTGGAAACAGTACTTCAGTGAGTGAGTGGTCAATCGCTCCCTAGAGAGACAGTGGAAGGAGTTATTATTGATTAATTCAAATACAAATTAGATAGATTTCTTTCAGAAAATAACATTTTGGGATACAGTATATGAGTAATTTGAGACATAACGTGGTAAGTGCGGCGTGCTTGGGAGTAATAGGTGACTTTGGACCTATGGTTCCCAAGTCTCCCCACCACTGGGGTTTTTTTGCCTCATATCTGGGTCTGTTGTAGACTAATTGATAGAGAATGATTGCTATGATTAGTCAACAACTGCATTATTGTTGTATCATCCGATTACCAGCATGGTAGAAGGCGAACTAGATGGACCTTAGTCTTTTTTCATCTAGCAATTCCTATGTTCCTAAAATTGTAAAAATTCAGGCAGTCCAAATCAAAGTGATATCATTTTCTCTTAGTCAATTCTAAGAGTCTAAAGAGATACCAAAAATATCCTTAAAGAACAGGCTAATTTTTTCTTCTCCCCCCTCCCCCCTCCCCTTCATATTCCCCTGCCCCATTTGCATGACTTATACCAATGGTTAGGGCATGGTAGGCATTTATCAAAGGAGTATATTTCTCTTAGTTTGAACATTGTAACTAGAACATTTTGGAAATGAGGGAAAAAAATTAGGACAAATGGTATGTTCAAGTCATGTTGTAAACCTTGATGGAAATCACAACAAAAGATTCACCTTTGAACCTTCAGCTCATGGACACTGCTAATCTATTTTCAGTAAGTCATACTGAGGAGCAGATCATTTAAATCCGAAATTCTATTATCCAGTTGACAGTCTTTGCTTCCCATTACAAAATCAAATCAAAGTTCTTTTAGTGACTATTCAAAGCTACTACATAACAGTCATGAATTTTACTAAAGGTAATTGTTGAAGACCCATTCTTTCATGACCTTAGATTCAATGTGCATTGCAACACAGTGTGAATAGATTTCATTGCATAACTAGTTGTAGGTATGTTTCAATTAAACCTTTTGTTAGTACTATTGCATTTTATGCCTGTTTCACTCTTGCAGACGTTGGGTCAGACTTTTGTTCGGACGAGAATTTCCTCTTCAGGACCTCTTGGTGATCTGGGATACATTATTTGCTGACAGTGTCACCCTGGATTTAGTTGACTATATTTTTGTAGCAATGCTATCATACATAAGGGATGTTTGTAAGTATATGCATATATATATAAGATTTTTATAGCTCAACTCCAATGCTTTTTGCAATACTCATTCTAATGTTACTTTTTAAGATAAGCATTAAGGTACTTTATAAAAAGTCTTAGTGTACCTATGGTATAATAAATTCACAATGATACTGCATTTTATCAATAATATAAGTTGTCAAGTTTTGGGTTTTTTGACTATTTTTCCACAGAATAGAATTGTGGAAAAAATTAGTTATTTTTTAAGTGCTGCACTTCAAAGCATAGTGTATTCACAGAAAATTTGTGTTTAAAAAGACACTGAGATGGTTGTTAATATGCTAATGGTGTTGTTTTCCCCAAAGACTGAACAATAGTAGTTTGTTAGGTTATCTCTGTAATCAGTAAACACCTCACGCCTGTTGGGAAGACTTTGGTTCCGGGTGCTTGGCAGCGGGTGTCTGGCACGCCTTCTTTTTTGGCCGTGAACAGACGGAGATTAAAAAAAACAGTCAGGCACATCCAGCTAAGGCTGCAAAGGCAGTGAGGTTTTTAAAACAGAAGGCCAAGTCTATGAGGTTAGAAATGCTAGAAGACTATTAGAAGTCATTATGTTTAAGTCAAGTAAGATGACCCACTGATGTGGGGGAAGCATGTTCTTTATTTTGTACTATTATGCAAAGATAAGTTCTGCAGATTGAATTAAGTGAGTACGATCCTATCTGCTGTTCTGTATGTTCACATCACTGTTAAATAAAGCAGCTTATTGACTCATATCAGGCCTAGTCTTATCCAATGTTTTCTTGGTCCAGCTTCAAAAAGGTTGGAGGGGCACATGCAAAAGACATTCATTTCTGGTCATAAGGGGATACTTTTGTTAAACCCTAGGTTATGCTATCATACAAGTAAATATGTATAAAAATAAGATGCTCAGACCACTTTCAGAAGCAACCGATGCCACTGAACCCAAGAAAGTAGCTATTATAGATCCGAATTTGTAACAGTAAGACAAATAGACATAGGAAAACACACATACATTGGTACGTGAAAGACTGCCACCTTGTGACTAAAACATCATTCTAATTTGATACAAATGATTTAGTCCCCTGCAAGTCCCACTATTAACAAAACAAAGCTTTTGTCTGCATTATACAGATTCTTAGTGAATAAGATGAAACGCAGACCTTAATAAAAATCGATATCTTGCTGCTTTAGTTATATTACTTGAGGCGATTTTTATATTTACAAGGAATCCAGATGTTTAGTAGATTAAATATCAAAACATAGTCCTGACAGATTAAATTGCTGTTTTATTAATGTTGCTTTAAAATGTCAAAATCATAAGTAAACTATATAATCATTTAAGTTTTGTAAAGATGCAGTACTATGTAGTTTGCTGTTCAGATAGCACTAACTTGCATTATTAATGTGCCATGTGTTTTGTGCTTTAATGACTTTCACAAAAAGTACAGTAAATGGTCACAAGAGAACAAAAGTATTATGGAAGAGTGAGCACGATAAGTGAGTGCTTCGCAAATGAAACCAGATGTATGAAATTACAAGCTGTCGGATCAAAAAGGAAATGAAGATGATGAAGTGGTTCTCACCATATAATATAATTATTTGTTTCAATCACTTATGATTTTTTTGCTCATAATCTTTAAATATCAAGGTCTGCAATAACTACTAGCATACAACTACAATCAGTTAAGAGGATAGAATGCGTATTATCACCTGGGGTGTTTTTATTTCTCTTTTTTTAAACTGCTTTTAATGTTTCACTGCTGAAATGTTGTCAGATAATTCACAGAACACCTAAAAGAAATATGTTGAAGGATCCAAAGATTATGGGCAAAAGAATATGATGCTATGGGGTTAATATTTTGTATTACACCAATTTATCTCTAGTTATTATTTAAAGTGGCACTACCTTTAAGCAAAGCTGGTTAGCAAACATTTCTTCATGAGCACATTATTCTGTCATTTGTGTGTGACATTTGTGCAATGAAAATGATGCAGTCTGGCTGTTTCCCTGCCCAAACAAAACAGTTGGATAAATGCCTTCAGGAATAGTACTCTTTTTAATTCCTAGTTTTTCCATCTGCCGTAGTTATTAAAGATGTGCATACGTGTGTGTGTATATATATATATATTTTTTTTTTTAAATGAAACACTCATACTGTTTTGTATGTTTCATCTTCCTCAGTAATTGCCAGTAACTATCAGACCTGTCTCGGATTGCTTCTCCATTACCCTTCTGTAGAAGATGTACATTCCTTAATCCAGAAAGCACTCTTCTTACGAGATCCAAAGGTAATATACCATTCTTTGAGGTACCATTCATATATTAATAAAAAGTACTTTTAGAATTGCACTACTCATCGATCCTCTCTTAGATTCAGGTGTACAGAGACCTAATCTAAAATGATAAATGATGTGACTTTAAGGACTGTTTATTACCTATGAAATAAGTTGATTTCAATTAACATGCAAAATTCTTGATTCCATAAGTTCCAAATATGGGGTTTGCAATTATTTTAAGATTTAAAATTACAGGACAAATGCAGCTACAGAGCAGAATGACGTGCTTGAATATTTCAGAAACAATTTTAAAAAATTAAATGATGCATCTCAATAGTAAACAGCAATATGTTAAACATGGGAAAATATATTTGAAAGCATGCGTAATACATATG
Source organism: Heptranchias perlo (assembly GCF_035084215.1). Classification (NCBI taxonomy): domain Eukaryota; kingdom Metazoa; phylum Chordata; class Chondrichthyes; order Hexanchiformes; family Hexanchidae; genus Heptranchias; species Heptranchias perlo. Next base: position 114,328,606 of record NC_090326.1, on the reverse strand, counting down.
TTTGTAGTACATTCTATGAAGATTGGTAAAATCTGGTACCAACACATTTACTATAGTGAATAATAAGAACATTGTTGTGGTATCACCACTATGGTTTGCTGGTTCAACAATGGTAGTGTGCCAGCTTATAAAAGGAAAAAAATGTTGTGAATTATTGTACATTTGAGGGCACATCTGTAACCAGAGGGGTAATAATTCATCAATTATAGCCTCAGAAGTGCAGTCAATATTTGTTTTATTATACCCATGAGTTAAATTTATTTTTCAAATGGGAAATGTTTTCACCCATTTTGAATGGTTAATAGCCTGTGCTTTCTGGTCTGTTCACTGAAGATTATTGCCGACTGTCATCAGTTATTTGCTAGGAGTCAAAACATTTTCTCATGTATAATTTTCAGCCAATCATGTATTTCAGTCCAAAAGTATAATAAATGTATAACCTAAACAACACAGCTCTTAAAATAAAAAGACATTGCATCAGTAAATGGAAGCAATTTTCTCTTGGGAAATATCCATAATTGTTTGTATGCTTCTAGATGACCATTCGTTTGCCTTTCGGCCTGTTCTGTGACATCAAGGTGTCAGCCTTGGATCAGTGGTAGCAATGTTGCCTCTAAGTCAGAAGTCATGGATTTCAGACCCACTACAGAGACTTTAGCACATAATTTTAGGCTGATCCTCAGCCAACATCACTAAAACAGATTATCTGATCATTTATCTCATTGCTGCTAATGGGACCTTGCTGTACTCTAATTGGCTACATTACATTACAACAGTGATTACACTTCAAAAGTACTTTATTGACTGTAAAGTACTTTGGATGTCCTGAGGTCATGAAAGACGCTATATAAGATGCAAGTTCTCTTTATCATCAAGTGTTGTTGACAGAAGGATTTCCTTCAACTCCTCAATAAAGAATAAAGGACAGTGTGCTGGAATACAGTGTGCTGGAATACAATGTGCTATAGAGTGATACCCCATGTAGCAAGTTCCCACTCTTGCCTCTAGTATCAAGGGCAAACCCAAAGCAGAGATTGAGAGATTGCTCCCATGAGGAGTAAAAACAAATGAGTGCACAAATTTAACCTGGTCCTTTTTTGGTGTCTCGTGATGATTGGCTTAGTAGCAGCAGAGGCCAGAGTGAATTGTCTGTGAATCACCTAGGGCCATGTGTGTTGTTCAATAACAATTAAACTGACAGGGGGAAATACATTTTTTTATATAAAGTAATTTTAGAAAACACTAAAATTAACTGACAAGTTAGAACAAGCACCTAAATAACTTAGAAATCCCATGTAAAAGGGATGAGGGGGGATGTTGTGGGAGAAATATATTCAGGAATATTATCTTAAAGGGGAAGAGAAGTCTTGCATCGAGTTACACTAAGTCTGCAGCACAGAAACAGGCCATTCGGCCTGTGCCTATGGCGGCGTTTATGCTCCGTACAAGCCTCCTCCCATCCCTCTTCATCTAACCCTATCAGCATACCCTCCTATTTCTTTCTCCCTCATCTGCTTATCTAGCTTCGCCTTAAATGCATTTATGATATATGCCTCAACTACTCCTTCTGGTACTCTTTAGGTAAAGAAGTTTCTCCTGAATTCCCTATTAGATTTATTAGTGACTATCTTATATTTATGACCTCTAGTTTTGGACTCCCCCACAAGTCGAAAAATTTTCTTTACATCTACCCTATCAAACCCTTTTGTTATCTTAAAGATCTCTATCAGGTCACCCCTTGGCCTTCTATTTTCTAAAGAAAAGATCCCCAGCCTATTCAGCCTTTCCTCTCAGTTCTGGTATCATCCTTGTGAATCTTTTTTGCACCTTCTCCAATGCCTCTATATCCTTTCAATAATTTGGAGACCAAATCTGTGCACAGTACTCCAAGTATGGTCTAACCAAGGTCCTATACAAGTTCAATATAACTTCTCGGCTTTTCAATGCAATCCCTCTAGAAATTAACCCCAGTGCTTGGTTTGCCCATTTTATGGCTGTATTAACCTGCATCACTACTTTTTAGTGAATTTGGGTGCCTGTACCTCAAGATCCCTTTGCTCCTCTACCGCATTTAGACTCTTGTGGCCTCCTTATTCTTCCTACCAAAATGCACCACCTCACACTTGTCTTATTGAAATTCATTTGCCAATTTCATGCCCATTTTCCAAGTTTATTAATGTCCTCTTGCATTTTGACGGATTCTTCCTTTGTATTAACTACTACTCCAATTTGATGTCATCCGCAAATTTTGAAATTGTTCTTCCGATTCCCGAGTCCAAATCATTAAAGTAAATTGTGAACAACAGTGGTCCCAGCACCGATCCCTGTGGAACACCACTTTCCACCTTTTGCCACTCTGAGTAGCTATCCATAAGCCCTGCTATCTGTTTTCTGTTTTGTAGCCAGCTTGTTATCCATTCCGCTTCTTGTCCCTTGACTCCACATGCTCTGACCTTAGTTATGAGTCTACAATGCGGTACCTTATCGAAGGTCTTTTGAAAATCCAAATATATTACATCTACTGCATTACCCTTGTCTACTCTTTCTGTTACTTCTTCAAAGAATTCAGTAAGGTTGGTCAAGCATGACTTTCCCTTCTGAAATCTGTGCTGACTACTCTTTATTATATTTTTGTTTTCTAGATGCTTTTCTATTACATCTTTGAGTAAAGATTCCATTATCTTTCCTACAATCGACATTAAGCTAACTGGTCTATAGTAACCCATTTTATTTGAAGTATTTTCCACATGTTTTTGCAAGTTCTTTGTCATGAATAAAGTAATTTATCATAAAATTATTACTTTATAAAAATACTTCAATTTTCTGCCCTAAAGTTGGAGTGCCATGTTGTACTTCATCCTTCCAAGTTATTCTGGTGACGTCGCTGACAAAGACAGGACATTTCTGTATCCCTGAATGGATCCATTTGTGTTAACTGAGGCTGTAACTTTGGATCAACCCAGGAGCAGATCCAGAACCGCACGATCCTAGGGGAAACATGCTGGCTATATTTCATTCTTTGCCAATAACATGGTTTCCCAAGGTCTATGGCTAAGGATCCGCTTTACATACATATCGAGAAGTACTTTGAACAAAAATAAATCTTTACATTTTCTTTCTCTTTAAATCTACAAATTTGTTTGCGTTAAATATGATTTTATATCTTAATTACTATTCTAACACAAAGCCATACAAGTAGAATTAGGTCATTATTGTGCTTGTCACATACAAACTGACTTAATTTGATTAATTGCTTTTGTCCTGTAAAGTAGTTTATCAAAACATTTTTTTTAATTCATTCATGGGATGTGGGCGTCGCTGGCAAGGCCAGCATTTATTGCCCATCCCTAATTGCCCTTGAGAAGGTGGTGGTGAATCGCCTTCTTGAACTGCTGCAGTCCGTGTGGTGAAGGTTCTCCCACAGTGCTGTTAGGCAGGGAGTTCCAGGATTTTGACCCAGCGGCGATGAAGGAACGGCGATATATTTTCAAGTCAGGATGATGTGTGACTTGGAGGGGAACGTGCAGGTGGTGGCGTTCCCATGTGCCTGCTACCCTTGTCCTTCTAGGTGGTAGAGGTCACGTGTTTGGGAGGTGCTGTCGAAGAAGCCCTGGTGAGTTGCTGCAGTGCATCTTGTAGATGGTACACACTACATCCACGGTGCGCCGGTGATGGAGGGAATGAATGTTTAGGGTGGTGGATGGGATGCCAATCAAGCGGGCTGCTTGGTCCTGGATGGTGTTGAGCTTCTTGAGTGTTGTTGGAGCTGCACTCATCTAGGCAATGTGTGATGGAGAGCATTCCATCACACTCCTGACGTGTGCCTTATAGATGGTGGAAAGGCTTTGAGGAGTCAGGAGGTGAGTCACTCGCCACAGAATACCCGGCCTCTGACCTGCTCTTGTAGCCACAGTATTTATGTGGCTGGTCCAGTTTAGGTTCTGGTCAATGGCAATCCCCAGGATGTTCATTGTGGGGGATTCGGTGATGGTAATGCCATTGACTGTCAAGGGGACTTTCTCCTGTTGGAGATGCTCATTGCCTGGCATTTGTGTGGTGCGAATGTTACTTGCCACTTATCAGCCCAAGCCTGGATGTCGTCCAGGTCTTGCTGCACGCGGGCTCGGACAGCTTCATTACCTGAGGAGTTGCAAAGGAACTTAACACTGTATCTAGAATAGTTGCTGTGCAGTTAAAATGTTTTATAACTATTTAGACAAGGTTTACCAAAAAAAACACCATGAATCGATCTATATTTTCTTCGCTAATACTTAAGTTCCTTTGGTGTTTATTTTGAGGGATTGTTAAACTAAAAGTAACATTTTAAATAGTACTGAAAAATATGTTTAATGACCAGATCAGACTTTGTTTTAGAAATTAATCTGTTTTAGCTATGACAGTGAAAGAACTTATGCTGAAAAGAATAATTGAAGTAGAAGCAGTGGAGCAGCGAAAGCTGACCTTGATGATTTATGGTTATGCTGCCTTTTAGTATGCAGCTAGGCAACCACTGTTGATAACAAATGCATCGCGTTGCAAAAATGAGAATAGTAACTAGCTTTTATTGTTGGAGAACAAGTGAACAAAACTAAAACCCACATTATTCGTGAACTCTGGAATTAAATCTGTGTGACATTTCTAGCTAATAAGACACACTTATTAATAAGTCTCACTTTTAATTTTTTTAAAGTTTCAACTTCATTACTTAGTTACAGGGACATATTTACATATTAGTTTGATACATGCAACTATAGTGGTTTATGTATTTGCCAAAAATTAACAAAATACTTTTCAATCCTTTGAAGACTAAAGGACATGTTTCCTATTGATTTTTTTTAAAACAGTGTATTGCTAAATATTAGATCTCTTGAGTTGAAGTATAGATGCAGGAAGTAGTGCAGTGAAGGCTGGTAGAATCTGTATGATTCTAGTGTTGAAGATGCACTGCACAACTATTACTTTCAAACATGTTCAATTGAACAGATCTTGGGAATGTGGAACTCAAATAAACATTCTCTTTAAAAATTTAATGCTAGAAGTAGAATGTTATTGCTCCTTTAGTTCTTAAATCCAGGATTAATATAAAATTCTTACCTGGGGTACAGTTCTAATAGACACGAGTGGTTTTCTGATATGTCACCCAAATGATTCTCCAGAGTGAGTCCGAACACTTCATGTCAGGAAGCTGCTTGGTTGTAGGGGCCAGAACAGTCGAGTCCAATTCTAGACTTACCCAATGTCCACACAGGTGTAAATCCAGTAGGATTCACTAAACAGAGATGAAGGGCTCAATTTTAGGAGGGAGGCGGGTTGGCAGCAGGTGGTCAGCTGGGCGGGTGGGTTCGCAGCCTAATTGAAGTCACTTACCTTGGCTTCCGGGTTTCGCACTGGAAAGCTGCGCAGCGGGCGTACTGCGTAGCCGCATCGTAGGCTGTCAGTTGGAGGAGCCCTATTTAAAGGGGCAGTCCTCCACTGACGCTGCAGAAAGGAGCCAAAATTACAGCATGGACCAGCCCAGGGAGAAGGCTGCTCCCAGGTTTAATGATTCCTCACTCCAGGCCCTACTGGATGGGGTGAGGAGGAGGAGGAGGACAGAGATCTTCTCCCCAGCGGACGAGAGGAAGTGGCATGCCTCTGCCACCACGAAGGCCTGGCTCGAGGTGGCAGTGGAGGTCACCAGCACCACCAACATACCACACACCTGCATACAGTGCAGGAGGCGCTTCAATGACCTAAGTAGGTCGGCCGAAGTGAGTACACTTACTCATTCCCCTACACTCAGTCTGCCACATCACCGCCCCCACCCCACATCTCCTTCTGCACTGCCAACACTATTCTATCACATCACTCCTCACACCCACTCAAACCTCATCCTCATCTTACCTGCACTTACTCACCTCGCCAGTACTCATCCCGCCACTACCACTCAACCCAATCCTCATACAATCTCATGGCTCCATCTCATACTCACCCTCCCATGCATCTCTTTCACGGTCAGCCTCACCCAATCTGCCATTACCTGTGCTGCAGCCACAGGGCATGAATCACATATGTGTAGTAGGAAGCATAAGGCAAACGTGTCGTGAGCATGAAGTGGATGCACAAGGGTGTTTGAGGGTTTGTCATGGTTTTTACTTATATTTGATTTCTGATCAACTCACATTACATATTATATTGTCACCACTACTGCCATGTCTTTGCGAATCTTGTCTGGTTTGTGCATAATGCCCTTTTCTGAGGATCACCATGAAGACCCACACCTGATGCCACCCATTGTGTCACTGCAGAGTGGGTGTAGGTGTATTTTAAGGGCTCTTTAGTGCAGACGACTAAGAGATGTCGGTGATGTCCCCGGTGGCACCCTGGAAGGATGCGGAAGAGAAGTTGTTGAGGGCAGTGGTGACTTTGACAGCGACAGGTAAGAAGATGGTGCTCGGGCCAGCCGGGAGCAGCTCGGCACGAAGGAGGCTGCAGATGTCCACGACTACATGTCGAGTGACTCTGAGTCTCCGTGTGCACTGCTGCTCAGAGAGGTCCAGGAAGCTGAGCCTCGGTCTGTGGACCCTGTGACGAGGGTAGTGCCTTCTGCGATGCATCTCTCTCTGCGGTTGCCCTCCCTCCTGTTGTGCAGGTGGATGTGTCACATCCCTGTATTGTGGAGCTCCACGTGTCAGAGGTGGTCATGACTGCAGCTACGGCGGCCCCCGTTGGAAGATGTACGTTTGAGGGGGTCCGCAAGGTAGGTAAATGTGTCTGCACACCGGGGTTGAGGTTGCAAGTTTGTGAATTCTATTGTTAGGAGGAGGGTGGTGGAGGCCAAACTTTGTCCAAAGTTACAGAGTGGCCGCCTGCAATGAGTGAGGGTATCCCCACCACCACCGCCCCCCCCCCCCCACCTGTCAAATGGACCTTTGCAGCTGCCATAGGCTGGTGGCTGCAACTCATCCATTTCAACTGGGAGTGTTTCCCCCAGTAGGGGAAACACGCTCAGTTGAGTTGAAAATTCCACCCCTCTAAAATATCCTACAAATCAGGTCTGCAAACGACCTGAATTATCTAACTAATTGGTTTAAGTGGGATCCCACCGGCTTTAATTGCCGGTGGGAGTCCCGCATGAGGGGGCTGCGCGCGCATCTAAGCGCGTCACTGGGGAACCCGGAGGTGGGCGGGTTGGAGCCGGGCTCCGGACCCGCCCCGGGAATCCCCGATTTCCGGAGCCCCCCAGCCACGAACCCGCCGTCTCGGACGTCCGAAAATCGAGCCCAAAGAGTAGGAAATGTGGCTGATTTTTTTTTTCCCCTCTCCACCCAGGGATACCGAGGTTAGTTGTAATAACTCCACTTCTGCTTTGGCTGAGATTGGCTAACGTAGCCCTTGGAATCAAACCTGGACCTTCCTCGTCTATCTATATGGTTTAATGTAGCACTGCGCATGATGGATTTACTCACTGAGCCATTGACTAAAGGGTAAAATACTTGTTTAATATGAATGATTGATATGTTAACTGACTTTCCAGCCACTGTGACACATTAAAAATTATGGAGCAGGTCATTAGGCATGATGCCTTTTAATGGCAATTCCCAGACCAATATTTTCACAGACTTCAGACCTTTTTTTCAGCTTTCAGACTCTGTATTGCTTAATCAATAGAAAAATACTGTATATGCTGGAAATCTGTAATAAAAACAGAAAATGCTGGCAATACTCAGCAGGTCAGGCAGCATCTGTGGAGAGAGAAACAGAGTTAACGTTTCAGGTCGATGACCTATCGTCAGAACTGGAAGAAGTAAAGATTTAAGTTTTTAAGCAAGAACAGAGCCAGGAAAAGGGGAGGGGAGGCGAAGAAAGAACAAAAGGAAAGGTCTAATAGGTGGAGGACAGGTTTATTGCTTAATCAATGTTAACTCTGGGGAAAAAAACACATACTCAGATTAACTGGGACTTCTCTGAGCTGTAATATTTATACAGTCTGTGTAAGTTAATATTTTACATGGTAATGATCATTGCCTATTATGGAAACATCCATAATAGGACAAGTGTGATTCGACTTGGGATATTTTCCAAGTGGCTTTTGGCCATTTAAAAAGATTGAGACAATGAGAAAATATACAATTAAATAAATTTAATGGCAAAGCATGGTTGCATACCATTTTAGAATGACAGTAATTATATTAAATACTACAATAATATAAAGTATAATTAGAATAATGTCATATTTCATGATTTTATTTTAGGTGGAATATAAGAAAAATCTAAATTGTAGTTGCATTTTTAAAAACAAGGACATCCATAGTAAAACTCAGCCAGTTTTTTCTTGGCCAATGCATAACTCACAAGTGAGTTTGTTTATAAGTCAGACAGAAAAATCTGCATCTTCCCATTTCTATAAAGAATGCATCATTGTGCAAGTGAGTTACTGAAGTGCTATTCAGGAGTGAAATAAGATGTAGATTCCATTTGCTAAATGGAGGATAAATATATAGGTATGAGTGTGTTACAAGGCTAAGCACTTTATCACATCATTTGTATTTGAGTATTTTGAGATCCTTTTTTAGTCATTTTACAAAATGGAATGATAAATGTTAATCTTCATAATCTTCAGTATTGAAATTCAGTTTGAAAGTTCCAATCCAAATGGGCTAAAGGCATCTACCCTGCATCATAATTCTCAAATGGTAGCAATATTACACCATATCAACTCATACTGGAGTGCTTTTGTACCATGTGAGTCATACCATAGTGATATATAGTTTTATTTCAACAAATATTACTGAGAAATAATACGCCCTACATATTTTGTGCCCTGTGAAAAATATTTCATATTGATGGAAAGTTTCCAGGTGTGTACATGCTGTATTTACACAGGAGGTTCGGTTTGTTTGTATTTTTTGTCGATCGCTAATGTCGTTGTTTTGAATCCCCACACCGCCATTACAGTTATAGAGACTCACTGGATGTTGTACAGAAGAATAACTATAGTCCAGTTGTCTGACGACTGTTGTGCCTTTCTTTACTTTTCACATCCACTGCACTCTGTCTCTAAGAAATAAAATTGTGTATACTGTGTATAAATTTTTATCTCTAATCTACTCAAATGACTTTCAACAAATATGTTGTGATAATCTCACTAAGGACTACAATACGTCAATCATGTTCAGCACAGCATTGAACCCCCGTGATTTTCACAAACATTTAAAATAATCGACTGCTAAATTTCATCCACAATATCTCTGTCATCTACGATAATCTACATATCTATAATTATATTAAAAGTCATACATAGAACAGTAATTCGTGTTAGTGTGACACTTGACTGTCACATTTACTTGAAACACTTAAGGGAGTTTTTATCCCTACCCGCCCTATGGAAACCGAGCAGGTGGGCAGTTAAACTACCCTTGTGACTTGCCCGCTAATTTCTCGCCTGTTTCACGCTGATCCTGATTTTAATCTGCTCTTCTGCATGTTCCCTCAGGCTTTCAGCTCAAATTTTTTTTAAAGTGTAGCCCTGCTTCTCATTCTTCCACTAGTTGGCACTGTATTATCCTTTAACCACAAATCACTCAAAATGCTCTCTGGACATTTTTTTGCCTCATTCAACAAAATTTCTAAATTCTAAAATAAAGAAATACAGAAAATAAAAAATACATATTTAACAATAACATAATTACATTTATCAATTGAATTGTCTTTTGTTTCTTTTAATGGAAGGGGGAAGGACTCTCCCTCTCTATCTTCCTCTCTTCCTCACTCCCACGAGCACCCATACCTTTCACCCCACTGTCAACTTGTCCCTGACAAAAACCCCTATTTCGGTGCCAAATCCACAGCCTTGGACTTCCACATTGTGCTCCTTGATTCCAATACCCCATTGCCACTGCTACCACACCTTGGTGCTTGTTTCCCAAATGCTGATAGGTCCTACAACCCTTCTAGTTCTCCCAGGCCCTCTCACCCAGCCCAATGCTTCCAGTTCATGACCTCCCTATGACCCCATCCCAGATCCCATCAGACCCGGTACCCTCTCCCAACATTGCTGCACCATGACCCATTACTCCTAAACCTTAGAACTCCCATTACTCATACACCCATTATCCCAGCAGCCCTCTTCCAGCACTAATATCCCGACACTTCCCCCATCTCTCCCAGAACCCTCGTCCCACTTCTAATATATCCCTGTGCCCCTTTCCCACTGCTTCCATATGCCAGAAGTCCCTCCCATTATTCCAGCTTCCCAAAAATGCCCTTCCATTTCTCCAATTCCCTATCTGCCCCTCGCCCTCAGTACCACTGCATCCCACGACTCTTGCCCCCATATCCTATATTGCAATCTATCTCCACTACTTCTGAACTCCACAACCCCAATCCCACTTCTGTATTCCCCCACCACCCTCTCACCACTGCCACACCCTGTAACCCTCTCCCACAACTACTACACACCAATCCCACTAATTCCAAACTCCGGGATGCCCCCTCCCAGTCCTCCTGTAACCCCAAAAAAATATAAACTGCTCTATCAAATTCTCTCACTTCCTGAAACTCTCCCAGTAAATATTTTACTTTCTTCTTTACATTTTTCCTCCCCAATTTCTCCTTTAACACCACTCTAACTCTGTCCTTCCCACGCAGACTTCATCCCACAAAACTTTTTCATACATTTGCCACTAGGCTTTCTGCAGTCCCTAACTGTCCTCCTCTGATGTCCCCTAACCATTCACCGCTCCCTATCACTCAATCCAAATTCCCACGTTATGGCTCACTCGTTACCGCCAGCCTCTTTCCTCCTCGCCCAAGCTAACCTCCCTGCAGCTCCATTTTTTCCTCCTAACATTTTATACTTCACCACTCAACTCAAACTCCCCCACTTTCTTTCTCTGCCCATTGCACATCCAACTTCATCCTCTCACCACAAACTCCAGTAAATTCTATTCAGAATTTACACTTTGGTGCCTTAAATGTGCTCGGATATAACCACCATCTTCATGCTCCCAATAAAGAAATAATTAAATAGATCATTACTGTTGTGGTTGATAGCTACATGCAGTGTATAAAGAATGTTGGAAAACCACTTGAAGCCTTTCAGTTTTATTTTGGGGTACCCAGAGAACTGCAACTCATTATGAGCAACAATATGAGACAGCTGCTAATAGTATTAAATTTCTTACAATTACACTGTCTTCCTGTGTCAGAATTTTGATGTCACGTTGTTGCCTGAAGCCATGCCTGGTTATATTATTTTAAATGGTTTAAGGTTACCATTATATTTACCAGCTATTGCCTATTAGTCTTCCCTCCACTGTTGGTGTGCCATTTTCATTTTCCCCTTTGAAGTGTAGTAATGTTGTAATGTAGACAATATATAGCTCCATATCATGTCCTCAGGATTCCCAAAGCTCTTGAAAACTATTTAAAAGATTTTAACCAAAAGGGAACAGTTTGTAAGTTACTAACATACAGATGAAACTGGGACTAAAGAAAATAAATAATTTTATCGGGCACTTTTAATGTAATTACTTATGACCATGAACTGGATTTTGAAGTGGCTATTAATTTCAAAGTAAAAACAGAAAATGCTGGAAATACTCAGCAGGTCAGGCAGCCTCTGTGGAGAGAGAAACGTTTAAGGTCGATGACCTATTGTCAGTTCCAGCATTTTCTGTTTTTATTCCAGATTTCCAGCATCTGCAGTATTTTCCCTTTGCATTAATATCAAAGTGCCATGTTAGAAGGATTTCATTAAAATCATTGAATTACAGAATTATGCTCAAAGTTATCTTGTTCTCCAAACATGTTTTTTATTCCAAATAGAACAGTAAAAATGTACAAGTCATGGGTCCTGTTTTTCACCATAATTAAAAGTTTCTTGTCAAGCAGATCTTCGGTAGCAAAAGAGCTGCAGAAGTAAAGCCAAGATTAAAATTGTTTCTCAATCATAATATATAAAGGGATATTAGAACTCAGCGAAACAGTAAAACATTCTTCCAGTCAGATGCTGCTATTACAAACTAACATTGTAATCCTACTTAATAAAAATGTCACCTGTCTTTTTCATCCACCATGCAGCCAGGCCACTGGAGCCTTCTCCATTTTGCCACATTTTCCACGCTACCCTCCCCCTCTGCCATGTTGCTATAACCATTATAGAATCATAGAATCATAGAAGTTACAACATGGAAATAGGCCCTTCGGCCCAACATGTCCATGTCGCCCAGTTTATACCACTAAGCTAGTCCCAATTGCCTGCACTTGGCCCATATCCCTCGATACCCATCTTACCCATGTAACTGTCCAAATGCTTTTTAAAAGACAAAATTGTACCCGCCTCTACTACTGCCTCTGGCAGCTCGTTCCAGACACTCACCACCCTTTGAGTGAAAAAATTGCCCCTCTGGACCCTTTTGTATCTCTCCCCTCTCACCTTAAATCTGTGCCCCCTCGTTATAGACTCCCCTACCTTTGGGAAAAGATTTTGACTATCTACCTTATCTGTGCCCCTCATTATTTTATAGACTTCTATAAGATCACCCCTAAACCTCCTACTCTCCAGGGAAAAAAGTCCCAGTCTGTCTAACCTCTCCCTATAAGTCAAACCATCAAGTCCCGGTAGCATCCTAGTAAATCTTTTCTGCACTCTTTCTAGTTTAATAATATCCTTTCTATAATAGGGTGACCAGAACTGTACACAGTATTCCAAGTGTGGCCTCACCAATGCCCTGTACAACTTCAACAAGACATCCCAACTCCTGCATTCAGTGTTCTGACCAATGAAACCAAGCATGCCGAATGCCTTCTTCACCACCCTATCCACCTGTGACTCCACTTTCAAGGAGCTATGAACCTGTACTCCTCGATCTCTTTGTTCTATAACTTTCCCCAACGCCCTACCATTAACGGAGTAGGTCCTGGCCCGATTCGATCTACCAAAATGCATCACCTCACATTTATCTAAATTAAACTCCATCTGCCATTCATCGGCCCACTGGCCCAATTTATCAAGATCCCGTTGCAATCCTAGATAACCTTCTTCACTGTCCACAATGCCACCAATCTTGGTGTCATCTGCAAACTTACTAACCATGCCTCCTAAATTCTCATCCAAATCATTAATATAAATAACAAATAACAGCGGACCCAGCACCGATCCCTGAGGCACACCGCTGGACACAGGCATCCAGTTTGAAAAACAACCCTCTACAACCACCCTCTGTCTTCTGTCGTCAAGCCAATTTTGTATCCAATTGGCTACCTCACCTTGGATCCCATGAGATTTAACCTTATGTAACAACCTGCCATGCGGTACCTTGTCAAAAGCTTTGCTGAAGTCCATGTAGACCACGTCTACTGCACAGCCCTCATCTATCTTCTTGGTTACCCCTTCAAAAATCTCAACCAAATTCGTGAGACATGATTTTCCTCTCACAAAACCATGCTGACTGTTCCTAATTAGTCCCTGCCTCTCCAAATGCCTGTAAATCCTGTCCCTCAGAATACCCTCTAACAACTTACCCACTACAGATGTCAGGCTCACCGGTCTGTAGTTCCCAGGCTTTTCCCTGCCTCCCTTTTTAAACAAAGGCACAGCATTTGCTACTCTCCAATCTTCAGGCACCTCACCTGTAGCGGTGGATGATTCAAATATCTCTGCTAGGGGACCCGCAATTTCCTCCCTAACCTCCCATAACGTCCTGGGATACATTTCATCAGGTCCCGGAGATTTATCTACCTTGATGCGCGTTAAGACTTCCAGCACCTCCCTCTCTGTAATATGTACACTCCTCAAGACATCACTATTTATTTCCCCAAGTTCCCTAACATCCATGCCTTTCTCAACCGTAAATACCGATGTGAAATATTCATTCAGGATCTTACCCATCTCTTGTGGTTCCGCACATAGATGACCTTGTTGATCCTTAAGAGGCCCTACTCTCTCCCTCGTTACTCTTTTGCCCTTTATGTATTTGTAGAAGCTCTTTGGATTCTCCTTTGCCTTATCTGCCAAAGCATTCTCATGTCCCCTTTTTGCCCTCCTGATTTCTCTCTTAACTCTACTCCGGCAATCTCTATACTCTTCAAGGGATCCACTTGATCCCAGCTGCCTATCCATGTCATATGCCTCCTTCTTCTTTTTGACTAGGGCCTCAATCTCAAGAGTCATCCAAGGTTCCCTACTTCTACCAGCCTTGCCCTTCACTTTATAAGGAATGTGCTTACCCTGAACCCTGGTTAACACACTTTTGAAAGCCTCCCACTTACCAGACGTCCCTTTGCCTGCCAACAGACTCTCCCAATCAACTTCTGAAAGTTCCTGTCTAATACCATCAAAATTGGCCTTTCCCCAATTTAGAATTTTAACTTTTGGGCCAGACCTATCCTTCTCCATAGCTATCTTAAAACTAATGGAATTATGATCACTGGTCCCAAAGTGATCCCTCACTAACACTTCTGTCACCTGCCCTTCCTTATTTCCCAAGAGGAGGTCAAGTTTTGCCCCCTCTCTAATCGGGCCATCCACATACTGAATGAGAAATTCCTCCTGAATAAACTCAACAAATTTCTCTCCATCCAAGCCCCTAATGCTATGGCTGTCCCAGTCAATGTTGGGAAAGTTAAAGTCCCCTACTATTACCACCCTATTTTTCTTGCAGCTGTCTGTAATCTCCTTACATATTTGCTCCTCAATTTCCCGTTGACTATTTGGGGGTCTGTAGTACAATCCTATCAAAGTGATCTCTTCCTTCTTATTTTTCAGTTCTACCCATATAGACTCAGTGGGCGAACCCTCGGATATATCCCCTCTCACTACTGCCGTGATGTTCTCCCTAATCAAGAACGCAACTCCCCCTCCTCTCTTACCTCCTGCTCTATCTTTCCTATAGCATCTGTACCCTGGAACATTGAGCTGCCAGTCCTGCCCCTCCCTTAGCCATGTTTCAGTAATAGCTATAACATCCCAGTCCCATGTACCCATCCATGCCCTGAGTTCATCTGCCTTGCCCATCAGACTTCTTGCATTGAAATAAATGCAGTTTAATCGAGACTTCCCTTGGTCTTTGCCCTGCTTTCTCAGACCATCTGTCCGGTCATGTTCTGTACACTCTCCCTTACTGCCTTTTGTTTCTGTCACCACTTTATTTCCCACTGACTTCCTGCATCGGTTCCCATCCCCCTGCCACATTAGTTTAAACCCTCCCCAACAGCACTGGCAAACACTCCCCCTAGGACATTGGTTCCAGTCCTGCCCAGATGCAGACCGTCCAATTTGTACTGGTCCCACCTCCCCTAGAACCGGTTCCAATGGCTGGTTCTGGGCCTCGGATACATCTTTTATTTCTCTATTTTCTCATTTTTGCCTCCTTTTGTCATTTAATCATCTCCTGTCCTCCATGTAATCGCAGACCATTCTGTTTTTTCTCCCTGATCCCTTTTACCTGGCTCTGTTCCTCTTTATAAGCTGTTCATCTGTAACATCTCCTGGTTCTGAGGAAAGGTCACGACCTGAAATGTTAACCCTTCCTACCTCTCCATCGATGTGGCCTGACCTACTGAGTGTTTCCAGAACTTTCTCTTTTTAAGAACATAAGGAGCATAGGAGCAGGAGAAGGACATACGGTCCCTCAAGCCTGCTCTGCCATTCAATAAGATCATTGCTGATCTTCGACCTCAATTCCACTTTCCCGCCCAATCCCCATATCCCTTGATTCCCTTAGAGTCCAAAAATCTATCGATCTCAGTGACTGAGCATCCTCAGCCCTCTGGGGTAGAGAATTCCAAAGATTCACCACCCTCTGAGTGAAGAAATTCCTCCTCATCTCAGACCTAAATCGCCCACCCCTTATCCTGAGACTATGCCCCCTAGTTCTAGACTCTCCAGCCAGGGGAAACAGCCTCTCTGCATTTACCCTGTCAAGCTCTCTCTCAATCTTATACGTGTCAATGAGATCACCCCTCATTCTTCTAAACTCCAAAGAATATAGGCCCATTCGACTCAATCTGTCCTCATAGTACAACCCTCTCATCCCAGGAATCAATCTAGTGAACCTTCATTGCACTGCCTCGAAGGCAAGTATGTCCTTGCTTAGGTAAGGAGACCAAAACTGTAGGCAGTGCTCAAGGTGTCATCTCACCAAAGCCCTCTATAATTGAAGTAAGACTTCCTTACTCTTGTAACCCAATCCCCTTGCAAGGACACCCAAATCGCTCTGAACACCAACATTTAATAGTTTTGCACCATTTAAAAAATATTCTGTTTTTCTATTATTCCGACCAAAGTGAATAACCTCACATTTCCCCACATTATACTCCATCTGCTACCTTCTTGCCCACTCACTTAACCTGTCCATATCCCTTTGCAGACTCTTTGGGCCCGATTTTACCAGGGGTGCGGGTTCTGGGCGGGTGGGCAACGCGCCCGGTGAAATTAGTGGGTTGCCCGCGCGATCGTAGCAGGCAACACACTAATTGGATCCACTTACCTGCTCCTCCGGGTTCCCCGCTGCTGATCTGCGCGTCGGGCGGGCTGCGCATGCGCAGTACGATCTGTCAGCTGGAAGCTCTCTAGTTAAAGGGGCAGTCCTCCACTGACAGATGCTGCCACAAACAGCAAAAATTACAGCATGGAGCAGCCCAGGGGGAAGGCTGCTCCCAGTTTAATGATGCCTCACCCCAGGTATCATTAGATGGGGTGAGGAGGAGGGGGAGGACAGAGACCTTCCCCCCGGTGGGCGGGAGGAAGTGGCCTGCCTCTGCCACCAAGAAGGCCTGGCTCGAGGTGGCAGAGGAGGTCACCAGCGCCACCAACATATCGCCCACCTGCATACAGTGCAGGAGGCGCTCCAATGACCTCAGTAGGTCAGCCACAGTGAGAACACGTAGTCTTTCCCCTACACTCCGTCTGCCACAACACTGCCCCCACCCCACATCTCCTTCGGCACTGCCAACACTACTGTCACATGACCCCTCATACCCACTCAAACCTCATCCTCATCTTACCTGCACCTACTCACCTCGCCAGTACTCATCCCGCCACTACCACGCAACCCAATCCTCATACAATCTCATGGCTCTATCCCATACTCACCCTCTCGTGCATCTCTCTCACGGCCAGCCTCACTCAACCTGCCACCACCTGTGCTGCAGCCACAGGGCATGCATCACATATGTGCAGTAGGCAGCGTAAGGCAAACGTGTCGTGAGCATGAAGGGGATGCACAAGGGTGTTTGAGGGTTTGTCATGGTTCTTACTTCTATTGAATTAAAGAACAACTCGCATCACACATTATGTTGGCACCACTACTGCCATGTCTTCGCGAATCCTGTCCGGTTTGTGCAATAATGCCCGCTCCTGGGTATCCCTATGAGGACCCACCACTGATGCCGCCCAGTGTGTCACTGCAGAGTGGGTGTAGATGTATTTGCAGGGCTCTTCTGCGCAGACGACTGAGAGACATCGGGGATGTCCCCAGTTGCAGCCTGGAAGGCTGTGGAGCAGAAGTTCGGGAGGGCAGTGGTGACTTTGACAGCGACAGGTAGGAAGATGGTGCACGGGCCAGCCAGGAGCAGCTCGGCATGAAAGAGGCTGCAGATGTCCACGGCTGCATGTCGACTGACTCTGAGCCTCCGTGTGCACTGCTGCTCAGAGAGGTCCAGGAGGCTGAGCCTCGGTCTGTGGACCCTGTGGCGAGGGTAGTGCCCTCTGCGACGCGTCTCTCTCTGCAGTAGCCCTCCCTCCTGCTGTACAGGTGGATGTGTCACAGCACTCTGTTGTGGAGCTCCACGTGTCAGAGGTGGACGGCGTGGATGGTGAGGCTGGTGATGCTGTTCGCCCTCCGAGGAGGTCATGACTGCAGCTACGGCGGCCCCCATCCGCAAGATGTACATCTGAGGGGGTCCGCAAGGTAGGTACATGTCTCCGGACCCCGGGGTAAGTGTGCAGGTTGGTGACTTCGACCATCAGGAGGAGGGTGGTGGAGGCCAAACTTTGTCCCAAGTGACAGAATGGCCTCCTGCAATGGCTGAGGGTCTCCCCCCGCCCCCCCCCCCCACCCCCTCCCCACCTGTCACAGGCTGACGGCTGCAACACGTCCATTTGAACTGGGAGTGTTTCCCCCAGTGCGTGAAACAGTCCCATGTTTATCCAAAATCACACACAGTCCCTTAATCAGGTCAGTTAATGACCTGAACAAGCAAAGTAAATACACTCAAATGGCATCCCGCTGGCTTTAATTGCCTGCGGGATTCCCACCAGCAGGGGCTGCGCGCGCACGCCGGCGCGTCATCGGGGAACCCGGAAGTGGGCGGGATCAAGGCGCGATCCGGTCCCGCACCTGGATTTCGGGATTTTCGGGGCCCCCCCGCCGAGAACGCACCCGGTAGCGGGTGCTAAAATCGGGCCCTTTGTGTCCTCCTCACAGCTTACTTTCCCACCTAGCTTTGTATAGTCAGCCAACTTGGATACATTACACTCGGTCCCCTCATCTTAGTCATTAATATCCATTGTAAATAGCTGAGGCCCAAGCACTGATCCTTGCGACACCCCACTAGTTACAGCCTGTCAGCCTGAAAATGACCCGTTTATTCCTGCTCTCTTTTTTTGTCCGTTAACCAATCCTCTATCCATGCTAATATAACGCCCCTAACCCCATGAGCCTTTATCTTGTGTAACAACCTTTTGTGTGGCACGTTATCGAATGCCTTTTGAAAATCCAAATATACTTCATCCACTGGTTCCCCTTTATATACCTTGTTAGTTACATTCTCAAAAGAACATAGGAACATAAGAAATAGGAGCAGGAGTAGGCCAATCGGCCCCTCGAGCCTGCTCCGCCATTCAATAAGATCATGGCTGATCTGATCCTAACCTCAAATCTAAATTCATGTCCAATTTCCTGCCCGCTCCCCGTAACCCCTAATTCCCTTTACTTCTAGGAAACTGTCTATTTCTGTTTTAAATTTATTTAATGATGTAGCTTCCACAGCTTCCTGGGGCAGCAAATTCCACAGACCTACCACCCTCTGAGTGAAGAAGTTTCTCCTCATCTCAGTTTTGAAAGAGCAGCCCCTTATTCTAAGATTATGCCCCCTCGTTCTAGTTTCACCCATCCTTGGGAGCATCCTGACCGCATCCACCCGATCAAGCCCCTTCACAATCTTATATGTTTCAATAAGATCGCCTCTCATTCTTCTGAACTCCAATGAGTAGAGTCCCAATCTACTCAACCTCTCCTCATATGTCTGCCCCCTTATCCCCGGGATTAACCGAGTGAACCTTCTTTGTACTGCCTCGAGAGCAAGTATGTCTTTTCTTAAGTATGGACACCAAAACTGTATGCAGTATTCCAGGTGCGGTCTCACCAATACCTTATATAACTGCAGCAATACCTCCCTGTTTTTATATTCTATCCCCCTAGCAATAAAAGCCAACATTCCGTTGGCCTTCTTGATCACCTGCTGCACCTGCATACTAACTTTTTGATTTTCTTGCACGAGGACCCCCAGATCCCTTTGTACTGCAGTACTTTCCAGTTTCTTGCCATTAAGATAATAACTTGCTCTCTGATTTTTCCTGCCAAAGTGCATAACCTCACATTTTCCAATATTGTATTGCATCTGCCAAATCTCCACCCACTCACCCAGCCTGTCTATATCTTCTTGTAGGTTTTTTATGTCCTCCTCACTCTCTACTTTCCCTCCCATCTTTGTATCATCTGCAGACTTTGATATGTTACACTCGGTCCCCTCCTCCAAATCGTTAATATAGATTGTAAAGAGTTGGGGACCCAGCACCGACCCCTGCGGAACACCACTGGCTACAGGTTGCCAGTCCGAGAATGTACCATTTATCCCAACTCTCTGCTTCCTGCTAGATAACCAATCCTCCACCCATGCCAGAATATTACCCCCAATCCAGTGATTCTTTATCTTGAGCAATAGTCTTTTATGTGCACCTTGTCGAATGCCTTCTGGAAGTCCAAATACACTACGTCCACTGGTTCCCCTTTATCCACCCTGTACGTTATATCCTCAAAGAACCCAAGCAAATTTGTCAGACACGACTTCCCCTTCGTAAAGCCATGCTGACTTTGTCCTATTAAATTATGTTTATAACTCTAATAGATTTGTTAAACACAATTTCCCTTTCATAAAACCATGTTGACTCTGCCTAATCATATTATGATTTTCGAAGTGCCCTGTTACTACTTTCTTAATAATGGATTCCAGCATTTTCCCGATGACTGATGTCAGGCTAACTGGCCTGTAATTCCCTGTTTTCTCTCTCCCTCCTTTCTTGAATAGTGGTGTTACATTTGCTACCTTCCAATCCACGGGGACCATTCTAGAATCTAGGCAATTTTGGAAGATGACAACCAATGCATCCACTATCTCTGCAGCCACCTCTTTTAGAACCCTAGGATGTAGCCCATCAGGTCCAGGGGATTTGTTGGCTTTTAGTCCCCTTAATTTCTCCGATACTTTTTCTTTACTAATATTAATTACTTTAAGTTCCTCACTCTCATTAGACCCTTGGTTCCCCACTATATCTGGTATGTTTTTTGTGTCTTCTACTGTGAAGACAGATACAAAATATTTGTTTAACATTTTATAATGAAACTATTCTTGTCACACAATGAGTAACACAGCAACACACAGGGCTATCATGCAAATTGTTAAAATTACTATGTCAAAAATGGTGCTGCTAAGTTATGGATTTCCAAAAGGAAACCTGCAAAACTGAGATAAATAAAATATTTCAGTATTATATAAAGCAGTAGATGGTAGCACTGTAGATGTATGTTAATGTAAAATGGCAGTGATAGGGGAAGGTTGATGACAACTTTACAATACAAAAGCCAAGTGGGTTGGTGGGAACCTTTCTCTTGGCCATTAGCCATTAGTGTGTTAAACTCAAAACACATTTCAAGTAAAAACCAACATGAAATCTATAAAGAAGTACAATCTGCTAAAAATTCAAAGTTATTTCATGTGCCAAAAAATGGAATTATCCAATAATTTGACTTAAGCAACTTAAATAACACAAAACAGGAATTTATTGCTAAAAAACATTTAAATTATCAGATAATTTGAATTAAGAGAAGTAGACTTCATGTTGGAACAATCATAGAAGAAATACCACTTTAAACCAGTCAATAGATTCTTGGGAGCATGTTCAAGGCTTTATAGTACTTGATAGACTCAGATGATATTTGTAAATAACTAGAGATATGTTTGTGGTTTATGGTGTCAATTGAACACAGCAATGTAACACACTCTCCAAGCCATCTGGTCTCTGCATAGTATGTTTTGTCCTGTTGTACAACAGTCACAGATGTCTGTCATTTTCAGTAATGAATATCTCTAAAAATGTGCAGAAACCCACTTCTTTTGCAGTACTCTAAGTAAACAAATGTTGTCGTTTTTGGAAGTAAATATCATTATGGTCCTCCAACAGTTCATCAGTGTATTTAAGGCAACAAATACAATTTTAAAGAGGGTGCAGGAACAGAGATACCTGGGAGTTGGCGTACAGAAATCTTTGACAGTGGTAGGAAAAGTTCAGAAGGCTGTTTAAAAAAGCATACGAGACCCTTGGCTTTCAAATAGAGGCAGAGTACAAAAGCAAGGAAGTTATGCTTAACCTTTCTAAATCACTGGTTAGGCCTCAGCTGGAGTATTGTGACTCATTCTGGGCAACACAATTTAGGAAGGATGTCAAGGCCTTGTAGAGGACACAGGAGATTTACTAGAATGGTACCAGAGATGAGGGACTTCAGTTACGTGGAGAGAATAGAGAAGCTACAAGCCGGAGGGATTGCACCTGAACAGGGATGGGACCAATGTCCTTGCGGGGATATCAAATAGTGCTGTGGGGAGGGATTAAACTAATTTGGCAGGGGAAGTGGAACCAGGCCATAGCAGCAAAGAGGAGAGACAAGGTGCATAAAATACTAGGAGGGGCAAACAGCAACAAAATAAAGAATAGTGTGGAAAGAGCAAGAATTAGATGGAGGAAAAAAGCAAAGCCGACTAGCATGTTGGAATATACGTTGTTCATAGAATCATACAAAGGTTACAGCACGGAAGGTTCCCTTCCGCCAATGGGAACAGTTTCTCTCTATCTACTCTGTCTAGACCCTTCATGATTTTGAATACCTCTATCAAATCTCCTCGCAACCGTCTCTGTTCCAAGGAGAACAACCCCAGCTTCTCCAGTCTATCCACGTAACTGAAGTCCCTCATCCCTGGAATCATTCTAGTAAATCTCTTCTGCACCCTCTCTAAGGCCTTCACATCTTTCCTAAAGTGCGGTGCCCAGAACTGGACACACTGCTCCAGTTGTGGCCAAACCAGTGTTTTATAAAGGTTCATCATGACTTCCATACTTTTGTACTCTATGCATCTATTTATAAAGCCCAGGATCCCATATGCTTTTTTAACCACTTTCTCAACTGCCCTGCCACTTTCAACGATTTGTGCACATATACTCCCAGATCTCTCTGTTCCTGTACCCCTGTGTGTGTTAATACAAGTGGTGTTACAAATAAGGTTGACGAGCTACAGGCGCAAGTTGCCACATGGGGTTATGATAAAGTGGCTATAATGGAGACCTGGCTTAAACATGGGCAGGAATAAGAACTAAACATTTCTGGCTACAATATATTCAGGAGGGTTAGGGAAGGAAAAAAGACAGGAGGGGGTGGGGTGGAGTGGGGTGGCAGTATTGATCAAGGATAATATTACAGTTCTACAGAGGGACGATATACTAGAGGGTACAAAGACTGAATCTATTTGGTTAGAGTTAAGGAACAGAAAAGGAGCTGTTACATTGCTGCATATTCACTATAGACCCCCAAATAGTCAGAAGGAGATAAAGGAGCAAATCTGTCGGCAAATTT
Organism: Heptranchias perlo; assembly: GCF_035084215.1. Lineage (NCBI taxonomy): Eukaryota > Metazoa > Chordata > Chondrichthyes > Hexanchiformes > Hexanchidae > Heptranchias > Heptranchias perlo. Next base: position 114,305,717 of record NC_090326.1, on the reverse strand, counting down.
CAGAGAAATCTAAAAATAATAGAGCAGTAATAGTGGGGGACTTCAATTACCTAATATAGACTGGGGAAAAAGACAGTGTAAAGGGCCAGGAAGGTGAAGAATTCCTAAAACATGTACAGGAGAACTTTCTCAATCAGTATGTTTCTAGCCCAATGTGGCAGGAAGCAGTGCTGGATCTAGTTCTGGGGAATGAATCATGGAATCGTACAAAGGCTACAGCATGGAAAGAGGCCATTCGGCCCATCGAGTCCATGCCGGCTCTATGCAAGAGCAATCTAGCTAGTCCCACTCCCCCACCCTATCACCGCAGCCATGCAATTTTTTTTCCTTTCAAATACTTATCCAGTTCCCTTTTGAAGGCCATGATTGAATCTGCCGAAACCACCCCCTCTGGCAGTGCATTCCAGATCCTAACCACTCACTGTGTGTAAAAAAAAAAAGTTTTTCCACATGTCACCTTTGGTTCTTTTGCCAATCACCTTAAATCTATATCCTCTGGTTCTTGACCCTTCTACCAATAAGAACATAGGAAATAGGAGCGGGAGTAGGCCACACGGCCTCCTCGAGCCAGCTCCGCCATTCAATCAGATCGTGACTGATCTTCAACCTCAACTCCACTTTCTTGCCCGATCGCCATATCCCTGATTCCCTAGAGTCCAAAAATCTATCTATCTCAGCTTTGAATATACTCAACAACTCATCATGCACAGCCCTCTGGGATAGAGAATTCCAAAGATTCACAACCCTCTGAGTGAAGAAATTCCTCCTCGTCTCAGTCTTAAATGGATGAACCCTTATCCTGCAACTATGTCCCCTAGTTCTAGACTCTCCAGCCATGGAAAATAGCCTCTCACCATCTACCCTGTCAAGCCCCCTCCTAATCTTATATGTTTCAATGAGATCACCTCTCATTCTTCTAAACTCCAGAGAGTATAAGCCCATTCTACTCAACCTCTCCTCATAGGACAACCCTCTCATCCCAGGAATTAATCTAGTGAACCTTCCATGCCTCTGTGGCAAGTATATCCTTCCTTAGATAAGGAGACCAAAACTGTACGCAGTACTACAGGTGAGGTCTCACCAAAGCCCTGTACAATTGTAGTAAGACTTCCTTACTCTTGTACTCCAACCCCCTTGCGATAAAGGCCAACATGCCATTTGCTTTCCTAATTGCGTGCTATACCTGCATGCTAACTCTTTGTGTTTCTTGTACGAGGACACCCAAGTCTCTCTGAACACCAACATTTAATAGTTTCTCACTATTTAAAAAATATTCTGTTTTTCTATTCCTCCTACCAAAGTGAATAACCTCGCATTTCCCCTTATTATACTCCATCCGCCACCTTCTTGCCCACTCAATTAACCTGTCTACATCACTTTGCCGACTCGTTATGTCCTCCTCACACTTACTTTCCCACCTTTGTATCATCAGCAAACTTGGATACATTACACTCGGTCCCTTCATCTAAGTCATTAATATAGATTGTAAATAGCTGAAGCCCAATGGGAACAGTTTCTCTCTATCTGCTCTGTCTAGACCCTTCATGATTTACCTCTATCAAATCTCCTCTCAACCTTCTCTGATCCAAGGAAAACAACCCCAGCTTCTCCAGTCCATCCATGTAATTAAAGTCCCTCATCCTTGGAATCATTCTCGTAAATCTTTTCTGTACCCTCTCTAAAGCCTTCACATCTTTCCGAAAGTGCAGTGCCCAGAACTGGGCCTAATATTCCAGCTGTGGCTGAACCAGTGTTTTATAAAGGTTCATCATGACTTCCTTGCTTTTCTACTCTATGGGCCCGATATTACCATGGCGGCGGGTTCGTGGCGGGGGGGCGAATGGGCACGTGGGTAACGCGCCCGGTGAAATCAGTCTGCCCCCCCGCGCAGTCGCAGGCTGATTGGATCCACTTACCTGTTGTTCCGGGTTCCCCGCTGCTGAGCTGCGCGGCGGGCGGACTGCGCATGAGCAGTAAGGTCTGTCAGCTGGAGGAGCTCTATTTAAAGGGGCAGTCCTCCACTGACTGATGCTGCAAGAAATAGGAAAATTCACAGCATGGAGCAGCCCAGGGGGAAGGCTGCTCCCAGGTTAATGATGCCTCACTCCAGCTCTTATTGGATGGGGTGAGGAGGAGGGGGAGGACAGAGATCTTCCCCCCGGCGGGCGGGAGGAAGCGGCCTGCCTCTGCCACCAGGAAGGCCTGGCTCGAGGTGGCAGAGGAGGTCACCTGCACCACCAACATATCGCACACCTGCATACAGTGCAGGAGGTGCTCCAATGACCTAAGTAGGTCAGCCGAAGTGAGTACACTTACTCATTCCCCTACACTCCGTCTGCCACATCACCGACCCCACCCCATATCTCCTCCTGCACTGCCAACACTACTCTGTCATATCACCCCTCATACCCACTCAAAGCTCATCCTCATCTTACCTGCACCTACTCACCTCGCCAGTACTCATCCCGCCACTACCACTCAATCCAATCCTCATACAATCTCATGGCTCTATCTCATACTCACCCTCTCGTGCATCTCTTTCACGGTCAGCCTCACTCAACCTGTCACTACCTGTGCTGCAGCCACAGGGCATGCATCACATATGTGCAGTAGGCAGCGTAAGGCAAATGTGTCTTGAGCATGAAGGGGATGCACAAGGGTGTTTGAGGGTTTGTCATGGTTTTTACTTATATTTAATTTCTGAGCAACTCACATTACATATTATATTGTCACCACGACTGTCACGTCTTTGCGAATCTTGTCTGGTTTGTGCAATAATGCCCTTTCCTGAGGATCACTATGAAGACCCACACCTGATGCCACCCATTGTGTCACTGCAGAGTGGGTGTAGGTGTATTTGCAGTGCTGTTTTGTGCAGACAACTTAGAGATGTTGGCAATGTCCCCGGTGGCACCCTGGAAGGATGTGGAGGAGAAGTTGTTGAGGGCAGTGGTGACTTTGACAGCGACAGGTAAGAAGATGGTGCTCGGGCCAGCCGGGAGCAGCTCTGCATGAAGGAGGCTGCAGATGTCCACGACTACATGTCGAGTGACTCTGAGCCTCCGTGTGCACTGCTGCTCAGAGAGGTCCAGGAAGCTGAGCCTCGGTCTGTGGACCCTGTGGCGAGGGTAGTGCCCCCTGCGACGCATCTCTCTCTGCCGTTGCCCTCACTCCTGCTGTAAAGGTGGATGTGTCACAGCACTGTGTTGTGGAGCTCCACGTGTCAGAGGTAGACGCCGTGGCTAGCGAGGCTGGTGATGCTGTTCGCCTTCCGAGGAGACCATGACTGCAGCTACAGCGGTCCCCATCCGGAAGATGTACATCTGAGGGGGTCCGCAAGGTAGGTACATGTCTCTGGACCGGGGTAAGTGCGCAAGTTTGTGAATTTGATTGTCAGGAGGAGGGTGGTGGAGGCCAAACTTTGTCCCAAGTGACAGAGTGGCCTCCTGCAATGAGTGAGGGTCTCCCCCCGCCCCACCTGTCAAATGGACCTTTGCAGCTGCCACAGGCTGATGGCTGCAACACGCCCATTTGAACTGGGAGTGTTTCCTCCAGTACGGGAAACAGTCCCAGTTGTATGTAAAATCCCAACCATCCTGAAATATCTCGTTAATCAGGTCTGTTAACGACCTGAAATATCAAAATAAATACCTTAAGTGGCACCCTGCCGGCTTTAATTGCCGGCGGGAGTCCCACATGTGGGGGCTGCACGCGAATGTCAGCGCGTCAGTGGGGAACCCGGAAATGGGGCGGGTTGGAGCCGGGCTCCCGACCCGCCCCGGGAATCCCCGATTTTCGTAGCCCCCCCGCCAGGAATGCACCCGATCACGGGTGCAAAAATAGAGCCCAATGTCTCTATTTATAAAGCCCAGGACCCTGTATGCTTTTTTAACCACTTTACAACCTGCCCTGCCATCTTCAATGACTTGTGTACATATACCCCCAGATCTCCCTGTTCCTGTACCCTTTTTAGAATTGTGCCCTTTAGTTTATATTGCTTCTCCTCATTCTTCCTACCAAAGTGTATCACCTCGCATTTTTCTGCGTTAAATTTCATCTGCCATGCGTCCACCAGCCTGACTATGTCCTCTTGAAGTCTATCACTATCCTCCTCACTGTTCACGACACTTCCAAGTTTTGAGTCATCTGCAAATTTTGAAATCGTGCCCTGTACTCCCAAGTCATTAATATATATCAAGAAAAGAAGTGGTCCTAATACCGACCCCTGGGGAACACCACTATACACCTCCCTCCAGTCTGAAAAACAACCGTTCACCACTACTGTCTGTTTCCTGTTACTTAGCCAATTCTGTATCCATGCTGCTACTGCCCCTTTTATTCCATCGGCTTCAATCTTAATGACAAGCCTATTATGAAGTAGGGCAAGTGGAGTGTGCTTCAGTGAGAGAACACCTGAGTAATAGTGATCATAATATAATTAGTTATGGAAAGGGACAGAGAAAAATCAATGGTAAAAATACCCAACTGAAAGAGAGCCAATTTCAGTGATTCGAGAAGGGATCTAGCACAGGTGGACTGGAAACAAAGATTGGCCAGGAAAACAGTAAATGAGCAACAGCAGACTTTAAGGCAGAGAGAGTTCGGGTACAAACCAAACATATTCCCATAAGGAGGAAAGATGGGGCATCCAAAGCGAAAGCTCCCTGGATGACAGAGGAAATAGAGGTTAAAATAAAACATAAAAAGGAATTTTATGACAAATATCAGGTACAGAATACAATAGAAAACCAGGCAGAATACAGAGTGTGCAGGGGGAAATTGAAAAGGACATAAGGGCAAAGAGAGAATATGAGAAAAGATTAGCAGGTTACATCGAAGGGAACCCAAAAATCTTTTATAAACATATAGAAAGTAAAAGGATCGTTAAAGGAATGGTGAGGCTGATTAGGGACACAAAGGAAATCTTCTTGTGGAGGCAGAGGGCATGACTGAGGTGCTGAATGAGTACTTTGCATCTGCCTTCAAAAAAGAAGAGGATGAAGTTAATGCCGCAGTAGAAGAGGAGGGAGTAAAGATATATTGTGTAGGATTAAAAATAGATAGAAAGTTGGTACTAAATAGGTTGGCATCACTCAGTTAACAAGTCACCCGATCCTGATGGGATGTATCCTTGGTTGCTCAGCGAAGCAAGGGTGGAGATAGCAGGAGGTTGGACCACAATCTTTCAATCCTCCAAGGATGTGGGATTGGTGCCAGAGGACTGGAAGATTACAAATGTTACACCCCTGTTCCAAAAAGGGCAGAGGGATAAACCTGGTAACTGCGGGCCAGTCAGTCTAACGTCAGTGGTGGGAAAACCACTGGAGACCATTAACATAAGAACATAAGAAATAGCAGCAGGAGTAGGCCAATCGGCCCCTCAAGCCTGCTCCGCCATTCAATAAGATCATGGCTGATCTGATCCTAACCTCAAATCTAAATTCATGTCCAATTTCCTGCCCGCTCCCCGTAACCCCTAATTCCCTTTACTTCGAGGAAACTGTCTATTTCTGTTTTAAATTTATTCAATGATGTAGCTTCCACAGCTTCCTGGGGCAGCAAATTCCACAGACCTACCACCCTCTGAGTGAAGAAGTTTCTCCTCATCTCAGTTTTGAAAGAGCAGCCCCTTATTCTAAGATTATGCCCCCTAGTTCTAGTATCACCCATCCTTGGGAACATCCTTACCGCATCCACCCGATCAAGCCCCTTCACAATCTTATATGTTTCAATAAGACCGCCTCTCATTCTTCTGAACTCCAATGAGTAGAGTCCCAATCTACTCAATCTCTCCTCATATGTCCGCCCCCTCATCCCCGGGATTAACCGAGTGAACCTTTGTACTGCCTCGAGAGCAAGTATGTCTTTTCTTAAGTATGGACACCAAAACTGTATGCAGTATTCCAGGTGCGGTCTCACCAATACCTTATATAACTGCAGCAATACCTCCCTGATTTTATACTCTATCCCCCTAGCAATAAAAGCCAACATTCCGTTGGCCTTCTTGATCACCTGCATACTAACTTTTTGATTTTCTTGCACTAGGACCCCCAGATCCCTTTGTACTGCAGTACTTTCCAATCTCTTACCATTGAGATAATAACTTGCTCTCTGATTTTTCCTGCCAAAGTGCATAACCTCACATTTTCCAATATTGTATTGCATCTGCAAAATCTCCGCCCACTCACCCAGCCTGTCTATATCCCCCTGTAGGTTTTTTATGTCCTCCTCACTCTCTACTTTCCCTCCCATCTTTGTATCATCTGCAAACTTTGATATGTTACACTCGGTCCCCTCCTCCAAATCGTTAATATAGATTGTAAAGAGTTGGGGACCCAGCACCGACCCCTGCGGAACACCACTGGCCACTGGTTGCCAGTCCGAGAATGAACCATTTATCCCAACTCTCTGCTTCCTGTTAGATAACCAATCCTCCACCCATGCCAGAATATTACCCCCAATCCAGTGATTCTTTATCTTGAGCAATAATCTTTTATGTGGCACCTTGTCGAATGCCTTCTGTGTCCACTGGTTCCCCTTTATCCACCCTGTACGTTATGTCCTCAAAGAACTCAAGCAAATTTGTCAGACATGACTTCCCCTTCATAAAGCCATGCTGACTTTGTCCTATTAAATTATGTTTATCCAAATGTTCTGCTACTGTCTCCTTAGTAATAGACGCCAAAATTTTACCCACCACAGATGTTAGGCTAACTGGTCTATAATTTCCAGCCTTCTGCCTACTACCCTTTTTAAATAAGGGTGTTACATTAGCAGTTTTCCAATCTGCCGGGACCTTTGCTGAGTCCAGAGAATTTTGGAAAATTATTACCAAAGCATCCACAATCCCTACTGCCACTTCCCTCAAGACCCTGGGATGTAAGCCATCAGGTCCAGGGGATTTATCCGCCTTGCGTTCCATTAATTTACTGAGTACCAATTCCTTAGTGATTTTAATCGTATTTACCTCCTCCCCCCCAGAGCCCCCTGTTTGTCCAGTGTTGGGATATTCTTAGTGTCCTCTACCGTAAAAACTGAAACAAAATATTTGTTCAGCATTTTTGCCATCTCCATGTTTCCCACCATTAATTTCCCGGTCTCATCCTCTAAGGGACCTACGTTTGCCTTAGCCACCCTTTTTCTTTTTATATAACTGTAGAAACTCTTGCTATCTGTTTTTATATTTTTTGCTAATTTATTTTCATAATCTATCTTCCCTTTCTTAATCAATCCTTTCGTTACTTTTTGCTGTCTTTTGAAGACTTCCCAATCTACTATCCTCCCACTAAGTTTGGCTACCATATATGTCCTTGTTTTTAGTCGGATACTATCCTTAATTTCTTTACTTAGCCACGGATGGCTGTCATTTCTTTTACACCCTTTTTTCGTCAGTGGAATATATATTTTTTGAAAGTTGTAGAATAACTCCTTGAATGAACACCACTGCTCATGTACCGTCTTACCCTTTAATCTATTTTCCCAGTCCACTTTAATCAATTCCGCTCTCATATCATCATAGTCTCCTTTATTCAAGCTCAGTACGCTTGTTTGAGAACCAACCTTCTCACCCTCTAATTGGATATGGAATGTAACCATGTTATGGTCACTCATTCCAAGGGGATCCTTAACTAGGACATTAATTAATTAATCCTGGCTCATTACACAGGACCAGGTCCAAGGTTGCTTGCCCCCTTGTAGGATCAGTTACATACTGCTCAAGAAATCCATCCCTAATACACTCAATAAACTCTTCCTCAAGGCTGCCCTGCCCAATTTGATTTGTCCAGTTAATATGATAGTTAAAATCCCCCATAATTATAGCTGTTCCCTTATTACATGCCCCGACTATCTCCTGATTAATACTTCTTCCAGCAGAGTTGCAACTATTAGGAGACCTATATACTACACCCACTAGTGTCAAGGACAAAATTAATTCTCACTTGGAGAAGCAAGGGTTAATAAGGGACAGCCAGCATGGAGTTGTTAAAAGTAAATGGTGTCTGACTAACCTAATTGAGTTCTTTGATGAAGTAACAGAGAGGGTTGATGAAGGTAGTGCAGTAGATGTATTTGTGGACTTTCAAAATTTGATGAAGTACCACATATCTGACTTATTCAACTTAATCGGCTAAGGGACAGGAGGCAGAGAGTAGTGGTGAACGGATGTTTTTCTGACTAGAGGGAAGTATGCATTGGGGTCCCCCAGGGGTCAGTATTAGGATCATTGCTTTCCTTGTTATATATAAATGACCTGTGGTTGGGTATAGGGAGTACAATTTCGAAGTTTGCAGATGTTACAAAATTTGACAACGTCGTAAATAGTGAGCAGGATAGTAACAGACTTCAGGAGGACATAGACAGACTGGTGAAATGGGCAGACATGGCAGATGCAATTTAATGCGCATAAGTGTGAAGTGATGAACTTTGCGAGGAACAACATGGAGAGACAGTATAATCTAAATGGTACTATTTTTGAGGGGGGTAGAGGGACCTGGGGTGCATATTTACAAATCTTTGAAGGTGGCAGGGCAAGTTGATAAGGTGGTTAAGATAGCATATGGGATACTTGGCTTTATAAATAGGGGCATTGAATACAAAAACATGGAAATCATGCAAAACCTTTACAAATCACTGGCTAGGCCTCAGCTGGAGTATTGTGTACAATAGGAAGGAAGTCAAAGCCTTGGAGAGGGTACGGAGGAGGTTTACCAGGATGATACCAGGGATGAGGGACTGTGGAGAGATTGGAGAAGCTGGGATTGTTCTTCTTAGAACAGAGAAGGTTAAGGGGAGACCTATTAGAGGTATTCAAAATTATGAGTGGTTTTGATAGAGCAAGTAGGGAGAAACTCTTTCCTCTGGCAAGTGGGTCAGTAACCAGAGGTCATAGATTTAAAATAATGGGCAAAAGAGCTAGAGGGGAAATGAGGAGACATTTTTTCTCAGAGGGTTTTTAAGATCTGGAACACTACCTGAAAAGATAGTGGAAGCAGATTCAAATAGGAACTTTCAAAAAACAATTGAACATGTACTTACTTGAACAGGACTAATTTGCAGGGTTATGGGGATAAAGCTGGGATGTGGGACTAAATTGGACAGCTCTTTCAAAGAGCCGACACAGGTACAATAGGCTGAATGGGCCCCTTCTGTGCTGTAAGATTCTATGATTCTAAGATGGAATTGTTCTCCTTAGAGCTGAGAAGGTTAAGGGGAGATTTAATAGCGGTGTTCAAAATCATGAACCATTTTGATCGAGTAAATAAGGAGCAACTGTTTCCACTGGCAGAAGGGTCGGAAACCTGAGGACACAGATTTAAAGTAATTGGCAAAAGAGCCAGAGGTGAAATGAGCAGAATTGTTTTTACGCAGTGAGTTATTTTGATCTGGAATGCACTGCCTGTAAGGATGGTGGAAGCAGATTCAATAGTAACTTTCAATAGGGAATTGGATAAATACTTGAAGCGGAAATAATTGCAGAACTATGGGAAAATGGGACGAATCGGACAGCTCTTTCAAAGAGCTGACACAGGCACGATTGGCCAAATGACGGCCTTATATGCTGTAAGATTCTATGAAATCACCAGACATCTTTTGCCTGTATCTTTAACCTTATTAAATTTCATTAGAAAATAATCAAATTGTCATTGTGCTATATTACTGATACCAGTGTGCAAGTAGGAAAATGTTACAATATACCAGGGAGCAACATGTGAACTAATTAAAATTTTACAGGTTCTTTGTCAAGTTTTATTTGTTAAAAATGATCAAGTTCATTAGCTTGATAACAGATGTTTTTTAATAGCCTAATTATAATGACCTTGTTTGTACCCATCAGGTACATCATTTCTCACTGTTGGAACACTGCTCATTTTGAAATGCAGAATAACAGTATTAACACTCGCACTGCTGAACTACAGAAAAAATAGCCTGTTTAATTTCAAGAACTAATACTTGAGACATTACCTGGAAATTTTTAATTTTCATCAAACAAGCCTAAAAGGATTTTGACATTCACTGTAGAATGTAGAAGGATAGTCCTCGCTCGTATATATAAGTAGCAGCAAATCATTTAACAATAGTATTACTTATAACAGATTCAGTGGGCACATCAGGAAAATATATGACTGATCGATCTCATGAGAATCTGGAGGCAGAGCAACAACAACAGTTGTTTTGTGAATTGAAACAAGTGCCATATATCTTAAAGAATTGAAACTGTAGATCAATAAATTTCAAATCTTTAAGATATGTTGTTGTTTTATTCACAAAACAATTGCTAGTTGCTGCTCTGCCTCCAGATTCTCCTGATCGATTAGTTATGCCTTTTCCCAATGTGTCCACAGTATCTGTTACGGTGGTTCTACTGTGAAATGATTCCTCTTCCACATGCTGCCACTTGCTACGTGTTACAACAAAAACAAGAACTAATCTTCAAAACATTGCAACAGGCCTATTCTAGTGCATCTTATAGCATGACTTCAAAATCACAGTGCTACGTTTTCCCACTTTGACAAAATAGTTTAACCACTGTTATTACAGTACATTGATATTTGGTTGTGCAAGCTGAGCGTGAGAAAAGTGGCTGAAGGAGCTGGATGTGCACAGTTTAAATCCTCTGCTGTCAGGGCAGGATTTCAAATCTACTGTAAAGCACTGTTAGCTGCCTATTGTGGATTCAAGCAAATGGCAATGCCTGGCTTTACCTGTACCACTGACCAGCCCATGCACTCGCAGCTGGCTGCTCTGTACTATCCATTGTTGCTTATGTTGCCATATGAACCTTTTGGTGATATAATGCTGATGCATGTTCCACTCTTATTTGTGCATCCAACTGCAACTTCTGGGCCATTGCCCACAATTGAAGGTGTCCACTGCCATAGAATCATAGAAAATAGGAGCAAGAGTAGGCCATTCGGCCGTTCGGGCCTGCTCCGCCGTTCAAAATTATCATGGCTGATTGTCTAACTCAGTACCCTGTTCCTGCTTTTTCCCCATATCCCTTGATCCCTTTAGCATTAAGAAATATATCTATCTCCTTCTTGAATATATTTAATGACTTGGCCTCCACTGCCTACTGTGGTAGAGAATTCCACAGGTTCACCACCCTCTGAGTGAAGAAATTTCTCCTCATCTCGGTTCTAAATGGCATACCCCATATCCTGAGACTGTGACCCCTGGTTATGGATTTCCCATCCATCGGGAACATCCTCCCTGCATCTAGTCTGTCTAGTCCTGTTAGAATTTTATATGTTTCAAAGATGTCTTATATATATTTCATCTTTGCTGTCTTAGTCTTGGAACCATTCGCATCAAGTAGTATTTCTGAATATGTACACATTGTCAGAAAACAGATGAATTGAGATTCACAGATCTCCTTGTACTCGTTTCTGATTACATTATTCTGTTTTTATATGCAGCTGAAGTGATCTGGAAGTTCAAATTCTTATACGCAGTAACATGTTTCACAAACAAAAGCTTGTAAAAATGGTGTAGTCTAAAGAAAACTAAACCAAAGAAAATTAAAAACTATAAAAAAGTTAGCAAGAGAAAAAAAACAATTCTACAAAACTACTTGCAATAAAATGGATACAAACAAAATATATTTGCAAAGATGCAAGGATTGTTGCTTGGTGTAATACTAAATGTAGGATAAGGAGTCACAGTCCAGAAAATGATTCTCATCTCAATTAGAAGACCATGATTGAACACTGAACCACTTCTGTGTCTTGAGGAGATAGATGTGGAGATGCCGGTGATGGACTGGGGTTGACAAATGTAAGGAATCTTACAACACCAGGTTATAGTCCAACAGTTTTATTTGAAAATCACAAGCTTTCGGAGGCTTTCTCTTTCGTCAGGTGAAGTGTGGGATTCCCTGAAGGTTACTGCATTTATCGTCAGAAAACAATACCTAGTGATTACAGATAATCTTTCCAACTGCCCGTTGTCAAGGCAATCAAAGTGTTCAGACAGAGAGATGTTACATACAGGACCACCTTTCAACTTGTCATGTCCTTGACCATTGTTGAATTTAATTTTCATTGATAATTTCTGTGGACTACAATGGTATCATGTTTCCATTGTGCTTTCAACTGTTTATGTACTTTGAGAAGTACTGTATTATGAAATAAGATTTAGTTATGATGATCCATGACATTTTACCAATGCACGTTGTTTGCAAATGTTAAATAGCACCCAATTCTGTCCTATCATTTTTATTGATAATGCATAAAAATATTTTTTTGCCAGTTTCCACCATAACTCCCTTGAATTTTTGGGTTGGTGGATAGGTAATTTTAACATAAAAACCCCTGAATTCTCCTTGGTGATTTTGGTTAAAATCAGGTCCCAAGATGCATGATGTAAGTGATCTGTGTTACATACTGCATTCACATCATGCAACATGTACAATGATGTCGCTAATGTAACACAGATCTGTCTAGACCCAATTTTCAGCACCACATTCCTGTCTCCAAACTCTGAATTCATGTCACTATTTATGTTAATCACGCACAGATTTATATATCACTGCAGCCCACTTTGAGCAACCAGTGACCTTGGTCCTGTAGTTACTGCTGTTGGCAATGGCCCAGAGTAGTTGCTGCTTCTTCCTGGGAATTGGGACTGTTGGAGAGAGAAACCTTTCTGATTATCAACTAATTAGGGACTTGGTACTGAATCTTCTGAAATGTACAATTTTTGGTGCTTTTTAAATTTTGTTTTTGTGAAGATTGTGTTGCAGTGTTACGGGTACGGTAGCATAGTGGTTATGTTACTGGGCGAGTAATCCAGAGGCCTGGACTAAAATCCAAAGTCATGAGTTCAAATCCCGCCACGGCAGCTGGCGAATTTAAATTCAATTAATTAATTAAATTCAATTAATTAAATAAAAATCTGGAATTAAAATACTAGTATCAGTAATGATGGCCATGAAACTACCGGATTGTCGTAAAAACCCATCTGGTTCACTAATGTCCTTTAGGGAAGGAAGCCTGCCGCCCTTACCCGGTCTGGCCTACATGTGACTCCAGACCCACAGCAATGTGGTTGATTCTTAATTGCCCTCTGAAATGGCCTAACAAGCCACTCAGTTGTAAAATCTCGCTACGAAAAGTCATAATAAGAATAAAACCGGACGGACCACCCGGCATCGGACCACGAGGCACCGGACACGACAACGGCAAAACACCAAGCCCAGTCGACCCTGCAAGGTCCTCCTTACTAACATCTGGGGACTTGTGCCAAAATTGGGAGAGCTGTCCCACAGACTAGTCAAGCAAACAGCCTGACATAGCCATACTTACAGAATCATATCTTTCAGCCAACGTCCCAGACTCTTCCATCACCATCCCTGGGTATGTCCTGTCCCACCGGCAGGACAGACCCACCAGAGGTGGCGGTACAGTGATATACAGTCAGGAGGGAGTGGCCCTGGGAGTCCTCAACATTGACTCTGGACCCCATGAAATCTCATGGCATCAGGTCAAACATGGGCAAGGAAACCTCCTGCTGATTACCACCTACCGTCCTCCCTCAGCTGATGAATCAGTCCTCCTCCATGTTGAGCACCACTTGGAGGAAGCACTGAGGGTAGCAAGGACACAAAATGTACTCTGGGTGGGGGACTTCAATGTCCATCACCAAGAGTGGCTCGGTAGCACCACTACTGACCGAGCTGGCCAAGTCCTGAAGGACATAGCTGCTAGACTGGGCCTGCGGCAGGTGGTGAGCGAACCAACACGAGGGAAAAACTTACTTGACCTCGTCCTCACCAATCTACCTGTCGCAAATGCATCTGTCCATGACAGTATTGGTAGGAGTGACCACCGCACAGTCCTCGTGGAGATGAAGTCCCGTCTTCGCACTGAGGACACCATCCAATGTGTTGTGTGGCACTACCACCATGCTAAATGGGATAGATTCAGAACAGATCTTGCAGCTCAAAACTGGGCATCCATGAGGCGCTGTGGGCCATCAGCAGCAGCAGAATTGTATTCCAACACAATCTGTAACCTCATGGCCCGGCATATTCCTCACTCTACCATTACCAACAAGCCAGGGGATCAACCCTGGTTCAATGAGGAGTGTAGAAGAGCATGCCAGGAGCAGCACCAGGCGTACCTAAAAATGAGGTGCCAACCTGGTGAAGCTACAACTCAGGACTACATGCATGCTAAACAGCGGAAGCAACATGCTATAGACAGAGCTAAGCGATTCCACAACCAACGGATCAGATCAAAGCTCTGCAGTCCTGCCACATCCAGTCGTGAATGGTGGTGGACAATTAAACAACTAACGGGAGGAGGAGGCTCTGCAAACATCCCCATTCTCAATGATGGCAGAGTCCAGCACGTGAGTGCAAAAGACAAGGCTGAAGCGTTTGCAACCATCTTCAGCCAGAAGTGCCGAGTGGATGATCCATCTCAGCCTCCTCCCGATATCCCCACCATCACGGAAGCCAGTCTTCGGCCAATTCGATTCACTCCACGTGATATCAAGAAACGGCTGAGTGCACTGGATACAGCAAAGGCTATGGGCCCCGACAACATCCCAGCTGTAGTGCTGAAGACTTGTGCTCCAGAACTAGCTGCGCCTCTAGCCAAGCTGTTCCAGTACAGCTACAACACTGGCATCCACCCGACAATGTGGAAAATTGCCCAGGTATGTCCTGTCCACAAAAAGCAGGACAAATCCAATCCGGCCAATTACCGCCCCATCAGTCTACTCTCAATCATCAGCAAAGTGATGGAAGGTGTCATCGACAGTGCTATCAAGCGGCACTTACTCACCAATAACCTGCTCACCGATGCTCAGTTTGGGTTCCGCCAGGACCACTCGGCTCCAGACCTCATGACAGCCTTGGTCCAAACATGGACAAAAGAGCTGAATTCCAGAGGTGAGGTGAGAGTGACTGCCCTTGACATCAAGGCAGCATTTGACCAAGTGTGGCACCAAGGAGCCCTAGTAAAATTGAAGTCAATGGGAATCCAGGGGAAAACTCTCCAGTGGCTGGAGTCATACCTAGCATAAAGGAAGATGGTAGTGGTTGTTGCAGGCCAATCATCTCAGCCCCAGGGCATTGCTGCAGGAGTTCCTCAGGGCAGTGTCCTAGGCCCAACCATCTTCAGCTGCTTCATCAATGACCTTCCCTCCATCATAACATCAGAAATGGGGATGTTCGCTGATGACTGCATAGTTTTCAGTTCCATTCGCAACCCCTCAGATAATGAAGCAGTCCGAGCCTGCATGCAGCAAGACCTGGACAACATCCAGGCTTGGGCTGATAAGTGGCAAGTAACATTCGCGCCAGATAAGTGCCAGGCAATGACCATCTCCAACAATAGAGAGTCTAACCACCTCCCCTTGACATTCAACGGCATTACCATCGCCGAATCCCCCACCATCAACATCCTGGGGGTCACCATTGACCAGAAACTTAACTGGACCAGCCATATAAATACTGTGGCTACGAGAGCAGGTCAGAGGCTGGGTATTCTGTGGCGAGTGACTCACCTCCTGACTCCCCAAAGCCTTTCCACCATCTACAAGGCACAAGTCAGGAGTGTGATGGAATACTCTCCACTTGCCTGGATGAGTGCAGCTCCAACAACACTCAAGAAGCTCGACACCATCCAAGATAAAGCAGCCCGCTTGATTGGCACCCCATCCACCACCCTAAACATTCACTCCCTTCACCACCGGCGCACTGTGGCTGCAGTGTGCACCATCCACAGGATGCACTGCAGCAACTCGCCAAGGCTTCTTCGACAGCACCTCCCAAACCCGCGACCTCTACCACCTAGAAGGACAAGAGCAGCAGGCGCATGGGAACAACACCACCTGCACGTTCCCCTCCAAGTCACACACCATCCCGACTTGGAAATATATCGCCGTTCCTTCATTGTCACTGGGTCAAAATCCTGGAACTCCCTTCCTAACAGCACTGTGGGAGAACCGTCACCACACGGACTGCAGCGGTTCAAGAAGGCGGCTCACCACCACCTTCTCGAGGGCAATTAGGGATGGGCAATAAATGCCGGCCTTGCCAGCGACGCCCACATCCCGTGAACGAATGAAAAAAAAAGTTATTTGGTTTGGGAAACAAGTTGCAGTTTATACATTTGGAGGGTGTGGAAAATCAGTGAGTTGTATTGGGCCATTTGACTTTGTTTCATTTGTTCCTGGGATGTAGGCAACGCTGGCCAGGCTGCATTTATTGCTTATCTCTAGTTGCCCTGAAAAGATGATATTAGGTCCTCTCCTTGAATCGCTAAATCCCTGTGGCAGTGGCACCCCACAATGGTGTTCGGTAAGGAACGTCAGGATTTTTACCCAGCGACGATCAGCAATGTATGTTCAAGTCAGGATGGTGAACAATTTGGAGGGGATGTTGGAGGTGATGGTATACCCAGGATATTGTTGCTCTTGTCCTTCTTGATGATGAGACCCCATAGTTGGGAGGTGCTGTTGAAGCAAGCTTGTTGAGTTGCTGCAGTGCATCTTGTAGATCATACATACTGTAGCTGCAGTGTGCTGGTGGTGGAGGGAGTGGATATCGAGTCTGGTGGCAGGGCTGCCAATCAAGCAGAGGATTTATACCTGAATGGGTGCAGCCGCAATAATACCATTCAGGTGAATGGTAAGTATTCTAATATGCTCCTAATTTGAGCCTTATAGATGGTAGAGAAGCAGCCAGGGGTCAAGAGATCAGCCACTTGTCACAGAGTACCCAGCCTCTGCCCTGCTCTTGTAGCCACGGTGTGATATTGCTGGTCTAGTTAAGTTTCTAGTCATCGGTGACCTTCACAATGTTGATGGTGGAGGACTTGACAATGGTGGTTCCACTGAAACTTAGGGGAAGGTGCTTGGGCTTTCTCTTGTTGAAGATAGAATTACTCAGCACTTATGTGGCTCAAATATTAGCCGCCATATTCCTTCCGAATGTGGAACGAATACAAATTCAGCACAAGTAAGGAGTGTTGAATGGAGTAGGTCAAGATTTTATTATAGACTATAATTAAAATAAAAATTGATTTTAACCAATTTTCTGCAAATTTACCTTGTTTTTTGCAGGATCTATTTTTGACCCTAAAAATAGAACCTGAAAAACACCCAAAAAAACCTGAGTTTTTAAATCAGCAGAAAAAAATACCTTTAATAATCCTTATGTATCTTAGATACTTATGCTCTATTACAGATACCACTTTGAAACTTTTGTTTATTAATTTTGCAAAATTTTAAGTTTTTTTTAGATAGTACCCTTTAATACTAAAACCCTTAAAGCATTAGTGGCTATGGTAACTTTTTAGTAAGATGAGTTAATCATCTGCTGTAACTATCATTATTCAATTCTAAATTTATGATAATGCCGATAACAATCAGAAATCTTAATATTCCAGATGTTCAAAGCTTAGTATTCATTTAATCTTTAACAGGATCGGGCTCAATTATGGTGCTCTTGGAGGTTGAATGGCCTGTTAATGCTTGCTATCACATGAATATTAACAGAGAAAATGTGCCATGTAGGGAGAGTTTATTGCTGATCTGGAAAATATTTTTTTGTTTATTCTGTGGGCATAAGGGTTACTTTTGTGTTAACCAGTGATTTGTAGGTGAGGAGAATGAAAGCATATTGCCATGCCAGACAGAACATAAAGGGTTAATTGAAGTAACGTGAAGCAACATAATTTAATTTTTAAAGCTAGTTTAATATAAATAATTTTTGAATAAGATTTTAACATGAAATTCAGCATTCTAAGCATTGTCATAAGAATTATATTTGTCTTTTCAAACTCCAAGAACAGTTTTATGAAACATCTGGGTTGATAAGTAAAAATTTGTGGTGAGCCAGGAAATATTTGTGTTAATGGCCGCATTGTGAAGAGTTTTGTAAATCATAGAAGATTCGTTTAACTTTTCTAAACTGTCCCATGCCAAAGAATTACTGTATTTTGGTGGTGGTCCTACTTAAGCCCCTGATTCTGAGCAAACCCCAACCATGTTGTTATTACAGCTGCACTGTGTGTGTATTTAGACTGTACCAAATGAGACAGCAATTATTGTACATTATGAAGAAGGTAACCTGAGCAACAAATAATATCCAACGTCGTTTCTAGGATTGTATTGTCAATATTTTAGTTTGTCGACTATACACAAAAAAACAAAAGTCTCGACCACATACTCCGTGCCAAGGCTGTTATTAGAAGAGGATGTCTACTTGATAGTTATACCTGTCTGTGCTTTGTTTCTTCACATCTTTAAATTGAGTCTGTTAATTGCTGGTTAGGTAAAATAGCCTATTTTCTTTGACACCTTTAATGCCACATGTCTCCTATTTTATACATCTGTATTATGTTTATCTCAGAATACCTTGCCATCTGGGACTAGTAAAGGCAAACTACTAGACTTGAAAAGGAAAATAATTTACAGGGCTATGGGAAAAGAGCGGGTGAGTGGGGCTAATTGGATAGCACTTTCAAAGAGCCAGCACAGGCCGAATGACCTCCTCCTGTGCTGTAAGCTTCTATGATTCTAGTACTCTTAACATTCCCAGTGAGCTTTTCAGCATTTCTAATTTCTAATGAAGGTAACCTTTCCCCTGCTACAATGACAGAACTTCTAGTCCTTTCAAATTGAATTGTTTATTTTTCCACAAAGTGTATTCCCTGGTACGTTTGTGAGTTGTTTACTCTTCTTGAGTTGTGTTATGTAGTTTATTCAGAAGCTGTATGTTGTACAGATCAAGCATTCAAGAAGATAAAAGCATGTTGTCCCCTTTATCTTTCTTTTATCAACCTATTGTAACAAAGTATATGCCATTTGTTTGACAATAATACAAACTGTTTATAGACTGATATGAAAGATGACGGGAAGTATTCCAAGTATGTTTGCTGTCATCGTACAGTCATTTTAATACTTTGTTTTTCAAGGCTGTGGATTTACAAATGAGAAATGAGCAAGGATTAAATGTCAAAGTGTATTAAACAACTAATGCTTATAAAACACCTTTAGGAGAAACACCCTTTGGTGCTTCACAAGGATGGTGGAGGAAAGAGTTCAGATGCGAAGAAGATTCTGGGGGGAGTTATGGGAGGTGACCGAAAACATGATCAAAGGGGTAGTTTCGAGGCAGCTATTGGAGGTGGGGAGAGATGTCTCAAGATAGAGGAGATTAGGAAGAGAATTCCAAAGTGCAAATCCATGATGGTTGAAGGCTTTGCCGCCAGTGGTGGAGTGTTGGAAGTAGGGGTGCACAGTAATCTGTGAGTTGGGATGCAGGGTTGGAGGAGGCTGTGGAATTAGGGTGTAACGTGAGAGATTTTTAAATGAAGAGGGTTTTGAAATCAATGAGCTGGGGTACAGGTAGCCATTAGAGTTTGGTGAGGACAGAGGTGATAGGTGAGTAGTATTTAGTATGGGATAGGATGTGGCCTATATTGATCAATTTAGTGATGACACCATACTGGGAACTAGTTGCAGGGGTGATATTTTGTAAACTCTGCTATAGTTTACCATACATTTGTTGAACTTGTCTCTTCGTTTGTGAGATTCTACAGAGTTGATGTGCGAGCATCTCTTATTTTTAAAACCGTTTCTAGAATTATAACTGTTTACCATGTCAGAATAAGTAGGTCTCTTTAGCATTTACACGCATTGTACTAAGAATGTAAAGCATGAAACAAAGTTATTCAACCCATCAAGTCCATTCTTTCCACCGGCTACCTACATTCCAATCCATTTAATGTCTTGAGGGAAAGTTCTGCAAATAATTCCCTCTTCACCCCCTCAAAAAATAAATGGAGCAAAATTTTAAGGCATCCACTGACCCTTGTATCCCACACTATTCATGCCAAGCCAGTGGCCTACTTGTCATGATGTACATAGGAGCGACGATGTTAGGAATGTTGGAAAGTACAGACAGAAAAAGACTCCAGCCTCTCTAGCCAGTTCCAAAAATTAATTACCCCTCAATCACCCACCCCTCAAATATCTACCCAATTCTCCCTTAATTTTTTCCACATTATCTGCCCTGTATGTTTCACCAGCCTCTGCATAAAGTAGTTACATTCCATGGAATGTACAGCACAGAAACAGGCCATTTTGCCCAACAGATCCATGCCTGTGTTTATGCTCCACACAAGCCTCCTCCCACCCTTCTTCATCTAACCCCATCAACATATCCTTCTATTCCTTTCTCCCTCGTGTGTTCATCTAGCTTTCCCTTAAATGCATCCATGCTAGTCGCCTCAACTACTCCTGGTGGTAGTGAGTTCCACATTCTAATCACTCTCTGGGTAAAGAAGTTTCTCCTGAATTCCCTATTGGATTTATTAGTGACTATCTTATATTTATGGCCCCTAGTTCTGGTCTTCCCCACAAGTGGAAACATCTTCTCTACCTCTACCCTGTCAAGCCCTTTCATAATCTTAACGACCTCGATCAGGACACCCCTCAGTCTTTTTTCTAGAGAAAAGAGCCCCAGCCTATTCAATCTCACCTGATAGGTATAACCTTTCAGTTCTGGTATCACCTTAGTAAATCTTTTTTGCACCTTCTCTGGTGCCTCTAAACACTTTTTATAATATGGAGACCAGAACTGTTCACAGTACTCCAAATGTGGTCTAACTAAGGTTCTATACAAGTTTATCATAACTTCCCTGTTTTTCAATTCTATGCCTCTAGAAATGAACCCCAGTGTTTTATTTGCTTTTCTTATGACCTTATTAACCTGCGTCGCTACTTTTAGTGATTTCTGTACCTGAAACCCCCAGATCCCTCAGCTCCTCCACCCCATTTGGACTCCTATTTTCCAATGAGTATGTGGCCTCCTTATTCTTCCTATCAAAATGTACCCCCTCATACTTACCTATATTGAAATTCATTTGCCAATTACACGCTCATTCTGCAAGTTTATTAATGTCTTCCTGTATTTTGTCACAGTCCTCTTTAGTATTAACTATACCCCCCAATTTGGTGGTGTCTGCAAATTTTGAATTGTATTTCTGATTCCCGAGTCCAAATTGTTTATGTAAATGGTGAACAACAGTGGTCCCAGCACCGATCCTTGTGGAAAATCACTTCCCACCTTTTGCCAGTTTGAGTAACTAACTTTAATCCCTACTCTCTTTTGTTTTGTAGCCAGCTCGCTATCCATTCTGCTACTTGTTCCGACTCCACCTGCTCTGACCTTAGCCATGAGTCTACTATGTAGTACCTTATCAAAGGCCTTTTGAAAATCCAAATACATTACATCTGTTACATTACTGTTGTCTACCCTTTCTGTTACTTCTTCAAATAATTCAGTAAGGTTGGTCAAGCATGACCTGCCCTTTTGAAATCCATGCTGACTATTCTTTATTATAATTTCTTTTTCTATTACATCTTAAGTCTAAACTATCTGTGCCTCTCCTGTATTGTAAGCTTGAACCTGTGTCTCTTGGAGTTCTAGAATTTTTAGCAAACTTGAATATATCTGGAGTCAATTTATTTATTTATTTCCCTAAAGATTTTGGTTGCTTGAATAATATCTCCCTGAACCTTCTCTTTTCAGAGTTTTCCATAACTCTGTCTGTACACATCCTTACAATTCTCAACCCTTTTCCTAATCAGATGTTAATGTTGCTGTTTGTAAAGACGTTGATCACTACAATATTGGCCCAGATTTTGCCGTGGCAGAGCATCTAACGGCATCTGCCGCCAGTTAGACTTGACCTTGCGCGTTTAGGTTTTTACATTTTTTGCGTGGCAAGTTGGTGAAAGTGCGAGCTGATAACGTCACAGCGAGGGAAAGAGGGCATCTGGGACCTGAGTGAACAGGGCAAGCAACTGTGTATTTCCTTAATCAATCGACAGCACCTCCCAAACCCGCGACTTCTACCACCTAGAAGGACAAGAGCAGCAGGCACATGGAAACAACACCACCTGCACGTTCCCCCTCCAAGCCACACACCATCCCGACTTGGAAATATATCGCCGTTCCTTCATCGTCGCTGGGTCAAAATCCTGGAACTCCCTACCTAACAGCACTGTGGGAGAACCTTCACCACACGGACTGCAGCGGTTCAAGAAGGCAGCTCCCCACCACCTTCTCAAGGGCAATAAATGCTGGCCTTGCCAGCGACGCCAACATCCCATGAACAAAAAAAAAAATCAGATGAAGGATTGTGAAATTAACAGCGTAAGCATTGAGAAGGAAGTGTAATTTAGAGTGAGTGAATTCAATCCCAAATCAAGTACATAAAGAGAGGGAAAGAAAGATTGGATTAAGAGTGGGAGAAAAAAGAGACAGAAAGGAAAGGTAAAGAAAAAATTTAAATATGAGATTTTTAAAATCTCCAACAATTAATACCTAAAGGAATAAGACTCCACATTTGGAATAGTTAATTTTCAGTGCTAGAGAGGTTGATTGGCAGTAATTAACAATTATCATGTCGTTAAAAGGGTATTTACGCTTGAAATGACAAAACTTAACTTTCTGTGGCGAGTTTAGTTCATATCTACCACGCAAATACAGCAACTTCATGACATTCAATGTAGTTCAGTGGTGAGGCAGACAGCGAAATGTCATTTTTGCGAAGCTAACAGCAGAGCGGCGCAACTCTGACAGCAACTTTTGGGTATTGACATTTAACCACACAGCTGTCCCCCTCCTGAAATTGATGAGCCATTTACACATAAATAACGGCGAGCGCCATTAGCCTCACCGTTACTTTGACAGCAAAATCTGGGCCATTAACTACTTTAGCTGGGGGTCTACCCCACATCTCACAATTGTGGGTGATTCTTTTTAATCTTGGGTTTCCCTTTAGTTATGTTAACTTTACACTCATTGTCTAGCTCTGCATTTACAGTCAAGTTAAAAAGCCTGTTTTTATTTCCATTAAATAATCTTCTGAGCTTTTTAAAAACCTGGATTACATTCCCAGTCAAAGGTATTTTCTCAATAAAATCAAATCTGATTTTGAGAGTCTTCAAAACTTAGAACCTTAAGCCATGAAATCATCCTTGTTGCTCTTTAAATCCTCTCTAATGCAGTAGAGTGTTCAAAACTTAATACAATCTTCCAAATGTGGCCCAACTATTGATGCATGCAAGGTCAACTCCCATGAGATCCATTCTAGCATATGATTGACTGTGGTAACTTGTCTGAATTAACTAGGTATTTTCATCAAATGGCCAGTAAGTCCTAAATCCTTGCTGCTTTTCCACCTTCATTATAGAAGGTTGCCTATAACTTGAGTATTTATGTTACTGTATTTCTTGACTTTCCCAGCAATGGGGGATGGTCCTCAAGTTTGGCAGCGATGGAGATGCTGAGACTTTGCTGTGATGGGACCACACAGAGCCCTGTTGAAAATAAATTATTTATTTAAAAATATTTTTAAAAAATTAAAACTCGCCTGAAGGCTGTAAAAGCCTGCTGCGACCGCAGCACATGGTCTCAGCGATGAGTAGGCAACAATACCATCTACCTTGGAGGCCAAACATGGAGGACTCAATGAAAGGTAAGTAAAATCAATTGAAAAACATTAGGGTGACAGAAATAATATTACAGAAAAATCATGACAGGAAATGTTACATTTATAAGAGGCGCACATATATGTGAGACTTTTTAAAATTACTAATGAATATCCCATAGCATAAAGTACATGTATGTAAGGAAGTTAATATTGTGTGTGTGGAGAAATGTAATTTCTATAATTCATAAGTTTCAAATGCTATTAAAGTTAAGGGAGGTGAAAGATAATGAAAAGTGGAGGAACTGATTATGAGATGTAATCTTGCTGATTTGATTAAGAGATGAAATAATTTTGAAAAGAGGAACGATGATTGGGAGTGATGCATTATATTGTAATTGGAAGCAGGTTTATTTGGAGTGTGAAGCCTTGGGTCGGGCTGTGGCGTTGAATAGCTGGTAAAGGTGAAGATAGGTGGCAATTTGGGTCAGGGAATGAGAGAATGGCTTGGTAAGGCTGAAGAAATGCAGTGGTTGGCCAGTAGGATTTATTTTTAGGTCACCGACAGCATAGAGGATCAGGGAGCAGAATAGGCCAGAAGGCAGTGGGTGGCCTTGGCAGCTAGCATTTATTGTTAGGTCGGTCACAGCATTTTGAAAGTCTGATATGGGGGAGCATCAATAATAATGCCAACAGGAAATTGGGGCAAGTGGTCAACAGCTGAATTGGGAGCATAGGATTCTATTTTTAAGTTGCCAAGTAGTGGGGAATGTCCTGATTTTGAAAGAATGGCAATATAAAAAATGGAATTAAAGGGAAAGTCTTTAAATTTTAAAGATTGGCAATATAAATGGAGGAAGAAGCAACTATTAAGGCTAGTATAAATTCTAAATTGGAGAGGGCATCCAGGAGTTGTAATGGCAGTGTGGCTATTTACTTATTTATAGGTTACTGATAATAGGGAAAATATTCATTTTCAGAATAGGATAAGATAAGAAAGGCTAGCAGAAGAGATTTAAAAATGAAATCAACCATGTAGAAAAGTATAAGTATCAAAAATACTTTATTGTTGCACTGAAAAGATGGGCTTAGGACTTAGGGAAGCTGCAGCTGGCAGACAGAAGGGTACAATGATGGCGCCACCAGTGGTGGGAGAACTAAATAGCAGGCATTACAGTGTTACCGATTAAAACTAATGGAAATGGGCTTTATTGTTGCACATTTGTGTTACATTTTAGGCGTTACTTGTTACAAGTTTCAGGTCTGCCTTAGATATTGTCTCGGTACAGTGATGCTAATCACTCAAGTAAGCAGCCTAAGTGTCTTATGTTAAGGAGCTTGCCTGTACTGCCAATAATCAAATTAGACATGAGTGTAACCCAGGGTGTAACAGTAGAACAGCCATGGGATCTAAACTGGATATTGTACTGTTCACATGTGCTGTGACGTGCGCTTCTCCAATCTTTCCAAGAGCGACCTGAAACACTTTGTGAGGCGAGGCCATGTACAAATCATTAAGCCACTTTATTTTAAGGAAGCAAATGAACACACAGAGTAACAGATAATTAAATCTCACCTTGATTTAACTAACTACAGAACCCTCCTTGAGAACAAGAAAAATAATAAAAACATGCCACACTATTGGCAGGCTCATTTAACTTTTCCTGGTCAGGTATAGGATGAGTGAGTTTTCCCTTGATAGGTCATCCTTCCTCCCTAGACCCAACTGGCTGACTGACTGCTCATGTGTCCCTTTGTCCTTTTCTTTCCCTGTTCCCAGCCAGTGGGAGGACAGTGCTTCAAACTTCTTCTCTGTTAAGTGATTCGCCAGTAGGCCTGCCAATAAAAATGGCTACTGTTCCTCCCCACCTTGGAAAGCAGGTTTCAAGAAAACATCTCCTGCTCTTTCAAACTAGGAAGCCAGCCTGGGATAGACAATTAGCCCTCATTATTGCCAATTGTAAGTCAAAGATGAACTGCTGCATTCCACAAACTTGCTGGGTGAGCAACTTCAATGCCTGCAGCCAAAGGCTATTTTTAAAAAAAATTAAATCTGCAACACTTAAACATATCTCATTCTCAAATCAGTGAAGAAAAAATTGATCAAAAATTCCACGAGATACATGTGGTGCAAAAGCATCACTAAATTACAATAACAGGAAATAGATGTGGCAAAGAGAAAAGTTCAAGAATTTTAACACATGACTTAGCATTGCACGTGGTCAGTCACAGAAGAGGTGGAGTGAGTTGGCTATGGAAAAATTTGAAGTTTTGGTAGGGAAGGAAAGGATTTAAATTAGTGTAGCACTGTTTTTCAAACAACAGACACAAATAGTAATTTCTTAAATTAGTGTTTATATGACATTGCTCATGGTAAGTCACACAGTATGATCTGTGTCTTGCCTGTCTCTGAAGTCGTCTTGTTGCTGGTTGTCTCTGACTTTCACCATACGGGCTCTTTGCCTTTGTTTTTCTGCTTTAGTGAGTGTGTGTTCTTTTGTGCGTCTTGTTTTGTGCACATATCCTGTTCTTCTCTCTGTCTTTTGTTATTTTGCCTTCGACCCTTTTTGTTGATAGGCAGTGTGAGTGCAGTTTAGAGGAAGGTAAGAATGATGTTTGGCAGAAGGATCCAGCCAGAGCTATAGGAAGGTTTTTGGAGGCAGGTGAGGTGCAGGCAGGCTTTGAACTGATAGATGGTGACTCAAAGCATGAGGAAAGGAATGTTATGGGAGAGGCACGGGACGCTCTTTTTCGTCTACACCCATTTGCCAGCATAGCCTTGATCCTATTGTCGTCTTTAGCCATTTCCCTTCCCACTAAACCCTTTCTACCAACGCTTGTTTTTTTGCTCCTTCTTTGCTCCACTGCCTTACACCTTTCCTCTATCAAATCCTTCAACTGTCACTCTCAATCCACTTTCCCATCTAAGAACATAAGAAATAGGAGCTGGAGTAGGCCATACGGCCCCTCGAGCTTGTTCCGCCAATCAATAAGATCATGGCTTCAACTCCACTTTCCTGCCCAATCCCCACATCCCTTGATTCCCCCAGTGTCCAAAAATCTATCGATCTCAGTTTTAAATATAATCAACGACTGAACATCCACAGCCCTCTGGGGTAGAGAATTCCAAAGATTCACAACCCACTGAGTGAAGAAATTTCTCCTCATCTCAGTCCTAAATGGCCGACCCCTTACCTTGAGACTATGACCCCCTAGTTCTAGACTCTCCAGCCAGGGTAAACAGCCTCTCAGCTTAAGAACATAAGAACATAAGAAATAGGAGCAGGAGTAGGCCAATCGGCCCCTCGAGCCTGTTCCGCCATTCAATAAGATCATGGCTGATCTGAGCCTAACCTCAAATCTAAAGAACACCAGAAGTAGGAGCAGGACCCGGCCACTCACCCGTGGGCCCGCTCCGCCACCCACAGGGCCTTGACCGATCCGAACTCAGCTTCATGTCCAATTTCCTGCCTGCTCCCCGTAACCCCTAATTCCCTTTACTTCTAGGAAACTGTCTATTTCTGTTTTAAATTTATTTAATGATGTAGCTTCCACAGCTTCCTGGGGCAGCACATTCCACAGACCTACTACCCTCTGAGTGAAGAAGTTTCTCCTCATCTCAGTTTTGAAAGA
This sequence comes from Heptranchias perlo, assembly GCF_035084215.1. Classification (NCBI taxonomy): domain Eukaryota; kingdom Metazoa; phylum Chordata; class Chondrichthyes; order Hexanchiformes; family Hexanchidae; genus Heptranchias; species Heptranchias perlo. The sequence continues at coordinate 114,278,628 of NC_090326.1, read as the reverse complement.
GCAGCCCCTTATTCTAAGATTATGCCCCCTAGTTCTAGTTTCACCCATCCTTGCGAACATCCTTACCGCATCCACCCGATCAAGCCCCTTCACAATCTTAGATGTTTCAATAAGATCACCTCTCATTCTTCTGAACTCCAATGAGTAGAGTCCCAATCTACTCAACCTCTCCTCATATGTCCACCCCCTCACCCCTGGGATTAGCCGAGTGAACCTTCTTTGTACTGCCTCGAGAGCAAGTATGGCTTTTCTTAAGTATGGACACCAAAACTGTATGCAGTATTCCAGGTGCGGTCTCACCAATACCTTATATAACTGCAGCAATACCTCCCTGTTTTTATATTCTATCCCCCTAGCAATAAACGCCAACATTCCGTTGGCCTTCTTGATCATCTGCTGCACCTGCAAACTAACTTTTTGATTTTCTTGCACTTGGACCCCCAGATCCCTTTGTACTGCAGTACTTTCCAGTTTCTCGCCATTAAGATAATAACTTGCTCTCTGATTTTTCCTGCCAAAGTGCATAACCTCACATTTTCCAATATTGTATTGCATCTGCCAAATCTCCACCCACTCACCCATCCTGTCTATATCCCCCTGTAGGTTTTTTATGTCCTCCTCACTCTCCACTTTCCCTCCCATCTTTGTATCATCTGCAAACTTTGATACGTTACACTCGGTCCCCTCCTCCAAATCGTTAATATAGATTGTAAAGAGTTGGGGACCCAGCACCGACCCCTGCGGAACACCACTGGTTACTGGTTGCCAGTCCGAGAATGAACCATTTATCCCAACTCTCTGCTTCCTGTTAGATAACCAATCCTCCACTCATGCCAGAATATTACCCCCAATCCAGTGATTCTTTATCTTGAGCAATAATCTTTTATGTGGCACCTTGTCGAATGCCTTCTGGAAGTCTAAATACACTACGTCCACTGGTTCCCCTTTATTCACCCTGTACGTTATGTCCTCAAAGAACTCAAGCAAATTTGTCAGACATGACTTCCCCTTCATAAAGCCATGCTGACTTTGTCCTATTAAATTATGTTTATCTAAATGTTCTGTTACTGTCTCCTTAATAATAGACTCCAAAATTTTACCCACCACAGATGTTAGGCTAACTGGTCTATAATTTCTAGCCTTCTGCCTACTACCCTTTTTACCTTGTCAAACCCTCTAAGAATTTTATAAGCTCATTCTTCTAAACTCCAGAGAGTGTAGGCCCATTCTACTCAATCTCTCCTGATAGGACAACCCTCTCATCCCAGGAAACAATTTAGGGAACCTTCATTGCACCCCCTCTAAGGAAAGTATATCCTTTCTTGGGTATGGAGACCAAAACTGTATACTGTACTCCAGGTGTGGTCTCCCCAGAGCCTTATATAATTGCAGCAAGACCTCCTTAATCTTATGCTCCAACCCCCTTACAATAAAGACTAACATACCATTTGCCTTCCTAATTGCTTGCTGTACCTGCATGTTAACTTTCTGTGTTTCATGGACAAGGACACCCAAATCCCTCTGATTTCCAACATTTCTTAGTCTCTCACCTTTTAAAAAATATTCTGCTTTTCTATTCTTCCGACCAAAGCGAATAATTGCACATTTCCCCACATTATACTCCATCTGCCATCTTCTCGCCCACTCGCTTAACCTGTCTATATCCCTTTGCAGCCTCTGCATCCTCCTCAAAGCTTACTTTCCCACCTAGCTTTGTATCGTCAGCAAATTTGGATGCATTACACTCAGTCCCCTCATTTAAGTCATTGATATACATTGTAAACAGCTAAGGCCCAAGCACTGATCCCTGCAGCACCCCACTAGTTACAATCTGCCAAACCGAAAATGACCCGTTTTATTCCTACTCTTTGTTTTCTGCCTGTTAACCAATCCTCAATCCATGCTAATATATTACCCCCAATCCCAACCTAATCTTGTGTATCAACCCCTTGTGTGGAACCTTATCGAACGCCTTTTGAAAATACAAATATACCGCATCCAAAGGTTCCCCCTTATCTACCCTGCTAGTTACACACTCAATAAATTCTAATAGATTTGTCAAACTCGATTTCCCTTTCATAAAACTGTGTTGACTCTGCCTAATCAAATTATGATTTTCTAAGTGACCTGTTACTATGTCCTTAATAATAGATTCTAGCATTTTCCTGACTACTGATGGCAGGCTAACTGGCCTATAGTTCCCTGTTTTCTATCTCCCTCCTTTCTTGAATAGCGGGATTACATTTGCTGTCTTCCAATCAATGGGGATAGAACCTAAGGAATTCTGGACGATCACAACCAATGCATCCACTATTTCTACAGCCACCTCAAAACCCTAGGATGTAGGCCATCAAGTCCAGGGAATTTTTCAGTTTTTAGTCCCATTAATTTCTCCAGTGCTTTTTCTTTAATAATCTTAATCACTTTAGGTTCCTCACTCTCATTAGAACCTTGGTTCCCCATTATTTCCAATGTTTTTTGTGTCTTCTACTGTGAAGACAGATACAAAATATTTGTTTAATGTCTCTGCCGTTTCCTTATTCCCCTATAGTTTCTCCTATCGCTGCCTCTAAGGGACCCACGTTTACTTTTATAATCTCTTCCCTTTTGCAAACTTGTAGAAGCTCTTACAATCTGTTTTTATATTTCTTGCTAGTTTACTGTTAGTCCCCCTTTATCAATTTTTTGGTCATCCTTTACTGATTTCTAAAACCCTCCCAAACCTCAGGCTTACTATTTTTGGCAACATTGTAAGCTGCCTCTTTTAATCTAGTTAGCCATGGTTGGATCACTTTTCCCGTGGAATCTTATTCCTCAAGGGAATGTATATTCGTTGAAAGTTAGGAAATATTTCTTTAAATGTTCGCCATTGCTTGTCTACCGTCATATCTTTTAATCTAATTCCCCAATCTACGTTAGCCAACTCGTCCCTCATACCTACGTAATTGGCTTTGTTTAAATTTAAGACCTAAGTTTCAGATTTAACTACATTACTCTCGAACTCAATATGAAATTCTGTCATATTCTGATCACTCTTCCCCCAGAGGATCCTTAACTGTAAGATTACTAATTAACTCTATCTCATTACACAATACTAGATCTAAAACAGCCTGTTCCCTAGTTGGTTCCTCAACATATTGCTCTAGAAATCTGTCTCGAATGCATTCCATGAACTTGTCCTCCAAACTACTTTTGTCAATTTGGTTTGACCAGTCTGTATGAAGATTAAATTATATGAAGATTAGATTGATTCCTGGGATGAGAAGGTTGTCCTATGAGGAGCGATTGAGTAGAATGGGCCTATATTCTCTTGAGTTTAGATGTATGAGAGGTGATCTCATTGAAGCATATAAAATTCTTAGAGGGCTTGACGGGGTGGATGCTGAGAGGCTGTTTCCCCTGGCTGGAGAGTCTAGAACTAGGGGTCATAGTCTCTTAAATAAGGGTTCGGCCATTTAGAACTGAGTTGAGGAGGAATTTCTTCACTCAGGGTTGTGAATCTTTGGAATTCTCTACCCCAGAGGGCTGTGGATGTTCAGTTGTTGAGTATATTCAAGACTGAGATCGATAGATTTTTGGACATTGGCCGTCTCAATTTCTATACTCCCCTCACTCACTCTAACCTACCTCCCTCTGAACACCAGCACTCCGTTCTCTCAGGTCCAACCCTGACATTATCTTTAAACCTGCTGACAAGGGCAGCGCTGATGTTGTGTGGCGAACAGACCTCTACCTTGCGGAGGCTGAATGCCAACTCGCCGACACCTCATCCTACCTTCCCCTGGGCCATGACCCCACTGTCAAACATCAAGCCATAGTTTCCCAGACTGTCACTGACCTCACCTCCAGAGATTTTCCCTCCACGGCCTCCAACCTCATAGTCCCCAACCCCCCAAACCTGTTCTTGCCCCACGGAACTTATTTCCTCCTATCTTAACCCTATTTTTTCTCCCCTTGTCCAGTCTCTTCCAACCTACATCTGCGACTCTTCTGACGCCCTCTGCCACTGTAACAGTTTTCAGTTCCCTGGCCCTAACCGCCTCCTTTTCACCATGGACGTCCAGTCCCTCTACACCTCCATCCCCACCAGGACAGCCCGCGGGCCCTCCGCTTCTTCCTTGAACGGAGGCCCAACCAGTCCCCATCCACCACAACCCTCCTCCACCCGGCTGAATTTGTTCTTACGTTGAACAACTTCTCCTTTGACTCCACTCACTTCCTCCAAATAAAAGGTGTCGCTATGGGAACCTGTATGGGTCCCTGCTATGCCTGCCTTTTTGTGGGATAAGTGGAACATTTTTTGTTCCAGTCCTACTCGGGTTCCCTCCCTCACCTCTTTTTCCAGTACGTTGATGGCTGTTTCAGTGCTGTTCCCTGCCCTCGCCCCAAACTAGAAAATTTCATCAACTTTGCTTCCAATTTCCACCCTTCCCTCGCCTTCACATGGTCCATCTCTGACTCTTCCCTTCCCTTCCTCGACTTTTCTATCTCCATTTTTGGGGATAGGCTGTCAACCAATATCTATTATAAGCCCAGCGACTCCCACAGCTACTTTGATTACACTTCCTCCCACCCCGCTTCCTGTAAGGACTCTATTCCCTTCTCCCAGTTTCTCTGTCTCTGTCGCATCTGTTCTGACGATACCACCTTCCACACCAGTGCTTCCGATATGTCTTCCTTTTTCCTCAACCGAGGATTCCCCTCCACTGTAGTTGACACGACCCTCGACCGTGTCCATCCTATTTCCCGCACTTCTGCCCTCACCCCTTCCCTTCCTTCCCAGAACCATGATAGGGTCCCCCTTGTCTTCACCTTCCACCCCACCAGCCTCCATATTCAATATATCATCTTCTGTCATTTCTGCCACTTCCAGCGTGATCCCAAAACCATCACATCCTCCCTGCCCCTCCCATCCCCTTTCAGCATTCTGAAGGGAGCGCTCCCTCCGCGATACCCTAATCCACTCTTCCATCCCCTCCAACACCCGCTCTCCTCCCCACGTGCGAGCGCAGCAGATGCAAAACCTGCCCCTTCACCTCCTCCCCACCGTCCAGGGCCCCAAACACTCCTTCCAGGTGAAACCAGGCAAAGAGGCTCCAATGTGATTTAGACAAGTTGCGTGAGTGGGCAAGAACATGGCAGATGCTGTATAACGTGGATAAATGTGAGGTTATCCACTTTGGTTGTAAAAACAGAAAGGCAGATTATTATCTGAATGGTGATAGATTGGGAAAAGGGGAGGTGCAACGAGACCTGGGTGTCCTTGTACACCAGTCGCTGAAAGGGAGCATTCAGGTGCAGCAAGCAGTTAGGAAGGCAAATGGTATGTTGGCCTTCATTGCAAGAGGAATTGAGTACAGGCGCAGGGATGTCTTACTGCAGTTATACAGGGCCTTGGTGAGACCACATCTGGAGTATTGTGTGCAGTTTTGATCTCCTTATCTGAGGAAAGATGTCCTTGCCATGGAGGGAGTGCAACGAAGGTTTACTTCCTGGGATGGCAGGACTGACGTATGAGGAGAGATTGGGTCGACGAGGCCCATATTCACTAGAGTTTAGAAGAGAGGTGATCTCATCGAAACGTATAAAATTCTAACAAGACTAGACAGACTAGATGCAGGGAGGATGTTCCCGATGGTTGGGGAGTCCAGAACCAGGGGTCACAGTCTCAGGATACAAGGTATGCCATTTAGAACCGCGATGAGGAGAAATTTCTTCACTGAGGGTGGTGAACCTGTGGAATTCTCTACCACAGAAGGCAGTGGAGGCCAAGTCATTAAATATATTCAAGAAGGAGATAGATATATTTCTTAATGCTAAAGGGATCAAGGGATAAGGGGAAAAAGCAGGAACAGAGTACTGAGTTAGACGATCAGCCATGATCATTTTGAATGGCGGAGCAGGGCCGAATAGCCTACTCTTGCTCCTATTTTCTATGTTTCTATGAAACAGTGGTTTACTTGTACTCCTTTCAATTTAGTATACTGTATCCGCTGCTCACAATGCAGTCATCTCTACATTGGGGAGACCAAACGCAGATTGGGTGATCGCTTTGCCAAACACCTCCGCTCTGTCTGCAAGCCATTTACAGCTACTCCTGATCAATCTTTTGTTTCTTGTCCCATTACCACCCTCCTTGCCTTTCACAATCATTCCTTTTGTCATTTAATCACTCATGCCCTCCACCCTATCAGAGACCTTCCCTTTTGTTCTTTCCTCTCTTCCCTCCCCCCTCCCCCATTTCCCTGGCTCTGTACTTGCTCAAAAACTTTAACTCTTTTAACATCTTCCAGTTCTGACGAAAAGTCTTTGATCTGAAACGTTAACTCTGTTTCTTTCTCCACAGATGCTACCTCACTTGCTGAGCTTCTCCAGCATTTTCTGTTTTTATTTCAGATTTCCAGCATCTGCAGTATTTTGCTTTTAATTATATTACCCCGTCGTCCTCTGGATAGAGATCGTAACTTTGTCACTGCCTTGAATCCTGCCTGCTTCCTTCTTGCTGAGCTGTCTTCATTTTGCACACACTCTTCTCTAAAACTAGGTGTTGATTTCTGCTGTGTTCATATACACCCCTTTTAGGAACTCGACCGCTGGGCCACCAAAAATGTTGTGGTTAGCACCTCCCCAATTACATCTCCCTTCGACAGATAATGGCCGTCCTGTTTGTCTAACTGTTCATCAGTTTAACCTGATATTCCAAGCATTTCAAAAGAACATGAGATGTCTTAGTCCCATCCCAGATGGTTAAATGTGATCTCAGGGATGGTCGATCGACCAGTTTCTGTCCCTCCATTGTTCTGGCCAATCTCCAATATTAGAATATCTTAGAAGAGAAATGGGATGCCTTCCACGCTCTATATTGAATGGGGCTGATCCGTCTGCCGGTTGTGGAAAAATACTGAGGGCTCGATTTTCAAATGGTGGCGGGATGGCAGCGGGGGTGGTCAATGGAAGCGCGGCAAACCTGGATAATAAAATCTTAATGTTCCCTACGCAATCAAGAGGTAATTGATGCTCATTAATCTTGTTTCCGGGTTTCACTGTGGGAGAACCTTCACTCCGTAGACTGCAGCGGTTCAAGAAGGCGGCTCACCACCACCTTCTCAAGGGCAAGTAGAGATAGGCAATAAATGCCGGCTTTGCCAGCGACGCCCACAACCCGAGAAATAATTTTTTAAAAAGGCAAGTCATTCCGGTGTAGTTTGATCCAATCTGCTGCAGAGTAATTCAAGTTCTCTGGAATGTGTAATTTGATCCAGTCATTGTCAGACAGGTTACAGAGGTCTGACAAGGCACAGTGCTAACACCAATGATTTCAGAGAACAGACAGCGCTAACACTACTGATTTCAGAGAACGCACGGCACTGACGCTATTGATTTCGGAGAACGCATGGCACTGACATTACTGAGTTCAGAGAACAGACAGTGCTAACACTCAGACTACCGAGTTCAGAGAAGGCATGGCACTGACACTACCATGTTCAGATAGGAAGGTGTGAAGCTATGGAGCGATTTCAATGTAAGGCTTTATAAATCACATCGTTCACCTGACGAAGGAGGAAGCCTCCGAAAGCTTGTGAATTTAAAATAAAATTGCTGGACTATAACTTGGTGTTGTAAAATTGTTTACAATTTATAAATAGAGACATAGAGCACAAAAGCATGGAAGTTATATTGAAACTTTATAAAACACTGGTTCGGCCACAACTAGAGTATTGTGTCCAATTCTGGGCACCGCACTTTAGGAAAGATGTGAAGGCCTTGAAGAGGGTGCTGAAGAGATTTACTAGAATGGTTCTGGGGATGAGGGACTTCAGTTATGTGGATAGTCTAGAGAAGCTGGGGTTCTCTTTACAGCAGAGAAGGTTGAGAGGAGATTTGACAGAATTGTTCAAAATCATGAAGGCTTTAGATAAAGTAAATAAAGAGAAACTGTTCCCATTGGTAGAGGGGTCGAGATCCAGAGGACACAGATTTAAGGTTATTGGCAAAAGAAGCAAAGGCGACATGAGGAAAAGCTTTTTTGCGCAGCAAGTAGTTATGATCTGGAATGCGCTGCCTGAAAGTGTAGTGGAAGCAGATTCAATTGTGGCTTTCAAAAAGGAATTGGATAAATACTTGAAGGGAAAAAAATTGCAGGGCCACGGGAAAGAGCGGGGGATTGGGACTAACTGGATTGCTCTTACAAGGAGCCAGTACGGGCTTGAAGGGCTGAATGGCCTCCTTCTGTGCTGTAACTATTCTTTGATTCGGTGGGAATTTTAAAATCAAGACGTTGATGGACCGGGAGCCAATGTAAGTCAGCAATTCACAGAGATGATATGTGAAGAAGACTTGCTGCAAGTTAGGATACGGGTAGCAGAGTTTTGGATGAGCTCAAATATATTGAGGGTGGAAGATGGGAGGTCGGCCAGGGGAGCATTGGAATAGTCCAGTCTGGAGGTAACAAGGCCATGGATGAGGGTTTCAGCAGCAGATGAGCTAAAGACGGGCGATGTTACGGAGGTGGAAGTATGCGTTCTTGGTGATGGAGCAGATATGTGGTCAGAAGCTCATCTCAGGGCCAAATAGGATGCCAAGGTTGCAAATGGCCTGGTTTAGCCTCAGACAGAGGCCAGGGGGAAGGTTCGAGCTGGTAGCCATTTCCAGCTGTGGCGGGGATTGAAGACAATAACTTCAGTCTTCCAATATTTAGTTGGAGGAAATTTTTGCTCATCGGACAAGCAGTGTGACAAATGAGAGACATTGGAGATGGTGATGAGGTAGAGCTGGGTGTCAATGGCATACATGTGGAACCTAATGCTGTGTTTTCGGATGATGTCACCGAGGAGCAGTATGTAGATAAGAAATAGAAGGGGGCCTTGTGAGACTCCAAAGGTAGGTGCAGCAGCGGGAAGAGAAGCCATTGCAGGTGATTCTCTGGCTACGACTGGATAGATAAGAATGGAACTAGGCGAGGGCAGTCCCACCCAGCTGAACGACGGAGGAGTGGCATTGGAGGAGGATGGTCTGGTCAACCGTGTCAAAGGCTGCAGTCAGGTCAAGAAGGATGAGGAGGGATCGTTTACCATGGCCACAGGATTTGGGAGGCGACAACATGTTCAAGGACTTTGGAGAGGAAACTGAGGTTGGAGATGAGGCGGTACTTTGCAAGGACAGAGGGATCAAGAGTGGGTTTTTTGAGGAGGAGGTGATGATGGCAGATTTATAGGGGAGGGGAACAGTACCTGAGGAAAGGGAACCGTTAACAATATCAGCTAACATGGGGGCCAGGAAGGGAAGTTGGTTGGTCAGCAGTTTGGTGGGAATAAGGTTGAGGGAGCTGGAGGTCGGTCTCATGGCCAAGATGAGCTCAGAGAGGGCACAAGGGGAGATAGGAGAGAAACTAGAGAAAGATGTGAATTCAGGGCTAAGGCAGAGGGGAACCGTAGGGGAAGTTTGGCTTGGTGGGCTGGGGAAAGGAGGGAAGTAGCAGAGGCAGCTGAACGGATAGTTTCAGTCTTAGTGACAAAGTAGTCCTTGAGCTCCTCGCATTTGTTGTTGGAAGTGAGGGTGGAGGAGGCAGGGTGAGCGGTTTAAGAAGATGGTTTGTAGTGGAGAAGAGAAACTGGAGGTTACCTTTGCATTCCAGGATGATCCTGGAATAGTGAGCAGTTTTGGCAAAGGAAAGCAAGACCCATTAGTGCTTTATGTGGTCCAGCCAAACCTTGCAATGAATGGCTAAACCACTTGTCTACCATGAACTTTCAAGTCTGCATCCCTTAGACTTAAGGGAGCGGAGATGAAGGCCATACCAGGGGTGAACAATCAGGGTGAGAGAGAGTAATAGTTTTAATGGGGACAAGGGCATCAAAGGTGAGGGTGTGATTGAACAGATTGGTCGCTGCAGAAATGCCGTGGTGAATGGGGGGCCAAAGGCTAGACAGTTGGGAATTTGAAAGTGCCATTGTCAGTGACTTGGGGGAGAGTTTTTTCCAGGAGCAGACACACAAGGATGTGGGATTGGGAGGGGGAAGGGGGATGTGGATGGAGAGGGATACAAGGAAGTGATCAGAGATGGCCTTATCCGCTATTGACACGATGGAAGTAGAGAGGCCACGTGAGATGGCAAGATTGAGGGGGTGATTGTGAATTTGGGTGAGGGAGAGATTAAGGGATTGATTTTAGCAAGGCTTTTGACAAGGTCCCACATGGCAGACTGGTCAAAAAAGTACAAGCCCGTGGCATCCAAGGGAAAGTGGCTAATTGGATCCAAAATTGGCTCAGTGGTAGGAAGCAAAGGGTAATGGTCAACGGGTGCTTTTGTGACTGGAAGGCTGCTTCCAGTGGGTTTCCGCAGGGCTCACTACTAGGTCCCTTGCTTTTTGTAGTACATATAAATGATTTGGACTTGAATGTAAGGGCATGATTAAGAAGTTTGCAGAAGATACAACAATTTGCCGTGTGGTTGATAGTGAGGAGGAAAGCTGTAGACTGCAGGAAGATATCAATGGACTGGTCAGGTGGGCAGAAAAGTGGCAAATGGAATTCAGTTCGGAGAAGTGTGAGGTGATGCATTTAGGGAGGGCAAACAAGGCAGGGGAATACACAATAAATGGGAGGATACTGAGAGGTGTAGAGGAAGTGAGGGATCTTTTGGAGTGCATGTCCACAGATCCCTGAAGGTAGCAGGACAGGGTTGTAGGTCACGGCAGGTTAAGAATTGCCGTTACCTACAAGGCTACGGACCAACTGCTGAAAAGTGGGATTAGGCTGGGTGGCTCATTTTCGGCCGGTGAGGACACGATAGGCTGAATGGCCTCCTTCTGTGCCGTAAATTATTTATGATTCTATGATAGGAGGGCAGTGAACTCGGTGAAGAGAGAGCATGGTGAGTTGAGATGGAGGTTGAAATGACTGAGGATGAGAAGTCGCTCAGTGCAGAGACAGAGAGGAAAGCAATGAAGATATTTTGGTGAGAAACTTGATATGGTACTTGAGTGGGTGGTAGAGAATGAGGATTTTAAAGGAGAGGCGCGAAGGGTGGAACAAGGTGAGATGTTCAAAGGAGGAGAAGGTGCCAGCGGAGTAGGGGCACAGACCAAGGTATGATTTGGTGATAAGGGCCACACCATCACCGCGACGGTCTGGGCGGGGCAAGTGGATGAAGATATAGCCAGGTGGGCATGCTTCATTAAGGGGGAAGGTGTCATTGCTAGTCAGCCAGGTTTCCGTCAAGGCCACGATGTCGATGCAATCATCCACAATAAGCTCATGGATGGCAAGGGCCTTGTTCACAAATGAATGGACATTCTAGAGGGAGATGTGACGAGGGACGGTGACAGCTGATCCACTGGCAGAGTCCACAGGGTCAGCGCTGGGAGGGGTGAGTGGGACGGGAAGGAGATTAGCCCCCATCGGGCACACTGGACAGGAAAGTTGGTGAGAGAGTACGATGGGGCAGTTGGGGTTGCTGCTCATAAGAAGGCAGCGGCGAGTGCCTCAATAGCCAAGAGAGGCACAGAGGAAAGCTGTAGACTCATCGAAGAGGAAGTCCAGCCTGGGACGGTGGCAGTTGAGTAGGAAGGTCGAGGAGTGCTGAAGGGTTGAGGTAAGGATTTGGGGGAGTCCGAGTACTCGAGGGGAAAAATCAAAGGAGGCATGATAACGGGAGAGAGGGGCCTTGGAGGGGTAAAGAGAAAAGAAGAAAAAAAGGGAAATAGAAGAGATGGGCTCGGGTCCGGAGCGGCAGCCAAAACGCACATGTGAATGGACACAGGGAAACTCAAGTTACATAGCAAGTTAGCATCTTTGAAAGTAGATAAATCGACAGGCCCAGATGAAATGTTTCCCAGGATGTTAAAATAAGCAAGGGAGGAAATAGTGGAGGCTCTGACCATCATTTTGAAATCTTCCTGGCTGCAGGCGTGTGCTGGAGAATTGGAGGACTGCTAATGTTTTACCGTTGTTAATAAAGGGAGAAAAGGATAGATCGAGTAATTACAGGCCAGTCAGCCTAACCTCGGTGGTGGGCAAATTACTGGAAACGATTCTGAGGAACAGTATTAATCGTCATTTAGAAAGGCAAGGATTAATCAAGGACAGTTAGCATGGATTTGTTAAGGGAAGGTCGTCTCTGACTAACTTGATTGAATTTTTTGAGGAGATAACAAGGAGGATCGATGAGGATAGCGTGTTTGATGTAATCTACATGGATTTTAGCAAGACTTTTGACAAGGTCCCACATGGCAGACTGGTCAGAAAAGTAAAAGCCCATGGGATCCAAGGGAAAGTGACCAGTGGCAGGAAGCAAAGGGTAATGGTCGGCGGGTGTTTTTGTGACTAGAAGGCTGTTTCTATTGGGGTTGCACAGGTACTAGGTCCGCTGCTTTTTGTGGTATATATAAATGATTTAGACCTAAATGTAAGGGGCATGATTAAGAAGTTTGCAGATGATACAAAAATTGGCCGTGTGGTTGATAGTGCGGAGGAAAGCTGTGGACTGCAGGAAGAAATCAATGGACTGGTCAGGTGGGCCGAAAAGTGGCAAATGGAATTCAATCCGGAGAAGTTTGAGGGGATGCATTTGGGGAGGGCAAACAAGGCAAGAGAATACACAATGAATGGGAGGATACTGAGAGGTGTAGAGGAACAAAGGGACCTTGGAGTGCATGTCCACAGATCCCTGTAGCAGGACAGGTAGATAACGTGGTTAAAAAGGCATACGGGATACTTTCCTTTATTAGCCGATAGAATATAAGAGCAGGGAGGTTATGCTACAACTCTATAAAGCACTAGTTAGGCCACAGCTTGAGTACTGCGTACAGTTCTGGTCACCATATTACAGGAAAGATGTGATTGCACTAGAGAGAGTACAGAGGAGATTTACGAGGATGTTGCCAGGACTGGAGAATTTTAGCTATGAGGGAAGATTGGATAGGCTGGGGTTGTTTTCTTTGGGACAAAGGAGGCTGAGGGTAGATTTAATTGAGGTGTATAAAATTATGAGAGGCCTAGATAGGGAGGACCTATTTCCCTTAGCAGAGGGGTCAGTGACCAGGGGACATAGATTTAAAGTAATTAGTAGAAGGATTGGAGGGGAGCTGAGGAAATTTTTTTTCTCTGGAACTCACTACCTGAGAAGGTGTTAGAGGCAGAAATCCTCAACTCATTTAAAAAGTACTTGGATGAGCACTTGAAGTGCCTTAACCTACAAGGCTACGGACGAAGTGCAAGAAATTGGGATTAAGGTGGATAGCTCTTTATCAGCCAGCACGGACACAATGGACCAAATGGCCTCCTCTGTGCCGTAAGTTTCTATGATTCTACAGGCATAGTTACAAAGCAAGATTAGGATAGATATGTCCTGGTAATAAACAGGGAATAGAGAAGAGACAATAGGAGGGAGTCCAAAGTTAAAGTCAGAGGTCCCGTGATGGGATAATGTTGACGTAGATAAGGTGGAATCAGCTTGGAGCATCAACAAACAGATGTCCAGGTTCAGAAACGGGTGTTGACGGGACGCCAATAGATTGCCTCCAATTCCATTTGCTCTCATTTTTGTTAACAGTTGCTTATGTGGAACCTTGTTAAATGCTATCATCACGATCTGATTTTAAAAACTCCCACAAACTCCCCTGTTTGCTGAACGAGTGAGGCCTCCATATCGAGCAGCCTCTCACCTCGCTTTGACTCTGAAAACACTCCACGCCAGGCCAACCCAGCAATTGACTTGTGGCCCCATGAATGGGTGCTGCAAGGTCATGTGGGGGGCTGTAGCTGTTTCATTGTGAGGCTGCATTAGACAAATCCACAGCATTGACTATTTTACATAATTTGAGCTGCAAGATTGATTTAGTGAGGCGCATTTTATTCAACGAGAACGGGTGAGGGCGACGTCATTGGAAGTGACGTCACTAGCAGTGCCATAGCTTTTTAGCATACGCTGAGAGTGATGTTACGGTGGCTCGGCACATGCGCAGGAGGACGTCACGCATCGTTTGAAAGCACTGTCGCTAATTACTCCCGTCAAACTAAACACTGTGGGAGAGAGCTGCGGTGACTGATGGGGCATTGTGTGCAGGTCATGGGTTGTTTTCAGGTTTATTGGATAGAAAGTGGGGGCGGGGGGGGGTGGGTCACCTTTTACATTACAACTCGAATAGTGACACTGCGTCTGATGACATCACCTGCCGCACATGCGTCTGGTATTCTAAGAATTCAACTCGCTGCCGTTGATGCCTGAGCGTAATCCAGGTCTAACGGGGGGGGGGGGGGGAGGAGAACGTGATCCATCTCCCCATCTGGACCGTGTTCTCCCTCCCTTTATCCACCACCCCCCCCCCCCAACCCCACCCCCCGGCCAAAGACCTGGATCACATTCTCTCCCCTCCCCCCTGCTTCTGCTTCCTGTGCTGCTTCCCCTTCCCCCTACTTCTGCTTCTCACGCTGCTTCAGCTTCTCCCCTTTCCCCTGCTCATCCCCTCCCCTCCCCTTCCCTTCTGCTTTGCCCTGCTTCTCCCTCTCCTCCCCCCACTTATGACTACCTGCATTGGCTGCGTTTTGGTGCACAGCCTCTTAGTGTCCAGCAGTGACCTAAAATGCACGTGCATGTCATCGACAGCGGAAGCAGTTAGTCCCTGGTGCTAGTCACAGTGTATAATGCTGGATTGAAGTCAGCTTTTTCATTGTATTTAATGTTTTATGTGTCGATTTTTGAGTTGAATTACAACAGCCGTGTAGCAACGTTCAATGACAGCTATTCATGAGCAAAGCACGTACCAAATGCAGTGAAACTATTGAATTTGGTTTTAATTACGGCCATCCAAAGTACTTGGAATGGAAATGCTCTACATCAGGGATGTCAAACACACGGCCTGAGGGAAAGTTTTATCCGGGCGCTGCTTCTAACAGCCCCGGGGAACTATGGATTTTAAATTTTGTGCTATAACTGCGCCCCCACCCAGTGGTGGGGGGTTGCGGAGGGGGGTGATGGGGGAGGGTTGGGGCATCAGGGGATTGGAACTCTAGGTGGGGGAGGGTTAGGGAGATTGGGACTGGGAGGCGGTCGGAAGATTGGAGCATGGAGAGAGACAGAGAGGGTGACAGGGATCGGAGGGAGGGTAACAGGACTGGAAGAAGGTGACAGGCGAGAGGGTGGCTGGGACAGTATCACAGCTCCCCAGAGAGAGGAAGGTTTGATTTTAAGACTCACTGGCTGCTGCACACAGACTGGGAGTCTTGGAATTTGACAGAGGATTGGTAGCTAGAGAAAAACGAGCAGAAGGCCACGATTATTCTAAATGAATCTAGTCATTGATTCCGTTACTTTTTAAACATCTCTAACTACTTGATTCCTCTTGTGCATTACTGAGAGTGTTTATATCTGCCTTAATGGTATATGCATGGAAGGAAATAAGGACATTATCGACAAAACCCTAATTGTGTCCCAGTCCCAAGGTGCAGCAGAAGCCACGACCTGTAGTCCTGGGTAGAAGGAACAATGTGCAAGTTACATATCATGCCGCTAGTAACTATTTTTAGTAGACAGCTTCGTAAACATCTACAGTACAAACCTCATGTGGCAGATTGATTTGTGCTGATTCAATTTAATCGAAGTCCCTTCTAACTAGAGAAGCAACTGTCAATGGCAACTAGTCTGAATCTTTAAAAGTTCTTTTGAAATGCATCCATGTAAATGATAATTAGTTTCTTTAGATAAGTCATCTTGTACAGCTTCTGTAGTTAGGCATGCATTGTTAGCAGACGATCTACAGATTACGAATACCGACCCGGATTAAGAGCTCATTCTCCAGAAGCAGCATGCAATGTATCGTTAATACTGTAGAGAGCAAAGTGATTCCAGATGCAATCAAATTGAGGCTAATTTACTTAAATTGACTCTAGTTGCAGGAAAGTCAGCAAGGAAGTGCTCAGAAAAAACAATGGACCAGAAATTGCTGGAATGGCACATCTCGTGGCGAGTGACGTTAATTGAACTTTTTACCTCACCCTTCAGACTATGTCCCAAATTGGTGGAAATGCGAAGCTATAATGGTGCAGCGATGTCAACGTCGCACCTGGGACCTCATGAACGTCATGCCCAATGGTGTACCTCCTTAACCAGTTAAATTTAAGGATAGAGAAAGAAACAGAGCGAATGACGGAGAAGGAAATAGAGTGAATTAGAGTCAAATTAGATACAGAAAGAGAAATAAAGAGAGGGAAAGATAGATAGTGGATTAAGAGAAAGAAAAAAGAGACAGAAAGGAAAAGTAAGAAAAAAAATGACAAGCCGAAGAGGACATTGTAATCCATTTGTGTTTGGGAATTGTTGTATTAGTCCTAGAGGAGTTAATTGAGTGAGTGACAGGGTAGGTCTGCGAAATGTACAAACTTTCTTGACCCATGAAATATAAAACCAGTGGCCCTGTCCATCATGATCAGGAACAGTGGAACTGCTTTCATAGGAACATAAGAACATAAGAAATTGGAGCAGGAGTAGGCCAATCGGCCCCTCGAGCCTGCTCCGCCATTCAATAAGATCATGGCTGATCTGATCCCAACCACAAATCTAAAGAACACAAGAAGTCGGAGCAGGACCCGGCCACATAGCCCCTGGGCCCTCTCCGCCACCCACAGGGCATTGACCGATCCGAACTCAGCTTCATGTCCAATTTCCTGCCCGCTCCCCATAACCCCTAATTCCCTTTACTTCTAGGAAACTGTCTATTTCTGTTTTAAATTTATCTAATGATGTAGCTTCCACAGCTTCCTGGGGCAGCAAATTCCACAGACCTACCACCCTCTGAGTGAAGAAGTTTCTCCTCATCTCAGTTTTGAAAGAGCAGCCCCTTATTCTAAGATTATGCCCCCTAGTTCTAGTTTCACCCATCTTTGGGAACATCCTTACCGCATCCACCCGATCAAGCCCCTTCACAATCTTATATGTTTCAATAAGATCGCCTCTCATTCTTCTGAACTCCAATGAGTAGAGTCCCAATCTACTCAACCTCTCCTCATATGTCCGCCCCCTCATCCCCGAGATTAGCCGAGTGAACCTTCTTTGTACTGCCTCGAGAGCAAGTATGTCTTTTCTTAAGTATGGAGACCAAAACTGTATGCAGTATTCCAGGTGCGGTCTCACCAATACCTTATATAACTGCAGCAATACCTCCTTGTTTTTATATTCTATCCCCCTAGCAATAAAAGCCAACATTCCGTTGGCTTTCTTGATCACCTGCTGCACCTGCATACCAACTTTTTGATTTTCTTGCACTAGGACCCCCAGATCCCTTTGTACTGCAGTACTTTCCAGTCTCTCGCCATTAAGAAAATAACTTGCTCTCTGATTTTTCCTGCCAAAGTGCATAACCTCACATTTTCCAATATTATATTGCATCTGCCAAATCTCCGCCCACTCACCCAGCCTGTCTATATCCCCTTGCAGGTTTTTTATGTCCTCCTCACTCTCTACTTTCCCTCCCATCTTTGTATCATCTGCAAATTTTGATATGTTGCACTCGGTCCCCTCCTCCAAATCGTTAATATAGATTGTAAAGAGTTGGGGACCCAGCACCGACCCCTGTGGAACACCACTGGTTACTGGTTGCCAGTCCGAAAATGAACCATTTATCCCAACTCTCTGCTTCCTGTTCGATAACCAATCCTCCACCCATGCCAGAATATTACCCCCAATCCCGTGATTTTTTATCTTAAGTAATAATCTTTTATGTGGCACCTTGTCGAATGCCTTCTGGAAGTCTAAATACACTATGTCCACTGGTTCCCCTTTATCCACCCTATACGTTATATCCTCGAAGAACTCAAGCAAATTTGTCAGACATGACTTCCCCTTCATAAAGCCATGCTGACTTTGTCCTATTAAATTATGCTTATCTAAATGTTCCGTTACTGTCTCCTTAATAATAGACTCCAAAATTTTACCCACCACAGATGTTAAGCTAACTGGCCTATAATTTCCAGCCTTCTGCCTACTACCCTTTTTAAATAACGGTGTTACATTAGCAGTTTTCCAATCTGCCGGGACCTCTCCTGAGTCCAGGGAATTTTGGAAAACTATCACCAAAGCATCCACAATCCCTACTGCCACTTCCCTCAAGACCCTAGGATGGAAGCCATCAGGTCCATAGGAATTGCGAGACGAAAGAAGATCAAGGTCCATCTAGTTCACCTTTTACCATCCTGGCAGTCGCAAGATACAATGATAATGCAGTTGATCACCAGTCATAGCAATCAACCTCTATCAATTAGTCTACAACAGATCCAGAAATGACACAAGGAAAACCCCAGTGGTGTAGAGCTTTGGGAACGATAGGTCCTAAGTCACCTTTTCCCTCCCAAGGATGCTGCATTTACCACAGGTCCTGTCTCAAATTACTCATATACTATATCCCAAAATTATTTTCTGAAATAAATCTATCTAATTTGCATTTCTGAGTGCCAAAACAGTTTTGCATCCTGAAAATTATTGCCTTCCGACACTAACAGGAATGTGGATGGCAAGACTGGCACAAAAATGCTACGAAGACAGATTTAAAAAAACCTATAGGAACAATTCTCTACCCGCTGGAGTGAGACTCCACAGCTTCATTGTTCCCATTCTGAGCCTCCAAGGTTGTGTGTCATGTCAGGACCACAAATCATGTCATTAACAGGGTCCTTACGACTTGAATTACCAGCCTTAAATTGCTGCGGTGAGATTAATTTGCATTAACAACCTAAATCCAGCAATTTCAGGACACGCAATGAACTTCAACGAGGAAGCTTACGGCGAAGTTGCAGTTTTTTGAGTTTTGTCGAGGCTAACGATAGAGCGGGGCAAATCGTCCAGCAATTTGTAGAGAATTGGGACTCATAACGTGTCTCTTCTTCACCACAAATTGCTGGATATTTTACAACTTAATAATGGCGAGCACCAATAATTCGCCATTATTTTTCCAGCAATTTCTGGGCCGATGTTCCTTTCCACTGTAACCCAGGAAACACAAAGTACTTTGGTCTGTAACCTTTTTCATTCCATTTACCCAGTTGTCTAGATAATCCCCATCTTCTATTAGTGGACTACATTGTGCTGCATCCTGGTGACTTATTTCAATAATGTCATTGGTTTTATAAATTTACTTTCTTTTGCTGAGATAAACTGTTAATTACCACACAATAAATTCGCATTGGTTATATCACAGTAATTGTGCATTGTGAATATCATGAATTAACTACATGATACATATTCCCCCAGTAAATATCAATTTCAAGATTGTAATATTGAAGAGGGGTTCAAATAACTGTGTTGCATTTTATTATGCCCTCTAACCCTGCAGCAATATTACTGCCTTGTAATTACTTCCACATATTCATTATTCTACAGTCTGAAGGTGTGCACTTGTATCACGTGGAACTAATAATCTTTGGCGACTGTCAAAATGTGTTGCTTGCCTTTCTAAGCCTTTCTCCAGAAGAAACTCCCTAATGAGAAAGAAATTGAATTTCAAACATGCCTCTGAGGAAAAACCCAAATGAGATGACATTTGCATGTATTAAATCGAGTTTACATGTGCTACACCTATCTTTTTGAGATGAAACTTCAACTTGTGTTACAGTTTACATGATTACATTAAATGCTATGTGTTTAGTAAAACTGTCTGTATCATCTTTAGTGTATGAAACAGTTTTCTCCATGTTAAATCTTGTTTAACAAATTGAAAGGGAGGAGGGGGAGAAAAGGTTTGTGCCTGTAACATAAGAATAATAGATGGACAATCACAGAGTGTCAAAATGTCCTGCTGGTTTAATCTATTTAAATGTGATTTTCTTCAGTCATCGTTGCACTAGGCCAGTGAAGTAGAGAATATAGCTGAAGGTAGGAAAAAACAGTTCTATAAGAGCCTTCCTGAAGAGCATTAGCTCTAATTGATGGTCGTGGAGAAGTCTGATATCCAAATCCTTCAATCCTCCTAGCAGGAATGTGGTGGGCATTACCAATGGGAGATTGAATGTGGAAAGACAAAAGATAATTTAATATATTAAGCAAATTGAAGGAACATTTTTGTAATACTATAAAATAGTGTGAAAGTATGGGTTGTTTGAAAGGTTTAGTAAGACGACCAATTTTTATACCATTGTTTTGATCCGTATAGATTTTTTTAATGCCGAAGTTTAAATTGGACATCTTTGACAACAAAATTTGTTGTCTCTGCCATCTATGTAGTGACAATTAAAGTAATCACAGCTTTTGTAGCAGAATTAAAATATCAGTATAGCTGACAGGCAATGAATATGAAAAACATAGAGGCAGTTTTTAAAAAGAACAAAAGATTGATGCTGAAAGATATAGTTCTTGAATATAAAGTGAAATAGAAGTGGATAGGGAAACAGTCAATGGAACTCTGGAGAAAGTAGCAGAGAAAATTGGAGACCAAGAGAAGTAAGAGAATAAAAATTAGAAATTAAACCTGTGGAAGGGTGGGTTATATACAAGCAGAAAATGGGAAGTAGACAGAGTGATACTCAAGAAAATAAGGGACATAATTAAGGTTGGCTCCAAGGTGAATTAAAAATGTTCATAATTGAAGCCCAAATAGGTTAGGTCTGAAAGTTTCAGCAACTCCATCCCAATTGAATAATTCACGATGTACCATTATTGACAGTCAACATGTAAACGACCAGTAGTAAACTGTGGAGGGGGGAGAGGAATGAGATTTACAGAAAAACAATGGTACCAGCAGCAAAGTGCATTTTAAAAATCAACCATAATTTGTCCTTTAGCCATCTCCCATTGGTAACACCCACCACATTACTGCTGGGAGGATTGAAGGATTTGGATATCAGACTTCACCACCACCATCAGTACTGCCCCTAATTAGAGCTAAAGCTCTTATTAAACTTTTTTTCCTACCCTCAGCTATATTCTCTACTTCACTGGCCTCCAAATGTAAGGAATCTTACAACACCAGGTTATAGTCCAACAGTTTTATTTGAAAATCACAAGCTTTCGGAGGCTTTCTCCGAAGGCTTGTGATTTTCAAATAAAACTGTTGGACTATAACCTGGTGTTGTAAGATTCCTTACATTTGTCCACCCCAGTCCATCACCGGCATCTCCACATCATCACTGGCCTAGTGCAACAGAAAGGTGTCACAAAGATTAACAGAATCCTGCTACTTTAAACCATGTAATTACATTACTGAAAAGACAAAGGCAAGGTATTAATACAGTGTAGAACATGGACTTTTGACAGTAATATAATTTATTATTAACCTTTGCCTTCACCTACTTTGTTCTTTAAAATATTTGTCATTCCACAGGAAAATACTTTTAGAAAGGGCTATAGTATTAATTTTACAGCCTGCTTCAAGTCTCTGTTGCAGCCCCCAGATTGGATCCTGTCCCCAAAGGGCTGTGGATCCTGAGTTGTTGAGTATATTCAAGGCTGAGATAGATACGTTTTTGGACTCGAGGGGAATGAAGGGATATGGAGATCGGGCAAGAAAGTGGAGTTGAGGTTGAAGATCAGCCATGGTCTTATTGAATGGTGGAGCAGGCTCGAGGGGCCGTATGGCCTACTCCTGCTCCTATTTCTTATGTTCTTATGTCCCATGCACTATTTTGATGATTCCCTGCTAACCCAGATGTTACTGTGGACCCCAGATTTCAATATGTTCACCATCGTTTTGAGGAGCTCAGGTTGGGGAATAGGCAGCTAAATAGTCAAGGAAGCTGCCACAAAAAAAATTGGATGACATTTTAGTGGCCAGTCAGCCCTAGATATCATGGCATGGAGTTTCGATGGAATGCGCTGGACACTGCACTGGTTTTGCGGAGGTGAAGTTACACTGAAATTTCCGTGCAAACTGATTAGCATAAGCCCAAACGTAAAATCTCCCATGAATCAGCGTAATCAAGTAGTGTAATCGATCGGTGACTGGAACAGGGCAATCTCCAGCATCACAAAGAGGAGTGGGATTGCCAGGAAATGAACAATTCGTCAACTGACTGATTTAATGCTCTTGGTCTTATTTTTTAATTGGCTTCAGTTGACTGCTGGTCACTGCTGTCTTCAATTAACTAATTACTGCAGCAGAGCATGACGCACTTGTATGGCTTCAATTGACTGTTGGTCACAGGTTTTAAGTACCAAGGGCAGAACAATTCGCTGAATTTAAAGTAATTGCAGCAGCAGCAGCACAACAGGGTCAGGCTTCACGTGACTGTTGGACACTCCAGGTCAGGTGACTAACACTGGATTCATGTGACCACAGGTGCCTGTGCTCCTGGAATCCTGGGATCAATGTGATGAATACCCCTGAACGGGTGCAATCGGCGGAAACTCGCAATGCCCACCTGGGGGCATAGCCAGTTTCGTGGGCAGGGGCTGCTTCGGGTGAATGGACTTTTGAACTAGCGTAAAAGATCACGGATACTCTGGCATAAAGTGGTTATGGGCACAACTCATTTATGCTTAAAATTCTGCGATCTTTAGGGCTATTTCATTCGATTCCGTCCAAATTAAGCTGATTTCTGGGCGGAAAACATGCAGAAGCTCCAGGCCCACAGACTAAGTGAGCAATAGAATGGAGATGGGATTCTATTGACCAAGCAACTTGTGATGGCATATGCTGCGTGGTCAATGGAATGAACTGTGATGTTTTGTGCAGGTTTCTTAAAGTGTAGTCAAAGCATCAACTATTTTATGATCAAGTAGATTTGACCTAATTAAATTAATGCAACAGTTAGAATCCTGTCAAACAGGTAATCTGAATGAGTTCTTATTTGTCCAACTTGGAACTCTCATTTAGAATAAAATTAATCACTTACTATTTTTCTGTGCAGCCTATAAATTTGTTTCATACTTTATTTCTTCCTAGAACAACCCAAGACCAGTGAATTACCAGTTCCAACAGAATCTAGATTATTACAGGGCACGTGGTGCAGAGATTATAAATAAGACACGGTAAGGTTTCCAAACAAACATAATGTTACACTTATTATTCTACCAAATTAATTAACATTTTTTTTACAAAATGTTTATTTTGAAGATACATTAATTAAATAGCTAGACCATTGTAGTACAACAAATATTTTATTCTCTTGGTCAAAGGAAATTCCTGTCTTAGTGGGCCTACTGAGTTTGTCAGTTTTCAGCTCGGCCTTATTACTGATAATTCGTTTTAAAATAAAGTGTGGAAATCATGCTAGCCAACATTATTGTCATTGTCTAGGGGCTTATCCATAAGAGGATGTTGCTGCTACTAGCTTCTTTCAACCATTACGGTTCAGGGCTCTCACTTGTGCCTCATCGTAGTAAAACCCATGTGAGCACTTTTATATTGTCATCCCATCTTGTTCTGGGTCTGCTTCGTGGCCTCTTCCATGTTGGTGGTGAATGCTCTGACAATGTGAGATTCGGGATGGCACATAAGGTGTCCATGGCAGAGGAATTGGTAACGATCAACTAACCAGGACAGCGGTGGTTGATTAGTCAGGTTGCGACAGTCTCAATTAAGATTTTGTCCAGAGGCTTGACCTATAGTAATGTGTGAAGTGATCTAGAATGAAACCCATCAATTCGTCTATTCGTTACATTGGTCCGTACCCACGTTTCTGAACCATATTTAAATATTGATATTACTAATGATTGAATGTGTTGAGATTGTGAATTATTATCAATCTCCATATATGGGATAGAGTGTTCATCGTGGAGCTTGCAAGTGCAATGCGCCTACAGCAGTCAGGAAAACAGTTCCCATTGGAGGAAATCATGCTACCTAAATAAGTGAATTATGTCACTGATTCTACTGTCTTGGTTGGATCATCAGCTATTATGAAGGTAGCTGGAATAATATTGCGTCCTAGCTATTGCACTTTTGTCTTGTTCCAGTTAACCTGAAGACCAAGGCTATGTACCTCTTGGCCAAAGATTTGTAAGGCTTCAATGAGGGTGTCCATAGTTTCAGCCAATGCTGTTATTTCATCCATAAAGTCCAGATCTGTATACATATAGTCATTGCCTAGGCTGGTCCCACATCCACTTTTTCACGTTGTGTATACTCTGATGCTCTGCTATACTGGTTCAATGATCCTTCTGTCACGGGAATTGATACATCCCAAAGTCAGTATAGCAGGCCTTACTGAGGTTAAGTAGATTGGGCAGGACTCCACAGATGTGGGTGGATATATCTATGCTCATTCAGGCAGCAATGATGGACAACATTTCCAAGGTATAGCTCTTGCCATGGATTACCATAGACCCAAAGGGCTCATCACTTGAAAACCAATAAGTGAACAGCTCATTTTGTTCATAAATATGGATATTTATCAGTAATAGTAACATATGCCCCAACTATTGTGCCAGACTCCGATGATAAAGACGAGTTTCCATGTGTCCATAGATGTATCCATCATATTAGTACCCCAGTGAGACTTGCTCTTCCTATTGGGAGACTTCAATGCTGAAGTAGAAGTTGCCAGATCAAAGATGGCTAAGACCATTGAAGCATATAGCCACGGACAACAAAATTACAATGATGAGTGACTTGTTAAATCTGTGCCCCCCACGGCTTCAAGATAGAGGGCACCATCTTTCCCAGAAAAGAAATCCACAGATACAGATGGTACAGCAACAATGGAACTACCAAAAAGAAAGTGGTCAAATTATTGCCGATGAGTAAGCTTGGTGACCCCAGAATACTTCCAACAACAGACGAGTAAATTGGTCTTTGATACCAGAAAGGTTAATAATCTAACACCAATTATCTGATATCTTATATAAAATATATGTGTAAGTAACACTATCTTTAAAAGAAACAGTGATTGTTTCATTTAATGCTAGTATGTGAATAGATTGTTATAATTTATATGATGTATTATAATAGTAGACCATATAAATGAGTGGATGGCAAAGTGATTTGTAAATTAATGGATGACTGATTAGAAAATATTACAGCTCAGAAGCAGACCAATTTCCCCATCAAGTCTGTCCTCATGTGATTCTCTACAAGAACCACCTAGTCTAATTCCACTCCCCTTACTCCCCATATCCTTCAGTATATCTTTTTAAGCTACCATCAAATTCCCTTTTAAGAGAACATATGGGCTCTATTTCAGCAATGGTTTGTAGCAAAGAAGTCTACATTCTAACCACCCATTGTATAAAGAGATTCTTCTCAACCACCTGCAAAATTTATCTTAAATTTGTGCCATGTTGCAGGAAAGTGCTTTTATTCAAAAAGAGTAGGTCTTTTTTGCATGTTATGAATATTTTTAGTTGATACTTTGCATTTAGAGGTATTATGTAATTTTCAGATTGACTGTTGGTGCCATTAAAGTATATAGATACATATAAACCATTTTTAAATATTTGATTATTTTTCAGCGCTGGGACAAAGGTTGCTCCCCTCAACATCAATAAAGTGTCCAGTAGCCTAATGAACCTTGGACGGAAGCTGATAAGTCCAGCTATCTCAGTGGGTGGTACCAGCAGTTTTCAAAATGTTGGAACAAACTACAGCAGCAATCCTGTACCCCACCCATCCTCCAACAGAGTTATGGTGGAGAACACCCAACATCATCAGCAACAGCGAATGATGAAATCTGAAAGCATGCCTGTGCAACTCAGCAAAGGTAAAAGTTAATAAATTATAACTTATGTGCTGTAATCTAGCACCCTAGTCAATAATACAAATTTTTGTTTGAGATTTTAGCACACTAGGGTTAGTTTTGACTCAAATGAAAGATATCAATCCTAAAGTTGGAAAATCACATGATACAGGTGTGGAATCCAGAAAGAACCCGCAGTCTCTTCTCATCTCCCTGAACTCCTTATCCTATTGTCATAGTTTAGCTTTACTATCCTGTTTTACTATCTTAGGGTGCACTTACACCGCAGCGTCTGAGAGCAGTAGCTGTAGTTTGGGCTCCAATCAGGCAGAACCATGTTTACATTGCCCAACTCTTGTCTGGCCAGAGCTCTAACAATTTTGAGCACACCACTCTCCCAACAATTAAAACATTTCAATGTTTAGAAATTGAAATGGGGAGAATCCCCATTCTCTAAATGTTTAAATTGAGGTTAGGTGGGTTTTATGAAGTGTCCCCTGAACACTTTGTAAACCAGATTTGAGATGGCATTGGATTCACATTTTACATTCCATATGGTGTCAAACCAAAGCATTATGAGATTACCCCTCAGGGATTTTTAGTCTGTAGTTATGTCAAGCTCTGTCTCTGGATTCACACTGCCAGTAAATGCACCCTTATATGCCTCCTATAAGGTCCCCTCTCAAAGACCTCTGGTCAAAGCTGAAAAATCCACATTTCTCTAGACTTTCTCAAAGCTCAGTCCTATGATGTTAAATTTTCTAATTCTCTGGCGTTGGATTCTGGGTTTTAATATGTCCATTTTGTACTTTCTTTAGAGAATCCTTTATCCCTCTTTTCCTTTTAGATCTCTCCTGTGACCTCCTCGATCTGGAAGTCTCAGATGAGTGCGCCTTGTGCTTCTCCATGATCACTGATGTTGGTATTATGAAATAGGAGATCTTGATAAGCAGGAGTAGTCCTGACAGTTCTCTGTTTCACCCCCACCCTCTGGCTACTCAGCTCACACGTGAACTCACAAAGACAGAGCTTTCCACTGCCATAATCAGTTTCACCTAGAATCCCAACAGAGAATTGGTAATACTTATTAAGAGCAGCTGAATTTCAAATATCAGTTAAGCTGCAGTTCAAAGTCAGGCCTTCGGAACAGCAGTCTAATTTATAGTAGAAGGCTTGCAAAGCTATATTTTCTTTCACTCTTAACTTTTTTTTCTGAAGAAAAAGCAGATTCACAGAATAATAGTGAAATTTGTACCAATAGCAACAGTAAACAATAAGTGGTATTGTGAAGATGGAATCACAGCAAAATGATACATTTCAAAAATGCATGCATTGGCTGAATAAACCATCAGCCTAGAGGCTACCTAAAGTGATTACTAGTCAGACTTACACAAGATCTTACAGACTGTCTTTTAAATTTTATAGCATTTGTTTTTAACGTTATTTACTAAATTCTAATTTTCTGTTCTTTTGATCTGGGTCAAAAAATAAGACAATCATGTTATTTCTTTTCTTTTTTGGTTTAGGAATAACTATGAATCACTCCAAAATAGTCTGTATGAATAGTGGTCATCATGTAACCATTAGTTTGCATTACACTTTATTGAATTAAATATTGTCGATGTTGTAATTACTCCAGTGTTTGGGTATGAATACTTTAAGAGGAGTACTATTTTTCTGGCACTTAGCATTCCTACTTTAGGCTCTCTTAGTAGAATCGATTTGATGAAAATTAGATCCAGTTGAGGCAAAACTAAAGGGGATAGCCCTCATAGAATGGTTACAGCACAGAAGGAGGCCATTCGGCCCATCAAGCCCATGCCGGAGCCCTAATCTAATTTTCTGCAAATGAACATAATTGAGTTCTGGGCAGATAGATCAATATTAAAAGTATACACTACATTACTATTTAATCCTAAATATACACTAGACAGTGTCTCAGGTCCTTTTTCATATTTTTATGCTTTTTAGAAAAAAAAGTGGGTCAAAGGCATTTTGTAGAAAATGTTTTCTACAATAATATGACAGTGTCTAGCTCCAGATATATGAATGCAACAGTGATCTTGGTAATTCAGAGAAATAGCTCACTTACAACTCTTCAGAATCAATAAGTAACAATGGAAGGAAAAATATCTATTCTACATATAGCTTGTTCATTGAAACTTTGAAAGTTCTTATAGTCATTTTTTAAATTCATTCTCGGGATGTGGACCTCGCTGGCAAGGCCGGCATTTATTGCACATCCTTAGTTGAGAAAGTCCTGGTGGGCCGCCTTCTTGAACCGCTGATAGTGGTTTGATACGACTGAGTGGCTTGCTAGACCATTACAGAGGGCAATTAAGAATCAACCATGTTGCTGTGGGACTGGAGTCACATATCGGCGAGACCCGGTAAGGACTGCAAGTTTCCTTCCCTAAAGGACATCAGTAAACTAGTTGTGTTTTTGCGATAATCCGACAGCTTTTTTTTATTTGCGGAATTCAAATCCCCATACTGCCATGATGGGATTTGAACTCCTGTTCTCTGCATTTTTAGACCAGGTCTCTGAATTACAATAACAACAACAACCTGCATTTATGCTGATTTAACATAGTAAAACGTCCCAAGGTGCTTCACAGGAGCGATAGCAAACAAAATTTGACACTGAGCCACATAAGGAGATATTGGGACAGGTGATCGAAAGCTTGGTCAAAAAGGTAAGTTTTAAGGAGCATCTTAAAGGAGGAGAGAGGGATCGAGAGGTTTAAGGAGGGAATTCCAGAGCTTAGGGCCTAGGTAGCTGAAGGCATGGCTGCCAATTGTGGAGCGATGAAAATCGGGGATGCGCAAGAGACCAGAATTGGAGGAGCGCAGAGATCTCAGAGTTGTAGGGCTAGAGGAGGGACGCGGCCATGGAGGGATTTGTAAACAAGGATGAGAATTTTAAAATCAATTACTAGTCCAGTGAAATAACCACTATACTACCATACCAAAGAGTCCCAGAAATGATTGAGCTATTAACTTTTTAATGATTTGAACTACTTATCCATTTGTTTTGATATTTTCTAGATGGTAAACTTCAGTTCGCACAGATAAGTGTATCATTAGTTAGAATACAAAGTGTAATTCAAAAACATTGGGACTTAAACTGCTTCTCCGTATTCCTAAAACAATTCAGCTGCATCAGTGCGTCACAGAACTTACCTTATATCAAGCAATTGTCTGCACAGACGCAGTAGCATGAACTTACCATATTTTGTAAGACTGAGTGTTGAAATCTATTTCATTGTCTCTCTCAGGACAGCAGTGCAACTAGCACTAGGAGGTTTATCATCCCTAGTTCTCCAAAACTACGGCCAGGTTTGGGAACTCACTGTGCGAGCAACAACAAAATCTGTTTAAAATCTTTATTATATGTAAAACCTAACAACACTCAAACATCCAGCTGGGCTGGATACAGAAGTCTTTTTCAAACAATTTGACTACCATTTGAGAATCTCAAATAATTTTTTCTTCTAGATTGGATCAAGTATAGCAACAAAAATAAAACTGCCAGATTCAGCCAATCTTTAAATATGTGAAAAAGCCTTTCCTGGTGGCTCGGGAAATAAGCATGTTGCTAGTATGTCCAGGACTCAGATTTTACTGGTTGCATTCCTGCTACTGAGTTATGCATATCAAATAGCCACTTAGTAACTTCTACTAGAAGCAAGCATCTTAAATCATTCTGGCCACTTGTCTGAATTTCTTGGAGGATTGTGCGCGTTGAAATGAGAGCTAGGACAAACGCAATGGGTGAATAGAATTTTTAGATCTTGCATCCAATAACAAATCGATGTCTTCAGGTGTGTGTAACCAGACAAGATTAAGACCAACAATGTTAATATAATTAAGACTCTGCCTAGAATGACAAGTTACAATGATTGCAACTTAAAAAGTTAATGTTGGCTCCCCTGAAGGCTCAGGCAGTTAAAACAGTGAGTTGCTAAGCCATACAGACAAGGAAAGTCCCAGGGACAATCTGAATCTGTGCTGAGTTAGCTGATTTAGCTGATTTTAAAGTGACAAAGGGCTTAGCCTTAGGCCCTGGTATAGGGAGGGGAAAATCAGCCAGGGGTGCCACTCCAAATTGCTATCCAACAGCCCCTGTTGGAGGTGTATGTGCATGGACATAATTGGTATCGACTGCAGTAAAATAGCCTACTAACACTAGGCACACAAATGAATAGTGGCCTCTTGGAGTCCATGTCTTGCGAAGAACATTTTTTGTAAAGTCAATCTTGCTTCATCAGTTTCAGCTAGTCTGCAATTCTATAATCATTCCTGCAAATTTTTCTTCTAGAATGAGTCAAAGTATACCAGAAAGTCAAGTTAGTAGTTAACCTTGATTGTCTTTATATGGTAAACACTCCAAGGGACATCTTGTCTGGCTAGTTTCCTAGTGGTTCAGTAGGTAAGCATACTGCCCAATGTGATATTGGGTTATGTAGGCTGGATAGATTGGGTTTGATCCCTGGTCTGTGCTGTTAGCTGATCTCAACTGGGGTAGAAATAGAGGGGCAGTACACTTGGCCTCACTGCCTTTAGGTTATGGGGAAGAATCAGTCTGGTTCTCATGCCTGATCACTATCTGGTAATCCCTGCTGGACAGTATGTATGTGTGTGGCTAGGTTAAAGACTGGATTGGGTTTGATGTGATGTCCCCTGTGGAGAGAGAGCACTCACTATCAAGGTTCATCGAGGGGGAGCGAAAACTGAATAAAAACAAACAACTTGTCTGACTAAAATGCTTCACATTTTCTTGAAAGAGGTTGATATATAAATAAATCTAAATAATATATTAATTCAATATATATTTGTTTCCCATTCCTTTTTGATCATTGTATTCTGCTGCATTGTTACAAAAGCAGTTTCAGAATTTTTTTTCTTGTTACCTAGAATTTCTTGTGTCAGAAACAAATTATCACTTTTTTAAAAAAAACAGAATTAAAAGTAGCATAAAACATTTAGTCCTGCGTATGCAAATAACTTTTCTTATTTACTAGGACAGGTAGTTACAGGAGATGATGCTCAGGCTTGTATCCCTGTCAAGACAATTACTGAGCTCCCAGGTAACAATCGCTGTAGTAACTCGCTTTTTTAGTTGGCTTTTGTATTGGCATTTGCTTGTGATCATTGAAACATCCTGTGGTTTGTTTCCGTGTGCTGTTGACATCACATTCATTTTTAGTTACTACGATCCATTGTCAGGCTCTCACCACTGTGGGGCAGTGTTGTTCAAATAATTAATGAATTTCTTGAACTTGTCTTACTGTGCTTGTTTGCATGCTTAACTGCCAAATTAAATCAAAAGGATATAAGTTTTCTGTTTTGTTTTTATGAGCCGATGTACAAGAATGTCTTTGTGAAAGGAGATTAATTGCAGCACTACGTGTGTACGTAAATAGATGTATCAGATACAAGGTGGTGAGAGAATTATTTCAATTTTGCTACAAAGGGAAGCGATGATTATTTGGATGCTTTAACATCAATTTCACCTAAGTGTGTATGAATATGAGCATATCATTATTGCAGCAGTAACACAAATATGCTCAAAGTCACCATTAAATCATGCTTTATTCCCACCCTCAAATCAATGTCTGTTAAAATCTATATGCATCACATTATGGGGCAGAAATTGCTTGCGAAATAACGGTGAGCTCAACAGCGTTCACCGTCGTTAGTGGCAAAATGCAGGAACATGTTCCGGCGTTTGCACATGCTCAGTGAAACACTGAATCATGAGCTCACTCCTAGTTCGCCGGTGATATGACAGCTTTGAATTGAAGGGACATCACACGCTGCAATCGGAGAAATCCTTCAAAAAGCGCAAACTTGCTTATCTGCCCAGCTGGTAAGTAACTAATTACGCCACAAAACAAACACGCTTAAAAATACAGGTCTAAACTAAGTTCTAACAGCGTGCTAAGTCTTAATGACTAACGAACAACTAAAAATTAACTTTTAAAAATATGGAGTCTCATTACTCCTTATTTTAATAGTGTTTGGTCATTACATTTTTTTTAAATTAAAACTTTTTAACTTTTCCCTTGTCTCTTTTATTTAATTCAATTTATTCTTACCCTCTCTCAGTTTCTATATCTATTTTTACAACGATTTTAATGTTGTACCTTTCACTTCCTGCTTTTCACGTTGGAAGCCTACAGAGAGTTACGCAGCGTGTCAAAAATGCTGCGATCTGATTGGTCGAGGGGAGAGATCGATCCTCTCACTTCTCCCAGGGTCCTAGCTTTGCCTGAACTGACGCTGGGCTCTTCTCTGCTTCCTACTCGAGGAAGGGCCCGAAGAAAAGACCGCAGTAAATTAATGGGTTAGTATAAATCGATGGAGCAGCAAGCACTGTTGGTTCACCGCTCCGAGCAATTTCTACCCCGTTATGTTAGTGCATTATCACATATTTAATTATCCCAAATGGACACCTTCAAAATGGATCCAAGTGTACCATTTGCATGGAGGAAATAATTTCCTTGTTAGAACTGGCATGAGTCAAAGCTTCTATACAGAAACATCGTAACAGTGGACCCACAAAATCAAAGTACCATACATGACTGCAAATTTCAGAAATGGAACATTTACATGAAGGGGAATAGGGGCAACATACTTAAGAATTTAAATCTACATATAAGATGGGTTTGAAAGACTGACTTAGACTTGGCACTGATGACAGAAATGATTTGAGTAAACATCTTGGCAGAAAAATGTTTCAAGTAAACTATAAGACTTGTAGAAGTATGATTACAAGTTTATGCTTTCTATGGAAGACTTAATGCACCAATCTCTTGTAAGTATTTGCATGACTGGGTCAAATCTCTTTGCCTCACTTCAACTGCTGATCTGTATATAAAAAAGAACTGTCCATCTGATTTTGGTAATTACCCTTAGAGAACCATGACTGCTAAATCTCATCTGACCTCATGTCACCAGGGACCATTCTCCTCAATCCTACCCCCTACTAGCACAGGCAACACTTGCTGCTTTTTATCCAACTTACATTCCTTGGCCTCACCTATCCTCAGCAAGTCCTGAGCCCTGCTCATAGGCTTTGCCTCTTCCTACACCCTCAGACACCTCTTTGGGGTTAATGCGGTGGAGCTCACAAGAGAAACAAAAGAAGAAGTACTAAATCCTTACCTGAGCAACACTGCAGAGTATCATCTAGCCAGTACATGAAATGCACAGATACAATTAGCTCAAGCCAACCCCAATATCATATTTTGCAGAGCAACCACGTCAATGTATGTGATGAAGCAGACAAATACTCTTCTTTAGAAGGCTCTGATAAATAATGAAACCCCACAACTACTGAAAATACTAATCTAGTCAATGTTATTTTTTTAACTATAACAGAAACAGTCAGGCATTTGAATCAATGTTTTATTTTACTATTTCCTTAAAGTCTAGTTTCTACTTAGTTGTGAATGTGGCTACTGAAGTTTGAGCATCACAACAGATCCATATTGTAAGTTTACTTATTGAAGAATAGATAAAAACAGATTTACAAAAATGGCAGAACTGAACACCGAAATCAGATGAAGGTCAGCAATCTCAATTTTGGGTACTTCTCACAGGCACAGCCCTCAAATTGAGCTCAATATCAACATTTTTAAGCTCTTCATGTGATACATCCTCAGACTCCATAAAGGAGAGACTTCAGCTCAGTGCCAACAACTGAATTCCTCATGTGGCACATTTACCATCATCTTCCCTCACCTCTGTACTGTGGAGAGCGCAGGGATAGGAATATAGCAGTTTTACCTTGAAAATGTAATTAGTTAAAAAGTATAATCTACAGAAATTTCACTTCACTCCACTCCCAACAAAAATAATTCAATTAAACAGCGTTGGACATCCCAAAGTTTCAGCATTATTTAGCCTGAAACTCCACAATCCTTCATCAACAAGTCATTCTTTTGAAGCTAAATTCAATTTGACCTTATTTCATAGCTTGCTGCTGCTCCCTTGGCACTGCTGCCTGCTCACCACTTGTTCCCTCTTGGGGGGAAAAAAGCTGGTGCTACTGCAGTCATGTTTTTAAATGATGGTGCCACTCAGTGTCATAACTGCTCTCCATTAAGCGACAGTCCCATTGCGTTAAAAAGTCTACGTATACACAAAACTACACTTCTCGGCCCCTGAGTAGTGTATGTGACTGCTGTAAGCACTCAATCAGAGACGTGCACTACTAACCGTCATGTTGAAAGGCCAAAGAGCCAGACCTGAGCGACAACAGAGCCGTGTGTTGGTCGTTACTGTTGTAGATTGTCTGATGATAATGACGGGGGCCTGCCATTCAGCAGCACAGTGTGGAATCTGGTTGGATAGCATGCGGGTTAAATTTGATGGGGGCCACGGTACGCAATTGACCTGCACCATTTCGTTTCAATGCTGTCTCCTCATTTACCTGATTGTAGTGCAGCAGCCAGGGCTAGCTGCGTTGTTCAGTGTTCTCGCCAGCAGGGGGCCCAGATATCGCGTTAGTTGTTCGCACCTTTTAAAGACAGCCTGCACCTCTTATTTGCAAAAAAAAGGTATGGGTCCACATGGCGTCTGAACAGACATCAGACATTGCACACGTAAAACACAGATGCAGGTCCTGTCCATATGTTTACAAACGGTTGAGTTAATGTTAAAACATTGAATAAAGGTTGCATACTACTAAATCCCACATCCTCCAATCTGTGTGCCAGACCTCACCAATCTGCTGATCTGAGTTTGTACCAGGCCTGCGAGAGAGCATGCATCAAGGTTCTCTGATGATGCACTAAAGGCCTTGGTGCAAGAGGTGAACACAAGGAGGGGTATCCTATATTCGCAGGGGGGCAAGAGTCCCTCCAGGCATATGCTCCCAAGGCAGTAGGGAACAAAGTCAATGCCAGGCGCATAGCACCACGAACATGGATGCAGTGCAGGAAGAAGTTCAATGCTTTGACACGAGTGGCCAAGGTGAGTGAGGTCAACGGTCAAATGGCATCTCCCACCAACTGCACCACTAGCCGCATCCACTGCTCCATGCACTACACCCCCTATCACCCACATATAAACAAACGCTTTCAATCAGTACTCAACTTTTCCAATCAGATGCTTCCTCTCACCCTTACACGTTACCACTGTTGCAAGCCGCATACCAACAACTCACAGGTTACACACACTGGCAGCTATTCTACCATGATAGGCACATCACTCAAACATCCTACAGGACACTCACCGACACACGTCCCACTTTCTTGCAGGAGAAGATGTCGCAATACAGGAGGCAGCAAGTGGCAATGGCATTTAGCCCCTCGAGCCTGTTCCGCCATTCAGTGAGATCATGGTTGATCCGTGACCTAACTCCTTATACCTGCCTTAGCCCCATGTCCCTTAATACCTTTGGTTAACAAAAATCTATCAATCTCAGATTTAAAATTCACAATTAAGCTAACATCAACTGCCGTAGAAGAGCACCCCTTGAGTGTAGAAACGTTTCCTGACTTCACTCGTGCATGTCCTGGCTCTAAATTTTAGGCTGTGTTCCCTCGTCCTAGTATTCAAGTCTAGGAGACCTGCAAAAACAGTTGCAAATGCATCAGCAACCAGAAGCAATAATCCAGCAACTAACCTGTAAATCCTGCATGGTCCCTTTAAATAGCACTGGTGTTGGGGGGGGGGTGGTCCTCCAGACACACTATGATATGTTCAGATGATCGCGGTTAAGACAATGCGTTGGCTGGAGCATTGAGTGCCAAAATGGTCTCTTTCCCTTTAAATCAGCGTTGCCCTCTGATCTAATGCATATTCTCCTTACTTTACATGGTACCAGCATTCGTTATCTGTGCGTATGCAAACGCCTTTACCAAGATGGCATCTGACACGTTACGCTAGAAGCATGCCCGTGCATTCCGGACGCCATTTTGGGAACTTAGGAGGCTGCGTAGAGCCTGAAAAACAGGTGCTACAAGGCCAAATTTCTAGCCCCATGTCTTCAGAGCCATTATTGCTTCCCCCTCTGTCAAGGATTCGGTGTTTTCTGGAATCTTCTCACTGTCCTGAGTTGGTAGATGCCTCACAATTGCCTCAGTAGATCTGAATAAACATAATTCATCTTTCAAGATGTGAAAAACATTTTTCCATTCATTATTTTGGTCCAACCATGAACTAGAAATATAGAAGACTATTACAACCACCAGAGAGATACAAATTAAATTATACAGTTCAAGTAGAGCAGAAGAAAGTGAACACGAGACTTTCTTCGTGTTTTCATGACTTCACAAACTGATATTAGCAAGTAAATTGATGAAAACATTACGAGCAGTGCTTTCAAGTTACTTGCATTGTAAAGTACAGAAAAAAAGAATGACAACAAGAATTAGCATTTTTATAGTGCCTTTCACATCCTAACGATGTCCTAAGATAATTTGCAGCCAATTAATTACTTTCAAAATGTAGTCATTGTTATTTTGTAGGCAAACGCAGAAGCCTGTGTACACACTACAAAGTCCCACAGTCACAAATGAGATCATTGACCAGTTAATTGGGGCAAGATCACACTGATTACGAAATTGTGTGCAAACTATATCTCTTAAAAAGTTACAAGTTTCAATATCGCTTTCTTTCATGAAGTTATAATGCCCAAGTACCAAAAATACTTGAACAGTGTATAGGGAGTGTAGAGGACAGTATCCTTCCAACCCTCTCTTAATAACACCGCAACATGCAACCTTGTCAGATATTTTATGATCTTGTGCTCATTTTGAAAGGAATGATCCTTAATGCATTTCCTCCAACCTCAGGTCCCAAAGATTATCTGGAATCTTCAGGAAAGAGGAACAGTATTGACTCCATTCATGAGGATTCAACTCTTGCATCTGTTAGAGGTAGATGTCATTCAATCTACAACTGTTCCTCACAAGCAAGATCCAGTCCCCTAAAATGACAGTTAAATCCAGCATAGCACCTCTTAGTACCGGCCAACCGATGATTTCATCCTTGAGTGGAGCTAACTATCAAGTGAAGCTCTTCTACATTCAGAAAATCTTCAACTTCTCATTTTGTTAGTACGATAATTTTACAACCATAAATGCTGATTAGCAATCTCAATTTGTGTGCAATTTGTTGGAAAATAGTGGAGAATCGAGGGTTATTAAATTTCATTTTGTAGCAATGGTATCCTTCCCGATTTTTGTAGTTGGAAAATCCACCTGACTTTTCACTGTTGTAGTGGTTTGTCAAAAGATTGGGCATCATTTCTAATGTAAGCTTTAAAATCAAATTACAGTTAACTCGTCCCTACTTTTGAGACTGTTGTTGCCTATCTCTAAAGTATGTGGAGGATAAATGAATTAGGAAGAAAGTAAAATGGTCTACTTTCAGCTTGGTTTTCTTCATTCTGTCCTTACTCCAACTCTCCTTACAATATTTCTATCTCTGATTTGGAGTGGTTAAATATTTGATTTTGATAAATTATTCTATTGCTATGGAACCGTAGTCTGAACTGCAAGGTGCCTTTATTGAAACAAACAGAATTAGGGCAAGGCTATAATGCAGCAGAGGTGTCACGTAATACGTGAACTTAAAGTAAACTCCTTAGAGACAAGCTGGCATAGATTTTTATCTTCACCATCTGGTGGAGTGGACAGACTGCTCACCCATTATAGAACCCACTTGATTTGCTCCAGCAGATTACCGCCCAGATGGTGAAGACAAAAATCTACCCCACACTCTCAGTGACTTCTTACAACTCGCCAATTCCCTTCAAAAAAAAACTTGGAAGATGAACCATCCAGAAAAATGGTCCTAATCTTTATCTTCAAATCTTACCTCTCTGTCAGTGCTTTTGGTCGCCCCCCCCATCATAATATTTGCCCTGTTTACTGCCTAGGTCCAGTGCTCTACTTGTATGTTTTGTGAAAAGCATTTTATAAATGTATGGTCTTGTTATATGTGAAGGATAAACTACATTCAAAGAATAAGAGGCTGAGAGTTTTTTTTCCACAAGTGTCTTCCATGTTTTAAATGAACTGCTGACTTGTTTGTAGTGTCCTGCTTAGTTTTTCATTTCATTACTGCATTATAGATCATCAGCATTCTACCTATATCTGTAAACTTTCGAATCTTGAAGGATTTCAACAGTTTTTTTTTAAAAAGCTATTTTTCAAATTAATTATATAAATTAAGTATTAATTATGTATATTTCCCAAATTCTACATGATCATCTGTACAAATCCAGAAAAAATATCTTTGCACATTGGCAGAAAATAAGTACTTGAAATATTACAAGGTACTTGTAGAGGTTCAGCTGTTAACTGCATCCCATGCTTTAAGTGAACCATACTAGCTGTTGAGCCTAGGAATTTGGAACATGAGATAAGTTTGACTTTGAGGATTTGGCAGTACCATTAGAAATTTTGGTGGGAATACCTTGTTATTGATATTGATTTTGAACAGGGCCAGAAAAACTATTGCTTTTGAGCAAAGGGCAATTGGTTCTCAGCTTTCTTCAAATTTGAGTCACTATATGTTGTAGTCAGTACCGGAAAACAATTTGTTACATTTTTGTAAATTTCATTCACAAATTAATGTTGACATGATTTTTAATATTGATTACTATTTTTAATAACTGAGTTCATCTTTGAAATGTGTAAAGAAAGAAGGAAAGAAAGACGCATTTATGTAGCACCTTTCACAACCTCAGGAAAGTGCTTTACAGCCAAATAAGTACTTTTTTTGAAGTATTGATTTTGAGAATAAGGTACACAATGAATGATCTATCCATAATACTTTACTCATTCCAGTAGTTAAGAAATTGAATTTTTTTTCAGGTTGACTAGCTCTTTACATAGAAAATCACATCTGATTTTGTATGTAAGAAGCAATTCAACCTGAAAAAAATTCTAGCGAAGAGAAAATTTATAACTTATCTGGTATCATTTAATATATTTTTCTAATGCACTGGCTATATAATGGCACAAGGGAGTTTATGCAAAACGGATATAGTGAATCAGACATTAACTTGTACTGAAAGACCTGTACAATATATGTAAGGAATGTAGATCTCAGAGATGAGACCTAGTTTCTACTTTGATGCAAATTCCACCTTTAATGTACTCCCACCAGATGCCGCTGCTACATTTTAATTATGAGAAAAGTGGTGGAGACAACTGCTAGTAGTAAAAGGATACTGTATCCTCAATATGGGATATACCATCAGTAATGCTAATATTTTCCAAAAAAAAAGCCCTTCATTCATATCCCATCATCTGAACTGCTGTGGAATTGAAGTAAACTTGGAGCACTTAAATTATGAAATGAATTGCTGGAAGTTTATATCTTGGAATATCGTTCACTGTTATGGATCATCATATTTAGTAAATATAATTCTTTGTTAAGGTTCAATCATTGTCTTAAACAGGCTTGGTAATATAGTCAATAAATGCCACTATACTATACTAGTCCAGTATAGAACAGAACAAAAAGGTCTTTGAAATGCACACCATGAAATCATTTTGGTAATTTTTATATTCTTTTGAACTATTTGTTTTAGGTCATGGCTCCACTCACGTTAGTTCCTCACCAAGTACTGAGAGTCTGCCTGCTGCAAAAGATAACACAGCATCTCCTCCCTATTCTACTGCAAAAAAGGATTCATTCTTTAGCACAATCTCTCGCTCACGATCACAAAGCAAAACTATGGGCAGCCGAAAAGACATGGTGAGTCCATTCAGTAATCATTCATGTTAAAAAGTAGAGTTTGCGGAATGGAATGTTTTGCACCCTGTTTAAGTGAATACCAAAGAAAAGGTGAAATTATGGAATCCTATTGCTTTTTATGCCCATCTTGATGCCATTTAAGTAGTAAAAACTTTGCTCAGTTTAGGGGGTAGTGACACATCTTCCTCTCAGGCCTCTAGTTTCAAATTTAACAAATTAATTCCTTTCAAATCCTTTGATGGCAAATATGGGATTGGTCTTTGGATCCACATGGTTTCAATCCGTATTTTGTCACTATGGAAATTACTTTTGTGTATTTATTGTTTAAATTTGCACTTCCTTAGGTGCAAAAATAATAAAAGATACAACATTTCACTAACTTTCTTAGTAAAACAGTGATAGCAGTGGATCATCACGCAGGCCCCATGCAGACTGCAGCTGGGTGTAGAGGATTGAGCAGTTTCAGAAGAAAAACTAAACTGGTCGTTCAGAGTTAAAAGGCAACTAATAAAAGTGCTGGCATCAAGATTTGAAAAATAAAGAGAAAATGGAAAGAACGAAATAGTCCTTGTTGCTCACGGTCTGGTGCTTAGTAGTTCATCGCGCAAGACTGCTGGTGGTCAACATAGGGGATGTGAGGAAATGAAGTTGTATAATAGATGAAGTTGCTGATGCGAGGGCATGGGGGTGTTGAGAAGGGGTGAAAAAAAAACAGATGACATTACAAATTGTTAGTGCACAAGTGTTGGAGTTGAGCTTGGGGCATGTACAAATGTGGACTGAAAAAACAAGGAAAAAAATGATAGTTCAATTGCATGTTTGTAGAATGTAAGATCACAGGTCGTGCATGCCGGATAGTGCAAGAGAGAAAATAAAGAAAAACAAGCCACATAGCCCTCTAAAAGTTCCTCCACTTCACCGTAAGTAGGCCTCCAACCAAAAGCATTAATGAAAACAATAAAAAACCTGCAATTCTCTAGGTAAGTTTAATGATGTAAAATATGTGATTTTTAACAGTTTTACCAAGTTGGAAACCTTTCATCCACCAATTTTCTTCTTAAAATCCATGAAGTGTGGCAGGAAGTGGGCAAAGATGTGTCATTTTTATAATGTTTCTAATAGCTCTTCTTTGGCATTGCTCATGGTGAATCAGTATCCACAGTGTGAAAGTGCAGGAAGGGTGTGCATTTCCACTGAAAAATTTGCAAAGAAGTTTCTAAGACCCAGACATTGAACTAAATACTTGATTCAATTCTTCGATGAAGTAACGGAGAGGGTTGATGAGGGTAGTGCGGGTGATGTTGTGTATATGGACTTTCAAAAGGCGTTTGATGAAGTACTACATAATAGACTTGTTAGCAAAATGGAAGGTGCGGTGCCAGCGTGGATATGAAATTGGCTAGGGGACAGAAAGCAGAGAGTAGGGTTATTTTTCAGACTGGAGGGAAATATACAGTGGTGTCTACCTGGGGTCGGTATTAGGACCATGGATCTTTTTGATATATATTAATGACCTGGACTTGGGTATACAGGGTATAATTTCAAAGTTTGCAGATGACACAAAACTCAGAAATCTGGTAAACAGTGAGGAGGATGGTAACAGACTTCAGGAGAACATAGACAGACTGGTGAAATGGACAAACACATGGCAGATGACATTTAATGCAGAGAAGTGTGAAGCGATGCATTTTGGAAGGGAGAATGAGCAGAGGCAATATAAACTAAATGATACAATTTTAAAAAGGTGCAGGAACACAGAGACCTGGAGATTTACATATGCAGGAACACAGAGACCTGGAGATTTACATACTCAAATCTTTGAAAGTGGCAGGGTAAGTTGATACGGCTGTTGGGATAGGGATATAAGCATATGCGATCCTTGGCTTTATAAACAGTGACAGAGAGTACAAAAGCAAGCGAGTTATGCTAAACCTTTATTAAACACTGGTTAGGCCTCAGCTGGAGTATTGCGTCCAATTCTAGACACCACACTTTAGGAAGGATGTCAAGACCTTGGAGAGGGTGCAGAGGAGATTTACTAGAATGATACTGTGGATGAGGAACTTCAGTTATGTGGAGAGACTGGAGAAGCTGGGGTTGTTCTCCGGGGAGATTTAATAAAAGTGTTCAAAATTACGAGGGGTTTTGATATATTAAACAGAGAGAAACTGTTTCCACTGGCAGGTGGGTCAGTAACCAGAGGACACAGATTTAAGATAATTGGCAAAAGAACCAGAGGGGAGATGAGAAATTTTTTTACACAGCGGGTTGTTAAGATCTGGAATGCACTGCCTGAAAGGGTGGTGGAAGCAGATTCAATAGTAATTTTCATAAGGGAATTGGATAAATACTTGGAGGGCAAAAATTATAGGGAGACGGGGAAAGAGCAGGGGAGCAGGACTAATTGGATAGCTCTTTCAAAGAGCCAGTACAGGCATGATGGGCCGAATGGCCTCCTGTGCTGTATCATTCTATGATTTTTGGATTGTTCCCAAAAAATATATAAATAATTTGTTTTTCTTTTATCCACTGCAAATGAATAAATACACTTTTATGTAAACAATGGTTGTTCTTAAATTCTGCCTCTCTCTCT
Organism: Heptranchias perlo; assembly: GCF_035084215.1. Lineage (NCBI taxonomy): Eukaryota > Metazoa > Chordata > Chondrichthyes > Hexanchiformes > Hexanchidae > Heptranchias > Heptranchias perlo. The sequence continues at coordinate 114,236,714 of NC_090326.1, read as the reverse complement.
GCCTGTACATCTTTCTTTCTCTCCATAGTGTCACTCTCTAAAGTGAAATCTTACCTCAAAAAAGATTCTATAATTCATAATCCAGGTTGTTTTAAAATCTTTTGAAAGGAGGAAAGAGAGGTAGGGAGGGAATTCCACAGCTTAGGGCTTAGACAGATGAAAGCACGGCCACCAATGGAGGGGCAAGGAAATTGGAGATGAATAAGCGGCCAGAATTGGAGGAATGCTGAGTTCGCAGAGGCTTGTAGGGATGGAGGAGGTTACAGAGATGGGGAGAAGCAAGGACATGGAGGGATTTGAACACAAGGATGAGAACTTTAAAATCGAGGCATTACTGGACCGGGAGCCAATTTAGGTCAGTGAGCACAAAGGTGATGGGTGAACAGGACTTGATGAGAGTCAGGATAAAGGCAGCAGAGATTTGGATGAGCTCAAGTTTACGGCGGGTGGAATATGGGAGGCCGGCCAGGAGAGCATTGGAATGGTCAAGCCTGGTGGTAGCAAAAGCATGAATGAGGATTTCAGCAGCAAATGGAATGAGGCAGGGGCGGAGACGGGGAATATTACGGAAGTGGAAGTAGGAGGTCTTGGGTGATGAAGAGGATATATGATTCGTAGGAACAAATGGAATGCCAAGGTTGCGATCAGTCTGGTTCAGCATCAGACAATGGCCAGGGAACGGGATGGAATCGGCGGCTAGGGAATGGAGTTTGTGATGATGGCCTAAGACAATGGGTACGATTTTGACTCCGAGCCGGAAAGGAGGCGTGGGTGTCAAATTGCGGATGGGAAACTCGGAAGTACGATTTTGACGTAAGGACGTCTTTTATTTTTTTTGTTGGTTTGCCGTCCAACCGACCGACCTGATTGACAGGCTGGTTGCAGTCGGACAGGAGAGCAGCCAGGGAGAGGACATGTACAGTTAAGTCTTCAGGTAAGTCTTTGTTTGTATGGATGGGGGCGGACACGGGGGCATTGATGCGCATGGGGGCACCGGTGGGCATGGGGGTCATGTATATAAATTAAACCTAACTGAGGTGTGAATAGCATTGTGATTAACCTATTGAATAGCCCTCTCATTATGTTAAAGTGAATAGTCACAAGCCTACAAATTCCCATCTGTTAAGAAACACTTCAATGTGTGACTAACTTAATTAATCCATATGACTATATTAACTTTTAGTTACTCCTGTTGTAACCCATGCTTCACGATTGCAGTGCTTTCTTCTAAAATGCTAGAAGTTTACAACTGTGAAGGAGGCCACTCGGTCTATTGTGTCTGTGCCAACTCTTCGCTGGGGCAATCTGAAACAATCCCAGTACCCAACACTCTCCCCATAGCTGTTTTGATATAAATAACTTGAGTTTAAATTCTGTACTCTTGTGATGTATTTGTTATGCAATTCCAATGTTCACATTTCACTATCAATTATTGCTAGTTTAACCTGCAGAAGTACACACATCTTGGTTCTAGGACTGGATACTTTATAATTGAAATATCTGTTATAAATGCTATAATTTAGGGCTAAATTATTGGAACACCAGAGAAGGAAAATTAGAAAGTTGTCAAACTATGCACAACTGCCTTATGTATGATACAATTCTTTCCCATTCATCTTCTACATACAAAAGAATAGGCTGTCCCATCCTCAAGGAAACTTAAAAGTGCACTGTCCCTCTACGTTCTTTTTTTCTTGTCAATAATCGGTGTTTTTTTTGTTCTTTTGCACCTGGAAAGAAATTATTCATCATTTCACAGTTTATCTTTAATTTCCTCAAGGTCCATCGCACAACTTATTACTTAATAGCAATTAGTACTTTGTAAGTTCATTCAAGTAAGTGCTTGTAAATTTGTCAATTTCTTCAACATTCAAATGTTTGCAGTCTCGGTATTGATATTCCATTATTAGACAGTAGTCACTTTCTTTGTTGAGTTTCTCATTCAGCATATCTGTCAATTAGTTTCCAGCTGAAGACCCATTCCAGCCATCACAGTGCAGGAAAGACGTTGGCCTCGATATTAACCCAGCCATGACGGGCGGGAGAGGGGTTGGTGGGGGGAGGGAGTTAAAAATTTTTAAATGTGTAACGCGTCCCCAACCCACCACGTATGAGCCCTGCCGCCATTTTTACGGTGGCAGGTAACATGTCGTACGAGTGTCTCGTCATCAAGAGGTGGGACACTTCATTAACATATTTAAATTAGGCTCCCACAGTGCAATTGGGAGCCTGATTTCAATTTAACTTGCTGGCTGGGTTTCCCAGGGGTGGGGAAACCTGGCAGTGAAAGAGAGGCGGGAGCTACCGGCTCAAGAAGGTAAGTGCCTTTTACAGCACTCCTTGTGGGTCAGGAGAGGAGCAGGAGTGCTTCCCCCGGCACCTCAAGAAAGCCTTCGGCCTTCCCTCTGCCAATCACGGCCTCTCTCTCACCCCTGCCACGATCAGCGAGCCCGCTCCCCCGAGCCCCGATTTCTCGCTCCCTCCCATCTGATAGCCGCTCTCTTTCCCCCCCTTTTACCAAGCACCAATCTCTGGCTCCCTCTCTCCCGATTGCCGCTCTCTTTCCCCACCAAGCCCTGATCTCTCCCTCCCGATTGCCGGGGACCATCCCCAAGGTCCCAGGCCACGGCTTCCTGCCGTTGGTTTTCCTGCCCGGCAAAATTGGAAAAAACTCTGAGGGATACAAGGGGGAAGGACCATGGAGCTGAGATAATACGAAGGCAGGTATAGGAAAAGGAAAAATTACGTTATATAAGAAAGAAAGAGAGTGGTGAATAGAAAGTTGAAGCCATGTTGATTATGATTAAAGAAATGCTAGCAAAAAAGGTTACAAATCGAAACAGAAGGAATAAAAGCATGAAAAAAAAACTTTTGATGAAAGGAGAAGACCTACAATTATTGCACAACCTGGTCCAGCATTGGTCACAAATCAGCCTCACCTTTGGGTGCAGCAATCAACCTGGCATCAAGCAGTGTCACTAAGTAGTATGCCATGGCCTTAGTATCCTCACAGGTACTCCAGTCTGTTACAGAAGCAGTTGCCATTTGCTGCCGGTATGTGTTCTGCCTTGTCTAAGCATTGGACCGGTTTTCTACTAAGTCCTCAAAGGTCAGCAACGTCTGATAGACCAGCAGGCTACAATTCCTGTCTTGTATGAGAAAGGAGAAAAGGAAGTGGGCATATGCCAAAAGCTGCAAACAGTTGTTTGGTGCCTCTTGAATGTCTATTAGTGAATATAACTTATAAATATCTTCTCTGCTGGGAATTTAATCCTAATTTGTATGTGGAGGGTGAACAAATGAGGAAAATTGGCAGATTGCTTACCATAAGTAATATGGTACACAAATCACTAAAAGTAATGACACAGGTTAATAAGGCCATAAAAAAGGCAAACCAAGCACTGGGGTTCATTTCTAGAAGGATAGAATTGAAAAGGAGAGAAGTTATGTTAAACTTGTATAGAACCTTGGTTAAACCACATTTAGAGTATTGTGCTCAGTTCTGGTCTCCATATTATCAAAAGGATATAGAGGCACTGGAGGAGGTGCAAAAAAGGTTCACTGGGATGATACCAGAACTGAGATGTTATACCTCTGAGAGAAAACAGGGAGCTACAGGCCAGGTAGCCTGACATCAGTTGTCAGGAAAATGCTGGAATCTATTACTAAGGAAGTTGTAAAGGGCACTTAGAAAATCACAATATGATTAGGCAGAGTCAACATGATTTTATGAAAGGGGAATCATGTTTGACAAATTTATTAGAGTTCTTTGAAAGTGTAACTACCAGGGTAGATAAAGGGGAACCAGTGGATATAGTATATTTGGATTTCCAAAAGGCAATCGATAAGGTGCTGCATAAAGGGTTACCAAGCGAGATAAGACTCATGGGGTTGGGGGTAATATATTAGCATCGATAGAGGATTTATAAACGGACAGAAAACAGAGAGTATAGATAAACGGGTCATTTTCAGGTTGGTAGGCCATAATTAGTGGGGTGCCGCAAGGATCAGTGCTTGGGCCTCAGCTATTTACAATCTATATTAATGACTTAGATGAGGGGACCGAGTGTAATGTATCCAAGTTTGCTGACAATACAAAGGTAGGTGGGAAAGTAAGCTGTGAGGAGGACACAAAGGGCTCAATTTTAGCACCCACGATCAGGGTGCGTTCGTGGCGGGGGGGGCTACGAAAATCGGGGATTCCCGGGGCAGGGCGGGAGCCCGGCTCCAACCTGCCCCATTTCCGGGTTCCCCACTGACGCGCTGACATGCGCGCGCAGCCCCCGCATGTGGGACTCCCGCCGGCAATTAAAGCCGGCGGGGTGCCACTTAAGTAATTGAACAGGTGCTTCAGGTTGTTTACAGACCTGCTTGACCTGTTATTTTAGCAGGGGTGGGATTTTGCAACTGACTGGGACTGTTTCCCCTACTGGGGTAAACACTCCCAGTTGAAATGGACGTGTTGCAGCCATCAGCCTGTGGCAGCTGCAAAGGTCCATTTGACAGGTGGAGGGGAGACCCTCACTCATTGCAGGAGGCCACTCTGTCACTTTGGACAAAGTTTGGCCTCCACCACTCTCCTCCTAACAATAAAATTCACAAACTTGCACACTTACCCCGGTGTCCAGACACATGTACCTACCTTGCGGACCCCCTGAAATGTACATCTTCCAGATGGGGGCTGCCGTAGCTGCAGTCATGACCTCCTCGGAGGACGAACAGCATCACCAGCCTCGCCGGCCACGCCATTTACCTCTGACACGTGGAGCTCCACAACACAGTGCTGTGACACATCCACCTGCACAGCAGGAGGGAGGGCAATGGCAGAGAGAGCTGCGTCGCAGAGGACACTACCCTCGCCACAGGGTCCACAGACCGAGGCTCAGCTTCCTGGACCTCTCTGAGCAGCAGTGCACACGGAGGCTCAGAGTCACTCGACATGTAGTCGTGGACATCTGCAGCCTCCATGCCGAGCTGCTCCCGGTTGGCCTGAGCACCACCTTCTTACCTGTCGCTGTCAAAGTCACCACTGCCCTCAACAACTTCTCCACATCCTTCCAGGGTGCCACCGGGGACATCGCCGACGTCTCTCAGTCGTCTGCACAAAAGAGCCCTGCAAATACACCTACACCCACTCTGCAGTGACAAAATGGGTGGCAACATTTGTGGGTCTTCATTGTGATCCTCAGGAAAGGGCATTATTGCACAAACCAGACAAGATTCGCAAAGACGTGACAGTAATGGTGACAATATAATATGTAATGTGAGTTGATCAGAAATTAAATATAAGTAAAAACCATGACAAACCCTCAAACACCCTTGTGCATCCCCTTCATGCTCATGACATGTTTGCCTTACGCTTCCTACTGCACATATGTGATGCATGCCCTGTGGCTGCAGCACAGGTAGTGGCAGGTTGAGTGAGGCTGACTGTGAAAGAGATGCATGAGAGGGTGAGTATGAGATAGAGCCATGAGATTGTATGAGGATTGGGTTGACTGGTAGTGGTGGGATGAGTACTGGCGAGGTGAGTAAGTGCAGGTAAGATGAGGATGAGGTTTGAGTGGGTATGAGGGGTGATGTGACAGAGTAGTGTTGGCAGTGCAGAAGGAGATGTGGGGTGGGGGCGGTGATGTGGCAGACAAAGTGTAGGGGAATGAGTAAGTGTACTCACTTTGGCTGACCTACTTAGGTCATTGAAGCGCCTCCTGCACTGTATGCAGGTGGACGATATGTTGGTGGTGCAGGTGACCTCCTCTGCCACCTCGAGCCAGGCCTTCTTGGTGGCAGAGGCAGGCTGCTTCCTCCAGCCCGCCGGGGGGAAGATCTCTGTCCTCCCCCTCCTCCTCACCCCATCCAATAAGAGCTGGAGTGAGGCATCATTAAACCTGGGAGCAGCCTTCCCGTTGGGCTGCTCCATGCTGTCATTTTTCCTATTTCTTGCAACATCAGTCAGTGGAGGACTGCCCCTTTAAATAGAGCTCCTCCAGCTGACAGACCTTACTGCTCATGCGCAGTCCGCCCGCCGCGCAGCTTAGCAGCGGGGAACCCGGAACAAGAGGTAAGTGGATCCAATCAGCCTGCGATTGCGCGGGGGGCAGACTGATTTCACCGGGCGCGTTACCCACGCGCCCAATCGACCCCTCACCGCCATGGTAATATCGGGCCCAAAGAGTCTGCAAAGGGATATAGACGGATTGAGCGAGTGGGCAAGAAGGTGGAATATAATGTGGGGAAATGTGAGGTTATTCACTTTGGTAGGAAGAACAGAAAAGCAGAATATTTTTTAAATGGTGAGAAACTATTAAATGTTGATGTTCAGAGATATCTGGGTGTCCTTGTACAAGAAACACAGAAAGTTAGCATGCAGGTGCAGCAAGCAATTAGGAAAGCAAATGGCATGTTGGCCTTTATTGCAAGAGAGTTGGAGTACAAGAGTAAGGAAGTCTTCCTACAATTGTACAGGGCTTTGGTGAGACCACACCTGGAGTACTGTGTAAAGTTTTGTCGTCTTATCTAAGGATATACTTGTCTTGGAGGCGGTGCAACGAAGGTTCACTAGATTGATTCCTGGGATGAGAGGGATGTCCTATGAGGAGAGATTAGGTAGAATGGGCCTATACTCTCTGGAGTTTAGAAGAATGAAAGGTGATTTCATTGAAACAAGTAAGATTCTGAGGGAGCTTTACAGGGTAGGTACTGAGAGGATGTTTCCCCTGACTGGCGAGTCTAGAACTAGGATAAGGGGTTGGCCACTTAAGACTGAGGTGAGGAGGAATTTCTTCACTCAGAGGGTTGTGAATCTTTGGAATTCTCTACCCTAGAGGGCTGTGGGTGCTGAGATTGAGATAGATTGATTTTTGGACTCAAGAGGAATCCAAGGGATATGGGGTTCAGGCTGGAAAGTGGAGTTGAGGCCAAAGATCAACCATGATCTTATTGAAAGGCAGAGCAGGCTTGAGGGGCCGTATGGCCTACTCCTGCTCCTATTTCTTATGTTCTTCTGTTGAGGCGATTAGCATCATAGTATCATTATCTCATACCATAGTATCATATTAGGTACAGCACAGGAAGAGGCCATTCGGCCTATTGTGCCTGTGCTGGCTCTTTGAAAGAGTTATCCAATCAGTCCCATTCCCCTGCTCTTTCCACATCGCCCTGTAAATTGTTTCCTTTCAAGTATTTATCCAGTTACCTTTTGAAAGTTATTATTGAATTTGCTTCCACCACCCTCTCAGGTAGTGCATTCCAAATTGTTACAAACTAGCTGCATAAAAAAATATTTCCTCATGTCACCTCTGGCTCTTTTGCCGATCACCTTAGATCTGTGTCCTCTGGTTACCAACCCTTCTGCCACTAGAAACAGTTTCTCCTTATTTACTCTGTCAAAACCGTTAATGATTTTGAACACCTCCATCAAATCTCCCCTTAACCTTCTCTGTTCCAAGGAGACCAGCCCCAGCTTCTCCAGTCTCTCAACGTAACTGAAGTCCCTCATCCCTGGTACCATTCTAGTAAATCTCTTCAGCTCCCTCTCTAAGGCCTTGACATCCTTCCTATAGTGTGGTGCCCAGAATTGAACACAATACTCCAGCTAAGGCCTAATCAGTGTTTTATAAAGGTTTAGCATAACTTCCTTGCCTTTGTACTCTATGCTTCTATTAATGAAGTCCAGGATCCCAGCTTTTTTACAGCCGTTTCAACTATCCTGCCACCTTCAAAGATTTGTGTACATATACCCCAGGTCTCTCTGATCCCGCATCCCCTTTAAAACTGTACCATTTCTTTTCTATTGCCTCTCCTCATTCTTCCTACCAAAATGCATCACTTCACACTTCTCTGTATTAAAATTCATCTGCCATATGTCTGCCCATTTCACCATACTGTTACTATCCTCCTCATTGTTTACTACATTTCCGAATTTCTTGTCATCTGCAAACTTTGAAATTATACCCTGTATACCCAAGTCCAGGTCATGAATATATATCAAAAAGAGCAGTGGACCTAATACTGACCCCTGGGGAACACCACAGTATACTTCCCTCCAGTCTGAAAAATAACCGTTCACCGCTACTCTCTGCTTTCTGTCCTCTAGCCAATTTTGTATCCACGCTGCCACTGTCACTTTAATTCCCATGGGCTTTAATTTTGCCAGCAAGTCTATTATGTGGTACTTTATCAAATGCCTTTTGAAAGTCCATATACACAACATAAATCACACTACCCTCATCAACCCTCTCTGTTACTTCATTAAAGAACTCAATCAAGTTAGTCAAACACGATTTTTCTTTAACAAATCTGTGCTGACTTTCATTTATTAGCCCATACTTTTCCAAATGCCAATTTATTTTGTCCCGGATTATTGTCTCTAAAAGCTTCTCCACCACCAATATTAGGCTGACTGACCTGTTTATCCTGCTCTTTTTTGAACAGGGGTGTAACATTTGCAATCCTCCAGCACCATCCCCACATCAAAGGAGGATTGGACGATTGTTGTCAGAGCCTCCGCAATTTCCACAGTTACTTCATTCAGGAACCTAGGATGCTTCCCATCTGGACTGGGTGACTTTTCCACTTTGAGAACTGCCAATCTTTTAAATACCTCCTCTATCCATTTTTATCCTAGCCAATATTGCTACAATCTCCTCCTTTTCTGCTACATTGGCAGCTTCCTCTTCTCTAGTGAAGAGGGATGCCAAGTATTCATTTAGTGCCTCAGCCATGCCTTCTGCCTCCACAAGAAGATCTTATTTGCCCTAATCGGTCCCTCACTTCCTGTGACTACCCTTTTACTGTTCATATGTTTATAAAAGACTTCTGGGTTCCCTTTTTTGTTACCTGCTAATGTATTCCCATACTCTCTCTCTGCCCCTCTTATTCCCTTTTTTAGATCTTCTCTGTACTTTCTGTATTCAGCCTTCTCTACTGTATTATGCACCTTTCATCATAAGCTTCCTTTTTCAGTTTCATTTTAATCTCTATATCTTTAGTCATCCAGGGAGCTCTAGCTTTGGATGCCCTTCCTTTCCTCCATGTAGGATACATTTAAAGGGAAGCTAGATAAACACACGAGAGAGAAAGGAATAGATGGTTATGCTGATAGGGTTAGGTGAAGAGGGGTGAGAGGAAGCTCGTGTGGATTATAATCACCGACATAGACCAGTTGGACCAAATGACATGTTTCTGTGCTATACCTTCTATGTGAATCTATGTAAGTAGAGCCGTCCTCTTTCTGTGATCAAAGATCGAGCTCCGTTCCTCAGCTTATAATCCAAAATGTTGAACTAGGTTCCTCCCTTAATGAGGTACCAGGAATCTTAAATTAGAGAAATTTATCAAAAACACATGAGAAGTTGCAGGTTCCAACATCCAGTGGAAAACTACATCCTCTCACCCCAGGTCACCTGCTCATTATTGTAATGGTACTAGCCTAACAACATTGATTTCAGCTAGCAGAGAATTGAGGGACAATGTCAGAAGTTATGACAATATGGTCTATTCACTTACTGTCTTATAGCTGGAAAGGTATATCACTGCATGGTGTTTGTTAGTCTGAAAATACAATAAAGCATCCACTGGATCTAGAAAGCATTTAGCCAGCTCTTATTTTCTATTTGCTTACAGCTCTATTATAATACACTAAAAGTACGAACATACAATGGCTTTAACTTTCAGCTTGATTTAAGGGTATAGTTACTGTGAAAATTTGGCACAGAATATTTTCTTGACCTGGTGGGCCAACTGGATTTTGGGTAACCTAATGTTATGATGGATATTTTCTGTTGTTTAGTGCTCAAAGTTTATATGGAACTAGACTTTTCTTTCCTTCAGCTATTATGATGTGTGCAGTAAAGCAGTTTATGATTGTAATTGAAATGTTTTATTGGGGATGGGAATATTTATTGATAGAAGTTATCTGATTGATATTCTGCACCTTTACTGCAACGTTTCTAGGGACTCGCAACTTTTGGAGATTTTTCTTTGTGTGAATTTATGTTTAGAATTTGATTCAATTTTATCCTTCAGCATTTTCATTACAATGCTGTTTATAATCGATTTTCTGCTTCTAGTTCATTGGACTGGGTGAAGGTTTGAAGTGATTGACTAATAAATCTTTCTGCAAATTACTGGTTTCAGTCAATCTGCTAAATTTCACTTTCTATGACTGTACCCAATTGTGACGTGCATTATTCTTGATAAATAGTGTTTACTTAGCAGAACAATGGGGCATCGTATTGCTACGTTATTATAACAAATACAGATGGATGCACAAGTAGGCTTGTCTGACAGTCCATTTTATGTCATTTTTATGTTGGCTTTTGCATAGCAGGAGTTAAACTACCACCTACATGCTTCACTCTCCCTGAGTTTCTTTACCAGCATGCTCCTCGTCCAATTGAAGGATCTCAAGTTGGCCAATGTTTCTGATGCCTTTTTAAAAATGCAGCTTTCAGGAAATGTCGGGTCTTGGATGCCACCAAAGGCACAGATTCACCTCTTTTATCCATATTAGCATCTCTCTATATATTGTGCATCCATCTACATGTATATGTATGTGTTTATATATCTATTATATACAAAAGATGGTAAGCGATCTCAGGCAAGGTACTATACCAGTAGGAGGTGCTGTAAGTTAAATGTTAGATGACAAATTAAAAATAGTGGAACACCACCTAACATTACATTACAATAATAAGACAGCAGTAGCCAAATGCCACCAGATCAGAAGGTGAGCTGAAAACATCCTGAAATCCATGCAGATCAACAAGTATGCACTGGTGAACAATAGTGCTTGTCCCTCCAGGCAACTTTACAGGCAGCACCATTATACTAACCATGAACTCTCCCTCCAGCCATTTGGGATGTTTTTATTTGGCCTAAGTGTGAGATCTCCACCTGAATTGCTGTTTCCCAGTGCTCCCCCCAAGATAATCTGTAAATCCCAGTAAATAATATCTTATTCGACCCTCTCTCCATTGAACACTGCCACTCAGCAAATCTTTGTCCCCAATGCACTGACCTCCTGCCCCCCACCCTTTGTTCAACCTCTTCTAATTGCCCATCTCTCTGAAAGAGCACCTGAACAAGAAAAAGAGTCCAGCACAGGGAATAACCTTGTCACTCCAGATACTAAAACATAACCTTTCTCCTTTCTGCACTAAAAACAGCATTTGCTACTACCTACACTCACCTGTCAAAATGCAGACAGATGGAACATTCTTGTAGCAATAGCAATTCAAGCGCTACCAAGAGTGCCATTGCCAGCACGAATGCCCCGCCGGCCCATTCTTCCTCTCTTTCCCCCCCCCCCACCCCGAGTGTTTCTGCCAGCCAACCCCATCCCCACTGATCATGCTTACACCCACCACCTGTATCTATACACTAACTTGCCTACCCCTCCTCACTAAGCATGCTTACTGATCAGGCCCCACTAGCCACAGAGCATCTTAATCAACTACCCCCATGACCACCCTGCAAGGCATGTTTATCTGCCACACCACTCCACTGGCCATGTCTGTCAACCACCACCCCCTCAGTCCCCGAGATGAATTTATCTACCAGCCAAGCCCTTTCTCACTGAATGTGTTTAGGGAGATAGTGTGTTTTCCTGCCAGTAGCCCAATCATCCCCTTCCCAGTGAGTGGTAATGCTGAGTAATTTCTGGTCAGGAAATCCCCGCCCCCCCACTTAGAGAGGGAGAGGAAGCTGAAGCAGAGAGACAAAGAGGAACAGCAACACGGAGATATCAGGGACCAGTAAGAGAGCTAGCATATTCTCAGACTTACTGTGTACAGCGCCAGAGAAGATCAACTAATATTATATGCACACACATATTTATATTGAATTGATTTGATAATTACATGATTTGTTCAAGGATGCTTCTAATTGGTAAATCAGCTTAGAGGTACAACACATAGATTTTACAATATTAAAATGTCTTTATTTCTCCTTTGTGCCAATAATGCTCCTTGTTTTAACCGGTACAGCACAAATTGTGCAAAAGGAGATGTTCACGTGTTGCAATCCTTTTAAAAAAAAAAAAATCCCATTTAAGCCAAGTCTGCAGCTGCTATTCCAAGCTGTCACAATGGTATTGTGCACCAGAAAACAGTATTTCAAGAAATTTTTTGCATTGCATTAAAAAGCAATACATGTTTCCAAATTTCTACATTTGTCATAAAATCATAGAATGATACAGCACAGAAGGAGGCCGCTCGGCCCATTGTGCCTGTGCTGGCTCTTTGAAAGAGCTATCCAATTAGTCCCATTCTCCTGCCCTTTCCTCATAGCCCTGCAACTTTTTCCCCTTCTAGTATTTATCCAATACCCTTTTGAAAATTATTATTGGATCTGCTTCCACTAACCTTTCAAGCAGTACATTCCAGATCATAATAACTTGCTGCGTAAAAAAAATTTCTCCTCATCTCGCCTCTGGTTCTTTTGCCAATTACCTTAAATCTGTGTCCCCTGGTTACCGACCATTCTGCCACCAGAAGCAGTTTCTCCTTATTTACTCTATCAAAACTGTTCATGATTTTGAACACCTCTATCATATCTCCCCTTAATCTTCTCTGTTCTAAGGAGAACAACCCCAGCATCTCTAGACTCTCCACATAACTGAAGTCCCTCATCCCTGGTACCATTCTCGTAAATCTCCGCTGCACCCTCCCTAAGGTCTTGACGTCCTTCCTAAAGTATGGTGCCCAGAATTGGGCACAATACTCCAGCTGGGGCCGAACCAGTGATTTATAAAGGTTTAGCATAACTTCTTTGCCTTTGTACACTCTGCTTCTATTAATAAAACCCAAGATTCTATATGCTTTTTTAACAACCTTATCAACTTGTCCTGCCACCTTCAAAGACTTGTGTACATAAACCCCCAGGTCTCTCTCTCTTCCTTAACCCCCTTGAAAATTGTACCATTTAGTTTATATTGCTTCTCCACGTTCTTTCTACAAAAATGAATCACTTCACACTTCTCTGCATTAAATTTCATCTGCCATGTGTCTGCCCATTTCACCAGTTTGTTTACACCTCCTGGAGTCTGTTACTATCCTACTCATTGTTTACTACATTTCTGAGTTTCTTGTCATCTGCAACCTTTGAAGTAATGCCATGTATACCTAAGTCCAGGTGAATAATATATATCAAAAAGAGTAGTAATACCGACCCTCCGGTCTGAAAAACAACTGTTCACCACTACTGCCTGCTTTCTGCCTCTTAGCCAATTTCGTATCCATGCGGCCACTGCCCCTTTAATCCCATAGGCTTTAATTTTGCTAACATGTCCATATACACAACATCAACTGCATTACCGTTACTTCATCAAAGAACTCAGTCAAGTTAGTCAAACATGATTTTCCTTTAACAGACCTGTGCTAGCTGTTGTTTATTAACCCATATATTTCCAAGTGACAATTAATTTTATCTCGGATTATTGTCTCAAAGTTTCCCCACCACCGACATTAGGCTGACTGGCCTGTAATTGCCGGGTTTATCCCTCTCCCCTTTTTTGAACAGGGGTGTGACATTTGCAATCCTCCAGTCCTCTGGCACTGCTTCCATATCTAAGGAGGATTGGAAGATTGTGGCCAGAGCCGCCACAATTTCCACCCTTAGCAACCTAGGATGCATCTCATCTGGACCGGGTGACTTTTCTACTTTGAGCACTGCCAACCTTTTATGTACCTCCTCTTTATCTATTTTTGTCCTATCCAATTTCTCTACTACCCCCTCCTTTACTGTGACATTGGCAGCATCCTCTTCATTAGTGAAGATAGATACAAAGGACTCATTCAGTACATCAGCCATGCCCTCTGCCTCCACAAGAAGTTCTCCTTTTTGACCTAATTGTCCCCGTCCTTCCTTTGACTACCCTTTTACTATTTGCATATTTATAAAAGACCTTTCGGTTCCCTTTTATGTTACCCGCTACTCTATTCTCATACTCTCTCTTTGCCCTTCGTATTTCCTTTTTCAGTTCTCCTCTGTACTTTCTGTATTCAACTTGGTTCTCTCTGAATTATGAGCCTGGCATTTATCCTAAGCCTCCTTTTTCTGTTTCATTTTAATCTCTATACCTTCAGTCATCCAAGGAGCTCTAGCTTTGGATGTCCTTCCTTTCACCCTTGTGAGAATGTGTCTAGTCTGTACCCAAACTATCTTTGAGGCCTCCCTTTGTTCATATACTGTTTTACCTGCCAATCTTTGATTCCAATCCACTTGGGCCAGGTCCCTTTTCAACTCACTGAAATTAGCCCTCCTCCAGTTGAGTATTTTCACATTTGAATGTTCCTTGTCTTTTTCCAGAGCTACTCTTATCCAATTTAATAGTGTGGGTTATTTAATTCATCCATCTATTCAAGTACTTCAGAATGGACCTGGGATGTGTGAATGGAATCATTGGTTTGTGCAGCAGATGGCAGCTTTCTAAAGCTGAACACATAAAGGATCAAGATTCGCTACTGAGTTATGAATAATCCTACTGCTTTGAATGGAATACTGTCTCATTCAGTTGGCTTCTCCTAATAAGCCAATAATGGAAAGGCAGTAAAAGTCTTAGCAATTTGACCCATAGGGTTTAAAACTGAAACTACTTAAAATATGCTGATAGCCTTTCTATCAGAAGTTATTTTAGGTAATTGCTTCATGTTAGAAAAACACTGCAGAGTTTTTATACAACTACAAAAGGCAGAAAGCATGTTGGACTGAATTTTCACTGATTCATCGGAGAATCTCAATTTCATGACTGACTTGAATTCAGAATTAGAATATTAGAGCTGTCTTAATGGCTCACTGATTGAATGCACTTTGTGCTTTTGTATTGGGGTCAGGAGATGAGCACAGAACCCAGCCTCTGTCCTGCTCTTGTAGCCACAGTATTGATCTGGCCGGCTAACCCCCAGGATATTGATACAAATGCAAAATACCGTGGATGCTGGAAATCTGAAATAAAAACAGAAAATGCTGGAAACACTCAGCAGGTCAGGTAGCATTTGTGGCGAGAGAAACAGAGTTAATGTTTCAGATTGATGACCTTTGATCAGAACTTTTCCTCTGACAACTACCGCTATCTTCCTTTGCGTCAGGTATGAAACCAGCCATTTGAATTTGAATGTTTTCCCTTTAACCCTAGTTAAAACTCTAGTTTTGCTAGAGCTCCTTGCTGTCATAGTCAGCCAAATGCTGCCTTGATGTTCAGGGCAGCTACTCTCATCTCTCCAGTGCCAGTCTGGATCAAGGCTATGATGATGCCTGGAGCATATTGATTCTGGTGGAACCCAAACTGAGCACTGATGAGGCTATTGGTGAGTAAATGTTGGTGAATAGATGCTGAGAGATTGTTTCCCCTGGCTAGACAAACCTTAAACAATGTCGTGGCTCTGTCTCATACTCACCCTTTGATGCATCTCTTTCACGGTCAGCCTCACCCAAACCAATGCATTCAGCAGTTAGTAAATCACCACACACATGTGAGCACGAGCAGACACTGGTGGCAGGGGCAGCTGTGGAGAGTCCGCTTCGGTAGGAGCACTCTTCTCCAGGCTCTGCTCAGCTGGACCCAGATGCTGAACCCTGGGGGCCATCAATGAAAAGGAGAATGATCGAAGGGCAGCAGCATATTTGCGAGGTGCTGGAACAAGGGCCACATGCACTCTCCACAATCGCGCAGAGGATGGAGGAGTCCAACTCCTGCGTGAGTGGAATGGTGGCACAGGTACAGGAGGGGTTCTCCGAGATACTGTCACAGGGACGTAAGGGCATCTCTGAGATAGTGTCGTGGGTAAGTGCGGGAATGTCTGCGATGGAGGGAAGGCTAGCCTCCATCGAGCTTCAAGCACGGCTCACCAACGAGTCCACTGAGGCCCTGACAACGGGCCTTCGGACTCAGGGTGAGCAACATTCTGCCGCCTTAAACAGGCAGGCAGGTACACTAGCACTGTCCTTCCAAGGCTTCACACATGTCCTCCAAACTGTCGTCCAGCAGGGTGGTAGGAGTGATGTGGGCCTGGCCCAGGAGAGGGACGATGGCAAAAGGGGACATAGAAGTGGGGACGCCAGTCAAAGCGCTTCCACGTCTCACCCGTTGCCCCCCTCTCAACCAGTATCCGCAATGCTGCCTCCTCTCCAGGTGGCCGAGTCTGCCCCTGCACATGTGCAGGTGGAGCAGTCTTTGGAGGGGCCCTCACGGGCATCGGAACCCAGAGGGCTTCAGCCCAAAGCATCTTATCGGTCAGGGCATGAACAAGAGCAACCTGCCACTACCTCTGCTGCAGCCGCTGGGGAAGCACCATGTAGGAGTAGTAGGAAGCGTAAGGCAAAGGTTTTGTGAGCACAAAGGGGATGCATAAGGGTGTTTGACAGTTTGTCATGTTTTTTATTTATATTTGATTTTGGTTCAACTCACATTAAATATTATATTGTCACCACTACTGCCACATCTTGGCCATTCTTGACTGGCTTGTGCAATAAGTCTCTTTCATGAGGTTCTCCATGAACGCCCACACTTGATGCCACCCATTGGGTCACCCTACAGTAGTGGGTGTATGTGCAGTTGCCCAACTATTTTGTGCAGGTGCCTGTGGTGCAGCACTATGTTGTGGAGTTCCACGTGGCGGAGGTGGACGGCCTGCCTGGCGAGGCTGGTGATGTTGCTCGTCCTCGGATGGAGTGATGAATGCAGCTATGGCTCCCCCACATCCTGACGGTTTGAGTTTGAGGGGGTCCGCAAAGTAGGTAAATGTGTTTGCACAGCAGAGTTTTGGGTATAAATTAATAATTTTGTGTGGAAAGACAAAGATGTTGCAGCCAAAACTTTGCCCTGCTGCAATAAATGAGGTTTTCCCCCCAACTCACAAAAAATCCTTTGCATCTCCTACTGGCTGCTGACTGAAACACGTCTGCTCCAACATGGAGTGTTTCCCAAAGCAAGGGAAACACGTTGAGGCTCCATGAAAATTACAGCCCTGCCAAAATCTCCTGTCAATGAGGTCTGTCAAGGACCTCAACTAGGTAAGTAAGTATCTAAATTGACATCCCGCCGGCTTTAATTGCCGGTGGGAGTCCCGCCTGCGGGAGCTGCGCGCGCACCCGAACGCGTCATTGGGGAACCCGGAAGTGAGCGGGTTGGAGCCGGGCTCCGGACCTGCTCCGGGATTCCCCCATTTTAAGAACCCCTGCCCCGAACGCACCCTCTCGGCCATCCTAACATTGGCCCCAAAGTGTCTGCAAAGGGATATTGACAGGATAAGTGAATGGGCAAAAATTTGGCAGATGGAATATAATGTGGGAAAATGTGAAGTCATCCACTTTGGGAGGAAAAATAAAAAAGCAAAATATTATTTGAATGGAGAAATACTACAAAATGCTGCGGTACAGAGGGATCTGGGTGTCCTCATACATGAAACACAAAAAGTCAACATACAGGTGCAGCAGGTAATCTGGAAGGCAAACGGAATATTGGCTTTTATTTTTAAGGGGATGGAGTAAAAAAGCAGGGAAGTCATGCTGCAACTGTACAGGGTGTTGGTGAGACCACACCTGGAGTACTGCGTATAGTTCTGGTGCCCTTATTTAAGGAAGGATATACTTGCAGTGGAGGCAGTTCAGAGAAGGTTCACTAGGTTGATTCCGGGTATGGAAGGGTTGTCTTATGAGGAAAGATTGAACAGGTTGGGTCTATACTCATTGGAGTTTAGAAGAATAAGAGGAGATCTTATTGACACATACAAGATTCTGAGGGGACTCGATAGGGTAGATGCTGAGAGGATGTTACCCCTCATGGGGGAATCTAAAACTAGGGGGCAGAGTCTCAGAATAAGGGGTCGCCCGTTTAAGACGGAAATGAGGAAAAATTTCTTCTCCCAGAGGGTCGTGAATCTTTGGAATTCTTTACCCCAAAAAGTTGTGGAAGCTGAGTCATTGAATACATTCAAGGCTGAGTTCGACAAATTTTTGATCAGCAAGGGAGTCAAAGGATATGTGGAAAGGGCAGGAAAGTGGATTTGAGGTAAAAATCAGATCAGCCATGATCTCATTAAATGGCAGAGCAGGCTCGAGGGGCTGAACGGCCTACTCCTGCTCCTATCTATTATGGTCTCCACATTGTCAGGTAGATGCCAATGTCATAACTGTATTGGAACAGGTTGGCTAGCGGATTGGCTAGCTCTAGTGCACAAGTCTTCAGCATTGCTGCTGGGATGTTGACAGGGCTGATAGCCTTTGTTGTATTCAATGCACTTTGCCGCTTATTAATGTCGTGTAAACCAAAGTGGCTGGACTATGATGGTGGGGACCTCAGGAGTAGGATCACGTACTCAGCACTTTTGGCTGAAGACGCTTGCAAACACATCAGCCTTGTCTGTCGCATTCATGTGCTGGGCTCCATTAAGGATCAGGGTGCTCATGCTAGTTGCCTGGTTGTCTACCACTATGATCAATGGTATTGCACTACTTGGAGATTCAACAATCGAGTGATGAATCAAGTGAGAGCAGCAAATCTTGTGTGTTTGTTTTTGCCTTTCCAAAGTTTTAAATAGTATCATCAGTTTGGTTTTGAGTAGGAACAGGTCTGGATTGTTAAGGATCAAATAGACTATTCAAACCAAAGATAGTTATGCCATCCCAAAATTATTTTCACTCCAGTAACTCATTGGCATATTAAATGATCTATGGAACCTTAAGTGTGTCGTCTGTTGATTAAAGATCCAAAGAGAGAATATTTCCAAATTTTTCTCCAAAACCAGTAAGTAAAGATGTCCATTTCCATAACACTATCTTCAGGTTGTTTGATCATCTAAAATTTCTTAAATAGCTAAAACTAGTAATGTTAATGTTGTGAAGAGGTTTAATTTAAAATCTATGTTACTTAGCAATATTCCTAAATTTGTTTTAAGTATTGAAACTAAAATTGAAAAAGATCCGGGGCAACTTATTCTGGAGAGGTAAGAGTGCACCACTGTAATAGTATGTTGAAGATTTGTAAGAGTTCAATTTTTTTTTAAATTTCAGGATGAGGAATTGGAGGCACAGGTCTCATTTCTCCAAGGACAACTGAATGACCTGGAGGCAATGTGCAAATTCTGTGCTAAGATGATGAATGTGCACATATGTAAGTATTGGTTGTATTATTCCTGGGCAAAAAAAAATCCTATCATTGCACACAACATATTGATGCTTGCGATTAATGTACATATTTACATATGCCATTATGATTCCTCAACAACTGCCACCTGTTTTTGCTCTCCATTATCTTTTTGTAAGTTAATCAATTATTATCACATCTCTCAAAGTACTGTATTAGTTTTAGACCTAATTTATTGTGGATTTTTGTTGCAATCCATTTCAACTCGGTAAGTTAGGGGCGCCCAAACTAATATCCAATTCACAAAGCCCAGGCAGCTGACTTCTTTTTGCACTTGCATTACTTGCTCTGTTGGTTTGTCTTGTTCACGTTTTGTGTGCTGGGAACACAATGTTGTCTCATTGGTGAATATATCTAAATTAGAACACCGAGTTGTGGTAGTAATAATAGCAACTTGAGATATATGTGAATTCAAGAGAACACAAAGTTAAACTTTATTTATGACATCCAAGACTCTATTCAATAATGCAACTTTTGATAGGTTTCATGATATTAACACTTTCAGTGTTACAGATTTGATACTTCAAATATTGAACTTATTTTAGCTTCTTAAAAAAGGATTTCCTTTCTTTTACTGTAAATATGAAAAAAAAATCTGGACTTTGTTGCACAAATATTACTGTGTCCTGAAAGGATTAAATCCACTGTTTTTATTAGTGGGCTACTTCTAATTAATTCCAAATATAAAGTGTTTGTGAATTCATTTTCCAAATGAAAATATTCATGGCTTTCTCATCATGATTTTTATATTTTCAAAAGAATTTGGCAGCATGAGGTGATCAGTACATGTTTTCAGCAATTTAACCACATTTCAAATGTAGGTGTGCATATTTGCTTTTATATGCATGTCCTCCAAATGAAGTGTAGGTATTTAAGGATTTGCGTAGGTTATTCTTAAAATGATTCATGTGTCTGCCTCAAAGTTGGCTGTAGCTCATAGCTTGAAATTGATCCACTTATGGCTGTTTTCTGTTTCAAGGTCAGTTTTCTGTGCAGCACTGAGCTTTGTCCCCTATTGTGTGACTCTTTACCTTAGCAATTAATTTCCACTGCAGAACCTTGTCACAGATGTATTGGAAATTTAAAATTGACTGCATTGCACTTGTCCAACATTTTTTTTATACGTTCATGGGATATGGGTGTTGCTGGCGAGGCCAGCATTTATTGCCCATCCCTAATTGCCCTTGAGAAGGTGGTGGTGAGCCGCCTTTTTGAACCATTGCAGTCCGTGTGGTGAAGGTTCTCTCACAGTGCTGTTAGGAAGGGAGTTCCAGGATTTTGACCCAGCGACAATGAAGGAATGGCAATGTATTTCCAAGTCGGGATGGTGTGTGACTTGGAGGGGAACGTGCAGGTGGTGTTGTTCCCATGTGCCTGCTGCCCTTGTCCTTCTAGGTGGTAAAGGTCGCGGGTTTGGGAGGTGCTATCGAAGAAGCCTTGGCGAGTTGCTGCAGTGCATCCTGTGGATGGTACACACTGCAGCCACAGTGCACCGGTGGTGAAGGGAGTAAATGTTTAGGGTGATGGATGAGGTGCCAATCAAGGGGGCTGCTTTATCCTGGATGGTGTCGAGCTTCTTGAGTGTTGTTGGAGCTGCACTTATCCAGGCAAGTGGAGAGTATTCCATCACACTCCTGACTTGTGCCTTGTAGATGGTGGAAAGGCTTTTTGGGGAGTCAGGAAGTGAGTCACTCGCCGCAGAATACCCATGACAGTAATAGTATCAAAATTCCTTGGGCGGGTGGGGGGGCTGCAGCATGAGCTGTAATTTATGTTTAACCAGAAGCTACAGTATTTATGATGGAATCTGTGTGCATTATTCAGCAACCTAAGTTATGATTTATCAATCTAACATTTTTTGTGTCTGTTCTGTCCAAAGTCTTATGCAGGAACTTACTGTCTTGGTTCAGTGTTCTACTATATTATCATTTCTAATTGTTTTTTTCTACCACAAAAAGTATGTGCATTCCAGCTGCCATAAGAGTTCCCTATATCCTGGGTGCTATTAAGGCTAAAACAGAAGGAATATTATTTAACACTTTAATGTGACTGCTATTTCCAAATTAATAAACTGCACATCTAAACGACTATTTCATTTTAATTAATAGCCCTGTCACATTTACGAATCTTTTGGCCATTTATCTATAGAAAAGATTTGGGAAAAGTTTGTTTTAAAGCATAGTCTATTCACACACGTTTTTTTGTTTAAAGGGCACGGAGATGATAGGTTTTCAAAATGCTAATGAGTTAAACTTTAATGTTCTTTTCCCATAGACTAGAAATAATAAGCAATTTGTTAGCTTGTCCTGGCAGTCGATAAACACCTCACATTCTGTTGGGAATTTTTTGGTTCCTTTCTGGCTGTAAATAGAGAGGGAAACACAGCCGTTCAGGTCCAGCAAAAGCTGCAAGAAGGTTAGAATGCAAGAGAGTAATGAGAAGTTAATTTGTTTAAGTCAAGCAAAATGACCCACTGATGTGTGGAAGCATAGTGTGTTCATTATTTTGTGTTATTATGGAAAGACAAGTTGTACTGATTGAACTAAGTGAATCTAATCATTACTGTTGCTCATTATGTTCACTCACTGTGAAATAGAGCAGCTGAACAATTCATAACCAGCTTTGTCTTACCAAGTATTCTCTTGGTCCAGCTTTGAAAAGATTGAAAAAGCACACGTGCAAAAGACAAGAATATTCAGTTCAGATCACAGAGAGGTTCCATTGTTATACCCCTAAGTTGCATTCTGATACAGTTAGATATTTGATAGTATGGGCACGCCCCTAATTGTAAGATGATCTGGCCACTTACGGGAGTAACTAGCACCACTGTACTCTAGGCCAAGATCCTAAACCTGTAATAGTCCCCAACTAGAATAGCATCTGGTATCACAGTCTGCCTACCCATGTCTTCCCCCTTCAGTTGTGACTGCTTCCCATCCATCATGTTTCCCCTTCCTACAGTTGCTCTTCTCCCACTCCTGGACCAACTCTATACACAGCCTCCCATCTATCCGCTCGCTGTCATGTAATCCATGAAGCACAAGCTATGCTAAGAGAAAATCATTAATGTTTTAGTGATCAGGGTTAAATAATGTAGATTGTTTTAATTCCAACTAGTCAGGGTTGAATAATGTTAGATTGATACACTAGAGTTGTTATCTGATTACTATCAGAAGGTGGGGAACAAATTTCATTTTCACCTTTTAGTTATTCATCTTTCCCATAATTTTAAATAAATTGGAGAATGTCCATGGCAATACAGATTTTGTATTGTCTTTTGAAATGTTTATGCTTGATGAAGTTAATGGCCTTTTCTTATTCTATATTTATGTTGTTGAGCAAAGTTGTTACTCCAGAGAAAGATTCTAACTTCCTAAGCAGAGCATACCCAAAGTCTTTTGGGTTTCAAAAAAAAAATAAAAACACTGCATCCCAACAGTGATACAAATCATGAAAAAGGTCTTCATTTCAGCCCACATTATAGTGCAGATATAACTCAAATTAGTTACATGAAGTTACAGACTTGGTTGCCCCCAAGACCGGTGTTACAGGTGTGTTCATTGGTTCTTTGATTAGCAGAGTTGGGTTTCTGGTTCTTATTTATCCCTTTTCATATCTGCTGAGTGAATTGTGAGTGAAAGGTTTGGGTACCCTTAAGATCATAGTGGGACATGCTACATATTCTCTGTTACAACAACTTGATCTTATATTCCACCTTTAATATAGTAAACCTCTCAAAGTATTTAACAGAGTAGAGGAGGAACTGACACCGAGTAATAGTCGAAATATTAAGAAATGGGCTGAAAGCATGGGTAAATAGATAGGTTTTGAGGTGCTTTTAAAGGCAAATGGAAAGGTGACAAGGCAAAAAATTTTAGGGAGTTGGTTTCAGTCGGCCAAGTTGGCTGAAGGCCTAATAAATATGGAAAAATTTCAGTGGCATATTTTGCAGAACTGTTTAAGGGACTATTGTATCTGTAGGTGTCAGCCTTTACTCAGTGGTAGCACTCTCGCTCTGAGTCAGAGGTCATGGGTTCAAGCCCCACTTCAGAGACTTGAGCACATAATCAAGGCTGGCACATCACTGCAGTACTGAGGGAGTGCTGCACTGTTGGAGGTGCTGTCTTTTGGATGAGACATTAAAGTGAGGCCCCGTCTGCGCTGTCAGGTGGACGTCAAAGATCCCAAGGCACTATTCGAAGAAAAGTGGGGGAATTCTCCCGGTGCCCACAGTATGCAACGACTTTCAAAGACTTCAGCTTTCACAGCAGCAGCAAAGAGACTTAGATAGGAGGCACAAGACAACTTGGGTAGATACTGCGGCATGGAAGCCAGCCAATCAGAGGTTCAAATGACAAGCATATGCAGTCATGAAGCCATGAGATTTCATGGGCCTGTGGCAGGTGGTGAGAGAACCAACACGAGGGAAAAACCTATTTGACCTCACCAATCTACCTGTCGCAGATGCACCTGTCCATGACAGTATTGGTAGGAGTGACCACCGCACAGTCCTTGTGGAGACGCAGTCCCGTCTTCATGCTGAGGACACCGTCCAACGTGTTGTGTGGCACTACCACCATACTAGATGGGATAGATTCAGAACAGATCTAGCAGCTCAAAACTGGGCATCCATGAGGCGCTGTGGGCCATCAGCAGCAGCAGAATTGTATTGCACCACAATCTGTAACCTCATGGCCTGGCATATCCCACACTCTACCACTACCAACAAGCCAGGGGAATATCCCTGGTTCAATGAGGAGTGTAGAAGAGCATGCCAGGAGCAGCACCAGGCGTACCTAAAAATGAGATGGCAACTCAGGATTACATGCATGCTAAACAGCGGAAACAGCATGCTATAGTCAGAGCTACGCAATCCAACAGCCAACGGATCAGATCAAAGCTCTGCAGTCCTGCCACATCCAGTCGTGAATGGTGGTGGACAATTAAACAACTAACGGAAGGAGGAGGCTCCGTTAACATCCCCATTCTCAATGATGGCAGAGCCCAGCATGTGAATGCAAAAGACAAGGCTGAAGCGTTTGCAACCATCTTCAGCCAGAAGTGCCAAGTGGATGAATCATCTCTGCCTCCTCCCAAGATCCCCACCATCACAGAAGCCAGTTTTCAGCCAATTCAGTTCACTCCATGCGATATCAAGAAACGGCTGAGTGCACTGGATACAGCAAAGGCTATGGGCCCTGACAACATCCTGGCTGTAGTGCTGAAGTCTTGTGCTCCAGAACCAGCCGTGCCTCGAGCCAAGCTGTTCCAGTACAGCTACAATACTGACATCTACCTGACAAAGTGGAAAATTGCCCAGGTATGTCCTGTCCACAAAAAGCAGGACAAATCCAATCCGGCCAATTACCGACCCATCAGTCCATTATCAATCATCAGCAAAGTGATGGAAGGTGTCATCGATAGTGCTATCTGTTAATGGGTAAAATGACTGATGATCAATGGGAAATGTTTGAAGAAACATTTAACGGGATACAGAATTGGTTTATACCCCTGAGGGGCAAGAACTCTACTTGCCAAAAAGAAAACAGCCATGGACAACTAAAGAGGTAAGGGACAGTAAAGACGTAAGGAAAGGGCATACAAAAAGGCAAAAAATAGCACAGATCCTGGCAAATGGGAAAGATACAAAGATCAACAAAGGGTCACAAAACAGATAGTAAGAGCTACAAAAAGAGAGTATGAAAAGAAACTTGCAAGGGATATCAAAACCAATACGAAGAACTTTTATAGTTATATTAGGAAAAAGAGGGTGGTCAGGAGCAGTGTTGGCCCCTTAAAAACTGAAAGTGAGGATATTGTCATTGACAATGGGGGAAATGGCAGACATGTTGAATAATTACTTTGTGTCGGTATTTACAGCAGAAAAAGAGGATAGTATGCCGGAAATCCCAAGAAAACTAATATTGAATCGGGGACAGGGACTCGATAAAATTAACATAAGTAAAGTAACAGTAATGAAGAAAATAATAGCACTAAAGAGTGACAAATCCCCAAAACCAGATGGTTTCCATCCCAGGGTTTAAAAGGAAGTAGGTGAGCACATTGCAGATGCCCTAACTATAATCTTTCAAAGTTCTCTAGATTCAGGAACTGTCCCTCTAGATTGGAAAATTGCACATGTCACTCCGCTTTTTAAGAAAGGAGAGAGAGGGAAACCAGGGAATTATAGACCAGTTAGCCTAACATCTGTTGTGGGGAAATTGCTGGAGTCTATAATTAAGGATAGGGTGACTGAACACCTCGAGAATTTTCAGTTAATCAGGGAGAGCCAGCATGGATTTGTGAAAGGTAGGTCGTGCCTGACAAACCTGATTGAATTTTTTGAAGAGGTGACTAAAGTAGTGGACAGGGGAATGTCATTGGATGTTATTTATATGGACTTCCAGAAGGCATTTGACAAGGTCCCACATAAGAGACTGTTAGCTAAGTTAGAAGCCCATGGAATCGAGGGAAAACTACGGACTTGGTTAGGAAATTGGCTGAGCGAAAGGCGACAGAGAGTAGGGATAATGGGTAAGTATTTACGTTGGAAGGATGTGACTAGTGGAGTCCCACAGGGATCTGTCTTGGGGCCTCAATTATTCACAATATTTATTAACGACTTAGATGAAGGCATAGAAAGTCTCATATCTAAGTTTGCCGATGACACAAAGATTGGTGGCATTGTAAGCAGTGTAGATGAAAACATAAAATTACAAAGCGATATTGATAGATTAGGTGAATGGGCACAACTGTGGCAAATGGAATTCAATGTAGACAAATGTGAGGTCATCCACTTTGGATCTAAAAAGGATAGAACAGGGTACTTTATAAATGGTAAAAAGTTAAAAACAGTGGATGTCCAAAGGGACTTAGGGGTTCAGGTACATAGATCATTGAAGTGTCATGAACAGGTGCAGAAAATAATCAAGAAGGCTAATGGAATGCTGGCCTTTATATCTAGAGGACTAGAGTACAAGGGGGCAGAAGTTATGCTGCAGCTATACAAAACCCTGGTTAGACCACACCTGGAGTACTGTGAGCAGTTCTGGGCACCGCACCTTCGGAAGGACATATTGGCCTTGGAGGGAGTGCAGCGTAGGTTTACTAGAATGATACCTGGACTTCAAGGGTTAAGTTACGAGGAGAGATTACACAAATTGGGGTTGTATTCTCTGGAGTTTATAAGGTTAAGGGGTGATCTGATCGAAGTTTATAAGATGTTAAGGGGAACGGATAGGGTGGATAGACACAAACTATTTCCGCTGGTTGGGGATTCTAGGAGTAGGGGGCACAGTCTAAAAATTAGAGCCAGACCTTTCAGGAGTGAGATTAGAAAACATTTCCACACACAAAGGGGTGGTAGAAGTTTGGAACTCTCTTCCGCAAACGGCATTTGATACTAGCTCAATTGCTAAATTTAAATGTGAGATAGATAGCTTTTTGGCAACCAAAGATATTAAGGGATATGGGCCAAAGGCAGGTATATGGAGCTGGAGCTAGATCACAGATCAGCCATGATCTTATCAAATGGCGGAGCAGGCACGAGGGGCTGAATGGCCTACTCCTGTTCCTATGTTCCTATCAAGCGACACTTACTCACCAATAATCTGCTCACCAATGCTCAGTTTGGGTTTCGCCAGAACCACTCAGCTCCAGACCTCAATACAGCCTTGGTCCAAACATGGACAAAAGAGCTGAATTCCAGAGGTGAGGTGAGAGTGACTGCCCTTGTCATCAAGGCAGCATTTGACCAAGTGTGGCATCAAGGAGCCCTAGTAAAATTGAACTCAGTGGGATTCAGGGGGAAAACTCTCCAGTGGCTGGAGTCATACCTAGCACAAAGGAAGTTTGTCATGGTTGTTGGAGGCCAATCATCTCAGCCCCAGGACATTGCTGCAGGGGTTCCTCGAGGCAGTGTCCTAGGCCCAACCATCTTCAGCTGCTTCATCAATGACATTCCCTCCATCATAAGGTCAGAAGTGGGGATGTTCGCTGATGATTGCACAGTGTTCAGTTTCATTTGCAACCCCTCAGATAATGAAGCAGTCCGTGCCCACATGCAGCAAGACCTGGACAACATCCAGGCTTGGGCTGATAAGTGGCAAGTAACATTCGTACCAGACAAGTGCCAGGCAATGACCATCTCCAACAAGAGAGAGTCTAACCACCTCCCCTTGACATTCAATGGCATTACCATTGCCGAATTCCCCACCATCAACATCCTGGGGGTCACCATTGACCAGAATCTAAACTGGGCCACCCACATACCATGGCTACAAAAGCAGGTTGGAGGCTGCTTATTCTGCGGTGAGTGACTCACCTCCTGACTCCCCAAAGCCTTTCCACCATCTACAAGGCACAAGTCAGGAGTGTGATGGAATACTCTCCACTTGCCTGGATGAGTGCAGCTCCAACAACACTCAAGAAGCTCGACACCATCTAGGACAAAGCAGCCCGCTTGATTGGCACCCAATCCACCACCCTAAACATTCACTCCCTTCATCACTGGCACACCGGGGCTGCAGTGTGTACCATCCACAAGATGCACTGCAGCGACTCGCCAAGGCTTCTTCGACAGCACCTCCCAAACCCACGACATCTACCACCTGGAAGGACAAGGGCAGCAGGCACATGGGAACAACACCACCTGCACGTTCCCTTCCAACTTGGAAATATATCGCCGTTCCTTCATCATCGCTGGGTCAAAATCCTGGAACTCCCTCCCTAACAGCTCTGTGGGAGAACCTTCATCATACGGACTGCAATGATTCAAGAATGAGGCTCACCACCACCTTCTCAAGGGCAATTAGGGATGGGCAATAAATGCTGTCCTTGCCAGCGACGCCTACATCCCATGCATGAATTTTTAAAAAGTTCTTTCTCGCTCCCAGGAAGTGAGAGTACACGTCAACAGAAAATGGATATATGCCATATACCTGTCTGTACCCTCCACTACAATGTTATCATAAATAATAATAATTTCTTTGGTTAGTAAATGGACTATTTCAGTATTTTGCAGTTAGAATGGGAACCTCTACCGCAGTGTTAACTGTGCAATTTACATTGTGGCAAAGTATGTAATGCATTAGATTTATATTATCAACCGTTCTTTTGTGGAAGTTTACATTGAGAGACTGCACACACAAGACTACAGATAGAATGTTAAATATATTGAGTGGCTACGTACCATATGTCTTGGGCATTTTAATTAAATTTGAGGAGTTTTAAGTCCTTTTATGTAGTGAATGAGAAATCCGCATTTCCCTCAAGAAATTAACAAAAGTATCAATAAAACAGATTCAGTCACTCAATCACTTCACAATTACTGTGCAATTAACTGAGTAACATTATGTAAAATTCAAACATTACTTCACTTCAACATACATTTGTTATGTACTTTCACAACCTACAACAGTGAGATTTTACAGCAATGGAAATGAATATTTTAAAATATCACTTACTATTCATACCACATACATTTCCATTATCAACAAGCCTTTATTAAAACAAAACTGTTACATTTAGAGATGGAAAGAAAAACTGTGGATGTTGGAAATCTGAAATAAAATCAACAAATGCTGGAAACACACAGCAGATCAGTCTGCATCAATAAGGAGAGTTCTGACAAAGGATCTAAACCTGAAACGGTAACCTCTTTTGTTTCGGTTTTCAGATTCTGATGATAGTTACTAAATTTTCTGACTTTACTGCTATAGTTTTCCATTTTGGAACAGTAATAAATTATTCGAACAGCCAGGGCGATTATTAAATTTCTTCAATTTAAGAGCGGGGACTTGCAATTCACTTGTGCCTGCTGCATTTTATTTATTTCACATGGCTGATAGTCAAAAGAGCATTATATTTGTATTTATTTACTTGAATACAAGATTTTGCATTATGTAATTTGTAGGTGAACTCCATCTTAAAAAAAGAAATATTGCAAATGTAATTTACCAGAGATTGGAAGAACTTTTCAGGAACCAATAAAAGGAAAATAAAGAAATAAATGAGATTACGGTACATCAAGTGCAGGTATGCAGTAATGAGATGAGAAGTGCACAAGAACAAGTCTGCATCATTCAGTGCAAACAGCATGATCAAAACTATTCTACAAACTGGCTTGATTGTCGAATAGTTTTTCAATGTTTGTGTAATGAATTCTGGATAGGATTGTCAGTCTGCTGGCTAGTTCTCTATTAGCATTACACAAGTATAAAATCAACACATTTGGAAGAACATACAAGTAAAAAGATTGAAATATCTGCAACAAAATTAGAATCCAGCCCAGATTGCTGAAAGTCGCCTCTGTCTACTGGTTGTACCATATGTGAAATGGATTTGAGCAGTCTTGAACCAGTTCCTCGTGGTTTTCAGTCAACAGCATTAAACTGTCCCTATTTAGCACTAATTGGCAATATCTCTTAGACAGTTATGGTTGATGTGGTTGGTTGTGTAGGAAAAAGAGAAAACACTCCTCTGGTGTAGTAAGGGGTACTCCCAGGTTGAATGAGGCACATTGTTGGGCAGAATAGAGCAAGCTTTACTCTGCATCTAGCTGAACTGGGAGTGCTTGATCCTGGCACTGGATATCTGAAGTTCCCCAATTCCCTCACCTGATGGGTACATTTTTTTTAAAAAGAGAATGTTTATTGAGGTCACAACAGCAAATAGATCATCTGTAGGTAACACTGCATTGACTTTTAACAGTTACCCAGAAATGGATTCAGTGGCCATAAGGACAGTGTAGACTCATTGCCAAAATTAGAGGCAGACAGTAAGTGAAGCAATTAAGTGATGGAATTTGAGGGTCAAATGGCTCAGTCAGTGGAAGGGCAGATATAGGTGGAAAAACAACTGTGAAATATATGGATAGTGCAATGTGCAGAGAATATCATATAAGCTAAGCTTTATATTGTTTCCAGGTCAGGTATTTAAAAACAGGACCGATCAGCTAATGAGGAGAGGTTTGAGATTTGTTTTTTATTATTCGTTCATGGCATGTGGGCGTCACTGGCAAGGCCAGCATTTATTGCCCTTGAGAAGGTGGTGGGGAGCTGCCTTCTTGAACCGCTGCAGTCCGTGTGGTGAAGGTTCTCCCACAGTGCTGTTAGGTAGGGAGTTCCAGGATTTTAACCCAGCGACGATGAAGGAACGGCGATATATTTCCAAGTCGGGATGGTGTGTGACTTGTAGGGGAACGTGCAGGTGGTGTTGTTCCCATGTGCCTGCTGCCCTTGTCCTTCTAGGTAGCAGAGGTCGCGGGTTTGGGAGGTGCTGTCAAAGAAGCCTTGGCGAGTTGCCTGTGGATGGTACACACTGCAGCCACGGTGCGCCGGTGGTGAAGGGTGTGAATGTTTAGGGTGGTGGATGGGGTGCCAATCAAGCGGGCTGCTTTTGTCCTGGATGGTGTCGAGCTTCTTGAGTGTTGTTGGAGCTGCACTCATCCAGGCAAGTGGAGAGTATTCCATCACACTCCTGACTTGTGCCAATAATAGTAGTAGTATATGTAGGGATAGGATAGATTATATCCTGGATAAAAGTCTAAGGGAGGAATATAAAGCTATAGTGAGTAAATATGTTAAAGTTGCTTCAATGTTACCTGAGGCATGAAAAATTTGAAAAGGATAATGAACATTGATGAGTAGTTAGTAAAAGAAAGAAAGACTTGCATTTATATAGCATCTTTCATGACACCAAAGCACTTTACAGCCGATGAAGTACTTTTGAAGTGTAGTCACTGTTGTAATGTAAGAAATGCAGGCAGCCAAATTACGCATGGCAAGGTCCCACAAACAGCAATGTGATAATGACCAGATAATCTGTTTTTTAGTGATGTTGGTTGAGGGATAAATGTTTGCCAGGACACCTGGAGAACTCTCCTATTCTGCTTCCAATAGTGCCATGAATTCGTTTGTTAGCCTGAGCGGGCAGACGGGGCCTCGGTTTAACATCTCATCTGAAAGATGACACCTCTGACAGTGCAGCACTCCCTCAGTACTGCACTGGAGTGTTAGCTTGGATTTTGTGCTCAAGCCTTTGTAAAGGAACATGAACCCACAACCTTCTGACTCAGAGGCGAGAGAGCTACCACTGAGCCAGATGGCACAGGAGGCAAATGGTTGTATCAATAACTGTAAAGCTTCCCTAGGTAGGAAATTATTCAAAATGTATAGTGTTCCCATAGTAGATGGATAGCAGAGGTGTGGTGTAATGTGTGAACGCAGTAATTGGGATCCATTTAAACTATATTTGGAGGAGGAAAGGCTAACTTGGATGAGCAGCAACTTGTAGCCTATCAAGAACTAGGGAGAAATGATGCTCAGGACAAAACCAGAAATTCAAATACAACAAAAGGAGCTAACGGGGAAAGGAAACTGTTGAAGGATCAATTTACCTAAATCTTCCATATTCACATTCTTGTTAATCTATGAGAATTTTCACAGGAGTAGGGAAAGCCAGCTGTCCACATTTTGATTCAAAAGCTGCTTTTATATTGGGTTATGTGCTGTTGGTAAACTTGCTGGCTTTTCTCAGGCCACCAGCCAGGAGGACCATTTTTTTAAAACTGTATATATCGAACAAGTATAAGTGAAATACTCGTTCCAGGCAGATGGACAGGGTGACACAGCAACATCAATATTTTGCCAGTCAGGTGTACTTCAGATGTGTTGGATGTTTTGTGAAAGGAATTGGGCTCCAGTAGCAGCAATTAGATGCAATTGCTGGAACAAAAAGTTGTCAGAGGAGAACACTGATCAGGACAGTGAAGAAGCTTCCTACATATGGCTTTTTCTTACATTGTGTTTCTTTACAAATCTCTTGTCGGAGATAACTAGATACAGAATTTGAAAACAGATGTAATGTAAAAGATTCTATAATAATGCAGCTAGGTAAATCTATAAACCATGTAAGAAACAATAATCAAAAGGTATCAGATGGATCTTTAATCCTGCTATCTCAATTCCATATCAGAGAATAGGCTGAAGATTTACCACCACATCTAATAGTTATTATTTGCCTTAAATTCTGGCTTGCCCCTGAAATTTATTAAATTACCCAGCTCAATGCATATTAAGTTACACAAGCTGAACAAACTGCCTACCCCTGGGGTGATAGTAGTCTGTTGAGTGATCAAGTTAACCTCCTTTTGCCAAGTTATTAAAGATGGAATCAGACACACAAATCTGAGAACCAACATTACCTTATTAACACATCTATGGTAACACAATTAAGGCATATACAAAGTACTTGGTAGGTATAGTTAACTACCAAAGTTTAACATTGTAGGCTCAAGTGTGGTTACAATGTATCACAATAACTCAGCATCAGCTGGGTTCTACTTAATATCTGGCACGGTTACACTCAATGTCCAAGACTAATATGAAATCAGGAAATCATTTTGCGATTAGTTTCCTTGTATAGCTGGCTGGTTAACAGCTTTGAATAATCCATTTTGGTGTATTGTTGAGCTACTAACTGCTTTCATACAACCTAATGCCTCCAGCTTATTGTGGTAGAATTGGCAGATCTACCTCTTTCTGGAGCACTCTCATTCACCTGGGGAATCTCTGGGGTTAATGTCTGTCAGTGGTATTCTCCCCTCTTCGGTCATTTTCTTATCCTGGTATATGCATGTGCATTGCCATTTGTGGACTATGACTAATTTCTCATTTCTGTTTCTCTGTTCTCAGATACTTGAACAGTTACATAACAGTATGATACACTTCAAATATTTGATTCTATCAAATCAAGCTTTTTAACTAACCTTTTTTGGGGCATGTTCCCAAAGTCACCTTTTATTTTTGTGTTAGAAGTACAATCTTTCAAATTTGTAATTAAAAAAAGAAAAGAGCCTCCTTTTCTACTTATTTGCCAGGTGACCAACTAAGATGATCCATTTTTTCACAGATTCAATTTAAAGTGTAATTCGCTCTTGACAGACACATGTCAAGAACCTTTTATGTCCTAATTCCAATTAGTTGACAATGGTCGGTGGGTGGGCAGGCAGTTATTCCCTTTTTTCTTCTCAGCCTTATGTTACTATATCAGAACAACTACTTGCATTTATGTAGTGCTTTTAACATAGAAAAACATCAAAAAGCGCTCCAAAGAAGCATAAGGAAAAAAATTGATGCCAAGCCAAAGATGGAGATATTAAGAGAGGTGACCAAAAGCTTGGTCGAACAAGTGGGCTGTAAGAAGAATCTTAATGCAGGAGAAGGAGGTAGAAAGGTGCAGGGGTTTAGGAAGGGGAATCCAGAGCATGGGACTGAGGTGGCTGAAGGCACAGAGGAACAGCTGGTGGGGGGGGTTTGTAGAACTGGAGGAGGATACAGAAATAGGGAGGACCGAGACCTTGAAGGATTTTAACATAAGGATGAGAATTTTAAATTTGAGGCACTGAAGGACGGGAGCCAATGTAGGTCAGTGAGGACAAGAGCGAAGGGTGAGTGGGACTTGGCGCGGGATAGGATATCAGCAGCTGAGGTTTACAGAGGGTGGTGGATAGGAGGCCGGCCAGGAGAGCATCGAATTACTGAAATCTAGTTGTGACAAAGTTGGGCGGGACAGAGGTGGGTGCTATTATGGAGATGGAAGTTGTCGACCTTTATGATGGAGAGGATATAGGGTTTGCAGCTCAACTCAGGGTCGATTGGGAAAAGAAACTCTTGCATTTATATAGAGTCTTTCACAACCTCTGGACGTCTCAAAGCTTTCTACAGCCAATGACACAGTTTTGAAGTGTAGGCACTTTTGTAATGTAGGAAATGCAGCAGCCAATTTGCATGGACAAGCTCCCACAAACAGCAAGGAGATAATGACCAGATAATCTGTTTAGTGATGTTGGTTGAGGGATAAATATTGGCCAGGACACTGGGGAGAACTCCCCTGCTCTTCTTCGAAAGAGTGCCATGGGATCTTTTACGTCCACCTGAGTGGGCAGATGGGGCCTCAGTTTAACGTCTCAGCCGAAAGATGGCACCTCTTACAATGCATAACTCCCTCAGCACTGCACTGAAGTGTTGGCCTAGATTTTGTGCTCAAGTCCTGGAATGGGATGTTGAAGTTGCAAACAGTCAGGTTCAGCCTGAAACAGTCGTCGGGGAGGGGCATGGAATCAGTGACAAGGGTATGGAGTTTGTGATGGGGGCCGAACACAATGGCTGCTGTCTTCCCATTGGCAACATCATCAGCAAACATGGGGTCAGCTTCCACATGTACGCTTCTGACACCCAGCTCTCCCTCACCACCACTTATCTCGACCCTTCCATTGCCTTTGTGTTGTCAGACTGCTTGCCCAATATCTTTTTCCTGTATGAGTCAGTATTTCTTCCAGTTGCACATTGGGAAAACTGAAGCTGTTATCTTCAGTCCCTGCCTTAATCTCCATACCCGTGCTACTGATTCCATTCCCCCCCCCCACCCCACCCCACCCCACCCCACCCTGGCCCCTGGTTGTCTCAGGCTAAACCAAACTATTCGTATTCTCGGCATCCTATTTAACCCCGAGCTGAGTTTCCATCCCCATATACTCTCCATTAACCCAGCATCAAAGCTGAAGGTCAGGCTAGGGTGTGTGGCCCAACTAAGAGTTCTATATACAAGTGCACGGAGTATAAGGAATAAATTAAATGAACTACAGGTTCAAATTCAAATTGGAGGGGATGACATGATAGCTATTACTGAGACATGGCTGCAGGATGGTCAGGATTGGGAACTAAATATACCAGGTTATAAAGTCCATAGGAAAGATAGGGGAAATGGAAGAGGGGCAGGAGTAGCCTTAGTGATTAGAGATTAAATCAATTCAATGATAAAGGGGGATATAACGAGAGGTAAGCAGCCAACAGAGACCTTATGGGTTGAATTGAGAAATAGGAAAGGATCTAAGACTATAGTGGGATTTGTGTATAGGACCCCTGGCAGCAGCTCTGAAGTGCTAGATTGTATAAATGCAGAGATTAGACAAGCGTGTAAGAAAGGCATAGTGGTCTTAATGGGGGACTTTAACCTTCACAGAGATTGGGGAAAGCAGACCAGCAACTGTCCGACAAGCAGTGAATTTCTTGAGTGTGTCCGGAATAGTTTTCTACACCAGTATGTCCTAGAGGCAACAAGGGGGCAAGCTATACTAGATTTAGTAATGAGTAATGAACCAGATTTAGTTAACAGCTTAACTGTGCGTGAACATCTATCCAATAGCGATCATAACATGATCGAGTTCAATGTAGTGTTTGAAACGGAAAAAAGTGAGTCAGCAGCTAAGATTCTAGACTTGGGTAAGGCCGACTTCAATGGGATGAGACAGAGACTGTCCACAGTAAACTGGGCAAATCTGTTAATGGGTAAAACAACTGATGATCAGTGGGAAATTATTCAAGAAACATTTAATGTGATACAGAACCGGTTTATACCCCTGAGGGGCAAGAACTCTACTTGCCAAAAAAAAATCCATGGACAACTAAAGAGGTAAGGGGACAGCATAAGAAATAAGGAAAGGGCATACAAAAAGGCAAAAAATGGCACAGATCCTGGCAAATGGGAAAGATACAAAGATCAACAAAGGGTCACAAAACAGATAGTAAGAGCTACAAAAAGAGAGTATGAAAAGAAACTTGCAAGGGATATCAAAACCAATACGAAGAACTTTTATAGTTATATTAGGAAAAAGAGGGTGGTCAGGAGCAGTGTTGGCCCCTTAAAAACTGAAAGTGGGGATATTGTCATTGACAATGGGGAAATGGCGGACATGTTGAATAATTACTTTGCGTCAGTATTTACAGTCGAAAAAGAGGATAGTATGCCGGAAATCCCAAGAAAACTAATACTGAATTGGGAACAGGGATTCGATAAAATTAACATAAGTAAAGTAACAGTAATGAAGAAAATAATAGCACTAAAGAGTGACAAATCCCCAGGACCAGATGGTTTCCATCCCAGGGTTTAAAAGGAAGTAGGTGAGCACATTGCAGATGCCCTAACTATAATCTTTCAAAGTTCTCTAGATTTAGGAACTGTCCCTCTAGATTGGAAAATTGCACATGTCATTCCGCTTTTTAAGAAAGGAGAGAGAGGGAAACCAGGGAATTATAGACCAGTTAGCCTAACATCTGTTGTGGGGAAAATGCTGGAGTCTATAATTAAGGATAGGGTGACTGAACACCTCAAGAATTTTCAGTTAATCAGAGAGATTAATTGATTAATGGATTTGTGAAAGGTAGGTCGTGCCTGACAAACCTGATTGAATTTTTTGAAGAGGTGACTAAAGTAGTGGACAGGGGAATGTCAATGGATGTTATTTATATGGACTTCCAGAAGGCATTTGATAAGGTCCCACATAAGAGACTGTTAGCTAAGTTAGAAGCCCATGGAATCGAGGGAAAACTACGGACTTGGTTAGGAAATTGGCTGACCGAAAGGCGACAGAGAGTAGGGATAATGGATAAGTACTCACGTTGGCAGGATGTGACTAATGAAGTCCTGCAGGGATCTGTCTTGGGGCCTCAATTATTCACAATATTTATTAACGACTTAGATGAAGGCATAGAAAGTCTCATATCTAAGTTTGCCGATGACACAAAGATTGGTGGCATTGTAAGCAGTGTAGATGAAAACATAAAATTACAAAGGGATATTGATAGATTAGGTGAATGGGCAAAACTGTGGCAAATGGAATTCAATGTAGACAAATGTAAGGTCATCCACTTTGGATCTAAAAAGGATAGAACAGGGTACTTTATAAATGGTAAAAAGTTAAAAACAGTGGATGTCCAAAGGGACTTAGGGGTTCAGGTACATAGATCATTGAAGTGTCATGAACAGGTGCAGAAAATAATCAAGAAGGCTAATGGAATGCTGGCCTTTATATCTAGAGGACTGGAGTACAAGGGGGCAGAAGTTATGCTGCAGCTATACAAAACCCTGGTTAGACCGCACCTGGAGTACTGTGAGCAGTTCTGGGCACCGCACCTTCGGAAGGACATATTGGCCTTGGAGGGAGTGCAGCGTAGGTTTACTAGAATGATACCCGGACATCAAGGGTTAAGTTACGAGGAGAGATTACACAAATTGGGGTTGTATTCTCTCGAGTTTCAAAGGTTAAGGGGTGATCTGATCGAAGTTTATAAGATGTTAAGGGGAACGGATAGGGTGGATAGAGAGAAACTATTTCCGCTGGTTGGGGATTCTAGGAGTAGGGGGCACAGTCTAAAAATTAGAGCCAGACCTTTCAGGAGCGAGATTAGAAAACATTTCTACACACAAAGGGTTGTTGAAGTTTGGAACTCTCTTCCGCAAACAGCAATTGATACTAGCTCAATTGCTAAATTTAAATCTGAGATAGATAGCTTTTTGGCAACCAGAGGTATTAAGGGATATGGGCCAAAGGCAGGTATACGGAGTTAGATCACAGATCAGCCATGATCTTATCAAATGGCAGAGCAGGCACGAGGGGCTGAATGGCCTACTCCTGTTCCTATGTTCCTATCAATAAAACAGATTCAGTCACTCAATCACTTCACAATTACTGTGCAATTAACTGAGTAACATTATGTAAAATTCAAACATTACTTCACTTCAACATACATTTGTTATGTACTTTCACAACCTACAACAGTGAGATTTTACAGCAATGGAAATAAATATTTTAAAATATCACTTACTATTCATACCACATACATTTCCATTATCAACAAGCCTTTATTAGAACAAAACTGTTACATTTAGAGATGGAAAGAAAAACTGTGGATGTTGGAAATCTGAAATAAAAACAGCAAATGCTGTAAACACACAGCAGATCAGTCTGCATCAATAAGGAGAGTTCTGACAAAGGATCTAAACCTGAAACGGTAACCTCTTTTGTTTCGGTTTTCAGATTCTGATGGACCCACTGTGTAGTTACTAAATTTTCTGTCTTTACTGCTATAGTTTTTCATATTGGAACAGTAATAAATTATTCGAACAGCCAGGGCGATTATTAAATTTCTTCAATTTAAGATCAGGGACTTGCAATTCACTTGTGCCTGCTGCATTTTATTTATTTCGCATGGCTGATAGTCAAAGAGCATTATATTTGTATTTATTTACTTGAATACAAGATTTTTGCATTATGTAATTTGTAGGTGAACTCCATCTTAAAAAAAGAAATATTGCAAATGTAATTTACCAGAGATTGGAAGAACTTTTCAGGAACCAATAAAAGGAAAATAGAGAAATAAATGAGATTACGGTACATCAAGTGCAGGTATGCAGTAATGAGATGAGAAGTGCACAAGAACAAGTCTGCATCATTCAGTGCAAACAGCATGATCAAAACTATTCTACAAACTGGCTTGATTGTAGAATAGTTTTTCAATGTTTGTGTATTGAATTCTGGATCGGGGTTCAGGTACATAGATCATTGAAGTGTCATGAACAGGTGCAGAAAATAATCAATAAGGCTAATGGAATGCTCGCCTTTATATCTAGAGGACTAGAGTACAAGAGGGCAGAAGTTATGCTGCAGCTATAGAAAACCCTGGTTAGACCGCACCTGGAGTACTGTGAGCAGTTCTGGGCACCGCACCTTCGGAAGGACATATTGTCCTTGGAGGGAGTGCAGCGTAGGTTTACTAGAATGATACCCGGACTTCAAGGATTAAGTTACGAGGAGAGATTACACAAATTGGGGTTGTATTCTCTAGAGTTTCGAAGGTGATCTGATCGAAGTTTATAAGATATTAAGGGGAACAGATAGGGTGGATAGAGAGAAACTATTTCTGCTGGTTGGGGATTCTAGGAGTAGGGGGCACAGTCTAAAAATTAGAGCCAGACCTTTCAGGAGTGAGATTAGAAAACATTTCTACACACAAAGGGTGGTAGAAGTTTGGAACTCTCTTCCGCAAACGGCAATTGATACTAGCTCAATTGCTAAATTTAAATCTAAGATAAATAGCTTTTTGGCAACCAAAGGTATTAAGAGATATGGGCCAAAGGCGGGTATATGGAGTTAGATTACAGATCAGCCATGATCTTATCAAATGGCAGAGCAGGCACGAGGGGCTGAATGGCCTACTCCTGTTCCTATGTTCCTATTACAAAGATCGTCTCTTTCCACCTTTTTAACATCACCTACCTCTGCCCTTAGTCCATCTGCTCTGAAACCCTCAGCTATGCATTTGTCTCACTCACCCATCAACCCTGTCCTTGCTAACCTACATTGGCTCCTGGTCCTCCAATGCCTCAAATTTAAAATTCTCCTCCTTATGTTTAAATCTATAAGACCTTCCCCGTGCCTATCTCTGTAACTTCCTGCAGCCCCTCCCCACCCCCAAGACCTCTCTGACTCCCATATCTCCCACTCTCTTTGACAGCCATGCCTTCAGACGTTGAAGCCCCGTGCTCTGGAATTCTCTCCTTAAACCTCTCCTCCTTTAAGATCCTCCTTAAAACCCATCTTTTCGACTAAGTTCTTGGTTACCCCGCCTAATATCTCTTTCTTTGTATCAGCATCAACTTTTGTCTGACTATGTCTCCGTGAAGCGTTCTGAAACGTTTTTCTTCGTTAAATGGCGTTATATAAATGCGAGTTGTTGTTGATGTTGGTACATCTGACTTTTGATGTGCATTGTCATTTTTGGGCTATGACCAATTTTTAATTTCTGTCTCCCTCATCTCAGACACTTGCCCAGAAACCATTAAAATGTTGAACAAGCAGATGCACTGTAAATAACAGCCTTAATGTGTCTTAATTTATTTTCATATCTAATATAACACTTTTTAAATAGAATCAGGAGTATAATGATTCCTGTCGTCAGTCCTGCATTACATCGAGTTGCATAGTGCTTGGTTTGCTTTTATATGGCCTTATTAACCTGTGTCGCTACTTTTAGTGATTTGTGTATCTGTACCCCCAGATCCCTCTGCTCCTCTACCCCATTTAGACTTATTATCCAAGCAGCATGTGGCCTCCTTATTCTTCCTACCAAAATGCACCAACTCACACTTACATATATTGAAATTCATTTGCCAATTAGTTTGGATTCAGATTCACCACATTTAATCAGTGACTCAGACTCCATGACAACAGTCATGCTTCTCAATCCTTTAATTCCAATATGATGAAATTCTACGATGCACATTAATACTCCTTCCAGTAAACAAACCAGTGCCTTTAATAGTCTGTTAAAGAAGAAAAATCCATCATCAGCAGCAAATACAATTGTCTCAATTTTGTAGAGCTTTGGCAGCAGGTACCCGACCTTGCATAATCTGCAGGGCACCCAATTCCCCAAGGTCCAATTTGGGAGCAAATAATGAGGCAGTGCACACACCAATATAAAGATTCCAAAACTAAATTCTAGGTCTCACAATACAAGCTTCATGCATAACAATTGGGTGCAGGGGAGCCCTGGGATCTGGCCTATTGAAGTAGGCTTCTTAAAGGGAGAAGATTTTTTTTTTGATGAAGTTTTCTTGTTCCTTTTGCTGCATTTTACTCCATGCCTTTGTTGGTTTGCTGTATAGTCCTCTACTTTTGCATTTTTTTTGCCCCCAGCAAATCTTTTCTTCATCATTCTTGATAACTGCTAGCTTTAAAGTGATGAGCATGGGTATTTCTTTGGGTGTTCTGAACATGTTGAAGAAAAAGAAGAATTTGTGAGGGGTTAGTAAATGCAGTTGCAACAAGCCCTGAGACATCTTGGTCATGTCTGTCGCTACCTCATTACTAGACCCCTCCACACATGTCAGAGCAGTCTTGTGTTCACTAATTCTGCTTCAAAAGACAGACTGCCACAGATTTGTGCATCTGCTGTACAATGATGTACAGAATCTGGATTGGGGACAACTCATCCTGTAAAAATGGTTACCACAGATGAAGCTTTTATGCAATCGGGTCCTTCTAAGCTGCTCCAAACAACATCTGCCAAATCAAGCAGTCTGCAATGCGCACAAATAAACAAACGACAGATGCTATGTTTGCAAGGAGTAGCACCATCTTGTGGAAAGGATGCAACAACTTAGCAGGACAAACACATTTCACTGTGTTCACATGAGCGCATGGTGTCGTAGATGCCACCATGTGGGTCTCCAGGCTCAATTCCATGGCCTCGATGAGCAAAACAGGGTTTGAATTCACTCAACGTTCAAGTGGTATCTAACCACAGAAACACTCATTGTTCTTGCCCAGCAGAACCGTGCTATTCTTTACATCCATGGCTGCTGACCCCACTAACAGTCGAGGAACTCCTTTAGCTGGATGCCTCAACATCTGCTTTTTCCTTAGCTGCTACATCAACCTTCAAGAAAAGTTTGTTGAGCAGCTGAGGCAAAAGCGTGTGTGCAGAAGGGCAACGGTTGTGTTCAGTGCTTCAAATTATACCTCCTGGTGGATGTGGCAAATCCCAATTTAGGTTTGTGCTATGATCAGTGTGCCCCACATGAAGTGTTTACAAAGGTGAGGGGCACAGTCACCTCTGCCTTGCACCTGATACCAGTGCATTTTTTCCTCATTTACCGCCAGGTACAAAGGAGTCTCATGACTGCAACCTCCTTCTATTCAACTGGCACCTGTGCTTTTACAGAAGGACAACCTTCAGCTGCTATTGGGGCCACCCACCTTTGGCATACTTCCTGCAGCGGACTTCCAACTCTTCAGCATCAAAGGGAGCAGGGTTGTCCACATCTCTCTTCTGTGCCTTTGTGAACAATGAGTCCACTTTTCTGTCAGTATCATAATTTCCCCTCTTATGATGAGCTGCAGCCTTACAGAGCTGCTACCTCAATGAATTATGTGCTCCCTCGCCAAGTGTGCTACAGACAAAGCTCTCTGATCAAGCTTCTCATGTGCCAATAGCCTATTAAAATTAGGGGAACGGACTTGCATCAAACAACTCGCCACAGCCCATGCTCTATACTGTTGCTTTTCTTCACCAAGACAGGGTAATTCCAACCACTAAAAGTGCAAGCTCAGTTTCTACAGAAGTTAGGATTATGGACAGGACTTAATTATATAATCTCTGTAGTCAGGATCCCTGTTTCTTGGCACTACTTGCTGCAAAAATTACCTTTCGCTTCACAGATGCAGGTGCCCATGAGGCCAGCTCTACTGCTGATTCAGTGATCATGGGGTAAATTTTAACTGCGAGTTGTGAAGGGAGCGGTGGGGAAGGTAAGTGGGGGCGACCTCACAATCATTTATACTTCCGGGTTTCGCACCCAGCAGCCAGACTGATTGATAGGCAGGCTTGGCTGGCTTTCGGGCAGGAAGGCCTGCTGCAGCGGGCCACTGCTGGGGATCGGAGGAAGGGAGGGATTATGGGCCGGGGAGAAGATCTGGTGGTGCCGAGGAAGGTCAGGGTGCTGGGGCAGAAGATCGAAGGTCGCTGGAGGTCGGGTGGAGAGTCAGAGATAGGTGGGGTCCACCATGGGTGGGGGAAGGGGTCAGCCGATCGCAGGGGTCCTGTCGGCTAGGTGAGCTTGTTGGGCCTTGAGGAAGCACTCCTGCTTCATCATGGCCCACAAGCAGTGCAATAAAGGCACTCACCTCATGGATCCAGCCCTTCCTGCCTGCTTTTACCTGACGTGAATCGGAAGCAATGGGAAACCTGAACAGATAAGGTTAAATTCATTTTATTATTCCAATACACAAAATATTAAGTACCTCAAGTGTCTCAATGAGGTACTTTTAAGTATTGGCCCGCTGGCTTTAAGTAGGGGCGGGACTTCCCCATGTCTGCTGTCCACACGTGCATAAACCTGCCTGGGTTAAACCCAGAAGTAGGCATGTTGGAGCTGCTCTAAAAACAGAGGATTTTTACTCTGAACCCATCCATTCTTGGGGGTTAAAATTTACCCCCATGTTTCTGCTAGGCTTGTTAATGTTGGTTTTAGCGCAGTTGCAGTTTTCAGCAGTTGTTGTCTCTAAATCAAACATAAAGAAGTCTTTTCCACCAACTGTTCCAAAAACAAGATGTAGGGCTCAAGAAATACCATCTGCATCTGTGTTTGAAGAAATAGTGTCTGGTTCTGCAAGTACAATAGCAGACTGAAATTATTAGACTGATGCTCATTTTTTCCCATTTCCCAAGGCCGCAGCAAGTGTTTAACCAGTGTGTTTATTGGTATTCAACTGAGTGACCGTTAACTTAATGACAGCATCAGCTGTGAGAACACTGGCATCTGTGTATTCTGTCAAGCCTCTAGAGCCAGTTTTATTGGATGAAGCGCCGCATGTGATTTGATTGAACTCCTTAGGAGTAAGAACTGTAATAAGCATTCAAGTCAATAATAATCCTGTAAATTAAGATCTTTATAACTGTTATGCATTCCAACAGACTGTTCTTCTGTGTCCTACACAATGTTTTGTCCTTGTCCATGTTCCTCTCTGGCATATCTCCAAACCATGTAATTTTGCACAGGAGAGTTCTAAAACAGGTTGACACATTTTAGAGGAATGATATTATCATGC
This sequence comes from Heptranchias perlo, assembly GCF_035084215.1. Taxonomy (NCBI): domain Eukaryota; kingdom Metazoa; phylum Chordata; class Chondrichthyes; order Hexanchiformes; family Hexanchidae; genus Heptranchias; species Heptranchias perlo. The sequence goes on along the minus strand of NC_090326.1, from coordinate 114,193,119 downwards.
ATCAGTATGCTCAAAAATTTTCAGAAGTTGGAACAAGAATGATTTTGAGCCCTCATTTTAGCAACACCATTATGCTGATCCGCATCACATTATTGCTGTCACTCTCAGCTTGATCTTCACCTTAAGAATGGGATGTGGAATAGGGGCAGGTACATTGATCTTGTATACTCAGCACTCCAAGTAGGATTGCATGCAATTAGTAGAAATGCTGTTCAGTTGTTACTAGACTCTCAACTTTTACCATCATACTGTAACTGTCAGTTATGGTGCATGGTGTCATTCAATGATGAAAAACCAAATGATAACAATCTTGTTGTGCAGGGTCCCTTAGGGAAGAGCGACCATAACATGATAGAATTCCTCATTAAGGTGGAGAGTGAAGTAGTTGAATCCAAAACTAGAGTCCTGAATCTAAATAAAGGAAATTACGAAAGTATGAGGTGCAAGTTGGCTATGATAGATTGGGGAACTTTACTAAAAGGATGACGGCGGATAGGCAATGGCTAATATTTAAAGAATGTGTGCAGGAATTACAATAATTATTCATTCCTGTCTGGGTCAAAAATAAAACAGGAAAGGTGGCTCAACCGTGGCTTACAAAAGAAATTAGGGATAGTATTAGCTCCAAAGAGGAGATATATAAAATTGCCAGAAAAAGCGGCAAGCCTGAGGATTGGGAGCGGTTCAGAATTCAGCAAAGGAGGACAAAGAGATTGATTAAAAGGGGAAAAATAGAGTATGAGAGTAAACTCGCAGGGAACATAAAAACTGACTGTAAAAGCTTCTATAAATATGTCAAGAGAAAAAGAATAGTGAAGACAAATGTAGGTCCCTTACAGTCAGAAATGGGGGAAATTATAATGGGGAACAAAGAAATGGCAGAACAATTAAACACATACTTTGCTTCTGTCTTCACAAAGGAGGACACAAATAACCTGCCAGAAATGTTAGGGAACCAATGGTCTAGTGAGAGGGAGGAACTTAAGGAAACCAATATTAGTAAAAAGAAATAGTGCTAGGGAAGTTAATGGGGCTAAAGGCTGACAAATCCCCAGGGCCTGATAATCTACATCACAGAGTACTAAAGGAAGTGGCCCTGGAAATAGTGGATGCATTGGTGATCATCTTCCAAAATTCTATAGACTCTGGAACAGTTCCTACAGATTGGAGGGTGACAAATGTAACCCCAATATTTAAAAAAGGAGGGAGAGGAAAAACAGGGAATTACAGACCAGTTAGCCTAACATCAGTAGTGGGGAAAATGCTAGAGTCTCTTATAAAAGATGTGATAACAGAACACTTGGAGGGCATTAACAGGATTGGACAAAGTCAGCATGGGTTTATGAAAGGGAAATCATGCTGAACAAATTTACTGGAGTTTTCTGAGCATGTAACTAGTAGAATAGATAGGGGAGAACCAGTGGATGTGGTGTATTTGGATTTTTAGAAGGCTTTTCATAAGGTCCCACACAAGAGGTTAGCGTGCAAAATTAAAAGCACATGGAATTGGGGGGAATATACTGGCATGGATTGAGAATTGGTTGACAGACAGGAAACAGAGAGTAGGAATAAACAGGTCTTTTTCCGGGTGGCAGGCAGTGACTAGTGGGGTACCGCAGGGATCAGTGCTTGGGCCCCAGCTATTCACAATATATATCAATGATTTGGATGAGGGAACTAAATGTAACATTTCCAAGTTTGCAGACGACACAAAGCTGGGGTGGAATGTGAGCTGTGAGGAGGATGCAAAGAGGCTCCAATGTGATTTAGACAAGTTGGGTGAGTGGGCAAGAACATGGCAGATGCAGTATAACGTGGATAAATGTGAGGTTATCCACTTTGGTTGTAAAAACAGAAAGGCAGATTATTATCTGAATGGTGATTGATTGGGAAAAGGGGAGGTGCAACTAGACCTGGGTGTCTTTGTACACCAGTCGCTGAAAGCGAGCATTCAGGTGCAGCAAGCAGTTAAGAAGGTGAATGGTATGTTGGCTACATCTGGAGTATTGTGTGCAGTTTTGGTCTCCTTATCTGAGGAAGGATGTCCTTGCCATGGAGGGAGTGCAACAAAGGTTTATCAGACTGATTCCTGGGATGGCAGGACTGATGTATGCGGAGAGAACAACTAACGGGAGGAGGAGGCTCTGCAAACATCCCCATCCTCAATGATGGCGGAGTCCAGCACGTGAGTGCAAAAGACAAGGCTGAAGCGTTTGCAACCATCTTCAGCCAGAAGTGCCGAGTGGATGATCCATCTCTGCCTCCTCCCGATATCCCCACCATCACAGAAGCCAGTCTTCGGCCAATTCGATTCACTCCACGTGATATCAAGAAACGGCTGAGTGCACTGGATACAGCAAAGGCTATGGGCCCTGACAACATCCCAGCTGTAGTGCTGAAGACTTGTGCTCCAGAACTAGCTGCGCCTCTAGCCAAGCTGTTCCAGTACAGCTACAACACTGGCATCTACCCGACAATGTGGAAAATTGCCCAGGTATGTCCTGTCCACAAAAAGCAGGACAAATCCAATCCGGCCAATTACCACCCCATCAGTCTTCTCTCAATCATCAGCAAAGTGATGGAAGGTGTCGTCGACAGTGCTATCAAGCGGCACTTACTCACCAATAACCTGCTCACTGATGCTCAGTTTGGGTTCCACCAGGACCACTCGGCTCCAGACCTCATTACAGCATTGGTCCAAACATGGACAAAAGAGCTGAATTCCAGAGGTGAGGTGAGAGTGACTACCCTTGACATCAAGGCAGCATTTGACCAAGTGTGGCACCAAGGAGCCCTAGTAAAATTGAAGTCAATGGGAATCAGGGGGAAAACTCTCCAGTGGCTAGAGTCATACCTAGCACAAAGGAAGATGGTAGTGGTTGTTGGAGGCCAATCATCTCAGCCCCAGGACATTGCTGCAGGAGTTCCTCAGGGCAGTGTCCGAGGCCCAACCATCTTCAGCTGCTTCATCAATGACCTTCCCTCCATCATAAGGTCAGAAATGGGGATGTTCGCTGCTGACTGCACAGTGTTCAGTTCCATTCGCAGCCCCTCAAATAATGAAGCAGTCCGAGCCCACATGCAGCAAGACCTGGACAACATCCAGGCTTGGGCTCATAAGTGGCAAGTAACATTCGCGCCAGATAAGTGCCAGGCAATGACCATCTCCAACAAAAGAGAGTCTAACCACCTCCCCTTGACATTCAACGGCATTACCATCCCCGAATCCCCCACCATCAACATCCTGGGGGTCACCATTGACCAGAAACTTAACTGGACCAGCCATATAAATACTGTGGCTATGAGAGCAGGTCAGAGGCTGGGTATTCTGCGGCGAGTGACTCACCTCCTGACTCCCCAAAGCCTTTCCACCATCTACAAGGCACAAGTCAGGAGTGTGATGGAATACTCTCCACTTGCTTGGATGAGTGCAGCTCCAACAACACTCAAGAAGCTCGACACCATCGAAGATAAAGCAGCCCGCTTGATTGGCACCCCATCCACCACACTAAACATTCACTCCCTCCACCACCGGCGCACTGTGGCTGCAGTGTGTACCATCCACAAGATGCACTGCAGCAACTCGCCAAGGCTTCTTCGACAGCACCTCCCAAACCCGCGACCTCTACCACCTAGAAGGACAAGAGCGGCAGGCACATGGGAACAACACCACCTGCACGTTCCCCTCCAAGTCACACACCATCCCGACTTGGAAATATATTGCCATTCCTTCATCGTCGCTGGGTCAAAGTCCTGGAACTCCCTTCCTAACAGCATTGTGGGAGAACCTTCACCACACGGACTGCAGCGGTTCAAGAAGGCGGCTCACCACCACCACCTCAAGGGCAATTAGGGATGGGCAATAAATGCTGGCCTCGCCAGCGACGCCCACTTCCCGTGAACGAATAAAAAAAAAGATTGGGTCGACTAGGCCTATATTCACTAGCGTTTCGAAGAATGAGAGGTGATCTCATCAAAGCATATAAAATTCTAACAGGACTAGACAGACTAGATGCAGGGAGGATGTTCCCGATGGCTGGGGAGTCCAGAACCAGGGGTCACAGTCTCAGGATACGGGGTATGCCATTTAGAACCGAGATGAGGAGAAATTTCTTCACTCAGAGGGTGGTGAACCTGTGGAATTCTCTACCACAGAAGGCAGTGGAGGCCAAGTCATTAAATATATTCAAGAAGGAGATAGATATATTTCTTAATGCTAAATGGATCAAGGGATATGGGGAAAAAGCGGGTACAGGGTACTGAGTTCGACGATCAGTCATGATCATTTTGAATGGCAGAGCAGGCCCAAAGGGCCGAATGGCCTACTCTTGCTCCTATTTTCTATGTTTCTATGATTTCAACTTCACCTCAAGTAGCTGGATACATTTTTCAGATAGCATTGAATTCAAATCAACTCAAGGTTTATCACCTGTTTTATGTTGAAGTCTTTAGGCATAATTTTGACTTTGTGTGATAGTGAATTGGCAGCCCCTTTTCCATTTCAAATCAGTGGAAATAAAAATCGGGGGAGATGAAAAACAGGCTGCCGATTCGCTGTCACCCATTTTACACTATCGCACAAAGTCAAAATTGCTCCCTTTTTGTCTAAAGTCAGGCTGAACTTTCAACCTTTCTCTCTGTGAACCAGAATATCACTTATTACAAAAGATCTTGCTGTTTAGTCATGATCCTTCACTATTTTCCCATACCGCTCATTGACTTTGGAAAAACAACCCCTTGTGCTTGTAGGTCAGGTGATGAGCAGAATGCTATGAATGCCAAACCATGCCTTACAGTCATGTGTGTCAGTATTGCTTGAAGACTCTTTTCATTACTGCCAAAAAAAATCATGATATGCATCATTTTTGTGGTCACAGCTGCATGCAAACCCTCTAGAGTCGTCATTAGGCTTAACACAGATGATAGTCCAAAATGCTGTGGATATCGCCGTTACTAACTCAGTGAACTCTACATACTTGAGAAATCCCAAGACTCTTCTGTTGTGAATCTTAAGATTTCGGGACTGTTAAATTGGCCAGATTTGGTGAATGCAAAATCGAGTAAGAACAACAAAGTAGTAACATGCAACTACTGTTGGCATAATTTCAAGGTATCCAGGAAGTGGGTGAACACTTGGGTTGTAATGAGCATTGTATAGTTTGATATTAGATGCTGAGGCTAAAAGTAACAATGTGGAGATGCAAAAAATCAGAAAGCAAACATTGGATCTATGAGTGAAGTTCTGGGGGTGAGAAACAGAACTGAAAATTTTTTTTAAATTAGATTTTTTTTTCCTTCACCATTTTGAGGAATGTGGAAAGAAATTATTTGAAAGTAACTATGAGAAACATAATGAGACCAAAATCACAAGGGCAAAATAATAAGTTCAAAATAACAAAGCACATTAACTAATCATTCATTTTGTTAGCTGTTTGTAGGATTTTGCTGGTGCATAATGGTTGCACAATGATGGTTTGGTACAAAATCACTTCAAAAGTAATTCCAGGAATTGATTCAGGAGTTGTCCCATTGGATTGGAAAATTGCCACTGTCACTCCATTATTTAAGAAGGGTGGGGGAGAGACCTATTAGTCTAATGTCTGTCATGGGAAGTTACTAGAATATTTTATTAGGGACAGAGTGACTGAGCACGTGGACAAATATGAGCTGGTCAGAGAGAGCCAACATGGATTTGTAAAGCGTAAGTCATGCCTAACTAACTTTGATGAATTTTTTAAGGAGGTCATTAATGTGGTAGATAAGGGAGTGTCTATAGATGTTATTTATATGGGCTTCCAGAAGGTATTGATAAGGTTCCACACAAGCGACTGTTTGCAAAAATGAAAGCGAATAGAATTGGAGGCAGCCTATTGATATGGGCAAATAATTGGTTAGGAGGTAGAAGACAGAGAGTAGGGATAATGGGTATGTACTCCAATTGGCAGGATGAGACTAGAGGTGTCCCCCAGGGATCCGTACTGGGGCCTCAGCTTTTCACTATATTTATCACTGACTTAGATGAAGAAGTAGACATCCATATATCCACGTTTGCTGATGACACTAAGTTAGGTGGCACAGTAAGTAGTGTTGGGAGCAGAAAGTTGCAACGGGACATTGATAGATTAAATGAGTGAGTGAAACGGTGGAAGATGGAGTTCAGTGTGGGGAAGCATGAGGTCATCCACTTTGGACCTAAGAAAGATAGATCAGAGTATTTTCTAAATGGTAAGAAGCTAGAAACTGTGGAGGAGCAGAGAGATTTAGGGGTCCATGTTCAAAAATCTCTCAAAGCTGGTGGACAGGTACAAAAAATTATTAAAACGGCTTATCTCAAGGGGCCTGGAATACAAAGGGTGGAAGTTACGCTACAGTTGTATAAAGCTATGGTTAGACTGCATCTGGAGAACTGCGTTCAGTTCTGGCCAAAGCACCTCAGGAAGCATATACTGGCCTTGCAGAGGGTGCTGCACAGATTCACCAGAATGATACCTGGGCTAAAAGGGTTAAATTATGAGGACAGATTGCATTGACAAGGCTTGTATTCCCTTGAGTATAGAAGATTAAGGGGTGATCTAATTGAGGTGTTTAAGATTATTAAAGGATTTGATAAAGTAGATAGAGAAAAACTATTTCCTCTGGTGAGGAAGTCCAGAACAAGGGGGCATAACCTTAAAATTACAGCTAGGTAGTTCTGGAATGGTGTCAGGAAGCATTTTTTCACACAAGAGGTAATGGAAATCTTGAACTCTCCCCCTCAAAAAGCTCTGAAGGCTAGGTCAATTGAAAAATTCAAAATAGTGATTGATAGATTTTTGTTAGGTAATGGTATTAAGGGATATGAAGCTACGCTGGATAAATGGAGTTCAGATGAGGTACAGATTAGCCATGATCTAATTGAATAGCAGAACAGGCTGGAGGGACTGGATCACTAATGTCCTTTAGGGATGGAAACCTGCCGTCCTTACCCGGTCTGGCCTATATGTGACTCCGGACCCACGGCAAAGTGGTTGATTCTTAACTGCCCTCTGAAGCAAGCCACTCAGTTGTCAAGAAGGCGGCTCACCACCACCATCTTCTCAAGGGCAATTAGGGATGGGCTAGAAATGCTAGCCTTGCCAGCGACGCCCGTATCCCATAAATGATTTTTTTTTAAATAGCCTGCTCCTGTTCCTATGTTTCTTCCTATATTCCTAATTCAATAAATGAAGTGCTTTGCAATGTTTGTGATGAGGCACAATTATAACTTACTGCCTGGGACTTTCACTGGGGTTCTCCGGTGTCAGATCAGCAAAACCCCTGCAGAAATAGTGTAAACGGCCATTTACGCCAATTCTCCAGTGGGTCCGTTAATTTCATTCCAAAGGTACGCCAGGAGGTCTGGAGAACCACTTGGAATTCAGGGCTTATATTTATTATTTTACCTGATGTTATGGACCACATGGTTTAAACCGAAGAATAAAATCTATCCTGTTCAATCTGTAAAATTTTCAGTGTCATTCATTGTAAGCTTTAGTAATTTCAGTGGGGTTTTCTTTTGATACATAAACTACTACTGCTGTTATATTAACTTCTAGAAAGAACCACAAATGTTAAACGTGCAAATGCAGAAACCTTAATATGTACACCAGCTTCTGCGAAATTACTGTTTTTTAACATGCTGTTTACCTAGATGTTCTTGAGCAGAATTACTTTCAGAAATTATTTTGTTGTCCTTCAAATTTCCTTTTCTAAACCAGAATCTACTGACTACATAATATATCCCTCTGAGGTTTTGCATGGGTTCATCATACAGTCTTTCATGCATTCTAAATAAATATATTATCAGTATTCATCTGATGTTTGGGTTTTACCTTTAGGCACTGTAGGTACAAAATTATTAAATACTGCAGTTTAAATGCAGTAGCCTGTGTTTTTGGAGAATATGTTTTTAGGTATTAGAAATTTTCTTTAGTAAAATTATAGCTGCTGTTCACTTAAGTAATTTTAAAAAGCAATTACTATTCTAAAGCAACATTGCATATCTTTTTTAGTAGGGCAAATCTGCTTTAAAGTAATGCATCATTATTTTTGGTACAGGCAAAATACAAGATGTGATTCTAAAAGAAAATCTTCAAAAGGAAGATGAAGTCCTGGTATCACTGGCTGGACTTAAACAGGTATATATAATGCTGCATTTTTTTTTCTATCTGACTCTAAAGCCTGATACTATTTGTCCTGAATGTGGTTAAAATCCTGTGCAAGTGTTTGCGCTGTTTGACTCAGGAAAGAATCAGCGTTGTAATCTTCATCATTCATTGAATCTAAAACTATGGCCCCTTTAAGAGCTTTGAGCCCTTGCATGGCCAGGTAATCATCCCATACTTAGTTGTCTAAAAGATCTAATTCTGAATAACACCCTTGTTTCTTTTTCCCCCATCTTCAGCAGCAATCTTGACTGTTGTCCAAGTACCTGGGTAATGTTCATTGTTTTTGTAATTCTATAAACGTTTTTAAAAAGCTTGGTGCAATTTCACTTAGTTTCCAACACATACTTATTTTGTTTGTTGCACTTCAGTATCAAATTGCCAAAGTTTACCTAAGTTGGATGGGCTCAGTTAACTAAAATATTTCCCCTTCAACTAATTCTAGCTTCTCAGGTTTAAGCTCTCTGGTGAATGTCTTCGATCCTTCCTCGAGACTGACATTCAACACCTGCCTACTTTATCTTATGTTTTATGTACAGTAGTTCTTAGCAGACATTGCACCAAATCATAGGTAGTTTGGAACCTTTTCTTTGGCACTACTGCAGCATAACCCTTGGACATTTGGAAAATAAATGAATGAGGAAGAGAGAAGTTTGCCAGCCTTTTCTGTGGGCTCATTCTTTATATGGAATTTATCATCCATATAGGATCTGGAGCACTGAGGGAAGTGCCGTTGTGTATGTTTGAACGTGGGGGAGTGAATTATGTATTTTGGTGGCACAGGGAGGTCTGGGAATAGTTGAGGTATACCCCTGGGTCTAGAAGCAGTGAATGGGGGGGAGGGGTTGGGAGTGTTGGGGAGAGATACTGGGGTCTACCAGTGTTTGTGTGGTGACAGCACTGCAGGAAGGTAGAGAATGGAGATACCTAAGGTGTGTGTCAAAAGTAGTGGGAGGTTCATTCTATGTGCATGTACTGGAGTTAGGGCTGGGTCTTAGAAATCTGGGAAGAGTAGCCCTGGGGCCTGCAGCATTGAAGAGGAAGTATGGCCTAATCCACCCCTCCCTAGCCATCAGGTGGCGCCCCACTGCTTTCCCAGGCCATCAGCCTGAAATTGGTTTCTAAAGTATTCAACACTAATACTGTGGGTAACACAGTGATATTTTCAGCTGTCTCCTTGGAATCATGTTTACATCAAACCATATGTTCAGTGGATGATCGACAATCTAGATAAACATCATGGATCGGATCAAGGGCTGTACAGCTTTACAGTATAATAAGTCATACATTAATGTTCTAGTGGTAGATATTGCTGTCATATTTAATAAATACAGTACTATATACATCTAATAGTACTTCAGTCCAGTGCCAAAATGTTCTTCACATTGGCTCTTTGAATTCACACCTGGAATTGAATATACAAGGTTTGAAAGAACTCCTACTTTCAATGCTCACAGTGCTTTTAGTGTTCTTTTTGGCTCGAGTTGGTAATATTTAAATGTGTACACTGAAGATTTGCATTCCGGTTTGACGTTACTTAATAATCTTTTATAAAGTTCTATTCTGGCAGCTGGGTTTAAAATTCTACAGTCAGCACAGAACAAAGGAATGCTGAAGAAAATGAATTTTTTAACTCTATATAGTGTGTTGGGTTTTCTTTTAACTGAGGCACATCGTGATTTGCATGTCATTACCTAAAACTCCTGGAAAAAATGTTATTTCATCCATTTCCCACCTTTTTATATAAAAAAAAATCTGGTGCACAGCTGATATTTTCCCCACTTTCTAATTCAGTTGCTGTTAGAGCCCTCTTCAAGAGCATTGTCTATCTTGGCCCTCTCAACACTTGCTTCTCAGCTCTTCTGCTTGTAATGCTACAGTTTTTCACAAGGGAGTGGGTGTTTCTGATTCGCCTATGGATAGATTTGTAGGCTGTTTCCATCAAAACAAATTGTACTGGTATGAGGGTAGGGCTTTTCTGCAGGGTAGGAATGAGGGGGAAGGCCATATGATTTGAATTTAAAAAAACCTATGGAAGGACCCTGCCCCAGTGGTTTTCTCCATTGATGGTGGGCATGTTCCAAAGTATATGGAGGATACACTTAAGCTATTAAGGCTCTTGACATTAATCAGTTGAAGGTATCACAAGTATTTGATGCACTCCACAAGTTCTACATTGTTATAGTTTTCTATGTTGTGTACTGCTGGTCTTTGTTTCTCTACTTTTCCCATTCAACCTTTTACAGTATCACATTGTTTATCATGTGTGTGTATCAAATATAATGTAATTCATTCTGTATTTTTGTTATTTGGATGTGATGACTATCCATGCATATCCTCCTACATACTTCTACTTTTGTGTGGAAGCATTTGAAGTAGCTGACAGATGGTTGTGCTGTAATAATTAGTGCCACAAGGCATCATTTTTACTACTGCATCTGACACTCTAAAATGTAATATTTATTTCCAGTTAGTACTTCTGCCACTAGATTCAGCCAAGATGATCTTATTCCTAATGAATCACTAATCGTCTAGACCTGACAATAAACAGATTTTTTAAAAATAGTGTATGTTAGTAAATTAATTGCATAGCATTAGAATGAATTGCTGATACCTGGTCAAAGCTTAAAAGAAAGAATTTTCTTCCATTTAATACACTAAATTGAGTGTGTGTATTTGTGACACTAATGTGGAACATCAAGCAAACAAGGTAATGCTCCTTTAACCGGACTATATATGTATGTATACTACTACTGAAAGTTTTTTTTGTAAAAGTATTTGTAGTCATTCTCAGATGAAGTAAACTTTTATTGCAACAAAATGACATGTAAACAAAGGCTGTTTCTCTCCAATTTTAAACTTTCTCTTCTAAAGGAACAGGCACATATCGTGTCATATCAATATCATCCCAATATGGATCATCTTAGATTTGTTTCTTTGGATTTCACGCTTATATGTACTTAGTGTTAATAATGCAGTGTGTTGCAGTTACAGCAGTGTGTCTATAATTGCACAGGTTTCATTGCCATTTATCATACAGTGGCATATCTGCACTTGTTAAAGTGGTGACTAAGTATTAATCACAAAAGATGAAATAGCTCACAATCTGCTTTGAAAGTAGTGTACAATCACTAGCAAGGTCATTCTTGTTTTTCACTTGTACAAATGCTGGCAAACATGGCTGAGGCTTTGTTTTACCAATAACAATTCCATTACACATAGAAGGTAATTTGAAACAAAACCAAGTCTATTTTTAGTCTGCTGCTCTTACCAGATTATTGTTCACCCTCCAAAGAAAGCTGGATTACACAAAAGAATGAAAGCTACATACAGCTTGTCACACACAAGGCAGGGGACAGTTAAACACCTTAACTGAAGAAGTGTTTAATCAAAGCACTAAAGCCGTATGTTTCCAAAGACATTCTGGGCAATTGGTAACATTGTGTTGCGTAAATTCATAGCATAGGGAAACTATACGAATGGAATAAGGAAAGAATACATATCTTACTACAAAAATCAGTATTAAAAAATGTATATATATATAAACTTACAGTAACTTATTTTAATTGACTTAAACAATTTGTTTTGTTTCAAATATTTTATTTTGTTGGTTTTAATCCTTTTAATGTTACAGCGATTCAAACACAGGTAGCTTCAGGAATAGTAACTTGTATTTAGATTGCACCAGTGCTGGAAGCCACTTGGAAACATTAGCAAAGTAAATGTGATCAGACACAGAGAGATGATTGGGTGAGAGATGAGTAAGAAGGACAGGTACATGGGAAATGGGGAGACCTGGTGGCTGTCCATTACATAGTCAGTGGAGAGATGTAAACAAAAATATATAATTTCCATAACAATCTCCTGTGTGTCTTGCCTTTTGACAGTGAGCTGGAAAGGAAATGAGAGAAAATGCTACAGCTCACACCAGATACTATCTCCATGTTACATAGAATTACATAGAATGTACAGCACAGAAACAGGCCATTCGGCCCAACAGGTCCATGACAGTGTTTATGCTCCACACGAGCCTCCTCCCTCCCTACTTCATCTAATCCTATTAGCATGTGTAGCTGAAGGGGTTATAGAGAACCAAATCTTATAACTAAGAAAAATCCCAAGATATCACAAAATAATGCAAGTTGACAGTTTTGTTAATTCTAGGGTCAAAAGCTGAAAATGAATGATCATATATGTACAATAACTAAACGTGGAAACCAAAATTTGTTTAAAAAAGAAGCTCTGGTTTATAATTCCAAAAACCTTTCTCGTGTGGTAGATTTGGTGTTGTGAAAAAACAAAGTGCAGTGGGGAAGTGAAAAGGGAGGTTTGATGGGCTAAAAGGATTATAAAAAAAGGCTAGCAGATAATATAAAAGGAAATAATAAGGCCTTTTATAAGCATAGAAAAAGTAAAATATTAATAAAAGAGAGGGTGGAACTGCTAAGGGACGCAAAAAGGAGTCTAATTGTGGAGGATGAAGTTATGGAGGAGATAATAAATATTTCGCTTTTTTTTTTGCAGAGAGAATACAGGTGTACTGAAGGAGGATATGGAACAATTGTTATAGATAACTGTAGAAAAGGAATTTGTTCTAAAAAGAAAGCAGAACTCAAGGTGGATAAGTCACATACACTCAGCTGTTGGTAGCAAGCAAATTATTTCTTCTTTACTCAGACTATTTCCATTGGAGCAGAAAAGGCTAAGAGAAAAATTAATAGAGATGTTTAAAATAATTTGATAGAGTGAACATGAAAAGACTATTTTCTCTGGCTGGAGAATTGGTGACAAGGAGTCATCAATTTAAAATTATCACAGAGTGCAGGTTGGGAGAAATTTGTTTACACAGAGGGTTCTTGGAGCATGGATTGATTTGCTAAAGCAGTGGTTGAGGCAGAGACCATTGTTTCTTTTAAGGGAAAATTGGATAGGTATTTGAAGCAGAGGAAGATGTAACATTATGCGGTACAAAAACCAGAATTTTCACAACTGCTGACGTGTTTTGTAAACATAGCTCATCATTTAGTAGCTATGTACTTTTTATTTTCTTGCTTATTAAATTTTCAGAGAAATTTGATCTGGATAAAATGTGATATTTTGTTCTGAGTAGCATTCCATATCTTATCTCTTGATCTGTAATAAGCACTAGTCATCCCAGCATATTAAATATGTTTAAGTGTCATTTCCAATTATGCTTTATAGGAATTACATAGCTGTGTGTCCCCTCAGGTTGGTTCTAAACTATTCTAGCCTGCTGCATTAATTAGCTGGACAATTAGCTAAGCTTTACAGCATTAATCTTTCCTTCATTATTACACTGATATGAAGCCATACATGATTACTTGTAGCTGTTCCACACTTACAAAACTGTGGAATAATGCGGGGCATTTTTAAGCTCTAAGCCCAATAACAAATCCTTTATGGCATTTTTGGCCCTCCTGTCTTCTGATTTCAAATTGACCTCCCATATCTCCATTGCTAAAGTTACAAAATACTTTTACCTTTCAACAACGCAACTTTCTGTAAAATCCATGTGTATCTAAGGCACAAATACTGCTCCGGTAGCTGGGGAGACTCTTCTAGTACCTGTCTTACATTCCAGGATAGAAGAGAAAGCTTGTCTGATAACGATCCCTTTGTCACATCTAGCCTCCAGCCTCTTTTTCTCCATAACAAACTTTTTTTTTCTTTTCTATATTTTATTAACACTAATATGATTATCTGAATTTTCCTGTCTTGTTTCCCTTAAGCTCCAGATATGCTCCTCATCCTGTGTTGGAATCGAGACTAGGTTGCACTGCTCCTCTTCAAAGCTTTTTTTCTATGATGTCAATCGTTTTTTCCTGCTGATCTCATAACACCCTTACTTTCCTTTCCTACTACAATTTACAGGTTTTCAAAACACGAGCTTAGCATCACTTAATCGCCACTTCTCGATTTATTTCCTCTTCTCTCTTCACCTACCTTTCAATTTATAAAAAACATGCATGGGATTTTGTTGAAGTATTTTTGTTCTTTTTCAGCTCAAAAGAAGCAACACAGAGCTGCTGTAAAGTTCAAAATCAGATGCATGGTATAATTGCAATTATTTCCATGCTCCTCAATGAACATCACCTATATAATAAACTGAAATCGAACAATATTGTCTACCTACTGCTTTGTATGTCATTGATGGAAAGGAAAATGTATATATCTTTTAACATCAAGATTGCTCATGAATAATTTTTTTGTAATTCAAAGAAAAATGCTGTGTGCCTGTTTCCGTGTCACATTTCTACGTATTTTCAAACAGCCTCGTTTGCCTCACAAATTCCTGTTTAGCTTTGCTTTCTTAGGAAAGTCACCATTCATTGTCTTCAATCTCTTCAATACAAACAGATTAAAGATATTCTGAAAGGATCTCTGCGGTTTAACCAGAGCCAGCTGGAAGCAGAGGAAAATGAAGAGATTACAATAGCAGATAACCATTACTGTTCCAATAGTCGAGCAGAAGGTGGGAGCAAAAAGCTGCCGAATGCTGACAGGGAGATGCAAGCCACTGTGAAAACGGAAGAGGTAAATCCATTCAAATATTTAGTGTTTGGTGACGGAGAGCTTTGTTGAAAAGGTCAAATCTAACCTGAATGATTAAGCATTGTAGCATAAATGCTACAATGAGTGTCAAAAGATAAATTCAGCTTCAATTCTGTGTTCAAATTGTGAAAAATATCCCCTATTTTGGGAGAAGGCAAAGATTTTCATTATAAAGATTTTGAAATGGATTCCTAACTCTTATTGATTTAATATATGTGTATGGTGAAATCTTTCTCGGTGCAAAATGTGTTTTAAAAGCATTGCATGTAGTTTGGTTAACATATGAAGTGGACGTGCTGGTTTCTGGCAGCTGAACACAATGATCGCTGTCTGTAAATGAAGCACCTGTGGTTGAGCTTTTCACTGAAGTGAAGCCAGTCACTAGCATCAATCCTAAAGGAAACTCTTAAAAATGGTGTGCTCTCTTGCAATGATTGTACAGTCAAATCATAACAGTCTTAACTGATACATGAGTGAATGATTCAATCTGTGAATCTAGAGAAATCAATAATAATTTAGATTATTGAAGAGCTTGAATGACAATTTCATATTTCTAATCATGACTTTAGTGAGGACCTTAATATTCACTGCAGTATTGAGTTTCAAATACATTGTAGGCATCATAACCCCCCCCCCCACTCCCATAACTTAAATTTACAAATCCTATGTAAAGAATGTATGCCTCATTATCTTTTAAGTCTCCTTTCTTTGCTTACAATGTAAAAAGTAATGTTTTATTAATTTCTCAACCACATACAAATATTTTCATTAAAATTGGAGAAACCTTAAAACATTGTCCTTATTCATCCTTGCAGAAGTCATGCAATCTCTTTCAGCCTGTAATGCATAAAAAGCCTACCCCACAAACACTGACTGAGTTCCACAGTGACTCAGAGGGTTATGGAGGAAGCCACTGGTTGATGTTGAAATATCTGCAGCAAGGTTTGTCACCCAGTTGTTTTTAAATTGGAACACAGAAATCATTAGGAAATTTACAGTGGAAAATTGGGAAGTATTTATGGAAATTTATTCCAACCAAATTGAAACACATTAACAGAGGTCAATGTGGTCAAATAGGCTTGTAAAGGGCAATATTAGGGATAAATTCCTTTGATTTGCAATGGAAATAAAAAACGCCTTGCATCGATGCTGGAAGAATGTTTGAAAGTTTGATACTTCTCCAAGCAAAACGTTTTTTTAAAAAAAGGACTCCCTTAAATTTATAGTCCATTTGATTAAAAACTACTGTTTGAACATTAACCACAGAAAATATTCCTAAATAGCAACATTAAACCTCATGGGATTAAAGGAACAGTGGCAGCATGGAAATGAAATTGGGTAAGGGACAGAAAGCAGAGAGTAGTGGTGAAAGGTTGTTTTTCAGACTGGAGGGGGGTATACAGTGGTGTTCCCCAGGGGTCAGTATTAAGACCACTGCTCTTTTTGATATATTAATGACCTGGACATGGGTATACAGGGTATAATTTCAAAGTTTGCAGATGACAAGAAACCTGGAAATGTAGTAAACAATGAGGAGGATAGTAACAGACTTCAGGATGATATAGACAGACTGATGAAATGGGAAAATACATGGCAAATGAAATTTAACACAGAAGTGTAAAGTGATACATTTTGGTAGGAAGAATCAGGACAGCCAATATAAACTAAATGGTACAATTTTAAAGAGGATGCAGGAACAGAGAGACCTGGGGGTGCACATGCACAAATCTTTGAAAGTGGAAGACAAATTGAGAAAGCCGTTAAAAAAGCATATGGGATCCTTGGCTTTATTAATAGATGCAATGAGTACAAAAGCAAGGAAATTATGCTAAACCTTTATCAAACACTGGTTAGGCCTCAGCTGGAATATTGTGTTCACTTCTGGGCACCACGCTTTAGGAAGGATGTCAAAGCCTTGGAGAGGGTGCTGAAGAAATTTACTAGAATGATACCAGGGATGAGGGACTTCAGTTATGTGGAGAGACTGGAGAAGCTGGGGTTGTTCTCCTTAGAGCAGAGAAGGTTAAGAGGAGATTTGATAGAGGTGTTCAAAATCAAGAACGGTTTTGATAGTGTAAATAAGGAGAAAGTGCTTCCAATGGCAGAAAGGTCAGTAACCAGAGGACACAGATTTAAGGTGATTGGCAAAAGAACCAGAGGCGACATGTGGAAAAAAAAATTTATGTAGTGAGTTGTTGTGATCTGAAATGCACTGTCTGAAAGGGTGGTGGAAGCAGATTCAATAGTAATTTTCAAAAGGGAATTGGATATATGCTTGAAGGGGAAAAGATTATAGGGCTAAGGGGAAAGAGCAGGGGAGTGGGACTAATTGGATAGCTCTACCATAGAGCCGGCACAGGCACGATGGGCCAAATGGCCACCTCCTGTGCTGTATAATTTTATGATTCTAAGGGTAAAATACACTTTCGGAATTAAAAAAAAGTTGGGTAAGGACCAGCTGCAAATGGCCAGAAAGAAACAGATTCAACATGAAAGTATGAAAAGAAACCATGAAAGATCAAGGTATGGTGCAATTAATACACTGAAACGATCCAGAATTTTGTTTCCAGCTCACTGAAGCTGGAAATCAATTTTCCCCCGACTAGCTGACAGGTAGAATATTGAGCCCAGTCTCTGTATATATTACAGAAAATAACAGGTACTTAGAGAATACATTGTGGTCAGCCAGGTGTCTGGCATGTGTGAAAACTAATCACCACATTACTATCAAACCACTGAAAAATTTATACCCACCTGTCAGATTCCTGCTTGTGCAATAAGGAATACATACACTCTCCCCGTAGGGACACTTCCCACTTACCCAAGTTTGGGGTACTCAGGGACAGGTTGGAAAAGTCAAGGCCTAGGGACTTCCAAGTGTGCATGGTGGTATTGATTAATCAGCTAAAATCACACTAGTACCTCGAGCTGTTTATTCAGCTAGGGCCGATATGTGGCATTGGCTTTCAAAGTTATCTGGAATCAAGTGAGACAAATCCCAGTCCTCAGTCAGAGCTCTGCCCTCAAAGTTCCGTTGGTGAACCAGTCATTTAGAGTGCCATAGAGGGTGGACTTGGTTTCAAGCTTCCATTACCAAGTGTGTCATCTTGGAGCCACCTTGAGCTCAAAGAGACCCATACTGCCCTACTTCCTGAGATTGACCCAGGAGGAGAAATGTTTGAACACACATCTTATAAGCCACATCTGTATTGGAATTTTGTTGTCATTGAAGAAATACCAAAACGCCCTTTCACAGTACAATCTCAAATGACGGAGTCCAAGCTGAAGCTGGCTTTCACAGGGCCCCCAGGTTCTGATATGGCCTGTGTATTTTCCAGTCACTACCATCAAGGACCCCTCGAGCTGTGCAAGGCCACACTTGGCGGTATCCATCACCACATAGTTCTGTTAGCCCATTGTTCAATACGGTAACTAGAGCGTATCCAATTCCTTGACCTGTCTGCCAGACACACAATATCACCTGCAAAAAAGAGTCCTGCAATATTTTTAGAAATTCCTGAAATAGATACCATGAGAATCCATACTCTTTTCCTTTACCCCCTCCAAGAACCCCAGAGTCAACTGCGAAGAACTCATGGATTTTCTCATCTCTGAGATTGAGAGTCTCCATGCAGCTGCTACCTCCCCTCCCTCTGCCCTGAGGGATCCCCTTGAAATCTGCAGTTTCTCTCTCATCTCTTCCATGTGACCTACCTCCTGCTCACTTGAGACCCTGACCACCCAACCTCCCCTCCTGGCCCCATGCTGGCTAACTGTTAATGGCTCGCTTTTGTCAGGCATTCTTTGTCGAACACGTCATTGCCTCCTTGCTCCATGTCCAAATCTCTCTAATATCCCTGATGAAGCCCCTGAAGTCTAGCTTCTGCCCTTCTCACTGAACCAAGACAACCCAGGCCAAAGTCACAAACAACAACATCCTCTGCGACTGTAACTGTTGTGCATTATTCCTCTTTGTCCGCCTCAACCTCGGCACCATTTGATACAGTGGACCACACCTCATGCGCTGAAACCCTTATCCACATTTTTTTTTAACCTCTAGATTCAAGTATTCCAATATATCCTTGCTGGCCTCGCATCCTGCACCTTCCATAAACTCCACCTTGTCCAAAACGCAGCCACCCATGTCCTGTTCCGCACTACGTCTCAACTGACATCACCTCAGTGACATTGGTTCCTGTCCCCCAATATATCAAACTTGAAGTCCTCATCATCATCATGCCCTTGCCATACCCTACTTCTGTAACCTCCCTCAGCCATAAAGCCCTCCATCATCCTTCAGTTCCGTGACTCTGACCTTTTGTACACACACACACACACACACACACACACCCACAACCCCCCCCCCCCCCCCACCCTGTTATTGGATCCTCTTTGGTTTGAGGCTTGTCTGTACATTCTTGGTGTCAGCTATCCTGCACATAATGGCTCAAAACCAATTTGCTGTTCTGAGTATCAATATAAATAAAAATTAAACAAGTTGGAGGGTGTCCAAATGGCTCTGGTGAATTACAGTAGTTCTTTCATAAGTGTTTAAGATCCATATCTCAAGAAATACAGGTATAATTAAGGTCAACAGAAGTGGTGAAATACCTGTACTTAACAATACTTGTTGAAGCATGGTACCTAGTCTACATTTGGTATAGGGAGGCCACAGAGTGGTTACAATGGCAAATATCACCCTGCTGCAGCAAGGGTACACTTCTGGGGTTGCGGCTTATGCACGCTGCTTGGACAGAGTAGATAGAGCTTCAGTCTGTATCTAGCCATGCTTTACCTGACCTAGGAGTAGGAAAGTGTTGCACTTTCTAGTACGAACATCCCTCATCTTAATGAGCACAAAATTCTCCAAAAAATTGTCTGTTTTTACGGTATTACTCCATTTGTATATGAAACGAAAACTACTCGTACAATGTTTAACCTCAGCAGAACTTGCATTAACAGGTCCCTAGATAATATGGTATGTCTATTATCAGAAAAACAGTAACAATCTTCACTTTCAGCAATGAATATATTAATAAGTTAATGATCATTTAAAGGTATCTATTACTGGACTGCTGCTCAAAGAAAAAGGGTGCAGCTGCCAAATCCAGAGCCCCCTGGATGTCAAGGAGCATACAGGGTAAGATAAGGCAAAAAAAGGAAAGCTTATGTCAGACACCGAGAGCTCAATACTACAGAAAGCCTAGAGGAGTATAAAAAGTGCAGGGGTGAAATTAAAAAGGAAATTAGGAAAGCAAAGAGAGGGCATGAAAAAATATTGGCAAGTAAAATCAAGGAAAACCCAAAGATGTTTTACAAATACATAAAGAGCAAGAGGATAACTAAGGAAAGAGTAGGGCCTATTAGAGACCAAAAAGGTAACCTGTGTGTGGAGGTGGAAGATGTTGGTATGGTTCTTAATGAATACTTTGCATCTCTCCACAAAAGAGAGGGACGATGCAGACAATGTAATTAAGGAGGAGGAGTGTGAAATATTGGATGGGATAAACATAGTGAGAGAGGAAGTATTAAGGGGATTAGCATCTCAAAGTAAATAAATCACCAGGGCCGGTTGAAATGTATCCCAGGCTGTTAAAAGAAGCAAGGGAGGAAAATAGCATAGGCTCTGACCATCATTTTCCAATCCTCACTGGATACAGGCGTGGTGCCGGAGGATTGGAGGATTGCTAACGTTGTACCATTGTTTAAAAAGGGAGTGAGGGATAGACCGAGTCATTATAGACCAGTCAGTCTAACCTCGGTGGTGGGCAAATTATTGGAATCAATTCTGAGGGACAGGATAAACCGTCATTTGGAAAGGCACGGATTAATCAAGGACAGTCAGCATGGATTTGTTAAGGGAAGGTCGTGTCTGACTAACTTGATTGAATTTTTTGAGGAGGTAACAAGGAGGGTCGATGAGGTTAATGCATTTGATGTGGTCTATGTGGATTTTAGCAAGGCTTTAGACAAGACTGGTCAAAAAATTACAAGCCCATGGCATCCAAGGGAGAGTGGCTAGTTGGATCCAAAATTGGCTCAGTGGCAGAAAGCAAAGGATAATGGTCGACAGGTGTTTTTGTGACTGGAAGGCTGTTTCCAGTGGGGTTCCGCAGGGCTCAGTACTAGGTCGCTTGCCTTTTGTGATATATATTAATGATTTGGACTTAAATGTAAGGGGCATGATTAAGAAGTTTGCAGATGGTACAAAAATTGGCTGTGTGGTTGATAGCGAGGAGGAAAGCTGTAGACTGCAGGAAGATATCAATGGACTGGTCAGGTGGACAGAAAGTGGCAAATGGAATTCAGTCTGGAGAAGTGTGAGGTAATGCATTTGGGGAGGGCAAACAAGGCAAGGGAATACACAATAAATGGGCGGATACTGAAAGGTGTAGAGGAAGTGGGGGACCTTGGAGTGCATGTCCACAGATCCCTGAAGGTAGCAGGACAGGTAGATAAGGTGGTTAAAAAGGCATATGGAATACTTTCCTTTATTAGCTGAGGCATAGAATATAAGAGCAGGGAGGTTATGCTAGAACTGTATAGAACACTAGTTAGGCCACAGCTTGAGTACTGCGTACAGTTCTGTTCACCATTACAGGAAGGATGTAATTGCATTAGAGTGGGTGCAGAGGAGATTTACGAGGATGTTGCCAGGACTAGAGAATTTTAGCTATGAGGAAAGATTGGATAGGCTGGGGTGTTCTCTTTGGAACAGAGGAGGCTGAGGGGTGATTTAATTGAGGTGTACAAAATTATGAGGGGCCTAGATAGAGTGGATAGGAAGGACTATTTCCCTTAGCTGAGAGGACAATAACCAGGGGGCATAGATTTAAAGGATTAAAGGGGAGCTCAGGAAAATAATTTTCACCCAGAGGGTGGTAGGGATCTGGAACTCACTGCCTGAAAGGGTGATAGAGGCAGAAACCCTGAACTCATTTAAAAAGTACCTGGATGTGCACCTGAAGTGCCGAAACCTACAAGGCTACGGACCAAGTGCTGGAAAATGGGATTAGGCTGGGTGGCTCATATTCGGCCAGCGCAGACACGATGGGCTGAATGGCCTTCTTCTGTGCCGTAAATTTTCTATGATTCTATAAAGTGTATTAGCAATAAAAAATTCCCTGAGGGGGACAAATTGCTTATATTCCTAGTGAATGTAAAAGCGACATGATGCTGGTAAATGAGAATTTTGGAGCTGGGTATGTTTAGAATGCTGCATAATGGTTCTAATCATTAATATGTATTTTAAGTCTTTGTTTCAAAACTCTGCATTTTAAAATATAAAGGAAGCTTCAATAACATGAATACTTCACTTACCCGATTAAATAGATCAAAGTTCGGCCAGTGGTACTAACTAATCTTTGCGACAGCCAAAGAAAAAGAGAGCATTGCAGTATATGTTACAAAAAGGAATCTGCATAAATTCAGATATAATGATTCAGTAAAATATTGAAAATATTATTTTATTTAACTTCTAATAGATTATTATAACGAATTCAACAAAAGCTAAGAACAAAATACTTCTTAGCCAGGCTTGGTAAAAGTACAGATTGATAGGGAAATGTCTTGCCAAAGAGTGGAAGGGAAAGTTAGTAGGTGAATCATCTTTTGGTATAACTTTTACTAGCTGGTTAGAGTGATGATGCCAGAGGCCTAACATTAGGTCACATGCCCTACTTGATCATGAATTGGTGAGGTCAGATGGGTATTAAAAAGCAGCAATATTTTTGTTAAAATGTAGAAATCATTAGATTTAGAAGTTATGAACTATTCCTCAATTTTGCCTAAGTACTGTTACATCAAATAAAAATCTTCTGTTATATTGGACAGATGAAATTTAATGCAGAGCAATATAAGAGGACACATTTTGAGAGAAAGAATATGAAAAAGAAATATACACTATTCTGAAATAAAACTTTAAACACTTAAGGGTTCAGATGCACAAATCTTTAAAAGTAGCAGGATGTGAATAAAGCTGTGGGCGGGAGAAAAAGCATATGGGATCCTAGGAATTATAAATGGAGGGATAGAGTGGTAAAGCAAAGAAACAATGCTAAATCTATACAAATCATTTGGTTAGGCAGCAGTTAGAATATTGTGTGTATTTTTGGAGGGATGTCAAGATTATGGAAAGGGTACAGAGGAGACTTACTACAGTAATACCAAGAATAAGAGGCTTTAGTTGTGAGGAGAAATTAGAGAAACCAAGTTTCTTTTCACTAAAACAGAAGAGGTTAATAGGAAATCTAGTAAAGGCACTCAAAATTATGATGGACTTTACTAAGGTAAATTGGAAAAATCTATTCCACTGGTGAATAGGTAACTGAAGGGCATAAATTAATCATCAGAAGAACAAAGAGTTGGGAGATTTTATTTTTACAGAAGTTTGTTAGGACATGGAAAACACTACCAGAAATAGTGGTGGAAGCAGAATCCATAATAAGTTTTAAAAGGGAAGTGGATAAATATTTTTTAAAAAGAAAAACTTAACAGCGGATGGAGGAAGAGCAGTGGAATAGGGCTCTGTTTCAGAGAACCAGTACAGGTGTAATGGGATGAATGGCCTCCTCCTGTGCTCTAAAATTCTATGTGACTTTTGATGGCTAGGAGTTGCATTTAATACAGTGTTTGTAAGAATTTTTGGGAAAAACTCTAAGCGGACATTTTTTTTAACATCATCTCTTTACCTCTAATACATGGATTCAAATCTAGCCAGTTAGAATTCAGATTGAATTTGCACCCATTTAGTTCACAAAACATAGCCTGGTTGTGAAATGTCATTATTTAACTAAAAGGCAAGAGTAATTAAGTTCACTGGTGTCTGGAATGCAATTTGTGTAAATACAGATTTAACATTTTGTAAATTAATTTAACAGTTGAACATGTTGATCAGCTTGGTGTTTCAACCTTGAGTTTAATTTTTGAGTTTAATGTTTATGTATGATAAATCAATAGCATGTTGTCAATTTTTTCTATCATCTTTAACTTGAGTTAGACTAGAGTTTAGAAGAATGAGAGGTGATCTCATTGAAACATATAAGATCCTGAGAGGGCTTGACAGGGTAGGTGCTGAGAGGTTGTTCCCCCTGGCTGGATAGCCTAGAACTAGAGGTCATAGTCTCAGGATAAGGGGTCGGACATTTAAGACTGAAATAAGGAGGAATTTTTTCACTTAGAGGGTCGTGAATCTTTGGAGTTCTCTATCTCAGAGGGCTGTAGTTGCTCAGTCTTGGAGCATATTCAAGACTGAGCTCGATAGATTTTTGGACTCTAAGGGAATCAAGGGAGATGGGGATCAGGCGGGAAAGTGGAGTTGAGGTCGAAAATCAGCCATGGTCTTATTGAATGACGGAGCAGGCTCAAGGGGCCGTATGGCCTACTCCTGCTCCTATTTCTTATGTTGAGGATATTTAAAAAAGGGGGAAAATTGTTTAACTATTGCCATATTTATTTCTAGGCCACATCACTGACTTCGTTGAATTCAGATGGTAGAAATTCAGATGACTACATCTTGGTCTCTAAAGAGGATGATGACTTGGTACATGAGCACCCATCTGAGAAATTGGAAACAACAGGAGCCACATCAGAGAAACATCAAACCTCACAGGCACCCAAAGCCACTGAAACAACTGGGAAGCAAACACAGCAGTCTCCAGTTTTTTCTGACCCTCTGACTGGTGGTGTTCTGGGGTCACCATCCAGCAACTCAGGATCCAGTCCAGATGACGACAGTAGCAACAGCAAGGATTCTGATTTTACCATTGTCAGCCCACTGGACATCTGAATGGTTTCCAGTCAGGATTGACCTCCATGTTGGTAGAAAACTTATTATCTGCACGCTAGTAAAATTCTGTATGGATTGTTTGACAAGTGCAACACTCCTTTCTCAGTCTGAAAATTGTATAAAGTTTGTAGGGCTCCTTACAATGCGCCTTCGTGATTTACTAATGTATTGTGGATCATAGTTAAATGATGAGGAATTACATTTGGTGTCCATCTCACATCCACACCAGTTATCAGATATCTTTAGCCTTCTCTCCCAAATAGTTATAACTGCTTAACAACCATTTAAGCTCAGCCACTTCAGCATGTAAATTTACTAAAGGAGCTTCACTGCTTGACATGTCTTGTAAGCCGAGTTTATCTGTATTGATGCAGAAATCTGGCTGGGAGGATGTGTCAATTTCAGTGCACTGCATCTTCTATCTCACCCAGAGAGCAGTGGGAATTATCTTGTGAAAAATAAAATAGTTTCATTGACTGAAATTGGTGTGGGCATTTCTAACAATAAAATAAGATATTTAAGGATAAAGAAGGTATTCATTAATATTGGTATCCCCCAGTCTGTCTCCTATTTATACTCAGTATAAATTTGTGATGGCATTTTGAAATGCTGAGAAAGTATAAATGTCTAATCCCTCTGACTGTTGTGGAAGTGACATGGTGACTAACATATATTACTGGAGTATTGGACCCTTTTATTCCCTGTAGCTTTCCCTTGGTAATGGAAATGCAATAAATCTTTTGCATCTGGTAATGATTACACAGATGAGATTAGACTAATGCTGTTTTATTAATCTGCCAATTTGATTTGATGTCTTTGTAGCTTTGTTGCCTTTATGCTAATTGCTGTTTGATTGCATCAGCAATATCGCACTGAAATGTGTTTACATTGTGCTTCCAATTTTACAAGATGGAAATGGTGTCTTTTTATTCAACTGCTGTATCTCATGTATGTGCCCATGCCTAGGAGCATTTTGCAAATCTAGGCACTGGGAATTTCATAAATAGCAAGTCAATATTGCTGAGTAGTTAGTTTAAAAAGTAGCTGCCTGAATATTTTATACTGTTTCTACTATGAGAACCTGCTACATGCTACCAAGCAATTGTAGTACCACAGATGTTGCCCCCTTTAGCAGTATATGTTCCTACAAGTTACTTTGCTGCCATGTTTAATTTTGCATATAGTACATGTAGAATGTCTGGTGTATAACTGAGAAAATTACTGGAAAGTATTGTACCAAGATTCACTGTAGTGGTTTAATATAAAATCTCATTTAAACTTTTAATATAAGTTCTCAAATGTTCAGTGAACCACCCACAAAATACCTAGAATGTATACCGAATGCCATAACCAAATTATGTGCTTATTGAAGTGTTGGCCTGTTATATAGAAAGGAATGTTAAACCAAATTGTCAGTATAAAGACTAATTTTTTTTTAAACAGAATAGACTTACAGGAGTCCTTCTGAACTGTACTGAAGAAATCACATGCACGACCTGTAATTTTTCTTGAACTACGCACATTAAATTGCAGAACATAGTTTCATCCAGAGATATGATGGGAACTCCTAATGGAGCAGAACTTGCTTAATGATCTGATATATTGCTAACCCAAGAAATAAATAAAATGACCAACAAACCATAACTCTAATTTGACTTGTTTCAACAGGCTGACTTTAAAAAGCTACTAGGTGTCTGTGAAATATGCTGTGGTATTAGAACCCAAATGTAGAATTTAAGACATTATGGAATGAGAAAATAGCTAAATATGCCCTATTATGGATTCTACCCAATTTATTTATTCTCCTGAATCAAATTAACTCACCACAGGTAAAATTTCCAAGCAGATAACGTTCTGTGACATCTCTTCATGACTCCTAAAGTAATCTTGCAAAACTTCAGGAGATCAGTCTTGCACTATATCTTATACCCGACCAATGAACTATGTGAGCCATGAACCATTGCTTTGTAAACCATGCTAATTAAAAGAACTTACATTTACTTAGCACATTAGTACTTTTTCAGGACATCCCAACAACGAAGAGCAATCATTATGCAGGTGAACCAATCTGCACACAGCAAGGTCCCAAAAACAGAAATTTGTGTGTCATTTTGATGCTTTTGGTAGAGGAAAGTATATTGGCCAGGGCAACTGTAGAGCTCTCTTCATGTTAATGCCATGTGATTTTTAACATCCACCTTAGGAGCCTTCATTTAACACCTCACCTGAACAACAGCACCTCTGACAGTGCAGCATTTCCACAGTACTGTACTAAAGTGTCAGCCTGGATGATGTGCTTAAGTCCTGGAGTGGGGCTTGAACCCACAGCTTCCTGATTCAGAGGGGAGAATGCTACCAAGTGAACTAAGTTGACATATTGTCTGCACAACCTTTAAATGAACATTGAGGGTGTCTTGTGAAATGTAAAACGGGCATGCACATTTGCATTTCTATGCCTATTTCTTCTGATGGGGGAATCTACATCAAAGGACTATAATCTTAAAATTAGAGCTAAGCCATTTAGAAATGAAATCAGGAAGCACTTTTTTTTACACAAAGGGTAGTGGAAATCTGGAACTCGCTCCCTGAAAAGGCTGTGGATGCTGGGTTAACTGAAATTTTTAAGACTGAGTTTGAAAGATAGCAAAGGTGAGTAAATAGAGTTGAGTTACAGATCAGCCATGTAGGAACTCCTGCTCCTACGTTCCTCAGCCCTTTCCTGTGCAAATACAATGAAAGGTATTAACCTGTTACAAGATAGATACACGGTGATTGCCTTGGCAACGGGCAGTTGCAGGGGCAGTCTGTAATCACCATGTATTGTTCTCTGATTTATAAATGCGTCGGCTTCGAGGAATTCCTGACATTTACCTGAGGAAGGAGGAAGCCTCCGAAAGCTTGTAGATTTCAAATAAAATCGTTGGACTATAACTTGGTGTTGTAAAATTGTTTACAATTGTCAACCCCAGTCCATCACCGGCATCTCCACAAGATAGATACAGACAAGGAAGGTAATTTGGCTCAGTCTAGCTTATATATCCTGAAAGATTATAAGTTCCCCCACCATCGTATCCAACTGTTCCTTAAAATATTCCAGGGTCCTTTTGTTTTTGCCTCATCACCCTACCTGAAAGTCCATTCCATGTGTTGTTCACTATTTGTATGAAGAAAAGCTTTGACATTTGCCTTTTGCAGTTTATAACTTCAACCCCCACCTCCCCCCCCCCCCTTCTCTTATTGTCACGGTTTAATTTAAAGTGGTGCCCTGGATTTACCTTTTCAATATATCATTCACCATCTTATATACCTTTATAAGATCACCTCACAATTGCTTCCTTTCAAGACTGAAAAGCCTGATTTTCTCATCTTCCCTCCCAGCCTACTCTTTTTGATGCTAGCGGTCAATCTTGTGGCTCTTCTTTACATCACCAACAGGGTTTGAATGTTTGTTCTGTGTCTTGATAACCAAAACTGGATACAGTATTCAGCAGAACACTATACAGATTAAGGATGAATTTCTTTGAATTGTACTTTATTGTTTTGTCTATATACTTACACATTCTATTTGCTTTGGTACTCTACATTGGAGATGCTAAAGGCCGAGTCTGCCAATACCCTTAAATCTCTCTTACCTTCCCCCTTGGCTATATCAGCACAATTTGCAGACTGCGTTTGTCACCCATTTTATTCTAGCAATAAGTAACACCTTACATATGTGCATAGGAAATGTCATCTACCACCGTCCTGTCCATATAAGGTCTGCTATTCTCATAGACCTAATCAATGCTTCTACTGCAAAAATGTCCATAAAGAGAAAGGCTGTTTGAAAAGTTAGCCAGAGTCTAGAATCCCCCCACCACCTGCATCTAAGAGTAATAACAACACCAGATCTAAAAAATAAATTTCTAATGGGACATGAGCACACGTTTTATGTTTTTCAAATGTGCCTATTAGTTGGTAGTTTTGCCATGTGACACCCACAATATCTCACAATATAACTATCTTTATCTGACCATGGCTTTTGTACAGCACCTTAGTAAAGGTATTGCAACCAACTGGGGAAATCCAATTTGGGATTTGTGAATTGTGGAAGATTAAATACCATTCCTTGATAATGTATCAGGCATGGCTAGATCATCGCCTTCAAATAGGGCTTTAGCAGACGTATAGCCTTGACTGTCTGACATCAAGATCAAGTTGATCACTTGAGAAATATCCTTCCTTTGATGTCTCCAGATTTGGTGTCCATTATATTACACTTGTTCCTGGATGTCAGCAATCTGCTGAAGCCAGACTAACATCAATAAGTTCTGTAAAATTATTCCTCATTGTCGACTGCATTCCCCAAGAACTGCCGGGCTTGATCAAAAAGTGCTTAGAGAATTGACTTTTCATCAGACTCAGCCTCAGCCACGTTGCATTGATGCTCTCGTGTGCATCCATCCCAAACTCATCTAAGATTCTTTAACAGTTATTACCTTCTTCACAATAAGGACCAAACTATGCTCCATAGTAAGCTTTTTGGCTTTTCTGCATTTTGAATGAGAGGATTAGACAAGTGTGATAGAAAGAAAAAGTCAGGATTGTAGCGGTCATGGGGACAATGTGATGGAGGCTGTGGCAGAGGCTAAATAACAACTTTTAAAGTGACCACACTACATTACATAATCCTTACATCCTTGAGAGTCCAACTTCCACTCTCTGTCATGTAGCTCGTTTTGTACAAGTGATGCCTGCAAATTTATCAGTGATGATATCCAGCCTGTGCCTTTCAACATATGGTGCTGCTTTACGATGAACACAAAATGAATACAGATGTGTGCAATCTTTCAGGAGTTCGCTGACACTAACCTACACACAGCTATTACGCTCAATTTTCAGAAGTTACAAGGAATCATAAAAATAAATTAAGAGTTAAAAATATGCTTTGAGGTCACATCATCAGTGTTTTATATTCCTGGAGTATGCTCTTTCTACCATTCCTAAATTTAATTTATCTTAAGAGCATAAGAAATAGGAGCAGGAGTAAGCTATACAGCCCCTCCAGCCTGCTCCGCCATTCAATAAGATCATGGCTGATCTTCTAGCTTAACTCCACTTTCCCGCCCTATCCCCATATCCCTTGATTCCCTTAGTGTCTGAATATCCATCGATTTCAGTCTTGAATATACTCAACAACTGAGCATCCACAGTCCTCTGGGGCAGAGAATTCCAAAGATTCACAACCCTCTGAGTGAAGACATTTTTTTTCATCTCGGTCCTAAATGGCCGACCCCTTGAGACCATGAGTCATCCAATAAGTGAAACCAAAACCTCCATACTTTACATGAAGAGTTATGGCTCCTGTATGGAACATTTATGAGCAAGTTTATTCTATTTCAGATCACTTGAGAAGCAACCTCTGTACCGGGGACAAACATAAATTATGCAAATCAACGGCTACTTCTTCAGAATATTGACTCGGGAGAACAGAATGAAGACACTGGTTTATCAATCACAGGAAGACAAAGAACAGTGTCTCACTTCCTAAATGTAGTGAAAAAGTTATGACTTGCACCTTGCTAATAATTGTGAAAGAAAATGTTTCTCAAAGACTCTGATGACAAAATACACAAAAAAAGCCCCACATTCAGAAAATATGAACATGTCCTGAGGCAAGCTCTTATCCATCAATAACTGGCTGCTTAGTATGAGAGCGCAGTCAGGCACAAACCATGAGCAGATGGTGGATGAAGTGCAGGACATAATATCAGGAGAGGATTCATTGCCTTTGGGGGTGGCTCTAATGTGGGAAACCTCCTCAGCAAAGTGATTATGATAAAAATAAGAGAGTTTTAACACCTACATCGAGTTACATCAAAACTACAGCACAGAAACAGGCCATTTGGCACAACTTGTCTATGCCAGCATTTATGCTACACACGAGCCTCCTCCCTCCCTACTTCATCTAATCATATCAGCATACCCTTCCATTCCTTTCTCCCTCATGTGCTTATCCAGTTTCCCCTTAAATGCATCTATGCTATTTGCCTCAACTACTCCTTGTGGTAGCACATTCCACATTCTTACCACCCTTTAGGTAAAGAAGTTTCTCCTGAATTCCCTATTGGATTTATTAGTGACTACCTTATATTTATGACCTCTAATTTAGGACTCCTCACAAGTGGGAACATTTTCTCTATGTCTACCCTATAAAACCCTTTCATTATCTTAAAGACCTCAATCAGGTCACCCCTCAGCCTTCTCTTTTCTAGATAGAAGAGCCCCAGCCTGTTCAGCCTTTCCTGATAACTATATCCTCTCAGTTCTGGTGTCATCCTTGTGGATCTTTTTTGCACCCTCTCCAATTTATAATATGGAGACCACAACTGTGCGCAATACTCCAAGTGTGGTGTTACCAAGGTTCTATACAAGATCAACATGACACCTGAATACTTTATCAATTTTGCATGCTGTATTATGAGGAATTCTGCAACTGTACTGATTGTACAATTTCAATCCCTCCAAGGCCCATCATCAGCGATGGAGTTGTATACCACTACAATCTTTAACCTCATGGCCTGGCACATCCCTCTATCCTCCATCACCATCAAGCCACAAGATCAACCCTGGCTCATTGCGGAGTGTAAAAGGGTATTCCAGGAGCACAAGTCATGGAATCATCACAATCACCATCACCTGTAAATTCCCCTTCAAGTCACACACCATCCTGAAGGACCCATAGTCTCATTCCTTCATTGTCGCGAGTTAAAATTCTCGAATTCCTTACCTAACCCGCTCATGGGAGCGCAATCACTACAAGGCCTGCAGTGATTCAAGGAGAAGCCCCACTACCGCCTTCTGAGGGCAACTAAGGATGAGCATTAAAAGCAGCCTTGCCAGTGTCACCTACATCCTGAGAATAAATTTTAAAAAGGACATCACCAAACAATGCCAGTCTTGTTACCGTATTAGAATGCTCTAGTAGTCAATGTGCATCAGTTTCCTTCTGTTCAAAAATAATTTGCAGGATGTTTTATCTTCGAAGAAACTCTACTGTAGTTTTATAATTAGCAAAAGTTCTATTTATTACACTCTTATATCTATGTACAAGTTGTATACCTATGATGTGAGATTTTGTGCTATATGCACATACAGGCTATACAAGCCAAAATAAAAGTTATCCATCCATAGGATAATCCAGTTTAAAAGTAGGGCGACTGCCAGTGTAAGCAACTCTCACAAGCTGACAAGTTGTGCAGGTCCCTAGACAGCCATCTGCAAAGTCTATTGTGTTTTATTACAGTCAGCCTTCCACGTACAAACAATCCAAGTTCTTGAAATTGGCAATACATAACTGAATTCAAGACCACAACGTTAGCCCACAGAATAAACTACCAGCGTTAATGTTCTATATACCACACATTCCTGCACACAAATGCATGAAACATCATTGGGGTGAAATTCCTCTTTCATTCAGCAGGGACATAGGAATGTGCTGAGCACAGTTTGGGCAGAAGTTCCAGGCCAGAGGTTTTGTACTGCAAAAGTGCAGCCATTGCAGCCTCTGGGGTTTTCTAACCATGTAGCAGTGGGGGAGCTGAAGGATTGCTCTGCTCCATGATGCGAGCTTCATTAAAGGGCTGAAAAATATGCAAAATGACAGAGTACTCCAGGTCAGATTTTCCAGCTGGTTTAGGCAGGGAATACGCAATCAAGGAGCTTTGTCCTTGAAAGGAGGTGCGTAGAATCATCAGCATGAGGACAGATAGGAGAAAGCACTTCTTGCTTTTCTTAAAGCTATCTGTGCACTGATCTGATAATGTTTTTATTTAGCTTTTCATGTTCTTTTGTATTCAATGATTTTTTTTTGTTTACATTGCACTTTAATTTTGAGTTATTTTGAGCTTTTGGTGGAATAGCACTGCAGAAATGTCATTGCGATATGCAATAGGCCCCACTGGTAAGATGGACACTGCTTTTGAAATTCCTCTTGCTTTCAGGGAGCTGGAGGACAATGAGGATTTCCAAAGGATTCCTCAGAGAGAGAACTGCCTATACCTGAGGCAGTTTACCCAGACCCACCATTAGCTATGTAGGTGGGTGCACAGATCATGCCATACCTCCTCGGGCATGTCATAGGAGACTTGATGAGCAAGGCCATTCTCCAAGTTGGAATTAAGCACTCAAGGTGGCATCTGGTTGTACCAGCAGAAAAGTAGTCTTGAGAGGTTCAAATTTGAAGGAGCACATACACAGTGACAAACTGCATGCCAACCTGGGTATCAATAAGCGTTTGTGCATCATGCAACTATGTTGGGCTAAAATAAGTTAAGGGCCTTGAAAGATGTTCTAAATTGCATCTTGAAGATGTGGCCTCGTAAGTCATGGGTATGCATGAGATGTAAGGTTGCATGAGGGCTTAGCATAGGGAAGGAATGCATGTGGTAAAGGCAACACTATGGGGGAAGGAATCTTTGGGCCAGCAACAAGATACACAGTACTGTTGGGTGCAGTTTCCTTGCCGGATTATTTTAAATGTGCCACCACCTCCTCTGTCTGTTTCCAGGTGGTGTTTGGAGTGTACACAATATTGAGTCTGCTTGCCATCTGTGACGAGGAATTATGTCATTTGTGGAAGGTGCCCTGAAGTGTCAAATTGGGCAACCCTCCTAACATGCACCTTATGCAGCTGCATGTCCATTTAGCCTTCCCTGAAAGAGGGGGTTGGGTACTGTGTTACTCAAATGCAAAGGAGTCTTATATGCTTATGCACTTCCTAAGTCTAGTTCTTATTTCATCATAAGTAATTTTTACATGGTGCATTTGAAGTGCATCATGTAAAGATCACTTCTACAATACGTGCCATTGCTAAGCCCCCATTATCTACATTATTTCCCTCAAAATGATTGTTGAATGATAATTGTAATTGCCTTAAAATTGTTTTCCCAGTGATCGAGAAGTTCAGAACCAATTGGAAGATGCTAACAAGTGTTCCTGAATCAGCCTTAAAGTTCAAAGTTTGTTGTCAGACCATCCATTCAATTGTCATCATTTGTTTCAGTCAAAACTGGATCTAAACAAATTCCTTAAATAAAGGAAAAAGTCGGTATAGGCACTGGTCAGTATAGGAGCAGGATCAAGGAATTAATTGGCAACCATTACCTCAAAGATGTATATTTGCATAAACCCATCAGAAAATGCCATGGAAAGATTTTATGCCTCATTAAAGCACAAAGACCTGACTATCTCTTTTTCATTATAGCCTATGTAACCAGGCACCCGACATACTGAAAACTGTGTAAAAAAGATAAACACTGCTCCTGTGGCCACAGTCAACAGTTGCTCATCTGGTACGTTATTGGGAAATCTTGTACAGTCTTTGGCAAATGATGGTTTACACTTGAAGGGGAATATTTTGTTCTGTGTGTGTGGCTGTTGCTATTTAGAAAAAACATCTCACCCTAGCCTGAAATGTTGAGACTGGGTTAAATTGAAGTATTTAATGAATTAACCTAAACTGACCCAATTTGGTCTCTGCTGACTGAATTTGCACAAGAGGACAGAAAACAATAGACCTTCTTTCAGTAAGATTGGTTTATACTTACTCGTGCTCCTTTTGTGTTCTGTGGGAAAAAATATAAAAATGTTGAATCTGTTCAGGACTTAATTTCTAATTCCTCCTGATTGAAAATCCCCCCAAATAAAATAGAATTAACAAATCTCTTATCTAACCACACAAAATTAAACTGGATATTATCAATCAAGTTGTCATTTGTCAGACCTTGGGTGGATTACAGAATGATGCACTGCACTGGATCCAACTCCATAGGCTTCCAGTGAAATTTAAGTACTATTATTACCATGTACTGTCATTTGATCTTCCCATAGTACTGAGGGTGTTTATGAAATCCCTCTTAAATGGTAGCAAGCTATCTATGTCTATGGGAAACATTTGCAAATTGCAAAACTGATATATCAGCACCATTTCTTATTAAATTAGCTAAATTTATAACTATGCTGCAGATTTCTCACCAGCATGGTAGGAAGCATTTCCTCTCCTCTCATAAGGCTTTGATAACCTTATCACTGAAGCTAGCAGTAAAATTATTCTGGTTTACGATAACTCATGAAGGGACCAATCTTGTTGACAAAATAAATTAGATCATCGGGTTCCAGCTAAAAAGTTACCTGAAAAGAAACAAGCGTTTGTCTGGTTTTCTGGCATGAGAAGTTCAGCTATGGGTAGGTAATCATATGTTTATAAACGCAAAATAATCTGGATGCTGGAAATCACAAATATAAACAAAATGCTAGAAACACTCAACAGGTCAGGCAGCATCTGTGGAGAGAGAGAAACAGAGTTAATGTTTCAGTTCAATGACCTTTCATCAAAACTGGAAGATGTTAGAGGTGAACGGCTTTTAAGCAAGTGCAGCATCAGGAAAATGGGGGTGGGCGGGGGGGGGGGGGGGCAGGAAAAGAGCAACAGGAAGAGGTCTGTGATAGGGTGGAGGGCAGGAGTACTTAAATGATAAAAGTGATGATGGTGCAAGGCAAAGTGAGGTGATAATGAGACAAGTATAGAAACAAAAGATGGATCCAGAGGAGGTGCAAATGGTTACAGCAGAAAAGCAATGGAGGAAGGAAGCATGGAAAATCAGGCAAAGAGAAGTCTCCCATGGCCCAGGAATGTGGACAAATAGACCTCAGGTGTGTGGACCACCCTGCTGGCCGTGTACCGACAGGGGATCCCCACCCCAAGTACCAGCCCACACCTCCTCCACTTCCAGTGGCCTTGGACAGCCATTCTCCATTACCACCACCTGCTGTCTGAGAGAAAATGGGACTGGTGGTTAAGGTTTAAAGTTGTTAAACTCAATGTTAATGTCAGAAGGCTGTAAAGTGCCTGGTAGAAGGATGAGCTGCTGTTCCTCGAGCTTGCGTTGAGCCTCATTGGAACAGTGCAGGAGGCCAAGGTCAGAGAGGTCTGAGTGGGATGGAGAATTAAAGTGACAAGCAACCAGAAGCTCAGGGTCATGCACCACTCCTCCCAACATAGCCAGACAGCAGACCCTGTTGCAGTGTGCTTGCTGCCTGTTGCGGTTTGTGCCCCTCCTCTGCCGACTATGCTCCTCAGCCACATTCTCCTCTTCCTCTTCCTGTTTTATTACAATATACCCACAATGGCAGCTACACCCATGCTCTTGGGCAGAAAACTCATCTGTGTTATTCACTTTGTTCACTGCTGTGGTGCAGGTGTGGCCTGGGTAAAGCACTCAGTTCTTGAATTGACTGTGCAGCTGTGGAATGCACCATAAGTTTATTATTAATGACCTTAAAAGATCTTAACCAGCAAAAACAGATTTTTTTTTGCTTCATGTTTCTTAATCCATTTTTGGAGGGGTGGGAATCTTCAGAAAAGCACTAAACATGGATCTATAATCCATGGGCATCACACCACTTTTTACACGTTACTTTTTTGCTAAAATTAGGATT
Source organism: Heptranchias perlo (assembly GCF_035084215.1). Lineage (NCBI taxonomy): Eukaryota > Metazoa > Chordata > Chondrichthyes > Hexanchiformes > Hexanchidae > Heptranchias > Heptranchias perlo. Next base: position 114,157,098 of record NC_090326.1, on the reverse strand, counting down.
TTTTTCATCAGTTCCTGTGCAAATGAAATGGTTAAACTTTACTAATAATTGTTTTACCTCCCTTGTAGTCATGAATAGTTTTTATATGTTATAGTATACTTGAAATGTCATTTTTAAACCAATGTACCAACATCATGCTCCAGGTGACAGAGGAAATGAACTATTGACACTACAGCACTTGTATTGGCAGTGACTGCTAAACATCGATCCGAATCAAAGCTCCCATCAGTACAGGGCCAGTACTACAGTTAATGGCTGGCAATTTGATGTTTATATCCACATTTCTTCCCTAATTTCCTCGCCCTCTTTCCTATTTTCTTGAAGGCAGTAAGTGAGTGAATATGATCCCTCAAATTCCAGTCCATCCCCAAGTGCTCCATTCTCGAGATGGGACTCTAGATAATATCAGCAGGATATTTGACTTTGAGAAACATTACAGGCAAGTCCAGTCCTGTCTTGACCCAATAACCTTGCTCACTCACTTTCCAACATCGGATAGTAATCAGGAGTGGGAACACTGATTGATCTTTCCTCCTTAGCTCAGGAGTGCTGAGGCCAATTGAAACAAAGCCTTCATTACCCTGGCAGAGATTAGTTAATCAGCATAGGCCAGGGATCAAAGCTGGAACCTTCCTGTCGATATGGCTCAGTACTGGACTATATGGTGCATTTACCCAGCTGCATCCATATATTCAATCTGCAAATATTAAAGATCTAATTATTCCTAAAATAATTCATTTAATAAGTACTTGCACATCCATATGTAAAGTGAAATAATTTTTTTTATTGTAAAGAGCCAGATGACATTTAAAGTTTATTTCCATATTAGGTACACACATAAGCACAGGCTTTCCCATTTAAAAAGGCTTTAAATATACATATCAGACGGGGCTACACGTCCACGGCTCAATTGCAAGCCTTTTAAACCTCCGATGCAGTGCTTGGTTCAGTCCCACCTTTCCAACACATCTGCTGTTTTACCACTGCCATTTACACCCAGATTCTACTGCTGATCCCTCACCCAGTGCCATTGGCGATCTTGCCTCCAATGTTGCTGCTAATCTCGCCCTCAATGCTGGTGTCACTTCCACACTCCATGTTCCTGCGCTGCATCCAATGCTTCGACATCCTTGCTGTATTATGACATCCAGAATTCTACACAGTACAGACCCATTATAACTGGGATTTGTGTCCTATCCCTCTGGCTATACATCCGAAGATCCAGTTAGCTTTCTTTACTTTTGCCATACACTTTGCTGTTGGTTTCAATGAGCTATCTACCAACTATCCCAGATGCATCTCCTGGGTTGTGTCCTGTAGCAAGCAGCCATTTAGTCTATAGTCTCACTATTTTCCTTTTCTAGTCTCATAATCTTGCATTTATCCACGTTAAATGGCACTCACCAGCCCACCTTCCCAACCTCTCCAAATTCCTTTGTACTTGTGTGCCTCTTTCCTATTGTTTAAACTTTTCCTCAATTTGATGTCATCAGCAAACTCGAACAACAATCATTAGTGCCCCAGGACTAATCTCTGTGGTACCCTGATACTGACCCATTGTCATGTCCACAGCTCAATTCACAACCACCTTTTGCTTCCACAGGTTAAGTCAATTTGCAATCCACCTCAGAAACTTGCCTCCTATTCCACGCCTTTAAGTTCTGTCAGTTGTGTTCTATGTGTGAGCACTCCCTCACGCAACCCATTGTGCAGTGCGAGCTCAGTCAGATTAAATAATTAATGAAATTGCTGAATTTCACACAGAAATGGCAGTGCAAAGTGCAGTCAGCAGTTAATGCTCATAACTCACTGTCCCACTGAACTTCATGTGATCAGAAATTTCTATCCCATGTAGACAGAAATTGGCACAATGTGGCATGTCGAGACACAGAGTAATACAGCAAAAGACGGAAATGCATACAGACAGGCTCAGCTCTAACACCTCAAATTCACTTAAACTTTTTTTGCACTGTATGTATGAAATATGTATATATGGCACAGACCTCACAATTAAAAATAAGTACACAAAGCATTGTAGGGGTCCGTGAGTCGAGCCCTTGAACAAGTCATTGCATGGGATATAGTCCCTGACCAAAGTTAGTGATGTAAATTAATAGAAAACAACCAAACAATATATAGATAACCAATGGAAATCTCAAAAATTAATAGAACGCAAGGACTGCTAGCTTGGTTCTCCTTGGAAAGTTCTAAACCCACTAAGCATGCAGGAATACTCATCTATTAAAGTGGTTTTCCTGGGTTGGGCAGCTCTGGATTGGCTCACATGTCAGTCTGAAGTGCCAGAGCCCATTAAAGTGAATGGAGGTGCTCTCGGATACACATAGCCCCGTCCTGTAATTGACCACCAGAGTGGCTCAGGAGAAAGGTAACTTCAAAAATGAACAGCATTTTACAGTGGATAAGAAATGTTTTTACTCGTACATTTTCTTAAATAGGTGGAAGGATCATTTTGAACCCACCAGTCAGGTATCTGACACATACAGAAACCCATTATCATACTTAGGAGTCTCCAAACCCATCTACTGAGAAACCAACACAGGTAGAGTTTCTATTTACATAGAATTACCTAGATGACATAGAATGTACTGCATAGAAACAGGCCATTCGGCCCAACAAATCCATGCTGGTGTTTATACTTCACACGAGCCTCCAGCCACCCTTCTTCATTTAACCTCATCAACATATCCTTCTATTCCTTTCTTCCTCATGTGTTTATCTAGCCTCCCCTTAAATGCATCTATGCTAATTGCCTCAACTACTCCTCTAATAGCGAGTTCCACATTCTAACCACTCTCTGCATAAAGAAGTTTCTCCTGAATTCCCTATTGGATTTATTAGTGACTATCTTATATTTATGGCCCCTAGCTCTGGTCTCCCCCGCAAGCGGAGACATTTTCTCTACGTCTACCCTATCAAACCTTTTCATAATCTTAAAGACCTCTATCAGGTCACCCCTCAGCCTTCTCTTTTCTAGAGAAAAACGCCTCAGTCTGTTCAGCATTTCCTGATAGGTATAACCTCTCAGTTCTGGTATCATCCTAGTAAATCTTTTTTGCACCTTCTCCAGTGCCTCTATATCCTTTTTATAATATGGAGGCCAGATCTGTGCTCAGTGTGCCAAGTGTGGTCAAACCGAGGTTCTTTACAAGTTATAGAACTTGCAGTCATTATATGGGATTCAATAGCCAGAGGTCTTTAAGGCGTTTCTGCAACCGTCGATGTGAGTCCTGCATGGTGTGCTGCCTCCCTGGTCCCAGAGTAAAGGACATCACAGAGAGGGTGCATTTTGAGGGGGGAAGGAGACCAGTCAGAAGTCGTGGTCCATGTGGGAAGCAATAACATTGAAGGACAAGGTTCAAGGAACTGCAGTCAGAGTTTCAGGAGCTAGGGAGGAAGTTAAAAAGCAGGACCTCAAAGGTAGTAATCTCTGGATTACTCCCAATGCCATGCGCTAGTGAGTATAGGAATAATAGGATAAGTCAGGTTAATGCGTGGCAGGAGAAATGGTGCAGGAGGAAGGGCTTCAGATTCCTGGGGCATTGGGACCAGTTCTGGGGCAGGAGTGATCTGTTCAAGATGGACGGGTTGCACCTCAACAGAGCTGGGACCAATGTCCTCGCGGGGAGGTTAACTAGTGCCGTGGGGGAGGGTTTAAACTAATTTGGCAGGGGGATGGGCACCAGGATGAAACATCAGTGAGGAGAAGCAAGGTGCACAGAGGACTGGGAAGGACAAGTAGCACGAGAGTAAAGAATAGTTCAGAAATAGGAGGGATCATTCAGGAAGCAAATGTAAGGCAACCTAAAATGAGTTTAGAGTGCATGTGCATAAATGCATGTAGCATGGTAAATAAGGTTGGTGAGCTGAAGGCTCAAATTGCCACATGGGACTATGATATAGTGGCAATAATAGAGACCTGGCTCAAAGAAGGGGAGGATTGGGTACTTAATATTCCTGGTTACAAGGTATACAGGAAAGATAGGGATGGAAAGAAAGGGGTGGGGGGTTGGCAGCATTGATCAAAGAAACTATAATAGCACTGGAAAGGGATGATGTAGATGAGGGGTCAAAGACAGAATCTATTTGGTTAGAATTAAGGAACAATAGAGGAGCTATTATGCTACTGGGTGTATAGTATAGGCCATCAAATAGTGGGAAGGAGATAGAGGAGAACGTTTACAGGCAAATTACAGAAAAATGCAAGAACAATTGAGCAGTGATAAAGGGGGATTTCAATTATCCCAATACTGACTGGGACAGGAACAGTGTAAAGGGTAAAGAGGAGGAGGAATTCCTGAAATATGTTCGAGAACTTTCTGGAACAGTGGGGGAAAAATTGGATAGGGCCTGTTTTTGGGCGTGGGTAGCACGATCCACTATTACCCCGCGCCCAATGGCCCCCGTGCAGCCAGGACGAGACTTTTGTGAGATCTGAGGACTTACCTGCAATCTGGATTGGAAATCAGCGTTGAGTGAGGATTCCATGCAATTCACACTTGCCACCAGCAGGGGGTGCTCCAATCTCTTAAAGGCAGGCTGTCTGTTAGAAATCTCTTAAAGGTAGCTGGTACCTGTTATTTGCTGAAAATAACAGTGTGCTACCTGCACAGCGTCTGAACGGAGATCAGACATCGCACATGTAAAACACAGATGCAGGTCCCATCCCTATATTTACAAACTGATGAGTTATGTTAAAACATTGAATAAAGGTTGCGCACCACTAAATCCCACATCCTCCAATCTGCATGCCAGATCTCACCAATCTGCCGATCTGAGTTTGTACCAGGCCTGCAAAAGTGCATGCACTAAGGTTCTCCGCTGATGCACCAGAGGTCTTGGTGCAAGAGGTAGACAGAAGGAGGGACATCCTATATCCGCAAGGGGTGGGGGGTTGGGGCAAGGGGTGGGGGGTTGGGGCAAGAGGCCCTCCAGACATATACTCAAAAGGCAGTGGGAGGCAGCAGGGAACAAAGTCAATGCTAGGCACACAGCATCATGAACATGGATGCAGAGAAGGAAAAAGTTCAATGCTTTGACAAGAGTGGTCAAGGTAAGTGAGGTCAACTGTCAAGTTTTTTTTTTATTCGTTCGTGGGATGTGGGCGTCACTGGCAAGGCCAGCATTTATTGCCCATCCCTAATTGCCCTTGAGAAGGTGGTGGCGAGCCGCCTTCTTGAACTGCTGCAGTCCGTGTGGTGAAGGTTCTCTCACAGTGCTGTTAGGTAGGGAGTTCCAGGATTTTGACCCAGCGACGATGAAGGAACGGCGATATATTTCCAAGTCGGGATGGTGTGTGACTTGGAGGGGAACGTGCAGGTGGTGTTGTTCCCATGTGCCTGCTGCCCTTGTTCTTCTAGGTGGTAGAGGGCGCGGGTTTGGGAGGTGCTGTCGAAAAGCCTTGGCAAGTTGCTGCAGTGCGTCCTGCGGATGGTACACACTGCAGCCACGGTGCACAGGTGATCAAGGGAGTGACTGTTTAAGGTGGTGGATGAGGTGCCAATCAAGCAGGTTGCTTTGTTCTGTATGGTGTTGAGCTTCTTGAGTGTTGTTGGAGCTGCACTCATCCAGGCAGGTGGAGAGTATTCCATCACACTCCTGACTTGTGCCTTGTAGATGGTGGAAAAGTTTTGGGAAGTCAGGAGATGAGTCACTCACTGCAGAATACCCAGCCTCTGACCTGTTCTTGTAGCCACAGTATTTATGTGGCAGGTCCAGTTAAGTTTCTGGTTAATGGTGACCCCCAGGATGTTGATGGTGGGGGATTCGGCGATGGTAATGCCGTTGAACGTCAAGGGGAGGTGGTTAGACTCTCTTTTGTTGGAGATGGTCATTGTCTGGCACTTGTCTGGCACGAATGTTACTTGCCACTTATCAGCCCAAGCCTGGATGTTGTCCAGGTCTTGCTGCATGTGGGCTCGGACTGCTTCATTATCTGAGGGGTTGCGAATGGAACTGAACACTGTGCAGTCATCAGCGAACATCCCCATTTCTGACCTTATGATGGAGGAAAGGTCATTGATGAAGCAACTGAAGATGGTTGGGCCCAGGACATTGCCCTGAGGGACTCCTGCAGCAATGTCCTGGGGCTGAGATGATTGGCCTCCAACAACCACTACCATCTTCCTTTGTAAGGAATCTTACAACACCAGGTTATAGTCCAACAGTTTTATTTGAAAATCATTTTATTTGATTTTCAAATAAAACTGTTGGACTATAACCTGGTGTTGTAAGATTCCTTACATTTGTCCACCCCATTCCATCACCGGCATCTCCACATCATCTTCCTTTGTGCTAGGTATGACTCCAGCCACTGGAGAGTTTTCCCCCTGATTCCCATTGACTTCAATTTTACTAGGGCTCCTTGGTGTCAGACTGTTGCCTTGATGTCAAGGGCAGTCACTCTCACCTCACCTCTGGAATTCAGCTCTTTTGTCCATGTTTGGACCAAGGCTGTAATGAGGTCTGGAGCCGAGTGGTCCTGGCGAAACCCAAACTGAGCATCGGTGAGCAGGTTATTGGTGAGTAAGTGCCGCTTGATCGCACTGTCGACGACACCTTCCATCACTTTGCTGATGATTGAGAGTAGACTGATGGGGCAGTGATTGGCCAGTTTGGATTTGTCCTGCTTTTTGTGGACAGGACATACCTGGGCAATTTTCCACATTGTCGGGTAGATGCCAGTGTTGTAGCTGTACTGGAACAGCTTGGCTAGAGGCGCATCTAGTTATGGAGCACAAGTCTTCAGCACTACAGCTGGGATGTTGTTGGGGCCCATAGCCTTTGCTGTATCCAGTGCACTCAGCCATTTCTTGATATCACGTGGAGTGAATCGAATTGGCTGAAGACTGGCTTCCGTGATGGTGGGGATATCGGGAGGAGGCAGAGATGGATCATCCACTCGGCACTTCTGGCTGAAGATGGTTGCAAACGCTTCAGCCTTGTCTTTTGCTCTCACGTGCTGGACACTGGCATCATTGAGGATGGGGATGTTCACAGAGCCTCCTCCTCCCGTTAGTTGTTTAATTGTCCACCACCATTCACAACTGGATGTGGCAGGACTGCAGAGCTTTGATCTGATCCGTTGGTTGTTGAATCACTTAGCTCTGTCTATAGCATGTTGCTTCCGCTGTTTAGCATGCATGTAGTCCTGAGTTGTAGCTTCACCAGGTTAGCACCTCATTTTTAGGTACGCCTGGTGCTGCTCCTGGCATGCTCTTCTACACTCCTCATTGAACCAGGGTTGATCCCCTGGCTTGTTGGTAATGGTAGAGTGAGGAATATGCTGGGCCATGAGGTTACAGATTGTGCTGGAATACAAATCTGCTGCTGGTGATGGCCCACAGTGCCTCATGGATGCCCAGTTTTGAGCTGCTAGATCTGATGTGAATCTATCCCATTTAGCACGGTGGTAGTGCCACACAACATTGTTGGATGATGTCCTCAGTGCGAAGACGGGACTTCGTCTCCACGAGGACTGTGTGGTGGTCACTCCTACCAATACTGTCATGGACAGGTGCATCTGCGACAGGTAGATTGGTGAGGACGAGGTCAAGTAGGTTTTTCCCACGTGTTGGTTTGCTCACCACCTGCCGCAGGCCCAGTCTGGCAGCTATGTCCTTCAGGACTCGGCCAACTCGGTCAGTAGTGGTGCTACCGAGCCACTCTTGGTGATGGACATTGAAGTCCCCCACCCAGAGTACATTCTGTGCCCTTGCTACCCTCAGTGCTTCCTCCAAGTGGTGCTCAACATGGAGGAGGACTGATTCATCAGCTGAGGGAGGACGGTAGGTGGTAATCAGCAGGAGGTTTCCTTGCCCATATTTGACCTGGTGCCATGAGATTTCATGGGGTCCGGAGTCAATGTTGAGGACTCCCAGGGCCACTCCTTCCTAACTGTATATCACTATACCGCCACCTCTGGTCGGTCTGTCCTGCCGGTGGGACAGGACATACCCAGGGATGGTGATGGAAGAGTCTGGGACGTTGGCTGAAAGGTATGATTCTGTGAGCATGGCTATGTTGCTTGACTGGTCTGTGGGACAGCTCTCCCAATTTTGGCACAAGTCCCTAGATGTTAGGCTTTGCAGGGTCGAACTGGGCTTGGTTTGCCTTTGTTGTGTCTGGTGCCGGGTGGTCCGTCCGGTTTTATTCTTATTATGACTTTTCGTAGTGAGATTGTACAACTGAGTGCCTTGCCATTTCAGAGGGCAATTAAGAATCAACCACATTGCTGTGGGTCTGGAGTCACATATAGGCCAGACCGGGTAAGGGCGGCAGGTTTCCTTCCCTAAAGGACATTAGTGAACCAGATGGGTTTTTACTACAATCCGGTATTTTCATGGCCATCATTACTGATACTAGTATTTTAATTCCAGATTTTATTTAATTAGTTGAATTTAAATTCCCCAGCTGCCATGGCTGGATTTGAACTCATGACTCTGGATTATTAGTCCAGGCCTACTGGATTAGTTAGTCCAGTAACATAACCACTATGCTACCGTACCCAAGTGTCGTCTCTTACCAACTACACCACTAGCCGCATCCACTGCTCCACACACTACACCCCCCATCACCCACTTACCAACAAACTCTTTCCATCAGTACTCAACTCTTCCAATCAGATGCTTCCTCTCATCCTCACACATTACCACTGTTGCAAGCCGCATACCCACAACTCACAGGCCACACACACTGGCAGCTATTCAACCATAACAGGCACATCACCCAGACACACGTCCCTCTTTCTTTCAAGAGAAGGCAGCGCATATCAGGAGGCAGCAAGTGGCAGTGGCATTCAGCCCCTCGAGCCTGTTCCACCATTCAATGAGATTATGGTGGACCTGTGACCTAACTCCATATAACCGCCTTAGCCCCATATCCCTTAATACCCTTGGTTCACAAAAATCTATCAATCTCAGATTTAGAATTCACAATTGAGCTAGCATCAACGGCCGTTTGTAGAAGAGTATTCCAAACTTCTCCCACCCTTTGTGCGTAGAAGCATTTCCTAACTTCACCCCTGCACGTCCTGGCTCTAAATGTTAGGCTATGTCCCCTTGTCCTAGTATTCAAGTATAGGAGACCTCCAAAAACAGTTACAAATGTCTCCCCAACCAGAAGCAATAATCCAGCCACCAAGCTGTAAATCCTGCATGGTCCCTTTAATTAGCGCTGGTGGGGGGTCCTCCAGGCAATCTAAGACATGTTCAGATGGTCGGGGTTAAGACTGTGCGTTGAGTTGAGCGTTAAGTCCTAAAATGGTGTCCATCACCTAAAATCAGGGTTGCACATTGATTGTATCCATTTTCTCCTTTACATGCTTCCGGTGTTCGTTATCTGTGCCCGCGCTAACTCCTGTACTAAGATAGAGTCCGCCGCACGGCATGCTGGAAACATGTGTGCGCAGCCAAGACGCCATCTTGGCAATTCGGGAGGCTGCGTAGCGCTGAAATAACGAGCGCTACACGGCCCAATTTAGCGGCCAGTGTGTTTCCAGCCCAACTAGGAAGGAAACACTGCTGGATCTAGTTCTGGGGAATGAAGTGGGGCAGGTGGAGCATGTTTCAGTGGGGGAGCATTTGGAGAACAGTGATCATAATATCATTAAGTTTAGAATCGTTATGGAAAAGGACAAGGAATAATCAAGTGTGAAAATGCTTAACTGGAGGAGGGCAAATTTCAGTGAATTAAAAAGGGATCTTGCCCAGGTGGATTGAAATCAAAAATTGGTAGGCAAAACTGTACTTAAACAATGGGAGGCCTTCAAGGAGGGGTTGGTTCGGGTACACAGTAGACACATCCCTATGAGGGGGAAAGGAAGGGCATCCAAAGCTGGAGCTCCCTGGATGACTAAAGATATAGAGATTAAAATGAAACAGAAAAAGGAGGCTTATGATAAATGTAAGGTTCATAATACAAATTAAAACCAGGCTGAATACAGAAAGTACAGAAGAGATCTATAAAAGAGAATAAGAGGGGCAAAGAGAGAGTATGAGAATAGATTAGTGGCTAACATAAAAGGGAACCCAAAAGTCTTTTATAAACATATAAATAGTAAAAGAGTAGTCACAGGAAGCATGGGACTGCTTAGGGACAATAAAGGAGACTTCCTGTGGAGGCAGAGGGCAAGGCTGAGGCACTAAATGAATACTTCACATCCGCCTTCACTAGAGAAGAGGTTGCTGCCATTATAGCAGTAAAGGAGGAGGTAGTAGCGATATTGGATAGGATAAAAATAGATAAAGAGGAGGTACTTAAACGGTTGGCAGCACTCAAAGTAGAAAAGTCACCCAGTCCAGATGGGATGCATCCTAGGTTACTGAGAAAAGTAAGGGTGGAAATTGCGGAGACTCTGGCCACAATCTTTCAATCCTCCTTAGATATGGGGATGGTGCCGGAGGACTGGAGGATTGAAAATGTTGCACCCCTGTTCAAAAAAGAGGAGAGGGATAAACCCGGTGATTACAGGCCAGTCAGCCTAATGTCGGTGGTGGGGAAATTTTTAGAGACAATAATCCGGGACTAAAAATAATTGACACTTGGAAAAGTTAATTAGCCACGTTGGCAGATTAATCAATAACAGTGACCTGGAGCAGATCTGCCTGGTTAAAGTATCAGGTTATTGAGCCTGCCATGGAGGTTCCAATCTTCCATCACCAGGCAAATCATCCTGGTTCAACCCCAAAGAGACCCTGCTTACCTTCCCCCAAGGAGGATATTTACTAATTGCTCGAACTATATATATAATCAGCTTCATCTACATTCTCTGTTTGATCTTCCTTACCATCACCCTCCCTCCCAAAAAAATTTCCAATGCTCATAAGCATAACAATAAAACAAAAGAGATCATGTATAATATTTGCAAGAAAATATGACCATTGTCCTTAAGCACCTTAGATAAAACTTTGTAAAACTTTACTTTCATAAATATAGGCAGGTCATTTAAACCATCTGATGAGGTCACCATTAACATTCCATGCAGCAGATTATGCTGCTTTTGTCAATTTATGCTTATATTAGCACTTGGACGATTAATGTGCTTTGGCAAAATTGTCACTGTTTGTTTAAAATTCCCTTTGTTCCACATTTCAGAAACCAGAGCATTGCATTACCATTGAGGGTTCACTTATTTTGTATTCTACAGCTCACCCATACAAGAAAATGCAATTGCATGTTTAAATAGTACCAGCATCTTTGTAAATGGAAATCTCCAGATAGCTGATATGTCACAGCAATAATTGAGCATTTGTCACAGCGGCAAAAATTGGACTTGAAACCTTGGTGCCTGGATGCAGAGCAAGGGAAATAATAAAAGCCATTGCATTTGTTAGCTATTGACCACAGCAATTGACTGGTTATCCTTCACACATTTTTAAATTAAGAAACCAAGGTGAAAGACAAAGGCCCATAGGGCACAACACCATCAAGATTGAAACAAGTAAAAGAAAAAGTGAGATAAATCATCACATAAATTCAAGTTACCAAGATACCAACTTTGGTTGTAAAAGCCTGAATATTGTAGCAATGTAGAAAGACTGAAGGAGCTTAAGCGTTCCACAGTTTTGGGAAGGAATTAGTTAGTCTTCATGCCAGTGAGGAGGAAGGTCCTGCATATTTGGAGTTTGGAAGGAACAGAGAGAAAAGTTCAGGGAAACACTGACCTTTGTAGCATCAATAAAATAGAGAAAGAAGGCTACAGGTGAGAGAGGGATTGCCTATCAGAACACAGGGGCTCTCTTGTTTCATGTCCAGGAGCACGAGAAATGTGACAGAAGAGGCACTCCAGAGATGGAGCCATATTCAAGTCATGAGGTCTTGGGGTTATAGTTAGGATTTGTTGAGAGGGAAGAAGTGTTTGGCATGAAAACATAGAATTAAAATAGATTCCAGAATTACTCCTCAACTTACCTCAACAGATTGTAAACAATTTTACAACACCAAGTTATAATCCAGCAATTTTATTTTAAATTCACAAGCCTCCGAAAGCTTGTGAATTTAAAATAAAATTGTTGGACTATAACTTGGTGTTGTAAAATTGTTTACAATTGTCAACCCCAGTCCATCCGGTACCGGCATCTCCACATCATACCTCAACAGAGTAATCACCATGAATGGTCCATTCATTTTTAAGCTCAAATCAAACAAGCAAAGACATGTATGATCATTGTTAATCATGCATGTCTTTCATTCCATGTTTGAAGTACTTTATTATATCTTACAAGAAAACTAATATAAGTTGTACGTCTATAAATAAAAGGAAGAATATAACAACAACTTAAATTTATACAGCGTCTGTAACATAGAAAAACGTCACAAAGACACAAGGAAAAAATGAACGCTAAACTAAAGAAGGAGATATCCGGGTGACCAAAAGCTTGGTTAAAGAGGTGAGATTCAAGGAGGGTCAAATAAGGAGAGGGAGGTAGACAGATGGTAGGGCATAGGGAGAGAATTGGAGAGCATGGCGTCTAGATGGCTGAGACATGCCCACCAAAGATGGGCAAAGGGAGGGAGAGATGCACAAGAGGCCAGAGTCAGAGGAAGAGATTTCTGGTGGTGGGCATGTAGGGCTGGAGGAGGTTGCAGAGTTAAGGAAGCCCATGAAAGGATTTGAACACAAAGATGAGAATCTGTAGCTCTTGAGGGACCATGAGCCAATATAGCTAAGCAAGAACAAGAGTGATGGATGAGCAGGACTTGATGCAAGATAGGATACGGGCAGAATAGTTTTGCATAAGATGAAGTTTACAGAGCATGGAGGTTGTCAGGCTACAAGAGCATTTGAATAGTTGGATCTGGATGTGAAAAATGTATATACGAGAGTTTCAGCAGCAGACAGGCTGAGGCAGGGGTGGTGGCAGGCTATGTTATGGAAGTGGAAGTAAGCGGACTTTGTGATGGAGGGGATATGGGGTAAGTAACACAGCTTAGGGGAGGATGCAAAAGGAAGTGTGGTTGTAAGGAGGTAGGGGGATATGGGCGATGAGAGATACAAGGAAGTGGTCGGAAATGTCTGTGATCGAGACCATGAGACTAGAGAGGCCACGTGAGTTGGCAAGTTCGAGGAAATTGGCCATGAATGTGGATAGAAGAGTTTGTTTGGAGGGTGAGGTTAAGGAGGGCAGTTAAATCAGAGGAGACAGGAATGGTGAGTTAAGATGGAGATTACAATCATTGAGGATGAGGAGTCGCAGTGCAAAGGCTGAGGGAGCAAAGTAGGGAAGAACTCTTGGTGAGAAACCCCGGATGTGGGGGGTGGGGGGGCGGTGTGGAGAACGTGAATTTTAAAGGAGAAGCAAGAGGGATGGAACAAGGTGAAATGTTCAAAGGAGGAGAAGTGGCTGGAGAAGTAGGAGAAGAGACCAAGTTGCGATTTGACAAGCCACGCCACTACCGCAGCAGTTTGGGCAGGCCGGTGATGAAAAGTATAGCCAGGCAGGAAGGCTTCAGTAAGCGACAAGGTATCGCCTCCCGCAAGCCAAGTTTCAGTCAAAGCCAGCATGTCAATGCAATCATTAACAATGACATTGAGGATGTGGAGTGAAGAGATGTTCTGGAGGGAAATGCGGAGAGGGATGATGATTGATCAGTTGGGGATAGTGGTGGGTGGGGTGCTGGGATTGGAATGAGGTTGGCGAGGTTAGGCCCAGTGAGCGTGATGGAAACACTAGCAAGAGGAGGATGGGACAGTTGGAGTTTCTGCTTGTAAGGAGGAAGCGACGGGTGCTTCGATAGGCCCCTCGAAGAATGCAAGAGAGTTCCAGAGGGTGGCTGTGGGTTTATTCAAGGGGTATTAAAGCCTTGAACACCAGCAGGAGAGTAGGAAGGCAGAGCAGTAGTGAAAGGTTTTGGGCAGGGATTGGGTGAAAAGTACTCAAGGGGGAAGAAATGAAAAGTGGCATGACTGGGCGACAGGAAGGGGGGAGACAGGAGAGAAGGGCCTGCGAGGGGCCGAGACAAAAAAAGGAGATAGAATTAATGGGGCACGTCCGAAGCGGCAGCCAAAATGCTCATTCAAATTCTTACAAGGAATTCGGATCACTTAGGCATTAGGAGAGACATGTCCTGGTCGTAAACAGAGGACCACCCCCCTTACTCCAGGTGCCTTGTATCTGATGGATCAAAAATTGTTACACTCAGTACAGGCCGTACCCTAACGTTACAATAAAATGTTACATTATTTAATTAACCAACTGTCAGCCCACAGGTGCAAAACCTCACTGCATCAACAACCTCACCAAGTGCTAAAGCATTCCACAAAGCAAAGCTCACAAATTCAACAGAAGTTGTCCTTTTTTTAGTGAGTCTCCCTCTGCGGGTTCAGTGGGTAAAGGCAACAATCCCTGGTCTGTGCTGTTTCCCTGATGATTTAGTCACTTAACGGTTATGGTGCACACAAGCGACTATCCTTTCCTGATGCAGATTCTATTTGCTTGGATTCTTGCACGCTGCCTGACGGCACAATGAAACACAATATTTCATCTTTTAAGATCCCAGCATCAGCCTTCCTCAGTGGCTGGTCTAAGTTACACTGTCAAAGGCAAAATGAGGAGTTTGAAGAATAAGTGGGGCCAGGAGTTTGCTGACTTGAATTTGGAGAGAGCTAGAAGGTCTTGATTTCCTTCAAGTTCATTAAACTCCACAAATATTCATGTAAAGCTGTAAGAACGGGCATCTATTTTTACACACCTTGACATGACTATGGCCTCCGTAATTTCATCATTCTTTAAAGAATAAGGATTCTTGTCAGCAGGGACTCCTGTTAAATTTGCTATATCACAAAAAAATGTTTTCAAAACTTAGCTTCTTTAATTCTGCCATGGTACATAAAGAATTTAAAGCCCAACTCAGTCCAGTGTTGCAACAGTTATTTTGCCTGATGACAGATGTTCAGGGGAGGGGAAAACCACTCACTTCAAATAAAAACATTCTGTGTGATTTGTACAAATATGTGTTTGATTGGCAACTTTTCTTCATTTAATGGACAGTTATTTAAATCCTGCTTTGTCCTGGTCACCATTTTAAAGATATTTATCAGCCCGTCTTTTTCAAATGAATGACTCAGTCTGGAATCTCTGAAGAGTTAATCAAGCCCAATGGGTGAGGGGTCCGAAATGGGGGGGGCTCTGAAATGGGGGGCGTGGCTCTGAAATAGGGGTGGGCTCTGAAATGGGTGGGGGGCTCTGAAATGGGGGGGCTCTGAAATAGAGGGGGGCTCTGAAATGGGTGGGGGGCTCTGAAGTTGGGTGGGCTCTGAATTGGGGAGGCTCTGAAATGGGGGGGACCCTGAAATGGGGAGGTTTCTTATGAGCCCTAATCTTGTGTAACAACCTTTTATGTGGCATCACATCGAATGCCTTTTGAAAATCCAAATATGCTACATCCACTGGTTCCCCTTTATCTACCCTGCTAGTTACACCTCAAAAAACTCTCATAGATTTGTCAAACATGATTTCCCTTTCATAAAACCGTGTTGACTCTACCTAATCGCATTTTGATTTTCTAAGTGCCCCGTTACTGCATCCTTAATAATAGATTCTAGCATTTTCCTTACTACTGATGTCAGACTACTGATATCAGAAGGTTATGCTGATAGGGTTAGATGAAGTAGGATAGGAGGAGACTCATAATGAGCCTAAACACCAGCATAGAGCAGTTGGGCCGAATGGCCTGTTTCTGTGATGTAAATTCTATGTATTTTATAAAACCCATATTTAATGGTCAACCATGGACATCCTCTTTGATTACTCTTCACAACATGGTTGAAAATAAATTTTAAAAACATTACATCAAGTTACATCGAAACTATAGCACAGAAACAGGTGTTTCGGCCCATCTGGTCTATGCCAGCGTTTATGCTCCACACCAGCCTCCTCCCCCCCCCCATATTAAAATGTAAGTTCATGGCTGATCCAGTTTGACTCACTGAAATCCTTCAAGTAACATGCTTCACATATTCTATGAAAATAATTAGAATCTAGATTCATTAATATTCTGAAGGTTGAGCTGTAACACTTTCTAAAATGTTTGCTTTTGTGTAAAATATGTTTATAAGAAAAACTAAGTTTGAAATATTCAGTAATTCTTCACATTTGGTGCAGTTAATCCATTGCTTAATCGTATCACTACATTATCATTAGTGTGACACATAGAAGCTGCCCTTCTGAGGCTTGTGAACAGCAAAAGAAAGGAAGAACTTGCACTTAACTAGTGGTCTGTGTGAAACTGAGATACCTTTAGTGATTTCTATCTGCAAGAAAGTGTATCCTAGTTACTTAGTGTCCTGGAAAATAGAAAGGAGTTGGGGCTTGGCTGCGAAATTCCTCTATTTACACCCTTGAAAGTCTTCAGTAGAACACAAGCCAGCTGAGACCTGGCATCAGTGCCTTTCAGGCCTTCTGATGACCCCAAGCCTTGGCTTGGAATTTCCTGCATATTTGCAACTAGATACAGACTCAATCGGGTTGCAAATCAAATATGCGGCCTAAAAGATCACGGAATTTTGGGTGTGAGTTATGCGCGTAAGTACAATACTCCCAAATCTCCTTGATCTTTTACGATTGTCTATTGGTCCGTCTGCCCAAACCCATCTCCACTCATAATAATTGCCCCATCCTCAGTTATAAATGAATTTCTTGCAACTGTGTTTGCTCAGAGGCTTTCTTAAAATTATCACCAGATATTCAGGCGCAGCAGGAAATAAAGTAATTTTTCTGGTGTTTTATTGCAAATTATTGAGTGTTTTAAAAAAAATTATCCTCACTGAGACCTGCACTGTATTTTCTGTTTCTTTGAATGCATATTTATGGCATCAGTATAAGTCACATTAAAAATTGAAAAGCTTCCCCGATACTGTGCCAAATGTACATGAATGATGATTGAATGAGGTGAAACATTAATTTTCATACTTAAAGAAGGAATGTATGGTGTGAGTTCGGCATTTTTCTTGGGCCCCGATTGCTTACACTGATTTCCATAGTTTTACATTCGGGCATATGCTAATGAGATCCGCAGGAAATTTGAACGTAACTTGACATTGGCAGAACGGGTGAGGGAATGGACACATTTTCAGGTCTAACTTCTGGGTTGCGACCACGGAGGAAATTCCAGGCCCTTTACATAGGAACATAAGAAATAGGAGCAGGAGTAGGCCAATTGGCCCCTCGAGCCTGCTCCGCCATTCAATAAGATCATGGCTGATCTGATCCTAACCTCAAATCTAAAGAACACAAGAAGTAGGAGCAGGACCCGGCCACTCAGCCCCTGGGCCCGCTCCGCCACCCACAGGGCCTTGACCGATCCGAACTCAGCTTCATGTCCAATTTCCTGCCCGCTCCCCGTAACCCCTAATTCCCTTTACTTCTAGGAAACTGTCTATTTCTGTTTTAAATTTATTTAATGATGTCACTTCCACAGCTTCCTGGGGCAGAAAATTCCACAGACCTACCACCCTCTGAGTGAAGAAGTTTCTCCTCATCTCAGTTTTGAAAGAGCAGCCCCTTATTCTAAGATTATGCCCCCTAGTTCTAGTTTCACCCATCCTTGGGAACATCCTTACCGCATCCACCCGATCAAGACCCTTCACAATCTTAACATCTCATCTGGAAGATAGCGTCGCCATCAGTGCAAGACTCCCTCAGTACTGCACTGGAGTGTCAGCCTGGATTTTGTGCTCAGGTCTCTGGGGAGGGACTTGAACCCACAACCTTCTAATTTAGAGGCAAGAGTGCTACCAACTGAACTACGGCTGACATGAGGGTTTTGATTGAGCAGTTGGTGATGTATAGCCTAGTATGTGCCACTGGATTTGAGCATCTAGAACATCAAGGTGGCTGGCACAACACAAGCAGTCCTGTGAAGGTCCTTCCCCATGCTGAAGGCAGATGCCCATCGAATAGCTGATAAAGAAACTCTGAGACTTGCTCTATCTGTGCTGGAAAGTGTTACCTGGAGGCCAGGTATGAGAACATGGGTTCCAAGAGATCAGCAACTGAAGCTTTGTACCCACAGCTGGCGGAACCAGTGTTCCGTGGGGTGCGGTGTGGCCTGGAGGATGGTGATAATGCCGTAAAGATGAGTTGTGCTGCTCAGTATCCCACTCGTGTAGAGCACCTAGTATTTGCTGTCTACCAATTGTGGACTCAAACCCAGCCTTGTCAGTTGTTTAACAATCAGCTAGTGACTATCCTCCTTGGGGTGAGGATATGCGGCCTCTTTGGGATTAAAGGGGCTCCAGAATGATATTCATGATGATCAAAGTTCATAGTTTTCATTAAAAAATCAACAAAAAAGAAGCTTGTTAAGAAAGATTATGGCTTCACTAAAGGTCAAATTAGCATCAGATCATCTCAGGGTAACGATTGAAACAGAAGAAATCTCTGTTACGGTTTCCTATTAGACTTCTTTGTTTATTCAAATCTACCTTTCATTAAAATTAACACACAAAGAAAAATATCCCCCTTAGTTCATTGTGCATGAAATGAGTAAATAGGGTGGAATTTAGTCACTATTGGATCAGCGTGTCCTCTGACTGTGCCAAGCTCAGATGTACAACGAAGCACAATAGATTAGCATTACCAGTGGCGGTAATGAATACTCCATGTGAGATTGATTGAGAGTCAAAAGGTAGCCAGTAGTTGTAATAAAATCATTACAGGTACTGATGGATTTAACGTCAAACCAAAATTAAAAAGCTTCCATAAGGTTGGCCCTACTGCAGTAGTTCACTGTGCAACCACAAGCTTTTTCTTCAATTCAGTGCCTCAGAATTCTTTTTTGACAGAACAGGACAGGTTAAAATCAATGTTATATTCAAAACATAGAACACTATTGTACACAGAAATACAATAATTCAGATTTTCACTTTTTAAAAATAAAGTTCTACACATGAGGCTTTTAAGAAAGATTAAGGCTGATAGAATTAATGGCTAACTAGCTGATTAGATTGAAAACTGACTTGCCAAAAGGCAATGACAAATGGAAAAACCTTTGACTGTGAAACAGTGACCAGTGGAATTCTGCAGAGGACTATTCTGGGTTGTCTATTGTTCACACTATTCATGATCATTCTTTCTCCACGGAAGTATTATAAAATTGCTGATGACACCAAGCTAGGTGTCTCTCTGTCTGTCTGTCTGTCGGTCTCTCCTCTCTTATTCTAATTGCTGCAAATCCTATGTAAATTAGTCCCACAATGAACTTCATGATTTGTTTTGCTCTCCACAATCATTAAGCATTATTTGCAGGTTTAAAACTGCCACTTCTGGGCTTCCCTGCTCTGGTCTTCAGAACTTGACTCAGTATTCTTAAAGATGTGAGTGATAGGCTAAGGCAATTTGTAATTATTTTTGGAATTTTCAATGTAATTTCTACATTTTCTTTGGAGCATTACCCTCTGCTGCTGTTGGCTGATATATCTTTGCATCACAAGACTCCTCTTACAGAGACATTTCACCACAGCACTATTGCTGAAAGCAGTTGCTTCTTTGGCAGCAACTACAGTACTCAGCATGGGCATTCTATTGGGTCTTCCAATGGCAGTGATAGATTTGAAAGAAATAAAGACTTGCATTTATATGGTGCCTTTCACAACCTCAGGACATCCCAAAGCCAATTCAGTACTTGAAGTGTAGTCACTGTTGTAATGTAGACAATGCAGCGGCTAATTTGTATACAGCAAGGCCCCACTAACAGCAATGTGATAACAACCAGATAAACTGTTCTTAGTGATGTTATTTGAGGGATAAATATTGGCCAGGACACCAGGGGGAGCTCCCCTGCTCTTCTTTGAAATAGTGCCATGGGATCTTTTACATCCACCTAAGACAGCAGACACCACATGCGAAAGACATCAGCTCTGACAGTGCAGCACTGCATTAGCTTGTCAGCCTGAATTTTGTGCTTAAGGCTGTGGAATGGAAATTGAACCCACAATCTACTGACTCAGAGGCAGGAGTGCTACCACTGGGCCACAGCTGACAAAGCTGCTCGAACTCGAGCTCAGGGTTTCTGAGCTTGAGGAGCGGCTGGAGTCACTACAGGGGATGCGGGAGGCTGAGAATTTCCTGGAGCGCACGTTCCAGGAGTGGCCCCGTCTGCAGCCACAGAGAGTTCAGGAGGATAGTAAGTGGGGGAGCCGTCCAGCAGAGGAGGAAGAGGCAGGCAGTGTAAGAATCCTTCAGGAGTGTGGCACTCTCAAACCAGTTTTCAGTGCTGGTTGAGGATGACGACACCTTGGGGGAGTGCAATCCAGAGCAAAGCCATGGCACCATGGGGCAAAGGGCAGCACAAGGGGACACAGCAAAGTATTGAAATGCAGTGATCATAAGGGATTCAATAGTGAGGGGGATAGACAGGTGTATCTGCAACCGCCGATGTGAGTCCCGCATGGTGCATTGCCTCCCTGGTTCCAAGGTAAAGAACATCACGGACACCCTATCATCAATCCATGATAATAAATTACCCCCAGCCCCATGAGCCCTAATCTTGTGTAACAGACTCTTGTGTGGCACCTTATCAAATGCCTTTTGAAAATCCAAATATACTACATCCACTGGTTCCCCCTTATCTACCCTGCTAGTTACAACCTCAGAAAACTCTCATAGATTTGTCAAACACGATTTCCCTTTCATACAACCATGTTGACTCTGCCTAATCATATTATGATTTTGTAAGTGCCCTGTTACCATGTCCTTAACAATAGATTCTAGCATTTTCCTACTACTGATGTTAGGCTAACTGGCCTGTAGTTCTGTTTTCTTTCTCCCTCCTTTCTTGAATAACGAGGTTAAATTTTCTACCTTCCAATTCACGGGGACCATTCTAGAATCTAGGGAATTCTGGAAGATCAAAACCAATGAATCAACTATCTCTGCAGCCACCTCTTTTAAAACCTTCTGATGTAGTCCATCAGGTCCAGGGGATTTTTCAGTTTTTAGTCCCATTAACTTCTCCAGTACTTTTTCTTTACTAATCTTAATTACTTTAAGTTCTTCACTCTCATTAGACCCTTGGTTCCCCACTATTTCCGGTATGTTTTTTGTGTCTTCTGCTGTGAAGACAGATACAAAATATTTATTTAACTTCTTTGCCATTTCCTTATTCCCCATTATAATTTTTCCTGTCCCTGCCTCTAAGGGACCCACGTTTACTTTCGCTAATCTCTTCCTTTTTACATACTAGTATAAGATATAACAATCTGTTTTTATATTTCTTACTAGTTTACTCTCATATTCAATTTGCTCCCTTTTTATCAATTTCTTGATCATCCTTTGCTGATTTCTAAAACCCTCAAGCTTGCTACTCTTTTTGGCAGCATTGTAAGCCTCTTCATTTGACAACATCATAAGCCTCTTCTTTTAATCTAATACTACCCTTAACTTCTCTAGTTAGCCACGATTGGATCACTTTTCCTGTGGAATTTTTATTCCTCAAGGGTACGTATATTCATTGGGAATTATGAATTATTTCTTTAAATGTTCGCCATTGCTTATCTACTGTCATATCTTTCAATCTAATTTCCCAATCTACCTTAGCCAACTCACCCCTTACACCTACATAATTGGCCTTGTTTAAATTTAAGACCCAAGTTTTGCACTTAACTACATCATCCTCAAACTCAATATTAAATGTTATCATATTCTGATCACCCTTCCCAAGATGATCTCTTACTATGAGATTACTAATTTATCCTGTCCCATTACACAATACTAGATCTAAAATGGCATGTTCCCTAGTTGGTTCCTCAACATATTGTTCTAAAAAACTGTCTCAGATGCATTCCATGAACTCATCATCCAAGCTACTTTTGCCGATTTAGTTTGCCCAGTCTATATGAAGATTAAAATCCCCCATGATTCTTGCATTACCCTTCTTACATGCTCCTCTAATTTCCTGATTATTTCACTATAACTACTGTTATGGGATAGAAAGCAGAAAGTTGGAATAAACGGATCATTTTCAGTGTGGCAAGTTATAACTAGTGGGGTGTTGCAAGGATCAGTGCTTGAGCTGCAGCTGTTTACAAACTGTATCAATGACCTGGATGAGGGGACCGAGTGTAATGTATTCAAGTTTGCTGATGATATAAAGCTAGGTGGGAAAGTAAGCTGCGAGGAGGACACAAAGAGACTGCAAAGGGATATAGACAGGTTAAGTGAGTGGGCGAGAAGGTGGCAGATGGAGTATAATGTGGGGAAATATGAAATTATCCACTTTGGTAGGAAGAATAGAAAGCAGAATATTTTTTAAAAGGTAAGAGACTAAGAAATGTTGGAAATCAGAGGGATTTGGATGTCCTTGTACACAAATCACAGAAAGGTAACATGCAGGTACAGCAAGCAATTAGGAAGGCAAATGGTATGTTAGCCTTTATTGAAAGAGACCAAAACTGTACATAGTACTCCAGGTGTGGTCTCACCAGAGCCCTATATAATTGCAATAAGACTTCCTTACTCATATATAAAGCTAGGTGGGAAAGTAAGCTGCGAGGAGGACACAAAGAGACTGCAAAGGGATATAGACAGGTTAAGTGAGTGGGCGAGAAGGTGGCAGATGGAGTATAATGTGGGGAAATGTGAAATTATTCACTTTGGTAGGAAGAATAGAAAGCAGAATATTTTTTGCTTTCTATTCTTGAGTAAGGAGTATATGAGTATAGGAGTAAGGAGGTCTTATTGCAATTATATGGGGCTCTGGTGAGACCACACCTGGAGTACTATGTACAGTTTTGGTCTCTTTCTCTAAGGAAGGATATACTTGTCTTAGAGGGGGTGCAATGAGGGTTCACTAGATTGATTCCTGGGATGAGATGGTTGCCCTATGAGGAGAAATTAAGTAGGATGGGCCTATATTCTCTGGAGTTTAGAAGAATGAGAGGTGATCTCATTGAAACGTATAAAATTCTTAGAGGGCTTGACAGGGTAGATGTTGAGAGGCTGTTTCCCCTGGCTGGAGAGTCTAGAACTAGGGTCTCAGGATAATGGGCCGGCCATTTAGGACTGAGATGAGGAAACATTTCTTCACTCAGAGGGTTGTGAATCTTTGGAATTCTCTATCCCAGAGGGCTGTGGATGCTCAGTCAAGAGAATATTCAAAACTGAGATCGATAGATTTTTGGACACTAAGGGAATCAAGGGATTATGGGGCGGGTAAGTGGAGTTGAGGTAGAAGATCAGCCATGATGTTATTGAATGGCAGAGAAGGCTCGAGGGGCCATCTGACCTACCCCTGCTCCTATTTCTTATGTTCTAATGTTGTTGGAGGTATCAGACCGTTCACGGAATTAATGTGGACAACATTTTTAGGTAGTGTAGAGATTTGGGAAGATTTGGTCAGAAATCAGGCTGAAATAGCGTAGTGCTTTGTGCAAGGTTATAATCTACAGAACACATTTCTATACCCAAAAACGCTGGTTGTCATTGAAAATACTACCAACATTTCACCGATTCATCAAAACAGAAACAGGATTTAGTCGCCAAGAAGTAGCATGAAGCTGCATCCATTACAGGTAGGCAGAATGTTTAAATTTATGACATTATTTTTATTGTGAAAATTGAACAACAGTCAAACAAACTTGGGTGAATGAATAAACTTACAATTTCTAACAGTTTTAAAAATGAAGTTTCACTTTCCATTTGATCGCCTTTTGGTTTATATATTTTAATGCTCGATGACCTGTTCTTTATATTCAATGTTCTTAATGAGTTTTCCCTTTCTCGCTCTTTATTTTCAGCATCCGATACAAGTCCATGCACAGAGAGTGGGCTGCCACCAGAGCCTGCCAAGAAGAAAACAAGGGTACTGCGTTCTCGTTCTGGATTTGACCAAGCAGTTCTCCCCAAAGTCTGCATCATCTGCCATGGCTCAAAGTATATCACAACTTTAACCGTAAGAGACGTCCTGAAGTTCTAGTGCAATGTGAAGTTCTAGGGGTCAATGGTGGGCAATTACTAGAAGCTGATCATCTCAAACAAGACCAGAACCTGCTGCCACACACTGAGAACCAAGGTTGTGTGGCAAGAAGTTTGCTACCATGCCAGCTGCCATAGGTCTTACACATGCTTCCTCACAAGAACCGACAGGAGAGCGACTAGAACTACTATATTTTAATACAATAAATTGATTCAATCAATTTCCAGTCATATGTAGCAGTTGAATATTGTTCTTGCATATTAGCTGATAACAATTGATAGTTTTTTTAACATTACTTGTTCATGGCGGTCCATTTTTAAAAGGTACTACCTGTTTGCCATTTTATTTTTGGCGGGAACTGTGGGTTAATGTGCAACTTTTGAGTGTGGGATTGATTAAAGTCTTGATTAGACACACATTGCCTATACTTTTAGCAACATTTCATTCCCTGCCAAGGAGGGGACCACAAGAATCAATTTCTGAAGGGCTTTAACTTGTATGCCCTTCAGTCTACTTCCCTTGCCGTTCAGGTGGCATTCAAGTGGCTGCAACAACACTAGTTGAAATTCCTGTCAGCTGTGCAAATACTTGCTCAGGAAGCTCGCTGTGTGGTGGGAGCTTCCACTGACGAGGTAATGTATGGAGATTTAGAATTTCGGGTGAGAGTGGCCACGAGAAAAGTTGGCAGGATCACTGATGTAGTGTGGCTCAAACCTGCACTGCGCCCTGACAGGAATTTATACTCTCATGCGATAAAGTAGAAATCCTAATGGCTGCAGTAAAAAGAAACACGAATGACCTGTGACATAAAGATGAATAAATAGGAAGGTGGAAGACATACAGTAGAATCGTGCAGTTTGCAAAGCCAGAAAATGAGTCAGCCAATTAGAAAGGTTGCGCAAGTAAACATGGACTGCAAAAATGAGAGTGCCAAATAGAGTTAACTTAAGTGTAAATATACAAATTTGAGAAATTCACAAGAAGTGAGGGAGAGCATATTTCTGTTCAATCCATTGAATGAAAATTCAAAATGCAGATATAAAATCTGCAAAATGACCACAAAACAATGGTTAAACCTGATGAGAGACTAATAAAAGGAGGCATACTATTGTTAGCAAGATAGAGCCACTGCTTATGTCTCCAATCAAATTATAGAGATTTGAAAGAAATTGTATGTTCCCTGCCATTTTAAGAAATCAGATACCACCCTGCCTTACCAGATTCCTGGCAGAGCATTTTCTCCAATACCTGTACCAGAATGTTCTGTTATTCATCTTTTATGCTGCTACACTGCATTAAGATAGCAGATCATTTCACTAACCCAACATAATAGTTGTTCAATAATAATAAACTTTTGCCCTCGGTGTTAAATATGTGTTATATGCCTACCAGGGTCAGTAAATGACAACACAACTGCTTTGGGAAAACAGCATTTTATTCTGACAAACACTATCTTTTTTCTTTTTTGTTTTTTATATGAATGTTGTATTAAAGCAGAACAATTGGTTTCAAATTCCTTTTTAATAATAAAAAAAGAAAATTTTTTCACATTATTGTTTCATTTCGAAGCAAAACTAGTGGCATTTTTTTTACAATCCAGTAGTTCCCATAATAGCAAAGAGCTAATGAAATTTTTTTTGGTAGGAAATCATAAACAATTATGCTAATTACAAATTCATTGCTACTGGCAGAGGTGAACAGATGGAAGTTACTTGGTTTTATATCACAGTTCAAATGTAACAGAACAGAAGACTAAATCAGGCATTCCTTCCAAAATTAATCCTTTGAAAACTCCAGTGATATTTCTGCATGGTAGCAAAACACAACTAGTTCACAATGCCTCAGTTTCCTAATTTAGAATTACTAGACACAATCATCACATTCATCATAATGATCTAATATTTGCTTTGCAATATCCAGAAACTATAATTTTTACATATCTTATGTAGATATTATAGATGATGAAAATATATATCAGATTTTTGCAATCTGCAAATAATATTTGGTCCTCAAAGGGTGAATAAATTTACAATTTTTCAGGATTTATCAATCTTGAAATCAATCCCAAACCTTGACTGGATGCCTTAATTTATTTATCCTCACACAGAATTACTTATGTCTCAGAAACCTTGATGAACTGACCAACTTTAACCTGATATTTTTCTGTGTAATCTGACTTGCAATAGCAGCTTTCTTCCATAATTTTCAATAACTTCAATCACTTCTCCATTGTGTCCAAAAGTTAGCAAAAATTAAAGCATTTAATTAAAAATTATCAATTTCTCCTTTGCACTCTGAATTCCACTTAGTTGTAAATAGGTGCCTTTTACAACTCAAAAAGGATACCTTACTCAATGAGAATTTAGTAAGATCGCATTGTTAGGATCGGATGAAATTGTGATCTTATCAGTTTGATGCTGCAGTTGCATCTGGATAGAGATGAAATGGGACTTCAAAATCATAATATAAAGCAATTTATTATCTTGACTAGGGTGAT
This sequence comes from Heptranchias perlo, assembly GCF_035084215.1. Lineage (NCBI taxonomy): Eukaryota > Metazoa > Chordata > Chondrichthyes > Hexanchiformes > Hexanchidae > Heptranchias > Heptranchias perlo. The sequence goes on along the minus strand of NC_090326.1, from coordinate 114,130,670 downwards.
TCTATCAAGTTTTGATTGAATTTCAAAGCCAGTCATGTAGCAAAAAATAAATCTGACTCTGAAGACTTTGATGTACCTTGTTTGTTTACGTTGTTAATAAAAGCAGCTTCCAGCAGGCTTTTCTACAAGTCATATCTGAGTGAGTGAATCATGGATCAATAAGCCCAGAAAGTTTCCACTGAGTCTTTTAAGAAATGTACCTATCATTTCTCTGATGATACTGGTCATTACCACACTCAGCCAGAAACATGCATTGGGCCATAATACTTCTGAATGGCTCATTCAAGTACATCATGATTAGGCAAAATGAGGTGCAATTCAAATGTGCAGAGCTGGTCAAAGTAACCTTTTCCTCCTTGAAAAGGTGTTTGTTCACGGCCCAGTTGGCAAAATGCTCCCAGTTGAGGGAAGTAAGTTTGATAGGCAGCCTAGGGGATTGAATGCCTAACCTGCTGGACTCAAATGGTCAATTGCTTGATTCATTGGACTGAGGCCTATTACTGTATTTCTGATCTGAGATTTGTAAATGATGTTGTAAAACTTCCTTAAAATTAATATCTGTTTGCCGTACAGATGAAGGATCAGCAGGGCAATTCTACAGCACAGGAGAAAGCCAGAACAAGACATGATTTATTCAGAAGATCCTCTAATTGGAAATAAACATTCTATAAATTAGTATGGGCTACTTGCAAAATCCTCATACTTGCCCTAAATGTACAATATGTCAACTTAGTGGCAGGTGGATCAATTCCTCTTTATTGTGGAGTCAGAAAATATACTTTTTTTTAATGCTCCATAGATTGAAAACATTTTTCAGCTGGTCTTCAGCTATGGTAAAAAAAATGACACACATCCATCAATATATTACACTGTATTAAGCTTAAACATCTACCTTCCATTGAGTTCCTTTTCAATAGTTGGTTTCTTAAAAGAACACCTTTTGATCAGTGGTTCAGTTCTAAATCACTCAAAAGTATTAATTTCTGCTGCTAAATAGGCAGTAGCAATCTAGGAGCAAAGTAAGGAACTCCACCTTCAAAATACACACAAAGCTGGATGGGCTGCACAGGACCACATAAGGGTCAAATCTGTAGGCTCAAAGCATGAAGACAATAGTTTGGAGTTATTTCACTTAGATTTGGATGTTCTAGGAATAGTACTTCAGTGAACATAGATGAACATTGGTTGTGGCTGAAGAAAATCTAGAAAAGATAATGTTGCTTATGTAAAAGTTGGAAATGCAAATATATACAGTGCCGAAGAATAGGTTGAAGTGTTTTAAGCTAATGCTAGGGACATTTGGAATAAAGCAAAAATTAGAGGTATACACAGCTAGTCAAAATATTTATATTATTGACACTACAGAAATGTAGAAAGCAACAGATGACCAAGAAATGGATCTGACAGGTTATGGAATGTTGCACAAATATAGTTATTAGTCAAGAAGAGGTGACATTATTAGTAGGGATGATGTAACAGCTGCTGAAAGAGTGGAGTAAACCAGCTGCCTTTAACCACTTCATACGACATCAAAAGAGTAAATGTCAAAAATACAAGTAAAAATTAATATTGATATTGCCTACAAATGTCAATAGCTACAGACTGCCAACCTAAGATAAACAGGTGATTTATGTTGCTTGAAAGGAGGTGCTTAAAAGGAATCTCATAGAAGTAGGCAAGATATTAAATGCTACAGATAAAGTAAATCTGGAGCACTACTTCAAGGTAAATCAAGGCATTTGAACAAAGAGGGATAGGCTAAAATTGGTGAATTTAGGATAATTTAGGACAAATGTTAGTAAGACACTTCTGGGTAGGGCAGTGAAGGCAAAAGCCTTAGATTCATTCCAGAGTTGGTAAAAAAATAAAAGCAGTTAGGAAAGATAGAGTATAAATAACAGCAAGTAGGTTCTAAACATTTTTTTTTAAACCTCAGATATTAGGCAGAGGACAAAAGACCAGTTAGCCATTGTGGTATTAGTAGGATAAACAAAAAATGGAGGATAGGGAAGTGGAAGATATGTTGTATAAATTTTCAGATTTCATAAATGGAACGTGTGCTCACATTTCAGATCCCGTCAATTTTGCTCAGGAATCCAAAATAAGTGTGGACACTAGTAAAAAACATGCTATGAAGAAACTCAAGAAATCAAAGACAGGAAAATAAGCCAGAGATAGGGCTGCTATTGCCCCAGTTCTGTGACCTGTGCTCCCGACTAGTGAGGCTGAGCTCTTCGTCTTACTAATTTTGCAGTTAAATGTACAGGGCACCCAAAACAGATGGCTACATGATGGAATCCGTTAGGAAACAGGAAAGAAATAGGCAGAGATTACTTCATATTTTTAGATATTTCAAAGTAGATTTTAACTTTCACTGGCGACCAATAAACTTGGTGTTGTGGATCGACCGCCTGTTATACACCTGGCCGACGAAAAGGAAAATCGAGCAGCATGTATAACAGGCGGCCGAGTTTACCGCCTGGCGGTGAAAGTTAAAATACACCCCTTCATATGTAGAGGAGCTGTAACTGAGGACAGTGGAGCAGTGAAGGTTATCACAATTTTGAAAAGCACATAGAAATCCAAGAACTATAGATGAAATATCCAACTCAGTAGTAGGAAATGTTTTTGGGCATTTTATATGGTTGCACCAATGTTCAGCTAAAGAAGCAATGGGCATAATGAGCTGTCAATAGATTTAGAAGCAACACATTGGGGTAAATTTTAACAGGGAGCCGGGAAGAGGGCAGAGGAAGGGGAATTCCTGATGGGAAACTGGATGTACCGAAAATTAAAGACGTCCTTAAGATTTTGATGTAAGGACGACTTTAATTTTTTTCCCTGTAGGTTTCCCACCTGACAGGCCAGTCAGATTGACAGTCGGACCAGACAGCAGCCAGAGAGTGGATGCCAGCAGGTAGGTCTTAGATCGGGGTCGGGGGGAAGTCATCAGGGTCGGCGGTCATTGGGTGAGGGGGGCTTCAGGGGCTCAGTCATGAGGGGGTCGGAGCTCGTGGGGGAGGTTGGTGATTGTTGGGAGGGGGGGGGTCAGACATCGTGGGGGTGTGGTCAGACATGGGGAGGGGGTCGGCCGATCACATGTGTGTGATCGTGGCAGGTAAGCCTGTTAGGCCTGGAGGAAACACTCCTGTTCCTCCTGGCCCACAAGCAGTGCAATAAAGGCACTTACCTGTTGATCTGGGCCTTCTCGCCTCCGCTTAAATGGCATGAAGCAGAAGCCCGGGAATCCCGGCCCCAGGAGTTAAAAATAAAAATCCTATTAAAATGGAGGCTTGAAGCCTCCTTAAAAGATTTCACTGATCAAGCCGCCTCCTGAGAGCGGGTTGGTCGCCCGCCCCTTGGCCCGCCTCTGTTAAAACCGCAAGTGGGCAGGTTGAGGTCACGTTTTACCTTTGTTACAATTTTTACCTTCCCACCCACCCCCAACCCACCTGTTCATGGGGTTAAAATTTACCCCATTGTATTTCACAACTCTAGCAGAACTTTTTGAGGAGGTAACTACATTGGTTGACAAGGACAGTCTAGTGGATGTAATCTAATTGGATTTTTCGAGTATTCTTTCAGTAATGTTTCAGATCTAAGGCTTGTAGATAAGGTTTAAGGCTCATGGGATAGACTTCGAATTAGCTAAGATCGAAAACTGGCTTTTCTGTCGAGGACTGCACTTTTGTGTTCTAGGTCCTATTGCTGTTCACACTATTTATTAAAGATATAGAGGCACAGGAGCCATTTGTTGCACAATTTAAATTTGATTAAGAGATCATTTGAATTAAGCAATTTTTGACACCAGAACAGAAAATTACCCCGAGGGGTGCCCATTAGCAAAGGTGGACATCTGAAAGATTTGGAGTCTGATTATTGATCATTCACTGAATCTTTCTGGTCTATGTAAAGCTGCTGTCTACAAGATAAATCAAGTATTGGTTTTCATTAGAGGAAAAATATGTTATTCTAACCTTGTGTAAATGAGGCCACATTTTGAATATTAGTAGAGATGTCAGCAAGCTATTTGACTTGGATCTTGTGTGTTGAACTCCAGAACACAGATGTAGAACAAAACCCAATCTCAAATTAGATCAGAGATTCTTTCCCCCCAGTAAATATATAGACTGACAACAAAAGTTAATGCTGTTGTTAATTTCTTCAAAATAGATTTGGATAACCAGCAAGTTAGAAATAGAATTTAAAGATATGATGATAAATATAGACATTGGTAAGTATGTGGTAAAACATGGAAGTAGATTTTCATCTTAACTACCTGGGCAATAATCTGGTGAGGACTATCGTCAGCCTTTTATACAACCCACCCGATTTTCATTCCAATGATTTCAATGGATGGGTTCTATAACTGGCGAGTGATCTGCTCTATCAGAGTACCAGTGCTGAACACAAAATTCTACCTCCATGGTGTTTTTTTGTGTTGAAACCGAGGAAAAGTAATCTGTGGAAGCCAACCATTTAAGGTTAAACAGCAGAAATGTTAGGAGGGATATATTTTATGGAGTTTGCCTGATTAACTTTGTGTTAGAGAAAATATGCTGATTTTTCCCTCAGGAGATTAAGTATTGACGGAGTGCTGCACTGTCTTTCGAATGAGATGTTAAACTGAGGTCAAGTCTGCCCTCCCAGATGGACGTAAAGGATCCCATGGCATTATTCGAAGAAGGGCAGGGGAGTTCTCCCGGTGTCATGGCCAATACTTATCCCTCAACCAAAGTCACTAAAAATAGTTTAACTGGTCATATATCTCATTGCTGTCTGCTGTGCACAACTTAGCTGCCGCGTTTCCCTACATTTCAACAGTGACTACACTTCAAAAGTACTTCAATGACTGTGAAGCGCTTTGGGACGTCGTAAGGTCATCAAAGGGGCTATATAAAATCCTGAAACTCCCTACCTAACAGCACTGTGGGAGAACCTTCACCACACGGACTGCAGCGGTTCAAGAAGGCGGCTCGCCACCACCTTCTCAATGGCAATTAGGGATGGGCAATAAATGCTGGCCTTGCCAGCAACGCCCACATCCCATGAATTAATAAAAAAAATATAAATGCAAGTCTTTCTTTCATTTTTTAATGTGCCTGCCAAGGCAGTTTTTAATTATTAAGGCTTAAAATGTACCTATTATGGCTGGGTTTTTTTATTCGTTCGTGGGATGTGGGTGTCGCTGGCCAGGCCAGCATTAATTGCCCATCCTTAATTGCCCTTGAGAAGATGGTGGTGAGCCGCCTTCTTGAACCGCTGCAGCCCATGTGGTGAAGGTTTGATACTGCCACAAAAGGGAGGAATTCATTCAATGGGAGGCAAGTTTCTGAGGTGGACTGAAAATTGCTAAACCAGAGACAGCAAAGGAATGGAGCTGTGTCAACAGGGAAAGGGATCGCTAGAGGGATACAAAAGGAATCAGTGCTCGGGCCATTGCTGGGGGAGAGGCAAACAATGGGGAATGAGCCAAACCAAATATAAAGAGATCTTGATAAATTAGGAAGATGGACTGATGAATGGCAAAATACATTTAAGGTGGACAATTACAAGAGAATTGCATGCTGTAATGGAGTCCACTTAATTTTCCTTGATGTGCTGCATCCACGCCACATGCAATAACAGGAAAATCTGCTCTCTCACTGCAAGGAGAGGTTTAAGAGCCTACGATTGGTTAGAATAGAAAGCTCAGGGAAGATAATAAACAACATTCTTAAGGGAATAGATCAATTGAACCCTAATAATATGTTTGAGATTACCACAAACACTGGTGCTGGGAACATGGCTCAAGATTAGAAGAGGGAAGATTATATTTAACTTTACGTAGAAGTTAGTGAATTTGTAGAACCAAATGTCCAGGAAGGCAGTGGAGGCAGAGTCTAGAAAAATTTAAGGAAGAATTTGATCAATATTTGAGGGAGTGGCGATTGAAGGGCATTAGTATTTGGGATCAGCCAGATGGACTGTATAGGCCTTTTTCTGGGTCTGTACTTTGCTCCTGTACTCTTCCATGTTCCTTTCTGGGTATGTTAAAGCGTGAGTTTCTGCAAAAGATTTCCTTAATTCACTTCTCATTTTTCAGTGTCAGCATAAGTAATGAACTTATATAACAGCAGTGAAATTGTTCTATTAAATCATAATAAAATACTTAGGAATCGAAACAAAAATCTGCAGCAAAAACTAAGCTGTTTTGCAAACTAGACCTCCAGCTCTTATAGGTTTCAAATGGAGCTTGTTTTTAAAAAATATGCAAACTGTCTCTGCCTTGCTCTGAATAAGCCAAATCACAGTTTAATTGGTTCAGGGTTGCCAACACTGGCAATTTTGTTAACAATTTATAGATTTTACATTGTTGTTTTCATGTGATTCATGGGGCTAGAAGGGAAAGAGAGGTAAAAGTTTCTCCCTTCCATCCCAGTGAATCATGTATATTAAAACAATATCCAAGATCATGGCTGCTGGCAATGCTGTGCATTAACAGCTTTACTGGCATTGAAATCCTTCCTTGTGGAAATTAATAAGCCTAACTTTTCTACTTGCACTTCACAAAATGATAACTATATACAACAACCCGCTAAAAGCTGCTGCCTATTTGGTCACCAGTACAAGCACTTCAATTTTTTTTGACATTAATAATTACCCTTGAAAAAGCAGGTTTTACAGTGAAGCTTTTCCAGCTTTCCCTTGATTAATGGCCGTCGTAAAGTGCACTGAAGCTTCAGCGACCACAATCAATAATACATGTTTCCATTTATGGCTCAACAAGCTTTACAATGTTTGGGTAGCATCACTACACACACCTCATTGTATTTATATATATTTTACATATTCTTCTGTATAATAACTATTTTGTAATCAAATGCAGACATGAATTTTAGGTATCTAGAGAAATGTTACATTTACAAAAAGAATGTAAAAAGGCAGCATAAGTTACTAGAAAAAAAAGTTACACTTCGACTAATTCTTTGTGACATCATATATACATATTAGTTTGGCAGATGAACATTTAATGGCAAGTCCACTACTTGTTTGAAGCGGTAGTATATTTCCACCACTAGTAGTATACTTTCACTGGGAGAAGTGTTACATTCATAGCTCTATTTGTCACATTATTCTGAGCCCTCAGAATTGTGCTTTAGGATTTACAAAGTACCAAAACCAACCAACCCAAGAAGGCTTTTGAAGTGCAAACTGAATGTTCTATGTGGTTGTATTCATTTGGCAGCTTTGATGGATTTTTGAGTGGTTGTATTCTGGTGAGATTCAGCAACTTGGTCTCCAGCTCCAATGTCTACACTTTCTTTTTCAGGTATGGCCTCCAGGCTCCGTCTTGGCTTGGATGATTCTGCATTCTCAGTGCCTGGCTTGTTCAGACCACAAGACACTGCAGCATAATGGATTTGCTTCAGGTTGTCCAATGCTTCAATTTTGGCATGTTTCAGCAGATCAGCTTGCCCCTGTGGAGAATGAATAATTAATAAACCCTAAAGTAAACAAATTGTTTAAATAGATACAACCTGCACAGAACAGAGATATAGGAGAGAAACTCTAAGATATCATACTTCTTACCATGGCTTTATAGGGGTGATTCCACAATCTTGTGCTCCCAGCCAGGAGCAACACTCTCACGGCGTGCAGATTAGAGGCTGGGCAACAATATTGTAGGCCTGATTCTACAACTGGTGTTTCCTGAAAGTGCAGCTTCCCGCTGGGAACAGCACATCACGGAATCACTCTTTATTATACACGTAGTACAAACCCCCAAAATGCATTGACTTCACGTCATGGCATCTACTCAATATAGTCATCTGGCAGGACCTAATTGTTGGGATCAGTGGTGTTTCTAACTTACGTCAATGACTTGGATTCAGAAACTCAATGTAACCTGGTCAAACTTGTACACAACACTAGGAGAGGCAGTGGAGTCAAAGGAGGCACCTTAAAAATTAGAGAATGAGTTAAACAAAACATTTGAGTGGCTCGAACAATAGCAGATGAAAGTTAATGTAGACAAGTGTAAAGTATTGCACATGGGAAGGAACAATGGGCAGCATATATACTTCACAAATTATGCTGCAATAGCTATGGATGAAGTAGAAAGAGACCTAGGAGTGTTAGTAGACTCAAAGTGCAACATGTCCAACCAGTGCAGAGCAGCAATCAATAAAGCAAATAGAACAATGAACTAAATAGCCAAAACAGTACAATATAAGTCAGAGGAAGTCATGATCAAACTGTATAGCACTCTGGTCAGACCATACTTTGAACTGCGTCCAGTTCTGGTTGCCAGGAAACAGCTGATCTCTAGTGTCACAAGTCTGAGTTATGAGGAAAGATTTGAGAGACTTCGGCTTTTCAGCCTCGACAGTAGGCATCCAAGAGGTGATCTTATAGAGGTATATAAGATATAAATGGTATGGAAAAAGTTAATACTACTTTAATATAAAACGCAAGGGTGGGACAAGGAGACCCAGGTTCAATAATTAAAAGTCAATTTATGACGGATATCAAGAGGTTCTTCGTCACACAGAGTGATCAACACATGTAATAGACTTCCGGTGGGTACAAAAACCCTGGAATCATTTAAGAAACAATTAGATGAAGCAAAGGGGGGAGGGGTGTAAGGTTGTTCCAGATAGATGAATTAAGATGGGCCTCATCTGTAATTATCATGTGATTAGTATTACAAGCTGCCCTAAATCAGTTCATGGACTGGCCAGGAAGCATTAAATTAAATTGATATGCCTGATGCAGGCTTCAACTATAATTTCCACTTTCAATACGTTGTAGATTTGAATTAGGTATTTATAGTAGCAAGATTCAAATTTATTGTCTCAGAGTCCCGAGCAAAACCAAGGGATGAGGTGGCAGATTTTACTGTGATATATGATCCGAGCAAGTAACTCCTCAAAGTTTATCCTTCCCAAGTTGGCGTGATTGTTGCAGAATTTCACAACCAATATAAGATAGAAATTGTAACTGAGTGCCAAACCTGAAAGATGTGCAGTCTATTGCATGTGATAAATATTTTCACCAGCTGCGTAGGTTGCTGTTATGTGAAAACTGATGCTAGTGAAGGGAGGAGGCAAGGAACAGTTTACTTACTTGGATTTCGAATCAGGTGAATATGTTTAGTGAAATGTACCACATAACTGAAGCAGTGCAATCAGCAATTCTCTGCATCCATTCTGCTGCTTTGAGGTTTAGAAGCAGTAACACTAATAAACAAAGGAAGGAGGTGGTACCAACAAAGAAATTTTGGACCACTTAACAGTAAAAGTCTATGCCAAAGTTGTAATATGAAGCAAGTAGTTACTAAATACAAGTCTAGGCTAGCTAAATATTTGGAGCAAGTAATTAAGTCTAACGTAGTAACGCTGAAAAAACAGAAAATACAGAAAGACAGGCTGATGGGAAGGCATGCATCCAAGACCTACTGAACATGTCAAAAGGCTGGTTCCACATATAAGAAAGAGAATTTTTTGGATGGGATATATTGTTTGCATTATTTATTTTGTTGGGTTGTTGAAGATCTCTGATATTCCAAGCACAGTTGAGAACTCCCACCCTAGAATGATGGCTATAGAATAGTGGGTTTTGCCATTTTACTTCCTGGTACAGTGCAGGAATCACAGCTCCCATATGTAACATATTGTTATATGCATCATGGGATTCATTATAGTCTTTGATATTCATGTCCTAGTTCTGCATACAACACCTCACTGCATCCACCTGGTTGATTCTGTTTATTATTTTATAAACTTAATCATTTACCTGAAAAACAATGAATTTAGCTTGCTTAATGTCTCTTCATAGCTCTTAGATCTGAAACTTGGAACCAATCTTTTTGTGCTTTTTATTTAATGATTTCTACTAAACTTTTATAAGTACAGTGACCAACCTTATCATTTGGGGACTTTCTCTGCAGACATTTAAAAAAATATATTTTCTTTAAGTGTGACAGAAGTTTTCATGTGTGGCAGCATGACACCTGAAGTTTGATGGATATGTCTCAAAACTTAATAAATAGCTGATGATTAAGGACAAATCTATGATCTTGGACTGCCTGATCCTCCTGAACAAAAGCGACTGTGTGAAGGAGAATAGCGGGGAAGGGGGAGGGGATTGGAACATGAGGGGAAAAAAAGGTTAATGAAAAATATCCCATAAAGGTATATACAGCATCAACATTTCACTGATTATCAAAAATGTTTATGTTTTAAGATTCCACTCAGGCATGTAACTCTGAAACCTTGTATTTAGGCCAAACAAAACTCAGATCTCCCACTGTCACATCGTATAATCTTTATAAGTAGCTAATGGGGTCAGGTCAAAGGAGATTTTATTTCAGTCACACTACTCACACTGGAGGATTGCAAATGTTCCACCCTTGTTCAAAAAAGGGGAGAGGGACAAACCTGGCAATTACAGGCCAGTCAACCTAACGTCGGTGGTGGGGAAACCTTTAGAGACAATAATCCAGGACAAAATTAATTGGCACTTGGAAAAGTATAGGCTGATAAATTAAAGTCAGCACGGATTTGTTAAAGGAAAATTGTATTTGACTAACTTGATTCAGTTTTTTGATGAAGCAACGGAGACGGTTGATGAGGGTAGTGCGGTTGATGTATATATGGAAAAAATTTACAGGGCTATGGGGAAAGAGCAGGGGGATGGGACTAAAACGGGATCCTGGGCTTTATAAATAGACATGCCAGATCATCGACACGGATACCACCATCACACGAGAGGACACCACCCACCAGGTACATGGTTCATACTCCTGTGACTCGGCCAACGTTGTCTACCTCATACGTTGCAGGAAAGGATGCCCCGGAGCATGGTACATTGGCGAGACCATGCAGACACTGCGACAACGGATGAACGGACACCGCGCAACAATTGCCAGACAGGAGGGTTCCCTCCCAGTCGGGGAACACTTTAGCAGTCAAGGACATTCAGCCACCGATCTTCGGGTAAGCGTTGTCCAAGGCGGCCTTCGAGACACACGACAACGCAAAATCGTCGAGCAGAAGTTGATAGCCAAGTTCCGCACCCATGAGGACGGCCTCAACCGGGATCTTGGGTTCATGTCACGCTACACGTAACCCCACCAGCAAAAAGGGGGGAAAAAATTATATGTTTTAAAAAATTCTCTCTCTCTCTCTCTGCCATTTTGAGTTTCTTTCTGCCTGCCTGTGTAATCGACACAATGTATATCCAGTGTACTGGGACGTGCTGTTCTCCGTGACTGGCCTGTTTGAATAACAACGACACCTTTTGATTGGTGTGATGCTGTCCCAACATAGTATAAGATATGCGATTTGAGAACCTTTTCACACATTCATCTGACGAAGGGGATAATCTCCGAAAGCTTGTGATTTTAAAATAAATTTGTTGGACTATAACCTGGTGTTGTAAGATTCCTTACATTTATAAATAGAGGCACAGCATGCAAAAGTAAGGAAATTATGATGAACCTTTATAAAACACTGGTTCGGCCACAACTGGAGTATTGTGTCCAGTTCTGGGCACCACACTTTAAGAAGGATGTGAAGGCCTTGGACAGGGTGCAGAAAAGATTTACTAGAATGGTTCCAGGGATGAGGGACTCCAGTTATGTGGATAGAATGGAGAAGCTGGGGTTGTTCTCCTTAGAGCAGAGAAGGTTGAGAGGAGGTTTGATAGCAGTGTTCAAAATCATGAGCGGTCTAGACAGAGTAGATAGAGAGAAGCTGTTCCCGTTGGCAGAAGAGTCGAGAACCAGAGGTCACAGATTTAAGGTGATTAGCGAAAGAACTAGAGGCGACATGAGGAAAAACTTTTTACGCAGCGAGTGGTTATGATCTGGAACGCATTGCCTGAAAGGGTGGTGGAGGTAGATTCAATCGTGGCTTTCAGAAGGGAATTGGATAAGTACTTGAAGGAAAAAAAATTGCAGGGCTACGGGGAAAGGGCAGCGGAGTGGGACTAGCTGGATTGCTCTAGCAGAGAGCTGGCATAGGCTCGACGGGCCGAATGGCCTTCTTCTGTGCTGTAACCATTCTATGATTCTAATTGGATAGTTCTTTCAAAGAGCCGGCACAGGCACAATGGGTCGAGTGGCCTCCTCCTATGCTGTACCTATTACAATACTAAGTAATACTAAGTAATAAAATAATAGAATTGGCTCTATTTTTTCTAGGAACAAAAGTAGAAGGCATACGCTAAATTACTCTAGCTTTTAATGTTATACATCGACACAGGCATGAAACATTCAAGCAGAAGTGTTCAACATCCAGTTTTACTGAACTTAAATAGGAGTGGCTATCTCTACATTGTTCTGCATTCAGCTGTTTCAACTACTAAGAGCAATTATTCCATGATATTTTCTCACTTACATCAAACAGCCATCAGATGAGGAGTTGAATTGCAGTTCCGTATAACTATCTACTGTACGGAATAAATCACTTCTGTGGTAGTTATCAGTGATAATGGTTTATTGAAAAGGAATAGTGTATTTTAAATGGTTTTCACTTGCTATTTGTCGAAACAGAACATTTTGATTCATCATTCTTAAAAGAAAACCCTCTTGTTTGAATATCAGTGACAGTTTTGTTAATAATATATTAAAGATGGAGAGATAAAAAAAGAACAATACTTAACTGTCCATCAGAATGCTAACAGACTTTCTTCCTCCCTTCCACCCCCTGAGCATCAATCATGTTTCCAAATTCTCTGTGCACATAATTTTACCATAGTAATTTACTGCTACAGTTAATGCAGATTTTCCATTTTGTTTTGTACAAGCCGGACGGGTTGCACCTCAACAGATCCGGGACTAATGTCCTTGCAGGGGGGTTTGCTACTGCTGTTGGGGAGGGTTTAAACTAGAGTGGCAGGGGGATGAGAACCTGCGTGGAGAGTCAGAAGAGAGTAAAGTTGAGAGCAGCAAGCGAGGGGAGGACCCAGGGGAAATTTACAATACAAATAGTACAAATAGTTGTTCAAGAACAAGTGAAACGGAAAAGCGTAGAGCAGCAGAAAATGTACTTTAGGCACAACAGATCAAGTGAAAACCAGAAGGTGTAAAGTGATTAACCCAGCATCAAAGCTGAAGGTCAGGCTAGGGTGTGTGGCCCAACTAAGAGTTCTATATACAAATGCACGGAGTATAAGGAATAAATTAAATGAACTACAGGTACAAATTCAAATTGGAGGGTATGACATGATAGCTATTACTGAGACATGGCTGCAGGATGGTCAGGATTGGGAACTAAATATACCGGGTTATAAGGTCTACAGGAGAGATAGGGAAAATGGAAGAGGGGGAGGAGTAGCCTTAGTGATTAGAGATGAAATCACTTCAATGATAAAGGGGGATATAACGAGAGGTAAGCAGCCAACAGAGACCTTATGGGTTGAATTGAGAAATAGGAAAGGATCTAAGACTATAGTGGGAGTTGTGTATAGCTCTGAAGTGTTAGATTGTATAAATGCAGAGATTAGACAAGCGTGTAAGAAAGGCATAGTGGTCTTAATGGGGAACTTTAACCTTCACATAGATTGGGGAAAGCAGACTAGCAACTGTCAGAAAGGTAGCGAATTTCTTGAGTGTGTCCAGGATAGTTTTCTACAGCAGTATGTCCTAGAGGCAACAAGGGGGCACGCCATACTAGATTTAATAATGAGTAATGAACCAGATTTAGTTAACAGCTTAACTGTGCGTGAACATCTATCCAATAGCGATCATAACATGATCGAGTTCAAAGGAACATTTAACGTGATACAGAATCGGTTTATACCCCTGAGGGGCAAGAACTCTACTTGCCAAAAAAAAAAACAGCCTTGGACAACTAAAGAGGTAAGGGACAATATAAGACATAAGGAAAGGGCATACAAAAAGGCAAAAAATGGCACAGTTCCTGGCGAATGGGAAAGATACAAAGATCAACAAAGGGTCACAAAACAGATAGTAAGAGCTACAAAAAGAGAGTATGAAAATAAACTTTCAAGGGATATCAAAACCAATACGAGGAATTTTTATAGTTATATTAGGAAAAAGAGGGTGGTCAGGAGCAGCGTTGTCCCCTTAAAAATTGAAAGTGGGGATATTGTCATTGACAATGGGGAAATGGCGGACATGTTGAACGATTACTTTGCGTCAGTATTTACAGTCGAAAAAGAGGATAGCATGCCGGAAATCCCAAGAAAACTAATATTGAATCAGGGACAGGGACTCAATAAAATTAACATAAGTAAAACAACAGGTAACGAAGAAAATAATAGCACTAAAGAGTGACAAATCCCCAGGACCAGACGGTTTCCATCCCAGGGTGTAAAGGAAGTAGGTGAGCAGATTGCAGATGCCCTAACTATAATCTTTCAAAGTTCTCTAGATTCAGGAACTGTCCCTCTGGATTGGAAAATTGCACATGTCACTCCGCTTTTTAAGAAAGGAGAGAGAGGGAAACCAGGGAATTATAGACCAGTTAGCCTAACATCTGTTGTGGGGAAAATGCTGGAGTCTATAATTAAGGATAGGGTGACTGAACACCTTGAGAATTTTCAGTTAATCAGAGAGAGCCAGCATGGATTTGTGAAAGGTAAGTCGTGCCTGACAAACCTGATTGAATTTTTTGAAGAGGTGATTAAAGTAGTGGACAAGGGAATGTCAATGGATATTATTTATATGGACTTCCAGAAGGCATTTGATAAGGTCCCACATAAGAGACTGTAAGCTAAGATAGAAGCCCATGGAATCGAGGGAAAAGTACGGACTTGGTTAGGAAATTGCCTGAGCGAAAGGCGACAAAGAGTAGGGATAATGAGTAAGTACTCACATTGGCAGGATGTAACTAGTGGAGTCCCACAGGAATCTGTCTTGGGGCTTCAATTATTCACAATATTTATTAACAACTTAGATGAAGGCATAGAAAGTCTCATATCTAAGTTCGCCAATGACACAAAGATTGGTGGCATTGTAAGCAGTGTAGATGAAAACATAAAATTACAAAGGGATATTGATAGATTAGGTGAATGGGCAAAACTGTGGCAGATGGAATTCAATATAGGCAAATGTGAGGTCATCCACTTTGGATCAAAAAAGGATAGAACAGGGTACTTTCTAAATGGTAAAAAGTTAAAAACAGTGGATGTCCAAAGGGACATAGGAGTTCAGGTACATAGATCATTGAAGTGTCATGAACAGGTGCAGAAAATAATCAAGAAGGCTAATGGAATGCTGGCCTTTATATCTACAGGACTAGAGTACAAGGGGGCAGAAGTTATGCTGCAGCTATACAAAACCTTGGTCAGACCACACCTGGAGTACTGTGAGCAGTTCTGGGCACCGCACCTTCGGAAGGACATATTGGCCTTGGAGGGAGTGCAGCGTAGGTTTACTAGAATGATACCCGGACTTCAAGGATTAAGTTCTGAGGAGAGATTACACAAATTGGGGTTGTATTCTCTGGAGTTTAGAAGGTGATCTGATCGAAGTTTATAAGATATTAAGGGGAACAGATAGGGTGGATAGAGAGAAACTATTTCTGCTGGTTGGGGATTCTAGGAGTAGGGGGCGCAGTCTAAAAATTAGAGCCAGACCTTTCAGGAGTGAGATTAGAAAACATTTCTACACACAAAGGGTGGTAGAAGTTTGGAACTCTCTTCTGCAAACGGCAATTGATACTAGCTCAATTGTTAAATTTAAATCTGAAATAGATAGCTTTTTGGCAACTAAAGGTATTAAGGGATATGGGCTAAAGGCAGGTACATGGACTTAGATCACAGATCAGCCATGATCTTATCAAATGGCGGAGCAGGCTGGAGGGGCTAAATGGCCTATTCCTGTTCCTATATTCCTATGTTCCTATGTTTTTAATGGAGCTGCTTCAGAATGGAAGAACATTACTAGTAGGGTACCATAATTGTTTACATTGTACATAAATGATTTGGAAATGGACAGAAATGAAACTGTCTGTATTTGCTAAAGGTAAAACCTGGAGGAGAGGGGGCTGCAAACAACGTGGAGGAATTGCACCAAGTACGTCTGCCCTCTCAGGTGGATGTAAAAGGACCCAATGCACTATTCAAAATAGAGAAGGGGAGTTCTCCCGGTGTCCTGGCCAACATCTATCCCTCAACGAACACCTAAAACAGATGATCTGATAATTTATTTCATTGGTTTGTGGGGACTTGCCGTGCGAAAATTCATTGCCGTGTTTCCTACATTACAACACTGACTACACTTTAAAAAGTACTTCATTGGCTGTAAAGCGCTTTGGGACATTCTGAGGTCTTGAAAGGTGCTTTTTAAATGCATGCTCTTTCTTTACATAAGGATCTGGAGAGTTAAGGAGATTGGGGTCACAAGTGGCAGATGTTATTTAATGTGGACAAATAAAAGGTGACATGACTGGCGAAGGGAAATATAAAATGAACAATGGTAGACCACAGGACACAAGAAAGGAGTCTGGAGCTACTGGTGGATAATTTGTTGAAACCATCAGCGTAGTGTCTGGCAGCCATAAAGAAAGCAAAGAAAATCTTGGAGTATGGAGCTCCATAAATGAGCTGGTGCTGGTTCAGCCCTAAACGGAGAAGAATGTAACTAAACTGATACTAGAGATTAGGCATCTGAATAATGAGAAGAGACTGGAAATTGGGAGTGTTTACAGTGGAGAAAAGCAGCAGCAGGGAAAATCTTACCAATGTTTTCAAAATCCTAAGGGGTGTAGATAAACAGAACCCTAATAAATTGTTTTGACATACCCACAAACTCCTTAACCATAGACCACGATTCAAGCTCAGAAGAGGGAATGTGCCCGACAGGCAGTTTGGATTTAATACTTCACAAAAAGGGTGATTGATGTGTGATACCAACTGCCCAGAGAGACAGTGGACAAATTCAAGAGATAGCTTTTTTGGCATAAGCAGCAATGGAGGATATAAAAATAGAGCAGAGTGTTCCTTTGAACTTTGGAATCAGTAGATGGACTGAGTTCTGAACATTCCTGTGCTTTCCAAGACCGAAGAGTGACTTATAATTTGTAGAAAATTTCGTACATGTTGGTGCTCACTTTAAGTAAGAAGCATACAGTATTCTGATCTGAGGCTGGCAAATTAGTTAGTGTCTGGTCCTTAATTTCTTACTAGGCATCCATTAACCTCAAACAAGAAGAACAGTCATGTCAGTTGGCAAGTAAACTGGGTTTGTCCAAATTTTTCAGTGAACCAGAACACCCCTGTTTTGAGTAATGAGATTTCTCAAAACTACCTTCTATCTGTCAGGGTAGGGTGAATGCAGGTTTGACTTCTTCACATGTTGAACAGGGGTGTGTACCCTGCTCTTCCTTTCAGCTGCAGACAAAGAAAGGTGATAATATGCAGAAAAAAGGAGGAAATATACCAAAATAATTCCATGAAAACAAAAACCTAGCTTCTGATAAAAGTATTACATGAATCATACTCATTTTTATTTTATCAGAACATTTACCAGAAGATAGCTTGAACAAAATAAAATACTCATTAAATTATAAGAAAGTTAAATTGTGATAATACTTTTACTGTACTGTTTTACAGGAACACACTGCAAACAACCCTCTATTATAAAATTAGATTTCAAATGTCTTGATGGCCTAATGCGCAGAGGCAAATTTAAACCTTTCAGATCAGGTTTGATCCTCAGTCTGTACTCAGCGAGGTGATTTCAGCGGAGGTAGCGGTGGCACTGGTGGGAGGTTACTCTAGTTGGGCTCCTGGGCTAGGGAGGAGGAAAGAAATCATCCAAAGTTCTTGCATTTGATTGTTGCCCAGTGACCCCAGCTAGAAAGTTGCACCTGTGTGGATGTCAGGTGTGAGCATGTTCGAGCTCAGTTATGATGTATCCGCAGTCAAATAGCCTGCTAACATTATCTAGGCTGACACATGGAAAGTGGTCACTTGGACAAGGTACCGAAGGGCTGCTGGTGTCCCTGGAATCGTACCCTAGCAGGATCCCACATCTTTCAGAATAGGGAAGAAAATTGAAAAGTAAAATAAAAGCTTATCTGTAATATATATAGGTTAATGAAAATGAAAATAAAGGTTGGTTTTGAAGTATGTTTGACTCAACCAGTGATGCAACACAAATCTTTAGCCTCATGATAGCAATTATCTTTAACTATGCATATGTTTTTCACAAAAGACAAAGGACATGATACAAAGATGTAAGTTGCAGCCTCAGTGCACACTCATTAGGGGTGATATTTGTTGATTCGCTGGAAAATCTTTCAGGCAACCTACATCAAGTCCGGCTGCGAAAGAAAACAATGCATTTCCTAGGTCACAATTGGCTTTCATTCTGCTTCCATGAATATTATTGTGTAGAAAGTTCAAAAAGTAGTCTATCAGTTATTAATCCTTATTTATATCATGGTTGTTTCAATCACTGGAATTATTTGAGATACAACTGTTTCTACAAATATTGTTCAATTTTCCCATTGTAATTACAGGTTTGTAGCTCCATTCCATCAAGTGAAAATGAGTGAAATTAAATTAATTATGACCTCTGAAGTAAGTGACCAGTAGCTTTTAACTCTCTAGTCTGGGGCTATTCTCTAGAATTTGGTCTCAGCAGATCAGACCAATAGTTACCACTGCACTTTCATGATGATGTTTTCGACTTTGTGTTCAACAAGCCTATACAAATGTAAGGGGATTTCAATGAAGAGCTTGTGAGGTTTGTGGTTTCTTGAGATGGTTAATCCTTTTACTCAGCAAAAATCTGCAGTTTTTAACCTGCAAGGATACAACAGTTCTGGAAACATATTATCCAATCTATACAGTCCTGACCACTGAACCATAGACATTTACATGCAGGCGGCCATTCGGCTTATTGTATTTGCATTGCAATCTAATTGCATTGCATTGTTTTTGCTAAAGTAATCGAAAACTATCCACTGCATCGTTCTCTCTCTATAGCCTTATATCTTCAAATGTGCTTCAAATCCCTTAAAAGTGTCAATGGTGTCTGCCTCAGCCACTACCTGAGGCAAAGCAATCCATGCTCCAACAACTTTCTGTGTAAATAATTTTCTCCTAACCTCTCTCCACACTCTCTTAGTGATCATTTTAAATTGATGACCCCTTGTCACCAACTCCCCAAGTAACCTTTCCCTATTCAATCTGTCAAAACCCATCATCATTTTGAAAGCCTCTATTAAATCTCTTAACCGTTTCCATTGGAAATAATCCCAATATTTCAAATCTCTCCTCGTAACTATAGTTTCCCATCTCTGGCATCATCCAGGTGAATCTATGCTGTAAGTTCTCTTATGGTTTTAAAGTCCTTTTTATAATATGGTGCCTAAACAATGTTTTGTATAAATTAATCATTACTTCTTTACTCTTGTATTTTCGTGGCCCAAAATTCTAATAGAATCATAGAAAGGTTACAGCACGGAAGGTGGCCATTTGGCCCATCGAGTCTGCGCCGACTCTATGTAAGAGCAATCCAGCTAGTCCCACTCCCCCGCCCTATCCCCATAGTCCTGAGAGTTTTTTCCTTTCAAGTACTTATCCAGTTCCCTTTTGAAGGCCATGAATGAATCTGCCTCCACCACCCCCTCAGGCAGTGCATTCCAGATCCTAACCACTCACTGTGTAAAAAAGTTTTTCCTCATGTCACCTTTGGTTCTTTTGCCAATCGCCTTTAATCTATATCCTCTGCTTCTTTACCCTTCTGCCAATGGGAACAGTTTCTCTCCATCTACTCTGTCTAGACCCTTCATGATTTTGAATACCTCTATCAAATCTCCTCGCAACCGTCTCTGTTCCAAGGAGAACAACCCCAGCTTCTCCAGTCTATCCACATAACTAAAGCCCCTTATCCCAGGTATCATTCTAGTAAATCCCTTCTGCACCCTCTCTAAGGCCTTCATATCTTTCCTAAAGTGCGGTGCCCAGAACTGGACACAATACTCCAGTTGTGGTCAAACCAGTCTTTTATAAAGGTTCATCGTGACTTCCATTCTTTCGTACTCTATGCCTCTATTTATAAAGCCCAGGATCCCGTATGCTTTTTTAACCACTTTCTCAACCTGCTCTGCCATCTTCAATGATTTGTGCACATATACCCCTAGATCTCTCTGTTCCTCCACCCCTTTTAGAATTGTACCCTTTAGTTTATACTGCCTCTCCTTGTTCTTCCTACCGAAATGTATCACTTCACATTTTTCTGCGTTAAATTTCATCTGCCACGTGTCCGCCCATGTCACCAGCCTGTCTATATCCTCTTGAAGTCTATCACTATCCACCTCACTGTTTACTACCCTTCCAAGTTTTGTGTTATCTGCAAATTTTGAAATTGTACCCTGTACACCCAAGTCCAAGTCATTAATATATATCAAGAAAAACAGTGGTCCCAGCACCAACCCCTGGGGAACACCACTGTACACCTCCCTCCAGTCCGAAAAACAACCGTTCACCACTACTCTGCTTCCTGTCCCTTAGCCAATTCTGTATCCATGTTGCTACTGCCCTCTTTATTCCACGGGCTGTAATCTTGATGATAAGCCTACCATGCGGCACTTTATCAAACACCTTTTGAAAGTCCATATACACCACATTAACTGCACTGCCCTCATCTACCCTCCCTGTTACCTCATCAAAAAACTCTATCAGGTTAGTTAAACACGATTTGCCTTTAACAAATCCGTGCTGGCTTTGCCTAATCAATCCACACTCGTCCAAGTGACTGTTAATTCTGTCCCGGATTATCGTTTCTAAAAGTTTCCCCCCTACAGAGGTTAAACTGATTGGCCTATAGTTGCTGGGTTTATCCTCACACCCTTTTTTGAACAAGGGTGCAACATCTGCAATTCTCCTGTCCTCTGGCACCACCCCCGTATCTAAGGATGTTTGGAAGATTATGGTCAGTACCTCCGCAATTTCCCCCCTTACTTCCCTCAGCAACCTAGGATGCATCCCATCTGGACCGGGTGACTTATCTACTTTAAGTAGAGCTAGCCTTTTTAGTACCTCTTCTTTATCAATTTTTTGCACATCCAGTATCTCAACTATGTCTTTCTTTACTGAGACTCTGGCAGCATCTTCTTCCTTTATAAAGACAGATGACCTTTTTTATGCCTTTATTTGCCTGCCTAGACAAAACCTTCTTATTTATCAGGCATGGCTTATACTCTCAATCGGTTCTGTTGGAAGTAGATTACCTTAAGAATGGTGATGTTCCAAGTAAAGTTCTCAACAGCCTTATGTAGTTTTCTTCCTTTAAGCCCTTCTTTAACTCCAATATTGTGAAGATTTTCATGGAATTCCATGGCTGAAAGCAATAAATATTTGTTATTCTTAAGCACAGTACATGGGCCTAAGTTACTGGATGACATGAAACAATTGAGTTGAGCTGTTCAGTCATGCTGCCCAGCCAAATTAATTTGTAAGAAAGCAAGGAATGAGACAAGGCCATTTGGCCTTTAAGCATGATCCTTACCTGTACCATGTACAATCCACCCTGTCAGGGACAGTACTTCGTCTACTTAATCTCAGAAAGAAAGCTCTGTACAGATGCTCCCTCATTCCCAAAGATAATCAAAATCCTACAGTATTAATCTATCCCCACACCTACATATTCAACACCGGCTTGATGCTCTCCACAGACAACAGCCCAATACAACCCAACCACAGTACAGGAACCATTGTATCCTCTGGAGTAGATGATTCCTCAGTCCATATCTATCCTTAAAGTCCCCAATCCTTTTCTTAACTAAGTAAGTGTCAGGTTGACGCAATGGTAGCACTCTCTCCTCTGAGTCAGAAGGTTAGGGGTTCAAGTCCCACTCCAGCATTCGAGCACACAATCTAGGCTGGTACTTCAGTGTAGTACTGAGGAAGTGTTGCATTGTTGGAGGTGTTACTGTCCATACGAGATGCATAATTGTAATGAAAATCAATGTTTCTTTAGAAGCAGGATATTTAAGGCAAAGTTTTTGCTTTGCTTCTGGAAAACATCCTGCCTTAGCACATATGTAGAAATATTCACTGACTATCAACTTGAACACCAAGTTATAGTCCAGCAATTTTATTTTAAATTCACAAGCTTTCGGAGACTTCCTCCTTCCTCCTTCCTCAGGTACATTTACCTGAGGAAGGAGGAAGTCTCCGAAAGCTTGTGAATTTAAAATAAAATTGCTGGACTATAACTTGGTGTTGTAAAATTGTTTACAATTGTCAACCCCAGTTCATCACCGGCATCTCCACATCATATCAACTTGAAGTATAAGGGATAATTTTGTGCAAAAGCAGCAATTTACCCTTATAAAGTTTAAGCCTTCCTCCAGAAATGACACATTTGACCATATAAATGATGAGAGAGGAAAGGGCTATGGGATAAAGCTCTACTAGATAGGAGGCGCAGAGGAAAGGATTAAAACTTTGGTTAAAAACACTTAAGCAAACAGTGTTTTGGTAATGCAAAGCTTAGGTTTAAAGCCTAAGGGACATCAGAAGTTACAGGGGCATAAATTCTCCATTGTTGCACTCATTTTATCTCTCCAATACATCCAGTACAAGTCAGGCAGGTAGGAATCAGCCTGCATAGGGGTTGAAACCATTTTAAAATAATTTTGGATCAGGAACTGTCTACATTCATTTAGGAAAATTAGATTGGAAGCAGAATTGACTAATGTCATTAGTTTCTTTTACAAATCTTTTCACAACGTTTAACCAACATTTAAAATAGTTTATCTCACTACCCATTCATAATTATGAAATATAGGCCTGTAATTTCCTTGTAGCTGCTCCAGTTCCGCCTCTGTAACTTCGACAGAAGTGCGTAAACAGGGTTTCCACTGCACTTTCGATGGAGTGGGGGCAGTTCCAAGGAAATTCCCGGCCATAACATTTGCAATACAACATTAATAACTTCTTAATTAGAATCTGGGTTAGGATCTTCCACATGTCAGCCTGACAGAAAGTTGTTTTATCAAGTCACAGCGAAAGCTCGGGTTGTCCCCTCAGTTCTAACTGAATGTCGCCAATCAGAGCTCCATGGAGTCACCTGCTAACCATTTAGTGCTGTACACAGGAGAGCGATCAGTCCCTTATTGGATGCAGCAAACTGACTGGAGCCAAATTGCTTGGCTATCTGCGCGCAGCCTGGTTGCAGATGTGCTGCAAACCAACAATACAACTGTGTAGCTGGTATAACATAGACTTCACGGTGGCTGTCTTTTTGTCTAATGCTGTTAACCCTAAGGGGAACTTCGTATATCCTGCTGCTAAGTGTGGGATCAGCTTAGGATGTAACTCCAGAACTCTATGGCTAATTTGTCACTTTCCCTCCTGCAGGGACTGATGATCTGCATCTTTTCAGAAGTGACCCCTGTGGAGAAATTAACCTTATATGCACCTTCCTCCCTTTAGGGCCAATTTTCCTGACTCTTGCCTCTGGAGAATATTCATTTCCCTGGGTGCAAAGGTCAAAAAAAAGGGGCCAAAGACTGAAAGGTAGGTATCATTTTTTTCAGTTTAACCCCTCCCTCCCCCAAGGTTGCTTATAGGTAAACAGGATCTTCTGGCTGCTGATCTCCACATCCAAATCCACATCCAAAGAAGCACAGCTTCTTTTTTTACTTCATTGTTCGTACAAGATCATTAAGGATAAGAAAGACAATTGGGCCCAACTTAGTTCCTTCCTCCAGAAAGACCCTAAAGTCACCCTATTGCAGCATCCAATGACTCCAGGGTTCTTACTCTATCTGGAAGTTCATTCCTTATGTGAAGGAAGACTTCCTGATATCAGTCCTAAATTTGCCTTTTTCAGATATGATTCTGTGTCCTTTGTCCTTTAAAAAAAAATTCTCAGGTATAGGCAACGCTGGCAAAGATGCACTTATTCCCCTAGGAGGTGGTGATGGAGGGCCTTCTATTATGCTTTGTAGCGATTATTTTCTTTCTTACAACTGAGTGGCTTGCTTGGTAGGCCTCTTCAGAGGGCATTAAGAATAAATCACATAGTTTGGGACCAGAATCACATGTAGGCCAGACCTAGTAGGGGTGGCAGGTTCCCTTCCCTGAAGGACAATGGTGGACAAGTTGGGTTTTTATAATGATTTGCAGCTTTCGTAGTCATTGTTTTCTGATGCGAGCCTGCAAATTACCAGACCTACTGAACTTATATCACAATTTACCTTGGTGATATTATGAACTAATGGTGTCTCGGTTTCTGGTCTACTACCATAACCACAACACTACTGTACCTTACTCACAATTTAGTTTAAAGACATTTTCCAGATTTACTTCTTTCATTCCCTTAACTATCTTATATGCCTCGTAGAACCTCTTTTCAAGGCTGAAAAGCCCAAGTTTCTCCAGTCTTTTCTCATGATTCAGATCTCTGACACTAGGGATTAGCCTCATGGCTATTTTCTGCACTCCTTTCAGTGCTTGAATGTCTCCCTTGTGTCTCAGAACTGGATACAGTATTAAAGAGTGCTGTACAGTTTGATCATGACTTCATCAGACTTGTATTGTACTGTTTTGGCTACATAGTTTTACCACCTGTAGAAGCTAAGTCAGACTTGTTAGCAAAGGTCAAGAGGTTTATTTTTGGCTCCCAATTTAATCTATTTTAGTATAGGATAACATGCCACCTGTGGCAAATATCCAGTAGGAATGCGACAATAAGAAAGTTACAGCACAGCAGTATCAGTTATTTTTATATTGCCATTCAGTAAATATTGTCTTCAATGCATTTGTAAATTACATGTTCATTTTGGAAATTACTGGTTTCTGGGCAACTGTTTAATAAATATTCAGTAAGTAAAATTGTCAGTATATACCACATTTAGTCTTGTTCCAATTAATCCATCCAATTTGCCATTTGAAAAGTATAAAATGGACCCAGACCATTTTATGCAAGAAAGAACAGTAGTATAATTATAGATTGCTGTTTTATTACAAATTTTAATCACTTTCCACTCACCAGGCTAATTCTTAATTTAAAAACTATACAATGTTCAAAAAAAAGTCACTGGCGGCAAAATATTCAGCAGCTTATGATTTTACAATTTTTATCCGGGTAACATTACAGTAAGTGTAACATCGCGTTCTGTTGGGTGTTTTTTAAAAAAAATAAAATCTCCTGATAAGAAACCAGTTGTATTTATGTATTTGTTTCAAACACATTTTCTTGTTCATACTGCACACAGACTGGAAACTGTGAGTAGTTATTGTATGAATGATTAATATGTTGGTATCAAATTGCTCTGTTATGTTTGTATTAACTCATTTTAAAATATGTACATATGAACATACGAATTAAGAGCAGGAGTAGGCCATTCGGCCCCTAGAGCCTGCTCTGCCATTTGATAAGATCATGGCTGATCTGATTGTGATCTCAACCTTACTTTCCCATCTACCTACTATAACCTTTGACTCCCTTGTTAATCAGGAATCTATCTAACTCAGCCTTAAAAATATTCAATGACCCTGCCTCCACCGCTCTCTGGGGAAGGGAGTTCCACAGACTCACGACCCTCTGAGAGAAAAAATTTCTCCTCATTTCCGTCTTAAATGGGAGACCCCTTATTTTTAAACTGTGGCCCCTAGTTCCAGTCTCTCCCACAAGGGGAAACATCCTCTCAAGCATCTACCCCTTCTAGTCCCCTCAGGATCTTATATGTTTCAATAAGATCACCTCTCATTCTTCTAAACTCCAGTGTATACAGGCCCAACTTGTCCAACCTTTCCTCATAAGACAACCCCCTCATCCCAGGAATCAGTCGAGTGAACATTCTCTGAACCGCTTCCAAAGCAATTATGTCCTTTCTTAAATAAGGAGACCAAAACTGCACACAGTATTCTAGATGTGGTCTCACCAATGCCCTGTACAACAGTAGTAAAACATCTCTACTTTTATATTCCATTCCCCTTGCAATAAATGACAACATTCCATTTGCCTTCCTAATCACTTGCTGTACCTGCATACTAACTTTTTCTGATTCATGTACTAGGACACCCAGATCCCTCTGTACCTCAGAGTTCTGCAATCTCTCTCCATTTAAATAATATACTGCTTTTCTATTCCTCCTGCCAAAGTGGACAAGTTCACATTTTCCCACATTATACTCCATCTGCCAAATTTTTGCCCACTCACTTAACCTATCTATATCCCTTTGCAGACTCCTTATGTCCTCTTCACATATTACTTTCCTACCTACCTTCGCGTCATCAGCAAATTTAGTAACCATACATTCAGTCCCTTCATCCAAGTCATTGATATAGATTGTAAATAGTTGAGGCCCAAGCAATGATCCCTGTGGCACTCCACTCGTTACATCTTGCCAACCTGAAATGACCCATTTATGCCTACTCTCTGTTTCCTGTTAGCTAACCAGTCCTTTATCCGTGCTAATATGTTAGCCCCTACGCAATGAGCTCTTATATTGTGTAGTAGCCTTTGATGTGGCATCTTGTCAAAAGCCTTCTGGAAATCCAAGTACACCACATCCATGTTGCTTGTTACTTCCTCAAAGAACTCTAATAAATTAGTCAAACATGATTTCCCATTCACAAAGCCGTGTTGACTCTGCCTGATTGCATTGAGATTTTCTAAGTGCCCTGCTATAACCTCCTTAATAATAGATTCTAGCATTTTCCCTATGACAGATGTTAAGCTAACTGGCCTGTAGACTCCTGCTTTCTCTCTCCCTATTTTCTTGAATAGAGGAATTACATTTGCTATTTTCCAATCTGATAGAACCCTTCCAGAATCTAGGGAATTTTGGAAAATTAATACCAATGCATCTACTATGTCTGCAGCCACTTCTTTTAAGACCCTAGGATGAAGTCCATCAGGACCTGGGGACTAGTCAGCTTTTAGTTCTAATATTTTTTTCAGAACCCTTTCCCTGGTGATTGTAAATGTTTTAAGTTCCTCCCTCCCTTTCATCTCTTGACTCACAATTATTTCTGGCATGTTATTTGTATCTTCTACAGCGAAGACGGACGCAAAATATCTGTTCAATACATCTGCCATTTTCTTATTCTCCATTACTAATTCCCCAGACTCACTCTCTAGAGGACCAATGCTCACTCTGTTAAAATAGCAAAGTAAAGACATGAGTGCATTAAGCATTTTTTTTGATAATATCATTCCGATTACTTTATACCATTGGATTTTGTGAAAGTCTCATCCTCGTGGCAGAACACGCATGATTTTCCTACAGCTGTGCACCTCTGACATCAAAGAGCTATTTATCATTGGCTCCCGGTCCAGCAACCGGGATTTTAAAATTCTCATCCTTGTTTTCAAGTCCCTCCATGACCTCACCCCTCCCTATCTCTGTTATTTCCTCCAGCCCTACAACCCTCCGAGATTTCTGCACACCTTGAATTCTGGCCTCTTGCACATCCCTGATTTTAATCGCTCCACCATTGGTGGCCGTCCCTTCAGCTGTCAAATTTTGTTTGATTACGCTCCTGTGAAGTGCCATGGGACTTTTTTTCTATGTTAAAGGCACTATATAAATGCAAGTTGTGACTCCAGACCCACAGCAATGTGGTTGATTCTTAATTGCCCTCTGAAATGGCCTAGCAAGCCACTCAGTTGTAAAATCTCGCTACGAAAAGTCATAATAAGAATAAAACCGGACGGACCACCCGGCATCGGACCACTAGGAACTCCCTTCCTAACAGCACTGTGGGAGAACCGTCACCACACGGACTGCAGCGGTTCAAGAAGGCGGCTCACCACCACCTTCTCGAGGGCAATTAGGGATGGGCAATAAATGCTGGCCTCGCCAGCGACGCCCACATCCCGTGAACGAATTTTAAAAAAAATAATTAATGCGTATTAGGCACACATGTTTGAGAACCTGCAATTGGGGAAGCTTTTCAATTTTTAATGTGACTTATACTTATGCCATAAAAATGCATTAAAAGAAACAGAAGATACAGTGCAGCTCTCAGTGACGATAAATTTTTTAAAAACGCTCAAAAAATTGCAACACCAGAAAAATGACATTCCTACTGCGCCTGAAAATCTGGTCGTAATTTTAGCCTCTGAGCAAGCGCAATTGCAGGAAACTCGTATATGAGGCTCTATAACTTGGGGGTGGGGGCCAATTTTATGAGTGGAGATGCGTTCGAGCGGAGGGATTGATAGATGGCAGTAAACGATCGAGGAGATTTGGCCGTATTGTACTTACGTGTGGAACTCACTTACGCCCAAAATTCCATGATCTTTTAAGCCACGTAATTGGTTTGCGCCCAGATTACTCGTGTCTCTGGGCACAAATATGGAGGAAATTCAAGGCCTGGATGTCAGACAAGCAGCCTGACAGCACAGATGCAGGGGATGGGTTGAGAGAGGTGGTGGAGAGGTAGACCTGACCCCATGTTTGAGGATGATGTTGCCAAGAAGCAGCATGTAATTGAGGAAAAGGAGGTGGCCAAGGTTAGATCCTTGGGGGAACTTCAGAGGTGACAGTAGATGGGGTGGAAAGAGAAACTATCTCACTCCCATTTTATACAGTAGCCTCCTGTTGTGTTGTCAGCTCACTCTAACGTGTTACTGACCATTTTTCACAACACATGTACATTTGTAGCTCCCACCTGCCCTTCCAGTAAGCCCTATATATAGGGTTACAGAATTTCTTCGTAAAATACGCCTAATTATTTTTTAATAATCTTGCAGCAATTATTTCATAAAGCAGCAGAACACTCTTCTGTAAACATCATTTTGGAAAATTTCCAATTTAAACAAAAATATTGAGTTTTCTTTTTAAAACATATAAATTGTGACTGGTGTATATCATAAACCTATGTCCTGGTCTTGGGAGTTTCAGTGGCATTGATTACCTACCCTAGCTTTGCATTTGAGGTTTCTGAGATAATTTGAACCCTTCAATTAGACTACATTCTTGGAACTCACTTCCAACCATCTGCAATAATGTTGTTATGAGAACAATTAGCCCCTTTTGTTCATGGTTCCACTTAAATCTGCAAGCCAATAAGAAATTCTACGAAATCACTGTAGCACTCACTGCAAAAAGTGAGTGATTTATTTCACAATGTATTTTTTTTTGCAAAGGGGTTAGCTGTCAATATTTCTCTGAGGACAACTATTGAAGTCAATGGGAATCAGGGGGAAAACTCTCCAGTGGCTGGAGTCATACCGAGCACAAAGGAAGATGGTAGTGGTTGTTGGAGGCCAATCATCTCAGCCCCAGGACATTGCTGCAGGAGTTCCTCAGGGCAGTGTCCTAGGCCCAACCATCTTCAGCTGCTTCATCAATGACCTTCCCTCCATCATAAGGTCAGAAATGGGGATGTTCGCTGATGACTGCACAGTGTTCAGTTCCATTCGCAACCCCTCAAATAATGAAGCAGTCCGAGCCCGCATGCAGCAAGACCTGGACAACATCCAGGCTTGGGCTCATAAGTGGCAAGTAACATTCGCGCCAGGTAAGTGCCAGGCAATGACCATCTCCAACAAGAAAGAGTCTAACCACCTCCCCTTGACATTCAACGGCATTACTATCGCCGAATCCCCCACCATCAACATCCTGGGGGTCACCATTGACCAGAAACTTAACTGGACCAGCCATATAAATACTGTGGCTATGACAGCAGGTCAGAGGCTGGGTATTCTGCGGCGAGTGACTCACCTCCTGACCCCCCAAAGCCTTTCCACCATCTACAAGGCCCAAGTCAGGAGTGTGATGGAATACTCTCCACTTGCTTGGATGAGTGCAGCTCCAACAACACTCAAGAAGCTTGACACCATCCAAGATAAAGCAGCCCGCTTGATTGGCACCCCATCCACCACCCTAAACATTCACTCCCTTCACCACCGGTGCACTGTAGCTGCAGTGTGTACCATCCACAGGATGCACTGCAGCAACTCGCCAGGGCTTCTTCCACAGCACCTCCCAAACCCGCGACCTCTACCACCTAGAAGGACAAGAGCAGCAGGCACATGGGAACAACACCACCTGCACGTTCCCCTCCAAGTCACACACCATCCCGACTTGGAAATATATCGCCGTTCCTTCATTGTCGCTGGGTCAAAATCCTGGAACTCCCTTCCTAACAGCACTGTGGGAGAACCGTCACCACACGGACTGCAGCGGTTCAAGAAGGCGGCTCACCACCACCTTCTCGAGGGCAATTAGGGATGGGCAATAAATGCTGGCCTCGCCAGCGACGCCCACATCCCGTGAATGAATAAAAAAAAACTGTATCCAAATGTGGCTGAAAGATTAATTATAATATTAATCCATTGTACAATATTTTATTATTTTGTCTCAGGAGTTTTTTTGTTGTTGTAGAGACTGCTGCTCCTCTTTCGAAAAGCTCATTCCCCCCCCCCCCTCCACCCCCCCCTAGTCTTAGGGCCTGACATTCCAGGGTCTCTGCTCCACCAATGGAAGTTCAGTGGAGTGGGACTCTCGGCCGCTTTCATCAGTGGACGTGGACCCTGGCACAAATCTCAGAGATGATACCAGTTAAATAATCGGTGTGGGGAGCCCTCGCCTGTGGAGGGGTCGTAGAAACGCCCGGCCTGATGAAGTGCTTGGAAATTGGAGCGGAATCCTATTGCACCGCTTGTGAGAGCCAGTGTCCTTTTAATGGGCTGATGGGTAAGGTTATAAAAATTATTTCTTCCGCATAGGAAAACAAATTACGGCAATACTCCTCCTGGAGGTGTTTGGGCCATTCTTATGACCTAATATGGAACCTGTGTTTGCTCCCAGCATGCCCCCAATGTCTCCACTAGACGTGTGAGGCATAGGCAGATGAGTATAAGGAAATTAATATCCTAACGGGTTTGGATCGATTAAATGTCTAAGTAGCAGATGGATTTGAACATAGCTAAATTTAAGGTTTATATACACTGGAGTAGAAAACATGAAATGTACAAACAAAATGGAGAGTTAACTGTTGGTAAACCGGTCCAGGCAGCATAATCTTTTAAGGACCCCTATTTACTGCTCGATTTCTGCTCTGGTTGAGCTATGATGGGTGAATCAGTCAAGTCTAGAGGGGATATCCCTTTTGTCTCCCAGAGGCCAGCCTCTGACGTGTTATTCCTCATCAAAGAGAGGGGGAATGCTGGAATGCTGCAGGATGTAGGCACCGTGAGATCTGGCAGGAACGTGGTTACATACCAAATGGACATTAAGGGAGTAAAACCCTCAGCGGTTGATGAAGGTGCCAGGTTTGTTGCCAGGAGCCCTGATAGCCTCATGGGTGTATTTGATAGCAATTCTGCACTTGTGGGAACCCTGCAATGTCTGCAAAACATACATTCCTTTCCTGCTGGCTCCTGGGGTCCATGGGGATCAAGATGAATTCACTAGGCCTGGCAAAGTGCCTCTGTGGCCTGTTTTCTACAGGAATGTACTGCAGCCTGACTTATATTGCATATGTTTCCAACTGCAGATTGGAATTATCTTGATGCATTAAAATTCAGGGCTGTGGTCACCTTAACTGCCACAGGCAGTGCAGTGTCAGCTGTGGTAGTGGGCTGCAACTCCTGCTGTAGCATTTTGCAGATTCTGAAATGGCCTCCTGAGAGAGTCGCAATCTGCTCCTACACTGGTCCCCATTGAGGTTAAGGTAGGTCATTCTGGGCCGATAGAGACTATGAGGTAAGGTCTCCGGGCAGCAGCCTATCTCCTTCCTGGACTCCTTGCAGGGCCAAGTGCTACTCCCTGAAGCTCCCCCACCTGTTGCTGCTCCTGTTCCTCCACTTCCTGCAGTTAGTAATGGTGGTGGGGGCGGGGCAATATCACTCCTGTTCTTCTTTAAAGCAAACACCTCTCTATACTAACAGAATGCCTGCAATGCCAAGAATTGCAAAAAAGAGCACACTTCCAGTAAAAAAGAAACCTTCTCATAAAAGCTCCTTCATTGATATCAATGACCTCTGAGTACTTGTAACTGAGTGCCCCTTTAAATTGTGCTGGAAGTGACCGTTTCCAGCTTGTACACCCGGTACTACTGGACAAATCAAGCACTGAGCATTAACCATGCTAAAGTTAATGAAAATGGCATTGGGGTCCTATTGACATCATAGGACCCCATTTTGTATACTTTAATGAGGCTCCCGCCTGTTCCAGCCTCTGGCCGCCTATATCTAGGCCCTGAAAAAAATGGCGGTGGGCGAAATACAGCAGAATGGAAGTTCTGCACCCCCATTTTCATTGCACTGCTGTCCTGTTCCTGTCCAAAAATAGGGATGAAAATCAGCCCCATTGTTTGCAATTTAGGTCCATTCCCTTTATCCAGTAATCTGAGTGGGAACACAATCCTTTCAAAAAAAAATTAAGAGACTTAGGTGAAGGATATCACAGGAGCAGCACCAGAGGGAAGGAGACATAAAATGGAAGGTCTCAGCGGATCAAACGATTTGATATTGTCTTTTTAAATGTGGTATGCATAGTTCTTATTTTTTTCCCAAATAGGCATTGAGAGACTATTTTGAATAGAAAGCTTTTCCTCCAGACTTTCCTTCACCTTTTAGGATTACTTCATGTTAAATTTCTCCAAGGGATATGTTTAGCACAGATAAAAATATACTTAATTAACTTAACTCCCTATTAAATATGTTGGATGTGTTGAGGGGATAAATTCCCTTATACTGTACCTGATCCAGCACTATTACTTTCTGCCAGGCATGTGATGCCCTCCAGCGGTATACATATTCTTATTGCTTTACTTGAAGCAATAAAACTATAATAAACTGGAAACTACAACTCTGAACTATCTATTCTGGCAGAATTATTGGTAATTAGATTTAAAAAATAATATGCCGGTAGTGCCTGTTTCTTTGATAAGCTAATGAGTGCCATTGGTTCAACCATTGAGAAACTTACAATTTTTATACCTACATAAATGCAGTTAGCATACAGTAACATATATATTAGTGAACATGATTGTTCATTTCTTTGTTTTACTTTCTGCAGGCAATTTGTGCCAATTGTTTTTTTTTAAATCCCCAGCACCATTATTGGCACCCCCATTTTCACTGGGAAACTCCCATCTTACATGTTTGGACGAAAGGACGCCAAGCCGGTCAAGCTATGATAGATGCTTTGTGCTCACTCAACAGTAGTCACTCATCAACATCTGCAGTCAGAGCATACCTCGATTTGACTAACAATTAGTGTACTGGGAGGCGTTCTCTTTCCAAAGGAAGTGGGGACAGCAGATGCAATGGCGCCACTAGGATATGAGAATGCCTGACCGGCCCTGATGTTGGATGCTTCTTACAAAGGCCCCAATTGCAGGATGTCATGCTTTCAGTGGTACTGAAAGAAGGCATGTCAAGATGATCAAGAGCCAATATAACCTGATTGGCTACATCCACCAAGATGCCATCAACCACTTTTGCAGGTGCTGACACACCGACCTGGCAATGATTGGTGAGCACTGCCTTCACAGGGTCAAGGTCACCAGTCAGTCAGATGCAAAGGTGTTCCATCTACTAAAACGTCACTTGCAGCAACCATTCAATCTAGGGCTGGCACATTCAGTAATAGTAATGGTCAGCTGTAACCTGAAACTTGGCTCCACCTCCTTGTAGGGATGGGGTTAGTGCCATGGAGTGACATAGAAGACTACCAACCTCTTAACCACATATGGCACTTCCATTTCAGCAACTGCCAAACAGGGAGCTGGTTTCTTAACTCCTTCATTATCTACCTACAGACTCATTCCTAAAGCTTGGGTTTTATTTTTCTTTATTTTGCCCCTGCCATTGGGTTGAGATGTCTTTTTGAAGCTCTTCAACTGGTTGCAGAGTTTTTGTAAACCTATTGTGACACTCCCTTTTTATTGTGCCCATTCTGTTTAATTTCACTTATACACAATGTTCCCCTTTCCCAACTAATATGCTCCCTTCACCAGTCCACATCTGCACTTAGAGATGTGCTAATGAGCTAAAGAGGGAAAGTTGGGTTCAAACAGCACAATTCCCTTTGAGTTGATCTAAAACCCACTAATCGCCAATAGAGGAAAATCTAGGCGTGTGAGTTCACAAGTAAAGGAGGCAAGTGACAACAACCTTTAAATTTAAGCACAGAAACTGGGAGAAGAAATTATTTTTTGTGCTGATTTATCCGTTTTTCATTCACCTTTCCCATGCAACAACTGCGGCTCTGAAGACTTGTGTATTCCAGCTCCTTCACCTCTGCCTCTACCTCCCTGCAGCCTTTTAGAATCACAGGAGCTGCAGTAAAGGAGGCCGCCCTTTGGCCCATTGAGCTTATGCTGATGCTAGCTCTTCAACTGAAGATATCTAATCCAATCTGATTTCTTTGCCCTTTTCGCTGTAGTATTCCCTCTTATATTCTTCCTTCTCAAATATTTATCATATTCCATTTTAAATTATGTTATAGTTTATAACCTCAATAGCCACTCAATAGCCCAGAAATTTGGGTGCCCCCATTTTTGGGCATGTAGGGGGTGGGGAGGGGCAAAGGATACATTCCCATAACCTTCTCTGTTCTGGTAGAAAAGCCCCAATTTTTTTTCTAGTGAATCTTTACTACACCCCTTCCATGGCTCCAATATCCTTCCTATAATGGGGTGCCCAGAAATGCACACGATACACCAACTGTGGCCTAACCAATTTCTTGCATAACTTCAACATCACTTCCTTGCCTGTATATTCAATAGTCCTTCATGTAAAAATCCAGAATTTCATTTGCCATTTTCTGGCCTTTTCTACCTGCACCCCCACCTTTTAAGATGTTATAAGAGATAAGCAAGAGCATCTTTTGTTCTGATGATTTTCTTCCCCACACTAACACTGTCGAGAGCGACAACACAAAAAAATGGCCTGAACTCCATGGCACTGCATGCTGAGGTTCCAATTTATTTTGCCACTAATAAAATGGATGCATTAAATTAATATTTTTTGCTAGGTAATGGTGGTCTTTAAACATTTTATGGGAATCACTAAAGTTTAAGATTTTTCCTCTGCCTGAATTCAAGCATGTTTTAGCTTAATAGTTAACACCTGCCAACTTGTGGAAAACCTGTGAAATGTAGCCAAACACAACATCTTGCAATTTTTATACACCTGCTGCTCCAGAGGCTGCAACTCACAAATGTTTTAAAAGGGAATTTTTTGATGTTTTTCAGAGGGAGGATGAATACAACAATCATAATGAATATAGTATTCAAGTGATGCAATACAGCTTGTGGAACGTATTCTTGTTATTCAATGCAAGTTATGCCACTGCGTCAAGTTTATATAATAAAAAAAAAGCTTTAGGGCAAAAATGTCCCCTTAACATCTAGGCGGCTGATAATCTGGTGGTGAGCACCCGCTACACTGAAGGGCTCATATTGTTCGGTACAGAGCTCTGAGACCTGCATTGTGTCCAAGTATCCAGCAAGCCCCAGTGCAGCTAGCCAGTGCTAAAGATGCTGGGAGCCTAAGCATCAACTGCAGTTTTTCACTTGTCGCAGCACCGGTAAAGTTCAAATCAGGCCGAAACCTGAAAATGCTTCAAGTCTTCTGACTGTGGCCCTGGGCGGGCACCGCCTTGCATTTCTACTCATATTGACTTTCACTTTCTCTGTGAGTTTCTTTTTTACTATTAAGAGACAATTTACAAAATTGCCATTCTGGTGTGGTGTGAAGCCTCATTAGCAAGAATTTGTGTTCACACCCCATGATTTTCCATCATTTAAAATGAATGGATGGAAAGTCATGTGGGATGAATGCCCAAATTCTTGACATGCACTCTTAGCAAGCGAGGGTCTGTACCAGGAGTGTGATATTGTTAACGGCAAAACTTCTTATTTTCTAGTTTCTATGGGCCACATATGATCATCTTCTCTCAAAGGCCTATTCAGCTTGCTCATAAATAGAAGCCAGGAGCAAGTCATAGAATCATAGAAAGATTACAACACAGAAGGAGGCCATTCCACCCTTCGAGTCTGTGCTGGCTCTATGCAAGAGCAATCCAGCTAGTCCCACTCCCCCGCCCTATCCTCGTAGTCCTCTGAATTTTTTCCTTTCAAGTACTTATCCAGTTCCCTTTTGAAGGACATGATTGAATCTGCCTCCACCACCCCCTCGGGCAGTGCTTTCCAGATCTTAACCACTCACTGTGTAAAAAGGTTTTTCCTCATGTCACCTTTGGTTCTTTTGCCAATCACCGTAAATTTATATCCTCTGGTTCTTGACCCTTCCGCCAATGGGAACAGTTTCTCTCTATCTACTCTGTCTAGACCTTTCATGATTTTGAATACCTCTATCAAATCTCCTCGCAACCGTCTCTGTTCCAAGGAGAACAACCCCAGCTTTTCCAGTCTATCCACGTAACTAAAGTCCCTTAGCCCTGGAATCATTCTAGTAAATCTCTTCTGCACCCTCTCTAAGGCCTTCACTTCTTTCTAAAGTGCGGTGCCCAGAACTGGACACAATACTCAAGTTGTGGCCGAACCAGTGTTTTACAAAGGCTCACCATGACTTCCTTACTTTTGTACTCTATGCCTTTATTTACAAAGCCCAGGATCCCGTATGCTTTTTTAACTGCTTTCTCAGCCTGCCCTGCCACCTTCAACGATTTGTGAACATAAACCCCCCAGAACTCTCTGTTCCTGGACCCCTTTTAGAGTTGTGCCCTCGTTTATATTGCCTCTCCTCGTTTTTCCTACCGAAATGTATCACTTCACATTTTTCTGTGTTAAATTTCATCTGCCACATGAGCACACATGCCACCAGTCTGTCTATACCCTCTTGAAGTTTATCACTAGCCTTCCAAGTTTTGTGTCATCTGCAAATTTTGAAATTGTGCCCTGTACACCCAAGTCCAAGTCATTAATATATATCAAGAAAAGCAGTGGTCCCAGCACCGACCCCTGGGGAACACCACTGTACAGCTCCCTTCTGTCCAAAAAACAACTGTTCACCACTACTCCCTGTTTCCTGTCCCTTAGCCAATGCTGTATCCATGTTGCTACTGCTCTTTTTATTCCATGAGCTGTAATCTTGATGATACGCCTACCATGCGGCACTTTATCAAACGCCTTTTGAAAGTCCATATACACCACATTAACTGCATTGTCCTCATCTACCCTCTCTGTTACCTCATCAAAAAACTCCATCAGGTTAGTTAAACACGATTTGCCTTTAACAAATCTGTGCTGGCTTTCCCTAATCAATCCACACTTGTCCAAGTGACTGTTAATTCTGTCCCGGATTATCGTTTCTAAAAGTTTCCCCACCACTGAGGTTAAACTGACTGGCCTATAATTGCTGGGTTTATCCTTACACCCTTTTTTGAACAAGGGTGTAACATTTGCAATTCTCCAGTCCTCTGGCACCACCCTTGTATCTACAGATGTTTGGAAGATTATGGCCAGCACCTCCGCCATTTCCACCCTTGCATCCCTCCGGAAAAGCTAGCCTTTCAAGTACCTCTTCTTTATCAATTTTTAGCCCATTCAGTATCTCAATTATATCTTCCTTTACTGAGACTCTGGCAGCATCTTCTTCCTTGGTAAAGACAGATGCAAAGTATTCATTTAGTACCTCGGCCATCCCCTCTATCTCCATGAGTAGATCTCCTTTATGGTCCCTAATTGGCCCCACCCCTCCTCTTACTCCCCGTTTACTGTTTACATGCCTGTAGAAGACTTTTGGATTCCCTTTTATGTTGGCCGCCAGTCTATTCTCAAACACTCTTCTTGCCCCTCTTATTTCCTTTTTCACTTACCCTCTGAACTTTCTATATTCTGCCTGGTTCCCACTTGTGTTATCAGCCTGACATCTGTCATATGCCCCTTTTTTTCTGTTTCATCTTACTCATTATCTCTTTTGTCATCCAGGGAGCTCTGGCTTTAGTTGCCCTTCCTTTCTGCCTCGTGGGAATGTGCCTAGACTGTACCCAAACCATCTCCTCTTTAAAGGCCGCCCACTGTTCAATTATAGTTTTGCCTGCCAATCTTTGATTCCAATTTATCAGGGCCAGATCTGTTCTCATCCCACCAAAATTGACCCTCCTCCAATTGAGTATTTTAACTTTAGGTTGGTCCGTGTCCTTTTCCATAGCTAGTCTAAATGCTCCCCCACTGACACTTGCTCCACTTGGCCCGTCTCATTCCCTAGAACCAAGTCCAGCAATGCTGACCAATGTAAGGCCATCTGATGACTTTCTCTCTATTTTTTAATTCCAGGTTCGACCTGGCTCTTCCCTAGATTGGCACAGGTGAGATCAGGAACTCAGTAACATGAGGAGACTGTATGTACAAAGCTCCATATTCTGTAGTGTGGTGCATTGGTGTTCAAATGTATCCATATTTATATAAAAGTGTTGAAATTATCCACCCACGCCCAACATCACACTCCGTATAAAACACCAATAAAAAACAACTGAACAACTTTAAAACGAAAGTATACAGAAAGAGATATTTTGACCTTTTGCTACTCCAGAGAGGTTATTGAGATAATAAGGAGGCACCAAGCAGCTGCCAATCTATAGAAACTTCCAGCAATAACTAGCCGCTAATTGAGCTCACAACCAACTTAGCAAAGCGAGTATCTGAGCAGTGAGCTTAAAAGGATATGCCAGCGTAGCAGCTAAACATTACAACTGTGCTCCTTACTGTCCATGAACTATCCATCAGTTAATATTTCCTAATTTTTTTACAATGAGATTCATGCCTTCTTAAAGCATTTTCTTTTTTCTTAGGTCTTTGCATTATCTCCATTTGAAAAGGTGGACAGGTGAATTCCATCCAGGCCACTCTCAATCTGAACCCAGTTACTGGCTGATATACAAAAGGAGTTTGTGGAATCTCATGTTCCCTTCCTCTCCACAGAGATGTACATGGCCTTTTATTAGTCCTATCCTACAGGGTATTAAGATCATGGGCATGAACCCACAAACCACTTTTTGTCACTTGAGCTCCAGAGTGCTATGCCACCATGCCACCCTTGTATTATTGCAGTTTGAATTTTATTACTCAGTCTAAAATGCATAGCAGGTATGACAACAACTTTTAGATACATGCCTTTGGTATTGGTATCGCACTCATCTTAAGATACGAGAGGAACAATCAAGAATGGTGTAATAAAATACT
Source organism: Heptranchias perlo (assembly GCF_035084215.1). Taxonomy (NCBI): domain Eukaryota; kingdom Metazoa; phylum Chordata; class Chondrichthyes; order Hexanchiformes; family Hexanchidae; genus Heptranchias; species Heptranchias perlo. Next base: position 114,091,580 of record NC_090326.1, on the reverse strand, counting down.
GTAAAATTCTATTGGCAAGTTAAATGCATTTTGCAATTGCTGCTCAAACATGGGCTTGATTTCTAAAATCATTTCTTGTTAGAAGTATCTTTATAGGACTTCCTTTCCCCTCCCCCTTCCCCTTCCCAATGGATACTGCAGAATATTGTCTAGTTTTAGTAATTGGCATTGCTAGGCTCCTGGTCCATCAACTCCTCAAATTTAAAATTCTCATCCTTATGTTAGAATCACTCCATGGCTTCCCCCCTCCCTATCTCTGTAACCTCCTGCAGACCTACAACCCTCCGAGATCTCTGCGCTCCTCCAATTCTGGCCTCGTGTGCATCCCCAACTTCCTTCGACCCACCATTGGCAGCCATGTTCTCTAGGCCCCAAGCTCTGGAATTCCCTCCCTAAACTTCTCCGCCTCTCCACCTCTCTCACCTCTTTAAAACCTACCTATTTGACCAAGCTTTTGCTCACCTGTTCTACTGTCTCCTTCTTTGGCTCGATGTCAACTTTTGTCTGATTATGCCCCTGTGAAGCGCTTTTGGAACGTTTAACTACATTAAAGGCACTATGTGATTGCAAGCTATTGTTGTAGTCTGACAACTGTCTTGCGTATTGATCAAAGAGAAATGTTATCGTAAATGCAGATGAACATTTTTTGAATAGTTATCTTTCCACTGTCTGCTGTTATTAATTTCATTAAGCCTACAATTTTCTAAGTCACCAGGTGCAATAGCCACCTTCCCTAGTGGTTGTAGGACGGCTATAAATGAAATGCACCTGCACCCCAGACTCCTACCATCATCACAAAGTCATGAACATAAAATTCCACAAGCATTCCAACATTTCTACAACTATGGCTAAAATGTCAAATTTCAGCAGAATGCTTGCAATGCAACTGCAACTATTTGCTGAACATCAGACCCTTCTTTACAATCTATAAATGTTAATCCATTATTTGCTTTGGTCTTTACCTGGTTACTTTTTCAACTCAAATGCCAGGCAACTAATTAGCAGTGACTCAACTTCAGTGGGAGAATAGTTTGTTTCCTATCTATGCAGGAAAATTGTTCCCGTTTCCCAAAAAGTCCAAATAATAAGAAATACTTCTTGTTTCAGCAAGAAAAATTTGCAGCATTTATTTATACTTGAGACAACAAAAGTTCTCTGCAAGTAAAATATGTATTCCAAGGGATGCAAGTCCCATCAACTAAGAAAACAATCTCAGTATCTGACAGGTTAACAAAAACAAAAGAATGTGCAAGCACAAAATCAATGTCAATAATTAAACAGAGCTCATGGACAGATGTGCAAGGTTTCACGTGGATTACAAAAAATAACAGAATTAGTGTGTCATCAAATGCATTCATAAAAAATACAATGATTCTGTATTTGGCTTTTGGCATGATGACAGCATCAAAGACTACAGGAAGAGAGAATGAGCTAATTGCTGTAATTTGCATTTTAAAGAAGTAATTAAAATTTACAAAATATAGTTGACAATAGAGAGGTAAACTGCTTTTCATCACTGATGCAGTTAGACTAATCCTTTCCCATCTCATGTGTACATGTTCATCACTGTCCCTGCACATCAAATCTTTACCTGCAATCCATAATCCCCATACTTTTTGATTGCCTGAAGATATAGTCTTTATTAGGGTTCCTATTGTCTTCTTCACAAAGGTTTAAAGGTATTGAAATTATATGTGGGCAATTTGATAACAGCTGAAGCCAATGTTGCCCTTCAACTAAAAGCCCCAGTCCAGGTAATTAAGTGCACAATTGACATCTAGTATGGCAGTACTATGGAAAATACCCTTTTCTGAGTGCTAATCCTTCCCCACTCTTATAGCAGCAACTATAACTAACTGAAACAATACATTTGTATCTTATTTTTTTTACATGTAACACACTTATTGCATTTTATATGTCACCTGCAAGGTGCCAGTAATTAGTTCTAGATCAACCTACAATATATAATAATCTAGCAATTATACTGAAAAAGTCTTACCTGCAAACTAGACAAGCCAGTTTGTGGTTTGGGGAAGAAAAGAGGCTAAAATGTTCATAAAATATCCTTTTTGTGTAGCCATGCAACCACTAGATGTCACCATATTAAACCAACATCACTTGTTCTTGAGTTTCCATGTTTTCTGCATTGTTATTTAAAAAAAACCATAACTGGCCTTTGACCTCTTCGACATGGCTGGAGTCCTATGCTCAATGGGTCAAAACCCCATTGCTGTGTTCAAGCGGCACTCGGTGGTGGGGAGGGGTTTTGCTTAGTTATACTTAACCATCTTAATTTTCAGTTATTGGTACTTCAAAGGAATTAATTTGGACCCGTTTCTTCCATCATTGTTTGTTAGTTAATTTATGCACCCAGAATGAATTACGCATTATCAATAGTTCTAAACTGATGTAAATAATTCAACTCTAATTATTGTAGTTAATATTATGTGTTACATCGAAACTACAGAAACAGGCCATTCAGCCCATCTGGTCTACCCAAGCGTTTATGCTCCACACGAGCCTCCTCCCTCCCAACTCCATCTAACCCTATCAGGATACCCTTCTATTCCTTTCTCCCTCATGTGCTTATCTAGCTTCCCCTTAAATGTATCTATGCTATTTACCTCAACTACTCCTTGTGGCAGCGCATTCCCTGGTTAGTTGGGCCTCATCTCCTTTTGCTGATCACTGACTTGCCGATGCTCCCCCTGATCACTACTTACATTATAGGGGAACATGGTGGCCTGACCCCCCACCAATTTTGACCCCGCCCGCCAGCAGTGCCTGTACTCTCACCGGCTTTGGGCTGAAGTCAGAATTGGGGCATGTCAATGAGGCCCAGGGGTTAAAACCAGTCTTACCACTCTTTGGGTAAAGAATTTTCTCCTGAATTCCCTATTGGATTTATTAGGGACTATTTTCTATTTATGACCTCTAGTTTTGGACTCCCCCACAAGTGGAAAAATTTTCTCTACGTCTACCCTATCAAACCCTTTCATTATCTTAAAGACCTCTATCAGCTGACCTCTCAGCCTTCTCTTTTCTAGAGAAAAGAGCCCCTGCCTGTTCAGCCTTTCCTGAAAAGTAAATCCTTTCAGTTCTGGTATCATCCTTGTCAATCTTTTTCGCACCCTCTCCAATTCCTATATCCTTTCTATAATATGGAGACCAGAACTGTGCACAATACTCCAAGTGTGGTCTAACCAAGATTCTATATAAGTTTAACATAACTTCTTTGCTTTTCAATTCTATCCCTCTAGAAATGAACCCCAGTGCTTGATTTGCCTTTTTTATGGCCTTATTAACCTGCATCGCTACTTTTAGTGATTTGTAGAAATTACAGGAACTCATTAGAATGCACAATGATAACTTAAGAACAGCTGTGGAGCCCTCTGTTCAACTCAATTCCACTTTACTGAAGTGGCTTCAGAATTTGCACGTACCTGCTCTTTGACACTGCATTATTTTTTCACACACTCCATCACCATTTTCTAGTAGAGCTTTGGTTGTCTGGATCATCTAGGGAAAATGAAGAAAAAAGCACACAAAGTATATTAATATATTGCTATTTTGATTCAGCATACAGCAACTTAAGGGCCGATTTTAATCCACCCCTGCCCGGCGGAAACGGTGTGGGTAAGATGTCGGGAGGTTTACGTCATCGGCAAGTGCACACCATTTTAACCACGGGCCTGACTATGGCCCGCACGGTCTCCAGCCCGTCAGCGTGAACTGGCGGCAGCAAGAATGCAGGCCCAGGTAAGTTATTTAAAACATTTTTTTTTAAAGGTTCCCTGTACGCCAGGAGGAGCAGGTGTAATCCTCCTAGCCTATAAGGATAGGTTGGGACTTCCCACACACTCCGGGGAGGTCAGCCGGTTCGCTGCCCATTTCGGCTCTTGAACCACTGATGTCCACCCCAAGTTAAAATCAGCCCTTTGAACTTATTTCTTGAGTGTGCTCTTTATATGACAATCCAGTAGTTTCATGGTCACCATTACTAACACTAGCTTTCATTTTAATTAACTGAATTTAAATTCCTCAGCTACCATGGCAGGGATTTGAACTTATGTCACCAGATTATTAGTCTAGGCCTTTGGATTACTAGTCCAGTAACATAACCACTATGCTACCATACCCATGGAGCGCCAGAACAAATAAAATAATCTTTCCTGCTTCCTTAACTAATTTTGAGTTGTATTTTATTTGGTATCAGTTAATTGTTTTGCATTCTGTTTTAATGGTCCACAGTTGCGCAATTTTTATAACCCTTCAACCATATTTTATTGTTCCCTTCATCCGTTCTATGTTAAATCAGACTCACTGCACCATCTCTTATAATGTGGAGATGCCGGTGATGGACTGGGGTTGACAATTGTAAACAATTTTACAACACCAAGTTATAGTCCAGCAATTTTATTTTAAATTCACAAGCTTTCGGAGGCTACCTCCTTCCTCAGGTGAACGATGTGGAAATGAAGTCCTCGAAATGAAGTCGCATTTATAATTCACAGAACAATGCTGGTGATAACAGACAGTTTTTTCAACTGCCCGTTGCCAAGGCAATCAGTGTGCAGACAGACAGGTGTTACCTGCTTATAGTTACCATCTCTTATAGTAAGTTATTCTCAAAACTGTGGACCACATCCCTTAGTCTTTCCTTTCTCCTACAATCTAAAAACTTTTAGAACTCAGCTTCTAGCGAACTGTTTTCAACATTGGTGCTGTCCTTTACTATGGCCTTTGGCTCTTCACCTGTTTTCCTCAATTAGAGTAATAGCATAATTGTTTCATTTTCAAATAAAAGAGTACAACACGTCATTGTAGAAATGTATCCATGGACGATGTACAACAATGTTAATCCATATCTTTATTATCTACCTATTGGCCAATAATTTTAATATGGCACTTGTCACAAGATACCATAACACTTCAGGTTATGTGCCACTCTTATTAGTTTTATTACTCTTTCCCCTACCTCACACGCTCTCTACCACACACGTTATATTTGCTCCATAAAGTAAGAATTTTTTAAAAAAGTAAATCAGAATTATTCTGTATTCATTATAAAGAAATGAATTTAGGACAGCAATTCAACCTCAGAATTGATAATATTCATAACCAATCAAGCTCCCTTCTCATCAAGCAACCCGACCACCTTTCCCGGCTGTTTAAATTTAAAAAATCCAAATCATGCCATCGACGAGGCTCTCGCAAAAGGCAGGTGGGGGCCTAATTAATACTCAAAAGTCACGGCCTGATGACATCATCGGCGGCGCGACTTAAACTTAACTGCATGTCAGGGGGAGGCCCGCGCTGTGGGATACCTGGCAGCTGATCCGAGGCAGGAGGCGCCGACTGCCTAAGCTAAGTACAAAATCTGCTCCTTGTGAGCCAGGAGGTGCAGCAGTGCTTCCCCCAGACCTCACAGGGAAGCCTTTGGCCGCCACATCTGACCGCGGGCACTATCAACCATCCTTCACCGCCCCTCCCCCCCACCCCGATGACGGCCTTGATCACTCAGCCTCCCCGCCCCCGATCTTCCAGCCTCCCCCCGTTATGATCGGCAGGGCCTCCATGTCCCTGGCCTTGTCGGGTTCTTCACCCGCTACCGGGCTCCCCTGTACCCTCCCGCTTCCCCGTTAATATCGGGGCCTTGGTGTCAGTAGTGGAACCTGTTTGTGCTTTTGGTATCCACTGTCAGCATCACTCGTAGATCAGATATAGTGTGAGCCATATGTAAAATATAACTTCCTTTACTCTGTTCCAATGTCAACTTCAGAAACGCACATCCTAGCACCAGTGTGAATATTTCATTTGCCTCAACAATAGTCATTGTGGCCTCATTGGGTGAGAAGGGTAACCATGGACACACTCATGCTGTGGATCTGTGTCCACAAGGTAAGGGGGTTGAAAATGGCCAGTTATTTCATGTAGGAATCTTAGCCCAGGGAAGATAGGTGCCTTTCATCCGAACAGTAAAGATTGAACTGGTCCAAGAGATGAAAGGACAGTGTTCTGCCCACTTAATCTATATCATCAATGCTCTCTCCAATTTTCTTTTCTTTACTATTTTTGGGTCCATTTAAAGATTTTATTAAGCACCTCAACAGGTACATAACACCGTCTATTTTCATGCAGGCAATGAAAGAAAATGGGATAGAAAGCCTTTGCCAAATCCTTGTCCCTAGAAATGTCTACTCTCATTTTTCTCCCATCCCCTTGTGGGCGGATTGTACCACACACTGAATCTCCACCCCCACCATATTTAAATGATGGTGAGTAGGTGGAGCTTGGTGCTCCCTCACTTTTTCTTCCTTTTCCACCTCTGTTCTGCCAATCTGAAAGAAAGCCTCCAGGAAAGAGACGTTGGTCTTTCTTTAATGACGAAAGGTGTAGTAACTTTGCAAAGTGCTGGCAACATTCAGCAGACTCCTGCTTCTTTCCAATGAAGAAGGATGTGCAGTTGGGCTCCTGTAGATCGATTTGGAAATTTTTGCCTTGCTGATTTACATGGCTCCTTCTCTCTTTAAATATTACATGCCCATGTCAGCTGCTGCAACAGCAACAATTTCCCTCCCCTTTGGCAGCTGGATCTCAAAGATTAGTGGTTATAGCACTGGGAAGTCAATGGAAATAAAAATTGGGAGAGATGTAAAACGGACTGCTGACTTGCTATCACCCGTTTTACACTATCGCAAAAAGTCAAGATCTACCCCTGGGAGTTTGCCCTGAACATATAATTGACCCCAACCTTGGGCGAGATCACTGTGAAGACAGAATGGCAAGTGGAAGTCCCGCCCCACTGCACTTCCAGTCAGAAACTTGAGTTGGAGGAAAATCCAGGCCATAATCTCTAGGTCCAACACCAAGAGGTACTGAATTTCTTTGTTTGTGCATTAGAGAAATGCACAAACAAATCCATCTATAGAGTTCTTAACTTTGGGGAATGGTTAGAGTGCTATTTATGATCAGTAAGAATGATATACCATAGACTTACCGCTTTATAAATTTTAGCTTATGCTAACTCCTCCCCGAAGCAAGCCACCAATATTACAGTAATAAAGCTACCTCAATTCGCCTTGTGTAGGGAGGGGAAAAATCAGCCACAGTTCCTGCTCTTGATCAGTCTTCAATGCCTCCTGCTAGAAAAGTGCTCATATGTGGATGTCAGGTAAGAACAGGATAGGGCTCAGCTGTGATGCTCCCCCCAGTCAAATAACTGACCAACAGTCACTGTCTAAGCTTACCTTTGAAGAAAGGTGAGGTATCCAGGAGGTGGGGGCAGATGGGGCAGAAAATTAGAAGAGAAAAGAAAATCTGCTCATATATTAGGAATAACTTCATACTTCATTATCTAATCTACTAATTCAAAGTTGTTTTTTGCTTAAAAAAACTGGAATTATTCAGTAGTTCAAATTAAGCATTTTAATGAAATAACACACCAAAACACTAAAAGAATCCATAAAACATCAAAGTGATTGAAATGCACATTACTTTAACTTGAGCATTGTTAAAGCTGCGCAATGCACAATTTCTAAGTTTGCAGATAATCGAAACTTGGAAATGTAGTAAACAGTGAGGAGGATAGTAACAGACTTCAGGAGGACATAGACAGACTGGTGAAATGGGCAGACACATGGCAGGTGGAATTTAACAGAGAAATGTGAAGTAATGCATTTTGGTAGGAAGAATGGGGAGAGGCAATATAAACCAAATGGTACAATTTTAAAGGGGGGGGGGGCGCAGGAACAGAGAGACCCGGGGGTGTATGTACATAAATCTTTGAAGGTGGCAGCACAAGTTGAGAAGCCTGTTAAAAAAGCATATGGGATCCGTGGCTTTATAAACAAGGGCATAGGGTACAAAAGCAAGGACGTTATGCTAAACCTTTTTAAATCACCGGTCAGGCTCCAGTTGGAGTATTGTGTCCAATTCTGGGCACCACACTTTAGAAAGGATGTCAAGGCCTTAGAGAGGGTGTAGAAGAGATTTATTAGAATGGCGTCAGGGATGAGGGACTTCAGTTATGTGGAGAGACTGGAGAAGATGGGGTTGTTCTCCTTAGAACAGAGAAGGTTAAGGGGAGATTTGATAAAGGTGTTCAAGATCATGAATGGTTTTGACAGAGTAAGGAAAAACTGTTTCCAGTGGCAGAAGAGTCGGTAAACAGAGGACACAGATTTAAGGTGATTGGCAAAAGAACCAGAGGCGACATGAGGAAACAATTTTTTACACTGCGAGTTGTTAAGATCTGGAATGTACCGCCTGAAAAGGTGGTGGAAGCAGATTCAGTAGGAACTTTCAAAAGGGAATTGGATAAATACTTGAAGGGGAAAAAATATACAGAGCTATGGGGAACGAGCAGGGGAATGGGACTAATTGGATAGCTCTTTCAAAGAGCCGGCACAGGCACGATGGGCCAAGTGGCCTCCTCCTGTGCTGTACCTATTATAATACTAAGTAATAAAAAACAGAATTGGCTCTATTTTTTTCTAGGAATAAAAGTAGAAGACATAATAAGGGAAAAAATGGCAGAAGGGTCGGTAACCAGAGGACACAGATTTCAGTTAATTGGCAAAAGAGCCAGAGGCAAGTTGAGGAGAAATTATTTTACACAGCGAGTTGTTATTATCTGCAATGCACTGCCTGAAAAGGTGGTGAAAGCAGATTAAATAACAACTTTCAAAAGGGAATTGGATAAATTTTATTCGTTCATGGGATGTGGGCACCGCTGGCAAGGACAGCATTTATTGCCCATCCCTAATTGCCCTTGAGAAGATGGTGGTGAGCCGCCTTCTTGAACCGCTGCAGTCCGTGTGGTGAAGGTTCTCCCACAGTGCTGTTAGGAAGGGAGTTCCAGGATTGTGACCCAGCGACGATGAAGGAACGGCGATATATTTCCAAGTTGGGATGGTGTGTGACTTGGAGGGGAACGTGCAGGTGGTGTTGTTCCCATGTGCCTGCTGCTCTTGTCCTTCTAGGTGGCAGAGGTCACGGGATTGGGAGGTGCTGTCGAAGAAGCCTTGGCGAGTTGCTGCAGTGCATCCTGTGGATGGTACACACTGCAGCCACCGTGCGCCGGTGGTGAAGGGAGTGAATGTTTAGGGTGGTGGATGGGGTGCCAAATAAGCGGGCTGCTTTGTCCTGGATTGTGTCGAGCTTCTTGAGTGTTGTTGGAGCTGCACTCATCCAGGCAAGTGGAGAGTATTCCATCAAACTCCTGACTTGTGCCTTGTAGATGGTGGAAAGGTTTTGGGGAGTCAGGAGGTGAGTCAGGAATACCCAGCCTATGACCTGCTCTTGTAGCCACAGTATTTATGTGGCTGGTCCAATTAAGTTTCTGGTTAATGGTGACCCCCAGGATGTTGATGGTGGGGGATTCGGCGATGGTAATGCCATTGAATGTCAAGGGGAGGTAGTTAGACTCTCTCTTGTTGGAGATGGTCATTGCCTGGCACTTGTCTGGTGCGAATGTTACTTGAAATACTTGAAGACGAAAAATTTGCAGGGCTATGGGGAAAGGGCAGGGGAGTTTGACTAATTGGATAGCTCTTTCAAAGAGCCGGCACAGGCACGATGGGCTGAATGGCCTCCTTGTGTGCTGTGTGATTTTAGCTTGTAGCTGGGAACCCAACGCATCCACAGATATTCGCATGGGGAACCCGGCAGCCAAATGAGTGCGTCGCAATCTGCGATCACAACTCAATTTCTACTTACGCGTTTCTCACGAGCCTGGCAGCCAGATTGACAGGCTGGCTGCCTGTCGGAAGAGAAACGAGCTACAAATCGGAGAGGAGTGAAGGAGAGATTGTGGGCCGTAGAAGAAATCAGAGGTGTGGGGGGAGTTCGGGGGACGTGGATGACATTGGGTGGGCCTTGGAGAAGATTAAGGAGTCCAGCACGGGGGGATCCAGCATCGGGAAGGGGGGGGGGCAGCATCAGGGGGTGGGGTCGACCGATCGCGGAGGTCCTGTCTGCCAGGTGAGCTTGTTGGGCCTGGATGAAGCATTCCTGCTCCTCCGAGCCTACAAGCAGTGCAATAAAGGCACTCACCTCATGGATCCGGCCCTTCCTGCAATAATTTCCCCTGCCCACTCCCCACCCTTCAGCACCATTACTGATATATATATGGGTTTCCCAATGGGAATCCCCCTAGCTTGGAAGTAGAGGAGGACGACTGAAAAGATTCCAGGCTGGTCAGGTTACATGGGAGATGCTATATGCCCGCCTTCCAGCATCCACATATGCAGACAGAATGTACCAGGCCATGCTTTGACAGATTAGTGCATGCAGATTCTCCAAATTTGAAGATAGGTAGGCAAACCCGAGGGCACTGAAACATGCGAAGGCCTGACCAACTGTTATGCTGCACGACTCTTCAGAAGCACCCCAGTTACAGCATGTCTTGCCTTGCATGCAAAAATGTGATGCCAAAATAATCATCAACCAACAAAGCCTGATAAGCTGCATCCGCAAAAGGCCGCACCATTCATATGCACTGTCGCAGCTACCTGGCAATGTCTGTGGGGAACTGTCTTTACAGGGTCCTTATCAGTAGGAAGACGGGGGCGGGGAATTGGATAGGGGTCTGTTTCGGGCGGGGGTAGCGTGATGCGCTAATACCCCGCGCCTGATGGACCCTACGCAGGCAGGACACAAGTTTGGACCACCCAAGGTCTTACCTGCAGTCAGCCTTCCTTTCCAGGCCTTGCATGTGGAATCAATGCAATTTGCACTTTCTACCACCAGAGAGAGCTCAATCTCTTAAAGGGAGGATGTTTCTTAGAAATCTCTTAAAGGTAGCTGGTACCTGTTATTTGCTGAAAATAACAGCCCACTGTCTGCACGGAGTCTGAACAGAGATCAGACATCGCACGTGTAAAACACAGATGCAGGTCCATCCCTATGTTTACACACTGATGAGTTATGGTAAAGCATTGAATAAAGGTTGTGCACTACTAAATCCCACATCCTCCAATCTGCACGCCAGACCTCACCAATCTGCCGTTCTGAGTTGGTACCAGGCCTGTGAGAGTGCGTGCACCAAGGTTCTCTGCTGATGCGCTAGAGACCTTGGGTGCATGAGGTGGACAGAAGGAGGGACATCCTATATCCGCAGGGGCGGGGGGGGGGGGGCGGCAAGAGGCCCTCCAGACATATACTTAAAAGGCAGTGGTGGGAGGCAGTGGGGGACGAAGTCAATGCCAGGCGCACAGCATCATGAATATGATGCAGTGCAGGAAGAAGTTCAATGCTTTGACATGAGTGGGCAAGGTGAGTGAGGTCAACTGTCAAGTGGTGTCTCCTACTAACTGCACCACGCATTACACCCCCATCCCCCACATACCAACAAACTCTTTCCATTAGTACTCAACTCTGCCAATCAGATGCTTCCTCTCAACCTTACACATTACCACTGTTGCAAGCTGCCCACCCGCAACTCACAGGTCACACACACTGCCAGCTATTCAACCATGACAGGCACAACACCCAGACACACGTCCCGCTTTCTTGCAGAAGGTGGCGCATATCAAGAGGCAGCAAGTGGCAGTGGCATTTAGCCCCTCGAGCCTGTTCCGCCATTCAATGAGATCATGGTGGACCTGTGACCTAACTCCATATACCAATCTTAGCCCCATATCCCTTAATACCCTTGGTTCACAGAAATCTATCAATCTCAGATTAAACATTCACAATTGAGCTAGCATCAACTGCCGTCTCCAGAAGAGCATTCCAAACATCTCCCACCCTTTGTGTGTAGAAGCATTTCCTAACTTCACTCCTGCACGTCCTGGCTCTAAACGTCAGGCTATGTCCCCGCGTCTTAGTATTGAAATCTAGGAGACCTCCAAAAACAGTTACAAATGTCTCACCAGCCAGAAGCAATAATCCAGCTACTGACCTATAAATCCTGAATGGTCCTTTCAAATAGCACTGGTGGTGGGTCCTCCAGGCAATCTAAGACACGTTCAGATGGTCGGGGTTAAGACTGTGCGTTGAGTTGAGCGTTAAGTCCCAAAATGGTGTCTATCACTTTAAATCAGCGTTGCACACTGATTGAAGCCATTTTCTCCCTACTTTACATGATTCCAGCGTTCGTTATCTGCGCCTGCGCTAATTCCTATACCAAGATGGCGTCTGGCACACGTCACGCAGGAAACATGCATGCACATCCAAGACGCCATCTTGGATGTCGGAGATGCCGTGTAGCGCCGAAACAACGGGCGCTCGATGGCTCAATTTAGCGCCCAGGGTGCAGAGCTGCTGTAACAACACCTACTGCTAACATACACCATAGAGCTAGCATAGCCAGTGACAATATCAGTCAGTTATGGGCTCAAACTTGAACAAGGGATTTCCTTTCCTTTTCTTTTTGTCTGAAACTTCTGAATCCCATGCACATGGAAAAAGCTGCGAATGGATTCAGTTGCTTTTTGAACCTTTCTAAAGGCTTTCAGAATTTTTGTCCTTCTGTTGTGAGCACGTCCTACAATTTTGCCAACACTTTAAATTTCATTTACACACAGTTGTTCACTTCCATCATCAGCACGCTTCCTATGTCTGGCCAAGTCTACACCTGGAGCTGTGAATAACTATGCAAATATGCTGACGCAAGACATTTGTTAGCCTTGGTGCAGTTGTACTGCTCTCGCCTCTGAGTCAGAAGGTTGTGTGTTCAATGCCCAATCCAGAGATTTGAGCACAAAATCTAGACTGACACTTCAGTGCAGTTCTGAGGGAGCACCACACTGTCTGAGGTGACGTCTTTCGGATGAGATGTTAAACCAAAGCCCGGTCTGCCCTCTCAAGTGGATGTAAAAGACCTCATGGCACTATTTTGAAGAAGAGCGGGGTAGTGTCCTGGTCAATACTGTTCCTTCAACTAACATCACTAGAACAGATTATCTGGTGATTATAACACTGCTGTCTGTGGGACCTTGCCGTGCGCAAATTCGCTGCTGCATTTCCTAAATTATAACACTTCAAAAGTACTACATGGCTGTAAAGTGTTTTGGGACATCCTGAGGTCGTGAAAGGTGCCATATAAATGCATCTTTATTTGAGTGCTGATAGCAGTTTATCATTCTGGCAGGATTAGCACCGGCACATAACCCTTTAGGTCTGACTTACATCAATAGTCAAAAATCATCCCGCATGTATCCTAAAAATACCCTGGAAATGATTTTTCTACAAAACTGAAAGCATAAACAACACAGTGAACTAAGGGAGCGCTTAACAAGCAAAATTCACAAAATCCAAAAATAAAAATACGCTATTTCTTAAATACTTTCTAAAACTAAAAAGGTAAGACTGAACTTTAATGATAGATTCTGTCTGTACAGTATTGAGAAACTAAGGGCAGCAGGCCAATGAAAGCACTCAACAATAAATGTACCTATTCTTCATCGCTGGTGCAGTCACCATTACTTATCATAGAATCATAGAAAGTTACGGTACAGAAGGAGGCCATTCGGCCCATCGTGTCCAGGCCGGCCGAAAAAGAGCTATCCAGCTTAATCCCACTTTCCAGAACTTGGCCCGTAGCCCTGTAGGTTACGGCACTCCAAGTGCACATCCAAGTACTTTTTAAATGAGTTGAGGGTTTCTGCTTCTACCACCCTTTCAGGCAGTGAGTTCCAGACCCCCATCACCCTCTGGGTGAAAAAATTTCTTCTCAGCGCCCCTCTAGTTCTTCTATCAATTACTTTAAATCTATGCCCCCTGGTCATTGACCCCACTGCGAAGTGAAATAGGTCCTCCCTATCCACTCTATCTAGTCCCGTCATAATTTTATATACCTCAATTAAATCTCCCCTCAGCCTCCTTTGTTCCAAAGAAAACAATGCCAGCCTATCCAATCTTTTCTCATAGCTATAATTCTCCAGTCCTGGCAACATCCTCGTAAATCTCCTCTGTACTCTCTCTAGTGCAATCACATCTTTCCTGTATTGTGGTGACCAAAACTGTACGCAGTACTCAAACTGTGGCCTAACCAGTATTTTATAAAGTTCTAGCATAACCTCCCTGCTCTTATATTCTATGCCTCAGCTAATAAAGGAAAGTATCACATATGCCTTTTTAACCACCTTATCTACCTGTCCTGCTACCTTCAGGGATCTGTGGACATGCACTCCAAGGTTCCTTTGTTCCTCTACACCTCTCAGTATCCTCGCATTTATTGTGTATTCCCTTGCCTTGTTTGCTCTCCCCAAATGCATTACCTCACACTTCTCTGGATTGAATTCCATGCCAATATTTCCCTTGCATTTGTTTTAATAAATCTGTAAATGTTTTTACAAACAGCAGATTTACAGATTTGTTAAACTAATGCATAGAAGAAAATATTGGGGTTATTCACAGGAGGATAAGATTTGACATTAATGACTATTAACATTACAAATGACCAATGTTCTTTATCATTGTTTGGTCAATTGTAATGGCCCTACATTGCCTCAGCTGAGTACTGCTGAATCAGCACAGGCCAGGGATAAACCCTTCTGACTGCATTACTCAGTTACTCACTGGATAAATTCACTGAGCCACTGGAGGAGTATCTGATGATGTAAATACTTTTCGTGCCATTATGCTGTAAACTTTCTTTTCTTAGCTTTCACACCTGAATGTACAGACAAATCCAAAATAAACATTTTATAATTTTCACAAATATTGTTTGTTTTAAACTATATTTGCTGCTTGATAATGGAAAGGCTGACCTGTATGCCAAATGATAGCATTTTAGATAAACTGAAAGCATCAGTAGAGATGCAGTTATTAACCTAGATTAATTCACTTTCACCCACATAATTGAGTTCCCTCACTGTCTGACTCAGTAATGCATAAGTTAGTTACCCAATGAGGCCACAAGCAAGCAGTACTTATACAAAAATATTTCACTGAAATAAACACAAGGAGATTAACGTTCCTTATAATTCTTTGTAAATATTTAACTTTTAAAAGGAATGAGATTGTGAGCAAGCATTAAGCTAACAGGGTAGATTTGGCAAAAATTGGAGTGAATTTAAATGAGAAATTATACTTTTTCAAAAAATAAGGGGGGGTAAATAACCTTTCTTTTGTAGACTTGACAACCACCATTCAAAATATCACGTGAGTGGTTTTGCTGCAGGCAATCACGTGAATGACAGAAATCCAGCTAGTCATGATGCACCTAACATGAATGTTTCTTTCATCTCACATTACTTTGTTGGTATATGACAAGCCTTTCATTAATCCTGCTGTGGAGTGTGCAAAAGCTTCATGTTAATAGCTCAATGTCAAATTTGAAAAACACGTTTCAGTGACCGGCTGTGCAGGCCCTTGTGGGCTGCGTCATGGAGAAATAGAAGGATCTTATAATTAATAACCACATTGATGGAATAATAGCCATTCTTATTTAGGTATCCCATAGGATTGCTTGTAGGAACATGAATGGTTCCATGTATATGTTCTGTGAAGCCCTGTATCTTGGGAAGTTATCAATGCAGTAAAACAGTGCCTGGCTCTTCTGCTGTTGCTGAAGCAGGGCTTCTGTTATATACAGTACTTAACAGACTGGTAGACTGCACTCAGTGGCTAACTCCTGAGATGGTTTCTGGGGTGTCCTTTGGGAAAGAAGTTGAGGGTAATGGTGACCTTCATTCCAACTAGTAATGCAGTGCGACTGATTGACTTCCTACAGATCACTGCCTCCCAGCTCAGCCCCGAGCCCCATCATCGCCATATCTAGCTGTCGTACATTCTACCCGTTTCCTGAAGTGATTTGTTCCACAAATTCTGCACCTCTTATACCGTGTGCATTACTGACCGCTCTGATGCTGCACTAAGAACACAATGGCCACTGTATCTATATTTTGCACCAGAAAACCATGGTAATATTTTGAAAACTTTCCTTCAACTAACTGCATTCTTAGTGTGAATTAAGGCCTCGCCTTGTATATATTTCTTTGCCCCACACTTCCCCTCCCAACCCTGTAATTCTGCACATGTTTCTTGACTGACCTTTCAGAAAGCCTTAACAGACTTTAACAAGCAATATTTTTTTCTGCTAATTTTTAATCAACCCATTTTAGAAAAGAAGATTCAGGGTAGTAGTAGTAATGGATGAAAAGTTCATAACTATTTTGTACCAGATTTATTATCATGTCCTCTATCAAGAGGAAAATTTCTCCATAGTAGGCGTTGATTTGTCCAGAGCAGGTACCAGAGTGAAATTGAATCACTCTTGCTACCTTGTAGTGCATTAGGTAAGTCAGAAGCATTCAGAGAAGATGTAATAATGCCCTGTGTATAATGCACATACGCAAATTTAATTTCAAGCTTAATTTAACTATTGTTCCATTACTGCTACTACAACTACAGCAACAACAGCTTGCATTTATTTAGTGCCTTTAAAGTAGAAAAATGTTCTGACATACTTCACAAAGTCATAAGAAAAAAATGGACACTCAGTCAAAGAAGGAGCTATTAGGAGGAGTCACCAAAAAGTTTGGTCAAAGGAATGTTTTAAGATGCGCCTTGAAGGAGGAGAGAGAGGTGGAGGGGCTTATGGAGGGAACAAAGACCTGGATGAGAGTTTCAGCTGCAGATAGACTGAGGTAGGACGATGTTACGGAGGTGAAAACAGGCAGTCTTTGTGATGGAGCGGATATGTAGTTGGAAGCTCAAGTCAGAGTATAATAGGACGCCAAGGTTGTGAACAGTCCAG
This sequence comes from Heptranchias perlo, assembly GCF_035084215.1. Lineage (NCBI taxonomy): Eukaryota > Metazoa > Chordata > Chondrichthyes > Hexanchiformes > Hexanchidae > Heptranchias > Heptranchias perlo. The sequence continues at coordinate 114,074,872 of NC_090326.1, read as the reverse complement.
TTCAATCAGAGACAGTGGTTGGTGAGGGGCGGTGGCTTTAGTGGCAAGGGTACGGAGTTTATGGCAGGAACCGAAGATGATGGCTCTGTCTTTAGCTGGAACTTTAGCTGGAGGACACGCAGTCTGACAGCACAGACAGGTAGTGGAGAGGTAGAGCTGGTTGTCAGTAGTGTGCATGTGGAAGAGGAGGGGGCCAAGGACAAATCTTTGGGGGACTCCAGAGTTGACAGTGTGGGGGTGAGAAGAAAGTCCATAGGTTACCATCCTTTGGCTATGATCTGATCGGTAAGAGTGAAATCAAGTAATGGTAGTTCCACTGAACTGGACAATAGAGCAGAGGCATTGGTGGAAGATGGTGTGATCGACCATGTCAAAAGCTGCAAAAGGTTTAGGAGAATGACAAGGGATTTTTTTTTATATTCATTCATGGGAAGTGGGCGTCGCTGGCAAGGCCAGCATATATTGCCCATCCCTAACTGCCCTTGAGAAGGTGGTGGTGAGCCGCCTTCTTGAACCGCTGCAGTCCGTGTGGTGAAGGTTCTCCCACAGTGCTGTTAGGAAGGGAGTTCCAGGATTTTGACCCAGCGATAGTCACAGTCTCGGTCATAGTCATAGTGAAGTACCTTGACGTTTTTTCTACCTTAAAGGCTTTATAATGAATAATATGTAAGTTGTTGTTTGTGACTTTGGTTGGGGTCATTTTGGTGCTGTGCCAGAGGGGCAAACCTGATTGGAGAGGTTTAAACAGGGAGCTGAGGGAGAGATGTGCACAGATCTAGGAATAGGGTCAAGGGAGCAGAGGGTCCTTCTCATGGACAGAATTAGCTGAGAGAGTGGTGGATAAGTGAGAGAAACTGGAAAGAAACATGGGTTCAGGGTGAGGATAGGAGGGTCCTGGGGCAAGGTTTGACTTGGTGGGCAGGGGGAGGGGAAAGTAGCAGAGGCAACTGAACAAATGTTCTCTATCTTGGTGAAAAGAAATCCATGTGCTCCTTGCACTTGTTGTTAGAAGTGAGGGTGGAGGGGGTAGGTACGAGAGGTTTAAGGAGAGGGTTGGTGGTGTAGAAAGGAAGCCAGGGGTTATCTTTGTTCTCCAGGATGATCCTAGAGTAATGGGTGGTTTTGGAAGAGCAGATGAAACAACATTTGATGTGATCCAGCCAGATCTGACAATAGATGGCTCAACCAGTTGTCCACCAGATATGCTCAGATCTGTGCCCGTTGGACTTGGTGCAAAGATGAGGACTGTACCAGGGGAACGACCAGAATGCAAGACAGTGAAGATTTTGCTGGACACAAGTGCACCACAGGTGGAAGTAAGGAAGTGGTTGAGCAAATCAACAGCTGCAGAAGCATTGTGGTCAATGGAGAGCTAAAGGCTAGACAGTTAGGAATATGAAAGTGCAGTTGTAAGCGACTTGGGGGAGGGTTTTTTCAGGGGTGGACGCAGAGGGAAGTGGATTGAAAGGGGGAATGTGGGTGATGAAGGATGCAAGAAGTGATCAGAGATGGACTTGTCAGTGATTGAGACCTCAGGAATAGAGGCCACGGGAGGTGGTGAGGTCAGGAGGTATCTGTGCACATCGGCGGGAGAGTTTATAAGGAGGGAGGACAGAAGAAAGGTCACTTACATTTTTCAGCATATCATCTGAAGAAGTCGGCACTGAGATCTGTGTCATTTTTGAGGAGCCCATTGAAAAGGGAGTGGCATGACTTCCAAAGATCACTGGAATGCCCTTTAGAATATTTTGATGGGAAGCAGCAGGAAGATTCCATTACATTCCTGCTTTGCTGCATCACAACAGAAGAGGCCAGTACTACAAACATGCAAGTTTCTCATGTTCATTTTGCTCAGTTAAAATTTTTCACTCAACTGGTATTTATGTTGCGTGCTTACATACAAATTTATCTGGCTCAAGACTGGAGTTCATTTTGAAAAACAAATGTGCAAATTATTTTGGAACATCGCAGCTGCTTCCAGTTATTTTGTTTTGTTAGATGACAAGAGGGTAACTATGACAAGGATAGAAGTCTCACAAAATTGATGCTGCTTCAATTTAATGACACATCTGTCCTTGTCACTCTCCTGTCGTACCACCATCAAAACTAAAAGCAACTGAAAGAAAATCAAACGAACGCTGGCACTGTTCTGCAATTGCATATCTCCAGTGATACCAATGGCCTCACAATGACAATGGTGGCAATAGTCTTTAATGCAAGGCTAGTCCAAGCATTATACACCGACTCAGAATAGTTGATGGGATGATGTGATACCTTTAAATCAGGCACTAATGTGAAAATTAACTTTTGTCAATTTTTGCATTGCCTTTTTAAGGAGACGCCAAGAATTTCCTCAGGGTTTCTCCTGATTGGCCCCGTAACTTTGGCAGAGGATGTGTGCAAACCTGGATAAACTGTGTAATTGGATTTCTGCAAATCTTCCATGCAGTTGTGATGGCCAATTAGGAGACACGGTACGGTAGCATAGTGGTTATGATACTAGTAATCCAGAGGCCTGGACTAAAATCCAGAGTCATGAGTTCAAATCCTGCTATGGTAGCTGGCGAATTTAAATTCAATTAATTAAATAAAAATCTGGAATTAAAATACTAGTATCAGTAATGATGGCCGTGATACTACCGGATTGTCGTAAAAACCCATCTGGTTCACTAATGTCCTTTAGGGAAGGAAACCTGTCGTCCTTACCCGGTCTGGCCTATATGTGACTCCAGACCCACAGCAAAGTGGTTGATTCTTAATTGCCATCTGAAATGGCCGAGCAAGCCACTCAGTTGTAAAATCTCGCTACGAAAAGTCAGAATAAGAATAAAACTGGACGGACCACTAGGCACCGGACACGACAACGGCAAACCAAGCCCAGTCGACCCTGCAAGGTCCTCCTTACTAACATCTGGGGACTTGTGCCAAAATTGGGAGAGCTGTCCCAAAGACTAGTCAAGCAACAGCCTGACATAGGTATGATTCTGTGAGTATGGCTTTCAGCCAATGTCCCAGACTCTTCCATCACCATCCCTGGGTATGTCCTGTCCCAACGGCAGGACTAGACCCACCAGAGGTGGCGGTACAGTGATATACAGTCAGGAGGGAGTGGCCCTGGGAGTCCTCAACATTGACTCTGGAGCCCATGAAATCTCATGGCATCAGGTCAAACATGGGCAAGGAAACCTCCTGCTGATTACCACCTACCGTCCTCCCTCAGCTGATGAATCAGTCCTACTCCATGTTGAGAAGCACTGAGGGTAGCAAGGGCACAAAATGTACTCTGGGTGGGGGACTTCAATGTCCATCACCAAGAGTGGCTCGGTAGCACCACTGCTGGCCGAGTCCTGAAGGACATAGCTGCCAGACTGGGCCTGCGGCAGGTGGTGAGCAAACCAACACGAGGGGAAAAATTTACTTGACCTCGTCCTCACCAATCTACCTGTCGCAAATGCATCTTGTCCATGACAGTATTGGTAGGAGTGACCACCGCATAATCCTCGTGGAGACGAAGTCCCGTCTTCGCACTGAGGACACCATCCAACGTGTTGTGTGGCACAACCACCGTGCTAAATGGGATAGATTCAGAACAGATCTAGCAGCTCAAAACTGGGCATCCATGAGGTGCTGTGGGCCAGCAGCAGAATTGTATTCCAGCAAAATCTGTAACCTCATGGCCCGGCATATTCCTCACTCTACCATTACCAACAAGCCAGGGGATCAACCCTGGATCAATGAGGAGTGTAGAAGAGCATGCCAGGAGCAGCACCAGGCGTACCTAAAAATGAGTGGCCAACCTGGTGAAGCTACAACTCAGAACTACATGCATGCTAAACAGCGGAAGCAACATGCTATAGACAGAGCTAAGCGATTCCACAACCAACGGATCAGATCAAAGCTCTGCAGTCCTGCCACATCCAGTCGTGAATGGTGGTGGACAATTAAACAACTAACGGGAGGAGGAGGCTCTGCAAACATCCCCATCCTCAATGATGGCGGAGTCCAGCACGTGAGTGCAAAAGACAAGGCTGAAGCGTTTGCAACCATCTTCAGCCAGAAGTGCCGAGTGGATGATCCATCTCGGCCTCCTCCCGATATCCCCACCATCATGGAAGCCAGTCTTCGGCCAATTCGATTCACTCCACATGATATCAAGAAACGGCTGAGTGCACTGGATACAGCAAAGGCTATGGGCCCCGACAACATCCCAGCTGTAGTGCTGAAGACTTGTGCTCCAGAACTAGCTGCGCCTCAAGCCAAGCTGTTCCAGTACAGCTACAACACTGGCATCTACCCGACAATGTGGAAAATTGCCCAGGTATGTCCTGTCCACAAAAAGCAGGACAAATCCAATCTGGCCAATTACCGCCCCATCAGTCTACTCTCAATCATCAGCAAAGTGATGGAAGGTGTTGTCGACAGTGCTATCAAGCGGCACTTACTCACCAATAACCTGCTCACCGATGCTCAGTTTGGGTTCCGCCAGGACCACTCGGCTCATTACAGCCTTGGTCCAAACATGGACAAAAGAGCTGAATTCCAGAGGTGAGGTGAGAGTGACTGCCCTTGACATCAAGGCAGCATTTGACTGAGTGTGGAACCAAGGAGCCCCAGTAAAATTGAAGTCAATGGGAATCAGGGGGAAAACTCTCCAGTGGCTGGAGTCATACCGAGCACAAAGGAAGATGGTAGTGGTTGTTGGAGGCCAATCATCTCAGCCCCAGGACATTGCTGCAGGAGTTCCTCAGGGCAGTGTCCTAGGCCCAACCATCTTCAGCTGCTTCATCAATGACCTTCCCTCCATCATAAGGTCAGAAATGGGGATGTTCGCTGATGACTGCACAGTGTTCAGTTCCATTCGCAACCCCTCAAATAATGAAGCAGTCCAAGCCCGCATGCAGCAAGACCTGGACAACATCCAGGCTTGGGCTCATAAGTGGCAAGTAACATTCGCGCCAGATAAGTGCCAGGCAATGACCATCTCTAACGAGAGAGAGTCTAACCCCCTCCCCTTGACATTCAATGGCATTACAATCGCCGAATCCCCCACCATCAACATCCTGGGGGTCACCATTGACCAGAAACTTAACTGGATCAGCCATATAAATACTGTGGCTACGACAGCAGGTCAGAGGCTGGGTATTCTGCGGCGAGTGACTCACCTCCTGACTCCCCAAAGCCTTTCCACCATCTACAAGGCACAAGTCAGGAGTGTGATGGAATACTCTCCACTTGCTTGGATGAGTGCAGCTCCAACAACACTCAAGAAGCTTGACACCATCCAAGATAAAGCAGCCCGCTTGATTGGCACCCCATCCACCACCCTAAACATTCACTCCCTTCACCACCGGCGCACTGTGGCTGCAGTGTATACCATCCACAGGATGCACTGCAGCAACTCGCCAAGGCTTCTTCCACAGCACCTCCCAAACCCGCGACCTCTACCACCTAGAAGGACAAGAGCAGCAGGCACATGGGAACAACACCACCTGCACGTTCCCCTCCAAGTCACACACCATCCCGACTTGGAAATATATCACCGTTCCTTCATTGTCGCTGGGTCAAAATCCTGGAACTCCCTTCCTAACAGCACTGTGGGAGAACCTTCACCACACGGACTGCAGCGGTTCAAGAAGGCGGCTCACCACCACCTTCTCGAGGGCAATTAGGGATGGGCAATAAATGCTGGCCTCGCCAGCGATGCCCACATCCCGTGAACGAATAATAAAAAAAAACACCCCAAGGAAATTCACAACGAGATTTTTTAAAGAAAGTAAAGAAAACCACGTAAGCTAAAGGAAAACAGCCAATTATATACTTGAAGATTTTACAATACATTTTTAGCTGGGGAAGATTTTCCTTTTAGCATTGTTTTCTTCTAAATGAATTCATGGTCAATTTGAGACAATTTGATGCACTACATGGTTTTTTTAGATTGGCTGGCCATATATTGACAAACATCACTATTCAGGCATATCCATTTTGCAAGCTAGTTGTAAATTGGGGGGAAACTTCAACTGTCTCTTCTCTCGTCATAAGAAGGTAAAATTATTATAAAATTCTGCTTAGTAACTGCTACTAACAACCAAAAATTTGTATAAAACAAATCATATGAACAATGACACAATTAGCTTTTTATATAGCACTTACTTTGAACTAGTTTATTGTGGTATACATATATATTAAAAAGGAGATAAAGTTTAGGGGAAGTACTTTTGGTTTAAAGTACTCCCACTTTAAAAAAAGTAACCATCTATCTATTGGTCTATCATATATTACAAGTCTTGCATAAGGCACAAACATCTTTTTGACGTTAATCTAATTTCCTGTGTCATCAATTTTGAGTCGTGCTTTTTATGTCAACATTTATAATGCAAAATCCCCATGTCAACATTTGCCTATCAGACTGTAACTTCAAGCTTCCCACCACTACATGGAGTTATTACATCCCTCTCTTCTGTCGCCTATATCCCACACAGCTCATTGGTAAACATCTCCTCACCCTCTGCCTTGCTGCCAACAAACTGTAAACCACTTTTTTTAAAGTATATTTGACACATTAAAATACACATTCCTGGCCCCACTCCTATTCCTGTCTCTGCTTGCTTGAATTAATCTGCTGGTTGCTTTCGCCCCACTTCTCTCCCAGCTCTGCCTCTGGCTATGTGGCTTGGCCTCAGATCCTGCTCCCCTCTAAGTCTTGAGCCCAACTTAAAATATTCACTTCTCTCCCGCCTGTGCTTGCTAGGATATGCACTTCCAGTTGCTCTCGCTCCACTGGCCTGCCTCTGGTTACCTGCTTAGCCTCTGGCCCCGTTCTCGTGTAAGCCTCCAACCTCTACAAAATGTTTGGCGCTCTATCATTCTGGCCAACTCCCCTGTAAGTCGCTGGCCCCTATAAAGTGCATAGACTCCTCTAGGCTCACAAACCATTTTTTAAAATATATATTTAAATACCTGCTGCATGGGCATGGCCCTGCTTCCTTCCTCGCTATGTCTCTGGTTCAGCTCCTGGGTTATATTTTAAACATGTCTGGCCTAGCATTTCTCCTGGCTCTACCACTTGGTCTTGCTGCTGCAAATTTTAAAATATGTTTCCTTGCTTCGACTTCTGTGTTAAATTTTCCTTCCGTGATAAATTTAAACTGCCTCCCAGCCCTGTCCTTGGCTCTGCCTCCACTCCTTGCCCTGCTCCCATAACTTTAAAATACCTGCCACGTGCAGTTAAAAAAATCTTCCTAGTTCAAATGCCTTCTCCCATCTGCTCTACCCCAGTAAATTTCAAATACATGCTGGCCTCACTCCTGCCTCTGCTCTGCTTCAAATCCCATGTTCCGCCCTGCTTTAGCCCCAAAATACCTCACGATCTTTATCCCAGTGCTCCCACCAAATTTATGCTCTTACTATATCCATCCCACGACTGGATAAAAGCCTCCCAGCTCCACTTTTTCCTGTGTGTGTTTTTCTGTCACTGTTTAGGTGTAAATTCTTTTCTTTTGCTTTCTCTCAGAATTTGAGGTTGGTCTGAAGAGGATATTCTATGTGACAGATTCTAGGCCTGGTTGAGTGCTCCTAATCTCTCTTCTAAAAAATGGTTCCTTTCTAGAATGGATCACCACTCTGAAGTTCCAATGTCTTTTGATCAAGAAGTCTTGTGTATAACATGCACTTCCTGTATGCATTAACCTTATTTCCTGTGTCACGACTTTTCAATCATACTTTCTGTATCAACATTTATAATGGTAAACCTTATGTCAACATTTGGCTGTCTTGTTTTTTTAATAGCTATCCTTACAAGCCCCTTGACACAAAATGGCACTGCTACACCTCCATCTTTCAGATCCCATGACGTTAGCCTCTACTCATCACAGAAGTCAGAAAACCAAAAACAGCAGACTTCTTTCTTTACCAAAATACATTTAAAATAGCTTCAAGACCCAATCATGTATACTCCTAGAATACAGAACCCACTTTTCTAATATCCATTCAGCTACCTCTACTGCTTACACCCCCTTCCATTTGCCTATTAAAGCAAATTGACTCGCAGTCCCCTTCCCACTCTAGCCCAGAACCCCTGTCTCTGCCCCATCTCCCTCCCTGTCCACTCCAAGGTCACCTTGTTTATGAGACTACCGCCTGCTTGTTTGACCTCAATCCCACTAAATTGTTGAGCAGACAACTTCCCTTGGTGGCCCCCAAGTTGCTTGATATTGTACACGGCTCCCTCTCCTCAGGCACTGTCCACACTCCCTTTCAACACTGCTGTCCTCACCATCCTCAAAACACCTGCGCTTGACCCGTCTGTCTTTACTAACTACCATTCCATCTCCAAACTTTCTTTCTTACACAAGACCCTTGAATGTGTTGTTGCCTCCCAGATCCATGCCCATCTCTCCCAAACTCCCTGTTTGAATCCCTCCAATCACATTTTCCTCTTTTCCCACAGCACCAAAATAACCCTAACCAGATAGGAATCTGTCATTATGACCATGCTGCATTATCCTTCCTCAATCTCTCTGCAGCCCTAGACACGGTCATTTACACTATCCTCCTCCAATGCCTTCTCCCTTATCCATTTCTATAGGACTACCCTTGCTTTGTTCCGCTCATACGAGTCCGATTGTAGCCATGGCATCTCTAGAAATGGCTTCTCCACACTGCTGCAACCTCACCTGAGGAGTCCCCTAAGATTTCCTTTTTGGCTCCCTCCTCTTCCTCGTCTACATGCTTCTCCATGGTGACATAATCCACAGAGAGAGGATCTACTTCCACCTGTACTTCTACATGATGACACCCAGCTCTACCTCTGCACCATTGTTGTTCTATCAGACTATTTGTTTAATTCCAGACCTGGATGAGCCATACCCTCCACCAGTGAAACACGAGGAAAGACTGAAGCCATCGTCCCCAAACCCTGCCACAAATTCCATTCCCTGGCTACCTGTTTCCAGTGGGGTCCCGCAACACTCAGTATGAGGTCCCTTGCTTTTTGTGGTATATACTGTTCCAGACCTCCACCACCCTCTGGGTGGAAAGAATTCTCCTCATCTCCCCTCTAATCCTTCTACCAATTACTGTAAATCTATGCCCCCTGGTACTCAAGCTGTGGCCTAACCAATGTTTTATTCAGTTCTAGTATAACTTCCCTGCTCTTATATTCTATGCCTCAGCAAATAAAGGAAAGTAACCTGTATGCCTTTTTAACCACCTTATCTACTTGTCCTGCTACCTTCAGGGATCTGTGGACATGCACTCCAAGGTCCATCTGTTCCCCTATGCCTCTCAGTATCCTCTCATTTATTGTGTATTCCCTTGCCTTCTTTGCCCTCCCCAAATACATTACCTCACACTTCTCTGGATTGAATTCCATTTGCCACTTTTCTGCCCACCTGACCAGTCCATTGATATTTTCCTGCAGCCTACAGCTTTCCTCCTCACTATCCACCACATGGCCAATTTTTGACATCTGCAAACTTGTTAATCATGCCCCTTACATTTATGTCTAAATCATTAATATATACACAAAAAGCAAGTGACCTAGTACTGAACCCTGTGGAACCCCATTGGAAACAGCCTTCCAGTCACAAAAACACCATCGACCATTAACCTTTGCTTCCTGCCACTGAGCCAATTTTAGATCCAACTTGCCACTTTCCCTTGGGTCCCATGGGCTTTCACTTTTTTGACCAGTCTGCCATGTGGGACCTTGTCAAAAACATTGCTAAAATCCATGTAGACTACATCAAAGACGCTACCCTCATCGACCCTCCTTGTTACTTCCTCCACAAATTCGATCAAGTTAGTCAGACATGAGCTTCTCTTAACAAATCCATGCTGACTGTCCTTGATTAGTCCGTGCCTTTCTAAATGACAATTTATACCGTCCCTCAGAATTGTTTCCAATAATTTGCCCACCACCGAGGTAAGGCTGACTGGCCTGTAATTAATTAACAGTCCTTCAGTACCACGCCTGTAGCCAAAGAAGATTGGAAAATGATGGTCAGAGCCTCTGCTATTTCCTCCTTTGCTTCTCTTAACAGCCTGGGATACATTTCATCTGGGCCTGGTGATTTATTTACTTTCAAAGATGCTAATCCTCTTAATATTTCCTCCTTCACTATGTTTATCCGATCCAATATTTCATACACCTCCTCCTTAACTACAATCTCTGCATCGTCCCCCTCTTTTGTGAAGACAGATGCAATGTATTCATTAAGAACCATACCCACATCTTCTGCCTCCACTCATAGGTTACCTTTTTGGTCTCTAATAGGCCCTACTCTTTCCATAGTTATCCTCTTGCTCTTTTATGTATTTATAAAACATCTTTAGGTTTTTCTTGATTTTACTTGTTAGTACTTTTTCATGCCCTCTCTTTGTTTTCCTAATCTTTTTAATTTCATCCCTACACTTTCTATACTCCTCTAGGCTTTCTGCAGTATTGAGCTCTCGGTATCTGACGTAAGCTTCCCTTTTTTGCCTTATCTTACCCTGCACATTCCTTGACATCCAGGGGGCTCTAGATTTGGCATTCCTATCCTTTTTCTTTGTGGGAACATATTTGCTCTGAACCCTCACTATCTCCCCCTGGAAAGCCTCCTACTGCTCTGACACTGATTTACCTTCAAGTAGCTGTTTCCACTTTTGCTAATTCACTTCTCAGCTTAGTAAAGTTTGCCTTTCCCCAATTGAGAACTTTTACTCTTGTTCTATCTTTGTCCTTTTGCATAACTACGCTAAAATTAACTGAATTATGATCACTACCACCAGAATGCTCTCCCACCGATACTCCTTCCACCTGCCCAGCTTCATTCCCTAAAATTAAGTCCAGAACTGCCTCCTCTCTTGTTGGGCTTGCAATGTACTGGCTAAAAAAGTTTTCCTGAATGCATTTTAAGAATTCTGTGCCCTCTATACCTTTTACACTGATTGTATCCCAGTTAATATTAGAGTAGTTGAAATCTCCTACTATTACTGCCCTATTGTTTTTGCACTTCACATATTTGCACTTCACATATTTGTTCTTCTATCTCCCTCTGACTGTTTTGGGGTCTATAGTACACTCCCAGTAGTGTAATTGCCCTTTTTTTGTTCTTTAGCTCAACCTTTCATGATCCTTTGATCATTTGATGATCCTTCTAACATATCAACCCTCCTCACAGCTATAACTGTTTCCTTTACCAATATTGCCACCCCACCTCCTTTTTTATCCCCCTCTCTATCTCGTCTGAAAACCCTGTAACCAGGAATGTTGAGCTGCCATTCCTGCCCCTCTTTAAGCCATGTTTCAGTAATAGCTATGATATCATATTTCCACGTGTCTATTTTTCCTATATATATATATATATATATATATATATATATATTTTAAAGCCCTATTACTTACTCTGGTTTATAGTCTCCCTTTGCTTTTTTATCTTATTAACTGTTCCCTACTATCTCATTGTTCCTAAATGCCTGTTCCCCTTGTCTTTTTTAATTGGAAACTTGTTTACCCAATGTCTATTAAAACCTCAATACTTTCCTTACCAACACTCCTGACTTTCCCAACCCATCTAATTGATCCAGCAACCCAACCAAATCCTGCAGTTAGCGCTGTATTTGGATGTTCCCAAGTTAGTGGACATAGGTAAAGTTTTGGGCAATATTTTTGCTATCACAAAAGTCTGTGACAGTCTGCAACTGAATTATTCAGAAAGTGCTTTGACTTTGTCTGCAGTTTCACCTTCTGGCCATCAGGTGCTGCTGTGGAGCAAAGTTTCTCAGCTTTGTCTTCAGCTCTGATGCCATCTTGGTTTTGTTAAAAGTGCTCAGATAACTAATTAAAGTTTCAAATTTTAAATTACACTTTTCATCTTAAATGTTAAAAATAACTTTCCAGATTTAGTTTAGGGGTTCCTGTTCCTTCCTGCTCTTTACCAGGACTTGAGGGTCCTACTCCAGGCCCCACTCTACCTCCCCCACTGCCAACTTTGCTTTCCTTTTTCCCATCTGCTGTACCAGGGCCCATTCTAAGGCCCTCTTCCCCATTATTGGTGCTCCTTTTCTCACTGTCCTCCTGACTTTGTTGTGTCCCGGCAGCTTCCCCCCAAGTTTGCTGCCACTTACACTTAAGAACAAGGAGGAGGCCATTCAGAACCTCAAGACTGTTCCATCATTGAATTAGATCACGGCTAATCTGTACCTCAACCCCATTTACCTGCTCTTGTTCCATATCCCTTGATATCCGTACCTAACAAAAATCTATCGATCTCAGTCTTAAAAAATTCAACTAACCCAAAATCCTCAGCCTTTTGGTGGAGCGAGTTCCGGATTTCCACTACCCTTTGTGTGAACATATGCTTCCTGATTTCACTCCTAAATGGCCTAGCTCTAATTTTAAAATTATACATTTTTATTCTGGATCCCCTCACCAGAGGAAATAGTTTCTCTGTATCTACCCTATTGAATCCCTTAATCATTTTAAACACCTTGATTAGATCACCCCTCAACCTTCTAAACTCAAGGGAATACAAGCCAAGTTTATGAAACCTATCCTCATAATTTAACCCTTTAACCCTTGGTGTCATTCTGGTGAATCTGCACTGTAACCCTTCCAGGGTCAATATTTATCTCCTGAGCAGATTTCCAGCATCCGCAGTATTTTACTTTTGATATGTTTCCTGAGGTTTAGTGCCTAAATCTGAATGCTGTACTCCAGATGTGGTCTGACCAAGGCTCTGTACAATGGAATCATAACTTCCTTATTTTTGAACTCCAACCTCCATGAGATAAAGGCCAACATTCCATTAGTCTTTTTGATTACATTTTGTACCTATGCACTAGCTTTAAGTGATATATGTACATGGATACCTAAATCCTTCCGATCCTCCACAGCTCCTAGTTTCTCACCATTAAGAAAATCTTCTGATTTGTCTTTCTCAAATCCAAAGTGAATAACCTCACAGTTCCACACATTGAATTCCATCTGCCATAATTTTGCACACTCACTTAGTCTGTCTATGTCACTTTGCAACTTCCTGCTTCCATCCACACAATTTACTGTGCCTCCTAACTTAGTGTCATCTGAAAAGTGTCAACTTTCTATTCTTTCATCCAAATCATTAATATTTTTGGTGAAAAGTTGAGGCCTCTGTACAGATCCCTGGGGAACACCACTTGTTACCTCCCAACCAATTACTGACCCGTCATAAGGTTACATCAAATTTCGTGCACTTTCATTGTTCCTAATAATCTCTTGTGGAACCTTATAAAATGCCTTCTGGAAGTCCGTGTAGACAACATTCCCTTAACCACCATGCTAGTGACCTCCTCAAAAAATTCCAACTAGATTTCTTGCCACCTCCTTTACAACCATGCTCCTGCCACACTAACCCTGCTCTGCAATAGCCCTCACCGACTCGGCTGGCACTATCTCCCATGTTGACATGCTGCAACATTACAGAATCACAGAATCATAGAAAGTTATGGCACAGAAGGAAGCTACTCGGCCCATCATGTCCGTGCTGGCCGAAAAAGAGCTATCCAGTTTAATCCCATTTTCCAGCACTTGGTCCGTAGCCCTGTAGGTTACGGCACTTCAAGTGCACATCCAAGTACTTTTTAAATAAGTTGAGGGTTTCTGCCTCTACCACCCTTTCAGGCAGTGAGTTCCAGATCCCCACCACCCTCTGGGTGAAAATATTGCTCCTCAGCTCCCTTCTAATCCTTCTACCAATTACTTTACATCTATGCCACCTGGTCACTGACCCCTCTGCTAAGGGAAATAGGTCCTTCCTATCCACTCTATATAGTCCTGTCATAATTTTTTATACCTCAATTAAATCTCCCCTCAGCATTCTTTGTTCCAAAGAAAACAATGCCAGCCTATCCAATCTTTTCTCATAGCTAAAATTCTCCATCCCTGGCAACATCCTCATAAATCTCCTCTGTACCCTCTCTAGTGCAATCACATATTTCCAGTAATGTGGTGACCAGAACTGTACGCAGTACTCAAGCTGTGGCCTAACCAATGTTTTATACAGTTCTAGCATAAGCCCCTGCTCTTATATTCTATGCCTCAGCTAATAAAGAAAAGAATCACGTATGCCTTTTTAACCACCTTATCTACCTGTCCTGCTACCTTTAGGGATCTGTGGACGTGCACTCCAAGGTCCCTTTGTTCCTCTACACCTCTCAGTATCCTCCCATTTATTGTGTATGGAAGATATATTATGGAAGATTGAATAGTATGTTAGAATTTTTGTGTATAGCATGCACTTCCTGCATGTCGAACTTCCATTCTGTAACACTTTTGTTGTCACTCTTTGGTGATAACACCAGTTTTGTTATAAAAGAATTCACTGTGAGCAAATTCATAGGAGATTTGCTAGCAACTAGAAATTTTGCTGACTGCAATTTTTGAGCTGAAATGAATTGAAAAGCAATCCCAGAAGTTCTACCCCTTACAAGGCAAGCTGGAAATTCCTGGAAATGGCAGATATCCAGCAGAACCAGGTCTCCAGCATTTTCCAGGGGGTCCTGCCAGAGTTACAGCGGGACATTAGCTGAATCCCCAAAGATTTTCGGCCCCTTTACCTCTAACCTCAGGCCATACCTGCTTTAGTCAATTATGAGGCGTATTCTTGGCTCCATTGCAAACACCAGGAAGCACAACTTCATATTGGCTTGAAGATGGCTCCAGAGTCAACAGACTCCAGAAAAACAAGTTACAGGCTGGTAATGCAGAATTTCCAGCCGATAGAATGGTTTCTGGGGATCAAAAGGCTCCGTAGCAGTGCTCCGGTTTGCATGAATTTCCATCTCCCACTGGAGCCATTCCAGGACTCATGGGGACACTCCACTTAATTGCTGACACCTGAGAAGTATAGCAGCATTTGAAGAATTGCTAGTGCTACTGTAATTGATTTTAAATTATTTTAATATTGTATTTGAAATGTTCTATATTACAGCTTTGTCTAAGGGCAATTTAATTAACTCAAAATTGAAATACAGCATTCAGAATACTGCTGCAAATTATTTCAACTAATATTTTGAAACATTTGGTCTAAGCTTTCACACAATTTCTACATTAAAAGCATATGTGTAATAATGGTTACTTTAGGCACTGCATTCCTTTCTCTCCTAGCAGATACAGCATACTGTGCAAAAATTTCAATTACAGACCAAAATGATTATGGTTTGGCCATCTGGATGTAGTAATATACTGTAGTATAAATGCATTTTTAATAATGGACAATATGACTTTAGACACGCTGCTCAAAAATATCAAAATATTAGGCCTTTTTGGCTGAATGTAAAAATATGACTCATACCTTTCATAATGCTTCTATCAACATTGAGGAAATAATTAATAATGGGCATCATTTTAGCACCCGCTATCGGGTGCGTTCCTGGCGGGGGGGCTCCGAAAATCGGGGAATCCCGGAGCGGGACTGGAGCTCGGCTCCAACCCGCCCACTTCTGGGTTCCCCACAGACGCGCTGGTGTGCGCGCGCAGTCCCCGCTGGTGGGAATCCCGCAGGCAATTAAAGCCAACGGGATGCCACTTGAAAGTATTTATCTTGCTCGTTCAGGTCGTTTACAGATCTGATTGAGCTGTTTTATTAGGAGGGGTGGGATTTTACACTGAACTGAGACTGTTTCCCATACTGGGGGAAACACTCCCAGTTCAAACGGAGGTGTTGCAGCCAGCAGCCTGTGGCAGCTGCAAAGGTGCATTCGACAGGTGGCCACTCCGTCACATTGGACAAAGTTTGGCCTCCATCACCCTCCTTCTAACAAGAAAATTCACCAACCTGGAACCTCAACCCCGGTGTGAGGACACACTGACCTACCTTGCAGACCCCCTCAGATGTACATCTTCCAGATGGGGGTCGCCGTAGCTGCAGTCGTGACCTCCTCAGAGGGCGAACAGCATCACCAGCCTCGCCATCCACGCCGTCCACCTCTGACACGTGGAGCTCCACAACACAGTGCTGTGACACATCCACCTGTACAGCAGGAGGGAGGGCAACTGCAGAGAGAGATGCGTCGCAGAGGGCACTACCCTCGCCACAGGGTCCACAGACCGAGGCTCAGCTTCCTGGACCTCTCTGAGCAGCAGTGCACACGGAGGCTCAGAGTCACTCGACATGTAGTCGTGGACATCTGCAGCCTCCTTCATGCTGAGCTGCTTCCCGTTGGCCCGAGCAACATCTTCTTACTTGTCGCTGTCAAAGTCACCACTGCCCTCAACAACTTCTCCTCCGCATCCTTCCAGGGTGCCACCGGGGACATCGCCGACGTCTCTCAGCCATCTGCACAAAATAGCCCTGCAAATACACCTACACCACTCTGCAGTGACACAATGGGTGGCATCAGTTGTGGGTCTTCATAGTGATCCTCAGGAAAGGGCATTATTGCACAAACCAGACAAGATTCGCAAAGACGTGGCAGTAATGGTGCTAATATAATATGTAATGTGAGTTGGTCAGAAATTCAATATAAGTAAAAACCATGAGAAACCCTCAAACACCCTTGTGCATCCCCTTCATGCTCACGACACGTTTGCCTTACGCTGCCTACTGCACATATGTGATGCATGCCCTGTGGCTGCAGCACAGGTAGTGGCAGGTTGAGTGAGGCTGACTGTGAAAGAGATGCACGAGAGGGTGAGTATGAGATAGAGCCATGAGATTGTATGAGGATTGGGTTGAGTGGTAGTGGCGGGATGAGTACTGGCGAGGTGAGTAAGTGCAGGTAAGATGAGGATGAGGTTTGAGTGGGTATGAGGGGTGATGTGACAGAGTAGTGTTGGCAGTGCAGAAGGAGGTGTGGGGTGGGGGCGGTGATGTGGCAGATGGAGTGTAGGGGAATGAGTAAGTGTACTCACTTTGGCTGACCTACTGAGGTCATAGGAGCGCCTCCTGCACTGTATGCAGGTGCATGATATGTTGGTGGTGCAGGTGACCTCCTCTGCCACCTCGAGCCAGGCCTTCCTGGTGGTAGAGGCAGGCCGCTTCCCCGCCTGCCGGGGGGAAGATCTCTGTCCTCCCGCTCCTCCTCACCCCGTCTATTGATACCTGGAGTGAGGCATCATTAAACTGGGAGCAGCCTTCCCCCTGGGCTGCTCCATGCTGTAATTTTTTCTATTTGTTGCAGCATCTGTCAGTGGAGGACTGCCCCTTTAAATAGAGCTCCTCCAGCTGACAGATCTTACTGCGCATGCGCAGCCCGCCCGACACGCAGATCAGCAGTGGGGAACCCGGAAGACCAGGTAAGTGGATCCAATTGGACTGCGATCGCCGGGGGGACTGACTAATTTCACCGGGCGCGTTACCCACGCACCCAATAGCCCCCCCGCCGCGAACCCGCAGCCCTGCTAACATCAAGCCCAATGCCTTTTTCATTCTTCTCTGTGAAGTTTACGAGAATGACCATTACTCCCTAACTAATCACGAGACTTGTTATTTTTGTTGCAAGATGCAATCAACATACTGAGAATTGGCCAAACACTCATGCTTATTGGGTACATCTTGTTTATGAGGCAACTTATCACAGAGAACTTTAGTATTCGAATGGTCGTGATGCTGAGAGTTTGTCCCTTTTCAATTTTTTTAAAGCTAGAAATAACTAAACCAATTTAGAAGCACTATAATGACATATGGAATTACTTTAATTTTAAGATTAGTGTCTACACTCTATTCTGTATAATATAATTACTCAGCTAATATTTCCATGTGGTGTAAAGTAATAGAATAGCATTTTTATGATGCTTGAAAATTGTTCTGAGAGAGAAAACAGAATTAATTTACAGACATGTGGATGTGAGGTCTTGTTAGGTATAAGAAAGCATTTTGTGCATCGGAACCTCCAACCTAGGCTGAAAATTTGAACAAATAAGCCTGAAGGCACAAAATTCTGTTATTTGATCCAAAAATAATTATATATACAATAGATCATACTTAGCCAGGACTAGAATGTATAATAATTGTTCTTTTGTAACAATTACATGATTTTCTAGTAGGTGTTTTGCTTTAAATGCAGTTTTGGTGCATTTGAAATTCACAACAGTGTGGATGTAGATTGAGTATGAATTACTGGAGGTTTGATGGGTACAATGCATTTAATTGGCAATAGTAGTTTGCAAAGTATCTTTGCTCGGAATCAGATTCAGGTGTTAGTGTGTGATATCTGAAAAGCATCCTGAGATAGTCAGTTAATATCATAAGCAGAAATAATGCCATATTCAGACATTAAAAAGCAGTGCACTAAGAATTTACGTGAATGATGTTTCTCTGCAATCTACTGCACAATAAATCTACTACAGTGTGGTCACAAAGGACAATACCCTCCTATAAATGTCATTTGGTACTGCAAAGAATGCTGCAGCAAACATAATAATCAATTAATTTTTCCATGCAAATTACTCTAGATGTGAAGTGAGTTGAACCTTAATAGGCACAGTTCAGGATCTGATAATAAAAAGCACAGAAGCTTTTATTTAGTTGGAAATAATGTGTTTGCAACCATTTTTATTCCATATCACTGCTCTCTATCTATCATAATAGATTACTAGAATAGATTCTATGTACAATATATGTTGTTTTTACCTCTACAAAATGTAGTGTAAAGTGAGCTGAATTCTATTCCATTTGTGCTGTGGTAAAACATGTTTATGCATTTTCCCACAACACAAATAATGTACTTTATCCCAGCTCTTAAAAATTGCTAAAGTTTATCATGAAAGTCAGAAGGTTGTGGGTTCATGTCAGACCCCAGAGACCTGAGAACAAAATCCAGGCTGGCACTCTAGTGCAATACAGAGAGAGCACTGCACTGTCTTTCGGATGAAACATTAAATCTCTCAGGGTGGACGTAAAAGATCCCATGGCATTATTTTGAAGAATAGCAGGGGAGTTCTCCCCGGCGCCTTGGCCAATATTTATCCCTCAACCAACATCACTAAGAACAGATTATGTGGTCATTATCTCACTGCTGTTTGTGTGACCTTGCTGTGCACAAAGTGGCTGCCGCGTTTCCTACATTACAACAGTAACTACACTTCAAAAGTACTGCTTTGGCTGTAAAGCGCTTTGAGACGTCCTGAGGTCATGAAAGGCAATACATAAATGCATTTCTTTCTTTCTTTGAAAGAAAGTATTAATATGGCATGAAAGTACTTAACAAATTAATTTGATTAAAGTTAAGATGATGTGGCTATCATGGCCATTGTGTCTCATGATACTCCACTCTTACCTGAAGAGTTGGGCATCTTTTAAAAAAATATTACTTAAATGAAAATTTAAGAATGCCAGTTTTTCTTTCTTTCTTGTATCTGTTCACTTTTAAGTAAGAGGATTTATAAAGTGCCTTGCAGGGCCAGTTCTTACCCAACATCCCTGTGGAAATCTGGTGTGCCAAAAGTCAATGTAAATTAACAAATCAATATTTTTTCAGTGACATGAAGCAAAGCTGAACTGAATACAAAGAACGGTTTCTCAAGGCACTGAAAACCACAGATTGACACAAACTTCCGAAAAATCAGGACTACTAACAAAATGTATATATGGAGATACAGTTTAATTCACTTTGAAATGCATGCATTTTGATTTAGTCTAGTATGCAAAACCAGTTGTTTGAGTTATTATTGCTTATTAACTCAATATTTTACTGTATAAAACTGAACTACTCAACTGACCTGTCTGCTAATTCAATGCTTACTATAAAGCATATTATATTAAGCATCTTAGAAATAGATATGTATTTTAATATGGGTGACATGAAGACCCTGAAAGCCTTGACTTTATGAGATGACCACATGTGAAGAAAACATCTCCGCTGCTTGCACTTGACCTCAAAGTTTCTGAGTTTGAGGAGGAACTAGGGACACTCTGACAGACAAGAGGTTGAACGGTTCCTGGAATGCAACCCGCAGGCAGAACACGTTAGTGAGAAGACCAAATGGATAACCATCCGGCGGGGTAGGAAGAGCCATGAGGCAATGTAGGGATTCTGAGAGCGCTGAATTGACAAAAAGGTGTTCTGTATTGAAGACCCATGACAATGGCAACAACTTGGAGGAGGGAACCATGAGCAATGTCACAGCACTGTGGACCAAGTCATTGCTCAAAGGAAATGGAAGAGGTGAAATGCAGAAGGAATAGGGGATTCCATAGTCAGGGGAATAAAATGGTACTTCAGTAGACGTAGCCATTAAGCCCCAAATGCAGAATGGGCAGATAAATGACAAATGAAGTTCAACATAGCGAAGTGTAAGGTGGTTCATTTTGGTAGAAGGAATAAGGAGGCCACTTACATTCCTTGGAAGAATGTAAGAGATCTGGGAATACAGATACATAAATCGCTAAAAGTAGCAACACAAGTTGCTAAGACCATAAAGAGTGCAAAGAAAGTACTCGAGTTCATTTCTAAAGAAATAGAATATAAAAGCAGGAAGGATATATTAAATTTATATAGAACCTTGGTTAGACCACACATGGAATACTATGTGCAGTTCTGGTCTCCATTATACAAGATATTGAAACACTGGAGAAAGTGCAGATTGGATTTACATGTACGTAACCAGAATTGAGAGGATGCAATTATGAGGAAAGATTGTGCAGGCTGAGGCGCTTAACTCTGAAGAAGAGAAGACTAAGAAGAGACCTGCCCTGATAGACATCTTTAAAATTATGAAGGGGTTCAATAAGGCTGATGTGGAAAAACTTGTGAGTGAGTCCAGAACAAGGGGGCATAAGTATAAGATAAACACTAACAGATCAATTAAAGAATGTAGGAGGATTTTTTTTTACTCAAGAGAGTTGTAAGAATGTTGAACTCGCTGCCACATGGAGCGGTTGAAGCACTGGCATTAATGCATTTAAGGGGATGCATACATGAGGGAGAAGGGACTAAAGGGATACGGGGACATGGTGGAAGAGGTAATTAGAGTGGGAGGAGGATCGTGTGGAGTAAAAACACCAGCATATTGGACCGAATGGCTTGTTACTGTGCTATAGATTCTATGTATGCCTGTGCCGATTCTTTGATAGAGCTATCCAATCAGTCCCACTCCCCTGCTCTATACTCATAGCCCTGCAAATTTTTCCATTTCAAGTATTTATCCAATTTCCTGTTGAAAGTTACTTTGAATCTGTTTCCACCACCCTTTCAGGCAGTGCAATCCAGATCATAATAACTTGCTGCACAAAAGAATGTTTCCTCATGTCGCCTCAGGTTCTTTTGCCAATTACCTTAAGTTTATGTCCTCAGGTTACCGACCCTTCTGCCACTGGAAACAGTTTGTCCTTATTTTTTTTTTTATTCGTTCACGGGATGTGGGCGTCGCTGGCGAGGCCAGCATTTATTGCCCATCCCTAATTGCCCTCGAGAAGGTGGTGGTGAACCGCCTTCTTGAACCGCTGCAGTCCGTGTGGTGACGGTTCTCCCACAGTGCTGTTAGGAAGGGAGTTCCAGGATTTTGACCCAGCGACAATGAAGGAACGGCGATATATTTCCAAGTCGGGATGGTGTGTGACTTGGAGGGGAACGTGCAGGTGGTGTTGTTCCCATGTGCCTGCTGCTCTTGTCCTTCTAGGTGGTAGAGGTCGCGGGTTTGGGAGGTGCTGTCGAAGAAGCCTTGGCGAGTTGCTGCAGTGCATCCTGTGGATGGTACACACTGCAGTCACAGTGCACCGGTGGTGAAGGGAGTGAATGTTTAGTGTGGTGGATGGGGTGCCAATCAAGCGGGCTGCTTTATCTTGGATGGTGTCAAGCTTCTTGAGTGTTGTTGGAGCTGCACTCATCCAGGCAAGTGGAGAGTATTCCATCACACTCCTGACTTGTGCCTTGTAGATGGTGGAAAGGCTTTGGGGAGTCAGGAGGTGAGTCACTCGCCGCAGAATACCCAACCTCTGACCTGCTGTCGTAGCCACAGTATTTATATGGCTGATCCAGTTAAGTTTCTGGTCAATGGTGACCCCCAGGATGTTGATGGTGGGGGATTCGGGGATGGTAATGCCGTTGAATGTCAGGGGGAGGTGGTTAGACTGTCTCTTGTTGGAGATGGTCATTGCCTGGCACTTATCTGGCGCGAATGTTACTTGCCACTTATGAGCCCAAGCCTGGATGTTGTCCAGGTCTTGCTGCATGCGGGCTCGGACTGCTTCATTATCTGAGGGGTTGCGAATGGAACTGAACACTGTGCAGTCATCAGCGAACATCCCCATTTCTGACCTTATGATGGAGGGAAGGTCATTGATGAAGCAGCTGAAGATGGTTGGGCCTAGGACACTACCCTGAGGAACTCCTGCAGCAATGCCCTGGGGCTGAGATGATTGGCCTACAACAACCACTACCATCTTCCTTTGTGCTAGGTATGACTCCAGCCACTGGAGAGTTTTCCCCCTGATTCCCATTGACTTCAATTTTACTAGGGCTCCTTGGTGCCACACTCGGTCAAATGCTGCCTTGATGTCAAGGGCAGTCACTCTCACCTCACCTCTGGAATTCAGCTCTTTTGTCCATGTTTGGACCAACGCTGTAATGAGGTCTGGAGCCGAGTGGTCCTGGTGGAACCCAAACTGAGCATCGGTGAGCAGGTTATTGGTGAGTAAGTGCCGCTTGATAGCACTGTCGATGACATCTTCCATCACTTTGCTGATGATTGAGAGTAGACTGATGGGGCGGTAATTGGTCGGATTGGATTTGTCCTGCTTTTTGTGGACAGGACATACCTGGGCAATTCCCACATTGTCGGGTAGATGCCAGTGTTGTAGCTGTACTGGAACAGCTTAGCTAGAGGCGCAGCTAGTTCTGGAGCACAAGTCTTCAGCACTACAGCTGGGATGTTGTCGGGGCCCGTAGCCTTTGCTGTATCCAGTGCACTCAGCCGTTTCTTGATATCACGTGGAGTGAATCGAATTGGCCGAAGACTGGCTTCTGTGATGGTGGGGATATCGGGAGGAGGCCGAGATGGATCATCCACTCGGCACTTCTGGCTGAAGATGGTTGCAAATGCTTCAGCCTAGTCTTTTGCACTCACGTGCTGGACTCCGCCATCATTGAGGATGGGGATGTTTGCAGAGCCTCCTCCTCCCGTTAGTTGTTTAATTGTCCACCACCATTCACGACTGGATGTGGCAGGACTGCAGAGCTTTGATCTGATCCGTTGGTTGTGGAATCGCTTAGCTCTGTCTATAGCATGTTGCTTCCGCTGTTTAGCATGCATGTAGTCCTGAGCTGCAGCTTCACCAGGTTGGCACCTCATTTTTTGGTACGCCTGGTGCTGCTCCTGGCATGCTCTTCTACACTCCTCATTGAACCAGGGTTGATCCCCTGGCTTGTTGGTAATGGTAGAGTGAGGAATATGCCGGGCCATGAGGTTACAGATTTTGCTGGAATACAATTCTGCTGCTGCTGATGGCCCACAGCGCCTCATGGATGCCCAGTTTTGAGCTGCTAGATCTGTTCTGAATCTATCCCATTTAGCACGGTGGTAGTGCCACACAACACGTTGGATGGTGTCCTCAGTGCGAAGACGGGACTTCATCTCCACGAGGACTGTGCGGTGGTCACTCCTACCAATACTGTCATGGACAGATGCATTTGCGACAGGTAGATTGGTGAGGACGAGGTCAAGTAAGTTTTTCCCTCGTGTTGGTTCGCTCACCACCTGCCGCAGGCCCAGTCTAGCAGCTATGTCCTTCAGGACTCGGCCAGCTCGGTCAGTAGTGGTGCTACCGAGCCACTCTTGGTGATGGACATTGAAGTCCCCCACCCAGAGTACATTTTGTGCCCTTGCTACCCTCAGTGCTTCCTCCAAGTGGTGCTCAACATGGAGGAGGACTGATTCATCAGCTGAGGGAGGACGGTAGGTGGTAATCAGCAGGAGGTTTCCTTGCCCATGTTTGACCTGATGCCATGAGATTTCATGGGGTCCAGAGTCAATGTTGAGGACTCCCAGGGCTACTCCCTCCTGACTGTATATCACTGTACCGCCACCTCTGGTGGGTATGTCCTGCCGGTGGGACAGGACATACCCAGGGATGGTGATGGAAGAGTCTGGGACGTTGGCTGAAAGGTATGATTCTGTGAGTATGGCTATGTCAGGCTGTTGCTTGACTAGTCTGTGGGACAGCTCTCCCAATTTTGGCACAAGTCCCCAGATGTTAGTAAGGAGGACCTTGCAGGGTCGACTGGGCTTGGTGTTTTGCCGTTGTCGTGTCCGGTGCCTCGTGGTCCGATGCCGGGTGGTCCGTCCGGTTTTATTCTTATTATGACTTTTCGTAGTGATATTTTACAACTGAGTGGCTTGCTAGGCCATTTCAGAGGACAATTAAGAATCAACCACATTGCTGTGGGTCTGGAGTCACATATAGGCCAGACCGGGTAAGGACGGCAGGTTTCCTTCCCTAAAGGACATTAGTGAACCAGATGGGTTTTTACGACAATCCGGTAGTTTCATGGCCATCATTACTGATACTAGTATTTTAATTCCAGATTTTATTTAATTAATTGAATTTAATTAATTAATTGAATTTTAAATTCGCCAGCTGCCGTGGCAGGATTTACTCTATCAAAACTGTTCATGATTTTGAACACCTCTATCAAATCTTCCCTTAACCTTCTCTGCTCTAGGGAGGACAACCCCAGATTCTCTAGTCTCTCCAAGTAACTGAAGTCTTTAATTCCTGGTTCCTTTCTAGTAAGTCTCTTCTACACCCTCTCTAAGGCTTTGACATCCTTCCTAAAGTGTGGTGCCCAGAATTGGACACAGTACTTCAGCTGGGGCCTAACCAATGATTTATAAAGGTTTAGCAAAACATCCTTGCTTTTGTATTCTATGCCTCTATTTATAAAGCCAAGGATCCCGTATGCCTTTTTGACAGCCTTCTCAACTTGTCCAGCCACTTGAAAGGCTTGTGTACTTAAGCGCCAGGTCTCTCTAATTCTGCATCCCCTTTAAAATTTTACCATTTAGTTTATATTGCCTCTCCTCATTCTTCCTACCAAAATGAATAACTTCACTCTTCTCTATAAAAGCTGTGTTGCCTTCCAGCTGCCATGGTAAGGGATATAATGGAGGGTTGCCAAAAATTTTGGAGAGGGAAGGGAAAAGTCAGAAGTCCCAGATGTCCTTGTTCATATTAGAAGCAATGACATAGGAAGGAACAGAATTAAAGTCATGCAATGGAGTTTCAGGAATTAAAGTCTTGGATTTAAACAGGCATTTTCAAATCCTCAGGATACCGTAAAGCACTTCAGAACCAATTAATTACTTTTTGAAATGTAGTCACTGTCATTTTATAGGCATATGCAGCAGCCAATTTGTGTGCACACAATGTCCCACAAACAGGATTGAGATGAATGACCAAAAGTGGCCAAGACAGCAGAAAACCTCCTGCTCTTCTTCAAAAAAGTGCCACAGGAATTTTTACATCCACCTGAATGCGCAATCAAGGTCCCAGTTTAATGTTTCATCTGGAAGACAGCACCTCTGGCAATGCTGCACACCCTCAGTACTACAGTGAAGTGTCAGTCTACATTATGTATTCATGTCCTGCAATGGGACTTGAACCCACAACCTTTCAACTGAAAGGCAAGTGTACTGCCATGGAGACAAGCTGACAATTAGGTGATAGATTGAAGACTTCAAGGATAGTAATCTCAGGATTACATCTGATGCCATGTGCTAGTCAGCAAATAAATAGTAAGTTAACAGGTAAATGTGTGGCTGGAGAGATGGCATTGGGAAGAATTCAGATGCCTGGGACATTGAGACCAGTTCTGGGACAGAAATAGCTTGCACAGGATAGATGGGCTTCAGTTAAACAGGACTGGGACAAATGCACTTTTTGGGAGAGTAATTCATTCTGTGGAGATGGTTTAAACTAATACAACAGGGAGTGGAAAAAACAAGACAAGGAAGCAGAAAAGAAGTCAAAAGGGGAAAATGGTTTCAGAAAGAAAGAGAAAAACAGAAAAGTAATAACGAACATCTTATAGATCTATTAGTTTAACGTTTGCTGTGGGGAAGTTACTAGAATCTATCACTAGGGACAGAGTGACTGAGTACTTGGACAAATATGAACTGGTCAGAGAGAGTCAGCATAGATTTGTAAAGGGTAAATCATATCTAACCAACCTAGCTGAATTTTTTGAGGAGGTCACTATCGTGGTAGATAAGGGAGTGTCTATAGATATTAATTATATGGACTTCCAGAAGGCATTCGATAAGGTTCCACACAAGAAATTGTTAGCAAATGAAAATGTTTTGACATGGGTAGACAATTGGCTAGAAGATAGGAGACAGAGAGTAGGGATAATAGGTATATACCCCAATTGGCAGGATGTAACTAGTGGTGATCATCAGGGATCTGTACTGGGGCCTCAGCTTTTCATTATATTTATCAATGACTTAGATGAAGGAATAGAGAGCCGTATATCCAAGTTTGCTGATGACACTGTGTTAGGTAGCAAAGTAATGTAGATGGCAGAAGAAAGTTGCAAGGGACATTGATAGATTAAGTGAGTGGGCATAACTGTGTCAGATGGAGATCAATGTGGGGAAGTATGAGGTCATCCACTTAGGATCTAAGAAAGATAGATCAGAGTATTTCTAAATGGTAAGAAGCTAGGAACTGTGGTGGAGCAGAGAGATTTAGGGGTCCATCTAAAAACTAGCGGATAGGTACAAAAAATTATTTAAAAGGCTAATGGAATGTTAGCCTTCATCTCAAGGGGGCTGGAAGTTATGCTGCAGTTGTATAGAGCTCTGGTTAGACCGCATCTGGAGTACTGTGTTCAGTTCTGGGCACCACACCTCGAGAAGGATATATTGGCCTTGGAGGGGGTGCAGTGCAGATTCACCAGAATGATACTGGGACTTAAAGGGTGAAATTATGAAGACAGGATACATTGACTAGGCTTGTATTCCCTCGAGTATAGAAGATTAACGGGTGATCTAATTGAGGTGTTTAAGATGATTGAAGGATATGATAGAGAGAAACTATTTCGTCTGGTAGGGGAGTCCCGAACAAGGGGGCTAGGTCGCTCAAGGGTGATGTCAGGAAGCACTTGTTCACACAAAGGGTAGTGGAAATCTGGAACTCTCTCCCCCCAAAATCCGTTGAGTCTAGGTCAATTGAAAATTTAAAAACTGAAATTAATAGATTTTTGTTGGGTAGGGGTATTGAGGGATATGGAACCAAGGCCGGTAAATGGAGTTAAGATACAGATCAGCCATGATCTAATTGAATGGCGGTACAGGCTCGAGGGGCTGAATGGCCTACTCCTGTTCCTATGAAGGATTAAAAGAATAAGATTGACAAACAGAATTTGAGTTGTATGTACATAAATGCACAAAGTGTTATGAATAAAATTGGTGAGCTCAAGGCACAAATTACTATGGGGGAGTATGATGTATTAGCACTAACAGAGAGGTAGCTGAGGCTAGAGCAGGACTGGGGGCTAAATATTTCTAGTTGAAAATATTCAGGAGGAATAGATTAGGAAAAAAAAGGACAAAGGTGTAAATGATAACATGGAAACAGGCCCTTCGGCCCAACATGTCCATGTCGCCCAGTTTATACCAATGGGTAATGTATAGGGGATGGTGAAAAAGTTGAATCTATTTGGTTTGGAGTATAGATCACCAAACAGTGGAAAAGAGATAGAGGAAGAGAAATGTAGATGAATTATAGAAAATGTTAAAATAACACAGCCATAATAATGGATGGCTTTAACTATCTAAATATAGACTGAGATAAGTAGCATAAAATGAGATGGGGTTTCTACAATATGTCCAGGACTCATTTCTAGATCAGTATTTTTTTAGTGCAGCAAAGAAGGAGGCAGTGCTAGATCCAGTTCTAGGAAATAAAGTGAAGCAAGTAGACAATAAAAGGGCAAGGGGATTGAAAAGGAGAGCGAACATTCAATGATGGAGGTACTTGACTGGAAAAAAAAATCCCAATTTCAACAATATGAAAAGGGAACTAGCCCAGATAAATTGAAAACATAAATTGGCAGATTAGTGGACAAAGAATGGGAAACTTTCAAACAAGAGATGACTAGGGTACAAATTAAATATATTCTCACGAGAAGTAAGGGGGCTACAGGTAACTCTACAGGGTTCTTTGGATGAGCAGAGAAATTGAAAGTAAAATGAGACTTAAAAAAGAGGCATTGACAAACGTAGGGCGAATAATACAAAAGAAAGCAAAAAAGATTTGACAGGGTGAGAGGGAGGAATGAAAAAAGACTTGTCAGGGAAATAGTAAAATAATTTATAAATTCAAATAATAGTTAAAGAAAGGGTAGGGCCAATTAGAGATGAAAAATGATGAAGAAATGACAGAGATACACAGTATTTTGCCTCAGTGTTCACAAAAGACTGTGATAGTGGGAATGAAAGGCTACAAGGTGGATCAATTGGACATAATAAATATAGACAAGTAAGTAACACTGAAAAGGCTGGCGAAACTCAAAGTCAAAAAGGCACCAGGCCCTGATGACATGCAATCAAGAATGCTAAGGAAAGGCGAAGAGAACACAACAAAGGCTGTGACTGCAGTCTTTCAAAGATCTGGAATATGGAAGTTACGCTAAAGAACTGGAGGATTACAAATGTAACAACTCTGTTCAAGAAGAGAAATAAACTAGGTAACTTTTTTTAAAATTCGTTCATGGGATGTGGGCGTCGCTGGCAAGGCCGGCATTTATTGCCCATCCCTAATTGCCCTTGAGAAGGTGGTGGTGAGCCACCTTCTTGAACCGCTGCAGTCCGTGTGGTGAAGGTTCTCCCACAATGCTGTTAGGTAGGGAGCTCAAGGGTTTTGACCCAGCGACAATGAAGGAACGGCAATATATTTCCAAGTCAGGACGGTGTGTGACTTGGAGGGGAATGTGCAGGTGGGTGTTGTTCCCATGTGCCTGCTGCCCTTGTCCTTCTAGGTGGTAGAAATTGCGGGTTTGGGAGGTGCTGTCGAAGAAGCATTGGCGCGTTGCTGCAGTGTATCCTGTGGATGGTACACACTGCAGCCATGGTGCGCTGGTGGTGGAGGGAGTGAATGTTTAGGGTGGTGGATGGAGTGCCAATCAAGCGGGCTGCTTTGTCCTGGATGGTGTCGAGCTTCTTGAGTGTTGTTGGAGCTGCACTCATCCAAGCAAGTGGAGAGTATTCCATCACACTCCTGACTTGTGCCTTGTAGATGGTGGAAAGGCTTTGGGGAGTCAGGAGGTGAGTCACTCACCGCAGAATACCCAGCCTCTGACCTGCTCTTATAGACACAGTATTTATGTGGCTGGTCCAGTTAAGTTTCTGGTCAACGGTGACCCCCAGGATGTTGATGGTGGGGGATTCGGCGATAGTAATGCCGCCATTGAATGTCAAGGGGAGGTGGTTGGACTCTCTCTTGTTGGAGACTGTAGACCAATCAGTTTAAATATGGTAGTGGGTGAGTTTGAGAAGGCCATAATACTGAATAAAGTTAATACTCACTTAGAAAGACATAGTTTAATTAAGAACGGCGAGCATTTAGATTTCAATGGAAAAGAAAATCGTGCTTTGAGCTTGTTTCGCGCTACTGGTGAAGACCAAATCATCCCCATTGTGTCTAACAAATTTAACAGAGTTCTTTGAGGAAATAATAGTGTACTGATAAAGTAACTGTATGGGTATTATGTATGGATTTCAAAAGGTGTTTGCTAAGGTGCAGTGTAGGAGATTTGTTGAAAATATTAAGGCACATTGTATCAAAGGGAGTGTGGTGACATGGATAGGAAGTTAGTTAAAGGACAGAAAACAGAGAGTAATGGTTGTTTTTTCAGACTGGAGATGTAAACAGTGCTGTCCCCCAAAGGATCATTGCTAGCACTATTGATCTTCTCAATAAATGATCGGTGCTTAGGTATAGTGAGCACAATGTGAAAATTGGCAGATGACAGAAAAATACGGTGTGTGGTTAACTTTGCAGAGGACTGTGACCGATTTTCAGGAAGATATATATAACTTAGTAGATTGGGTAGATGGATGTCAGATGAAATTTAATGCAGTGAAATGTGAGGTGGTGCACTTTGAGAATAAGGAGATAAAATATACGCTAAATAGTAAAACTTTAAAAAGGAGCAGAAGAACATAGAAACTTAGAGGTTCAGATGCACAAATCCTTGAAAGAGAACATAAGAAATAGGAGCAGGAATAGGGCATACGGCCCCTCGAGCCTGCTCTGCCATTCAATAAGATCATGGCTGATCTTCTACCTCAACTCTACTTTCCCACCCTATCCCCATATCCCTTGATTTCTTTAGTGTCCAAAAATCTATCAATCTCATTCTTCTTTGAGGATATAACGTACAGAGTGGATAAAGGGGAACCAGTGGATGTAGTGTATTTAGACTTCCAGAAGGCATTCGACAAGGTGCCACATAAAAGATTATTGCTCAAGATAAAGAATCACTGGATTGGGGGTAATATTCTGGCATGGGTGGAGGATTGGTTATCTAACAGGAGAGTTGGGATAAATGGTTCATTCTCGGACTGGCAACCAGTAGCCAGTGGTGTTCCGCAGGGGTCGGTGCTGGGTCCCCAACTCTTTACAATCTATATTAACGATTTGGAGGAGGGGACCGAGTGTAACATATCAAAGTTTGCAGATGATACAAAGATGGGAGGGAAAGTAGAGAGTGAAGAGGACATAAAAAACCTACAAGGGGATATAGACAGGATGGGTGAGTGGGCGGAGATTTGGCAGATGCAATACAATATTGGAAAATGTGAGGTTATGCACTTTGGCAGGAAAAATCGGAGAGCAAGTTATTATCTCAATGGCGAGAAACTGGAAAGTACTGCAGTACAAAGGGATCTGGGGGTCCTAGTGCAAGAAAATCAAAAGGTTAGTTTGCAGGTGCAGCAGGTGATCAAGAAGGCCAACGGAATGTTGGCTTTTATTGCTAGGGGGATAGAATATAAAAACAGGGAGGTATTGCTGCAGTTCTATAAGGTATTGGTGAGACCACACCTGGAATACTGCATACAGTTTTGGTGTCCATACTTGAGAAAAGACATACTTGCTCTCGAGGCAGTACAAAGAAGGTTCACTCGGTTAATCCCGGGGATGAGGGGGCGGACATATGAGGAGAGGTTGAGTAGATTGGGACTGTACTCATTGGAGTTCAGAAGAATGAGAGGCGATCTTATTGAAGCATATAAGATTGTGAAGGGGCTTGATCGGGTGGATGCGGTAAGGATGTTCCCAAGGATGGGTGAAACTAGAACTAGGGGGCATAATCTTAGAATAAGGGGCTGCTCTTTCAAAACTGAGATGAGGAGAAACTTCTTCACTCAGAGGGTAGTAGGTCTGTGGAATTTGCTGCCTCAGGAAGCTGTGGAAGCGACATCATTAAATAAATTTAAAACAGAAATAGACAGTTTCCTAGAAGTAAAGGGAATTAGGGGTTACGGGGAGCGGGCAGGAAATTGGACATGGATTTAGATTTGAGGTTAGGACCAGATCAGCCATGATCTTATTGAATGGCGGAGCAGGCTCGAGGGGCCGATTGGCCTACTCCTGCTCCTATTTCTTATGTTCTTATGTTCAATATTCTCAATGACTGAGCATCCACAGCTCTCTGGGGTAGAGAATTCCAAAGATTCACAACGCTCTGAGTGAAGAAATTTTTCCTCATCTCGGTCCTAAATGGCCAACCTCTTATCTTGAGACTATGACCCCTAGTTCTGGACTCTCCAGCCAGGGGAAAACAGCCTCTCAGCATTTACCCTGTCAAGACCTCTAAGAATTATATACATTTCAAATGAAAGAGGGAGAACAAGTTTATAAAAATGGCATGTGCAATCCTAAGATTTATAAATATGGGCATAGAGTACCCAGCAAATAGGTAAAGCTAAACCTAAACAGATGACTGGCTAGGTCACAGTTTTTTATTTATTCATGGGATGTGGGTGAAGCTGCAAAGGCCATACTTATTGCCCATCCCTAGTTGCCCTGAAAAAGTAGTAGTGTCCCTTTTCCTTAAAAAGTTGCACCCCATGATGGTGGTTCTCCCATTGTGGTGTTAGGTCGGGAATCCCAGGATTTTGACCCAGCAATGCTTAAGGATTGGTGATATATGTCCAAGTCAAGACGGTGTATTACTTGGGGGTATCTTGGAGGTGATGGTGTTCCTAGGATATTGCTGCTTTCGTCATTCTTGGTGGAGAGGGCATGGGACTATGAGGTGGTGTTGATGTAAGCTTGGTTAGTTGCTGCCGTGCATCCTGTACATAATACATACTGCAATCACAGTGCACTAGTGGTGGAGGGGATGCATACCAGTGGCAGAGGCACCCATCAAGCCTGGGAAGTCTTGAGCTTCTTTATTGTTGTTGTGGCTGCACCCACCCAGACAAGTGGTGAGTATACCAATACAATCCTGACTTGAGCCTTGTAGATGGTAGAGAGGTACGGAGGAATCAAGAAGTAAGCTACTTGTCAGCAAAAGGTTGGGTGTTGTCCAAGTCCCTCTGTAGGTCCAATTTTGGGCACTGTTTTTAGGAAGGATGTCAAAGAAGTGGAAAGAGTACAGAAGAGATTCCAATTAGAGGCTTTAGTTATGAGGAGGGACTAGAGAAACTTTGGCTCTTTTCACTGGAACAGAGAAAGTTAAGAGGGGATCTGATGGATGTGTTCAAAATTATGAATGGACTTGATAAGGTAAAGAAGAAGAAACTTTTTCCACTGGTCAATGAGTCAGTAACAAGAAAGCTTAAATTTAAGATTATCACCAAAAAAATAGAGAGAGAGGTTAGGAGATGTGTTTTATATATACACTGAATTGTTAGGACATGGAATAATAGCAGTTGAATTCATAGTAGCTTTTAAAAGAGATATGGATATTAATTTGAAAAAGAAAAACATTAAAGAATAATGGGAAATGGCACAGTAATGGGACTATGTGCATAGCACTTCCAGAGATGATGGGTCAAAAGGCCTTCTTCAGTGCTGTAAAATTCTGTATGATACTGCTTCCCCTAATGGAACACCTGAAAATTAAAATACTATGAAGTTCTGCACTGTAACCATGCATCTGTGAGTAAACAGTACATTACTGTGTTTCCTCCATTAACTATGGTTTGTTTGAAATGCCAGATGGAGCAACCTGAATGACCACTTTGATTTCAAAAACTACGACTGGCATTTTTCTCATCACTAATGCTTCAAATTAAATAAAACTTCTAAACTACCAACATAAACTGACCATAAAACAACCAATTTTACAACATCAAGTTATAGTCCAGCAATTTTATTTGAAATTCACAAGCTTTCGGAGGCTTCCTCCTTCCTCAGGTGAATGTGGAAATGAAATCCTCGAACCCTTCGCATTTATAAATCACAGAACAATACTTGGTGATTACAGACAGTGTTTTCAACTGCCCGTTGCCAAGGCAATCAGTGTGCAGACAGACAGGTGTTACCTACAGATCCCCCGAATATACAAACCACCAAAAAAAAAGAGAGAGGCAGAAACATCGAAAAGACAGCAAATGACCCGTTGTATTAAAAACAGATAACATTTGTTCGCTGATGCTCCACTTTTCCAGCTTCCACCCTAACCACGTCAAAGAGGCCATCCCCTATGGACAGGCCCTGCGAATACACAGGGTCTGCTCAGACGAGGAGGAACGCGATGGACACCTACAGACGCTGAAAGACGCCCTAGTAAGAACGGGATATGACGCTCGACTCATCGATCGACAGTTCCGACGGGCCACAGCAAAAAATCGCACAGACCTCCTCAGGAGACCAACACGGGACGCAACCAACAGAGTACCCTTTGTCTTCCAGTACTTCCCCAGAGCGGAGAAACTACGCCATGTTCTCCACAGCCTTCAACATGTTATCAATGACGACGAACACCTCGCTATGGCCATCCCCACACCTCCACTACTCGCCTTCAAACAGCCACCCAACCTCAAACAGACCATCGTTCGCAGCAAATTACCTAGCTTTCAGGAGAACAGCGTCCACAACACCACACAACCCTGCCACGGCAACCTCTGCAAGACATGCCAGATCATCGACACAGATACCACCATCACACGAGAGGACTCCACCCACCAGGTGCATGGTTCATACTCCTGTGACTCGGCCAACGTTGTCTACCTCATACGTTGCAGGAAAGGATGCCCCAGAGCATGGTACATTGGCGAGACCATGCAGACGCTGCGACAACAGATGAACGGACACCGTGCAACAATCGCCAGACAGGAGGGTTCCCTCCCAGTCGGGGAACACTTCAGCAGTCAGGGACATTCAGCCACCGACCATCGGGTAAGCGTACTCC
The DNA here is from genome assembly GCF_035084215.1 of Heptranchias perlo. Lineage (NCBI taxonomy): Eukaryota > Metazoa > Chordata > Chondrichthyes > Hexanchiformes > Hexanchidae > Heptranchias > Heptranchias perlo. Next base: position 114,040,546 of record NC_090326.1, on the reverse strand, counting down.
AAGGCGGCCTTCGAGACACACGACAACGCAAAATCGTCGAGCAGAAATTGATAGCCAAGTTCCGCAACCATGAGGACGGCCTCAACCAGGATCTTGGGTTCATGTCACGCTACACGTTACCCCACCAGCGAACAAATGTTATCTGTTTTTAATATAACGGGTCAGTTGCTGTCTTTTCTATGTTTCTACCTCTCTATCTCTGTTTTTTTTTGTTTGTTGTTTTTTTTTGGTGATTTGTATATTCTGTGAGACCTGGCAGGTAACACCTGTCTGTCTGCACACTGATTGCCTTGGCAACGGGCAGTTGAAAAAACTGTCTGTACTCACCAAGCATTGTTCTGTGAATTATAAATGCGATTTCATTTTGAGGATTTCATTTTCACATCGTTCACCTGACGAAGGAGGAAGCCTCCGAAAGCTTGTGAATTTAAAATAAAATTGCTGGACTATAACTTGGTGTTGTAAAATTGTTTACAATCTATAAATAGTCATTATGGAAATAGTGTAGTTCTTCACACCAGCGATAGTTCAGTGTAAAAATTCCTACCCTATTTACATCGGAGCCAAGTTCATATGTAAAGCAGGGAATTTGCATCAAGTTGGTATAAAGACATAGAAAACATAGAAACATAGAAAATTTACAGCACAGAAGGAAGCCATTCAGCCCATCATGTCTGTGCCGGTCAAAACAGAGCTACCCAGCCCAAGGTTCCAGCACTTCGTCCATAGCCTTGTAAGTTATGGCACTTCAAGTGCATATCCAAGTACCTTTTAAATGCAATGCGGGTTTCTGCCTCTACCACCCTGTCAGGTAGGGAGTTACAGACTCCTACCACCCTCTGGGTGAAAAAAAATTTCCTCAGCTCTCCTCAAATCCTTCTACCAATTACTTTAAATCTATGCCTCCTAGTTATTGACCACTTTGCTAAGGGAAATAGATCCTGTCTGTCCACTCTATCATGGCCCCTCATAATTTTATACACCTCAATTAAATTACCCCTCAGCCTCCTCTGTTCCAAAGAAAACAACCCCAGCCTATCCAATCTTTCCTCATAGCTAAAATCCTCCAGTCCTGGCAAGATCCTCGTAAATCTCCTCAATACCCTCTCCAGTGCAATTACATTCTTCCTGTAATGTGGTGACCAAAACTGTTCGCAGTACTCAAGCTGTGGCCTAAGTAGTGTTTTATACAGTTCTAGCATAACTTCCCTGCTCTTATAGTCTATGCCTCGGCTAATAAAGGACAGTATCCCGTATGCCTTCTTAACCACCTTATCTACTTGTCCTGTTACCTTTAGGGATCTGTGGACATACACTCCAAGTTCCCTCTATTCCTCTACATCTCTCAGTATCCTACCATTTATTGTGTATTCCCTTGCCTTGTTTGACCTCCCCAAATGCATTACCTCACACCTCTCTGGGTTGAATTTCATTTGCCACTTTTCTGTCCAACTCTCCAGTCCATTGATATCTTTCTACAGTCTACAGCTTTCCTCCTCACTATCAAGTACATGGCCAATTTTTGTATCATCTGCAAACTTCTTAAAGGTAGGGGGCATGATTAAGTCTAAATCATTAATATATACCACAAAAAGCAAGGGATCTAGTACTGAACCCTGTGGAACCACACTGGAAACAGCCTTCCAGTCACAAAAACACCCATCGACCATTACCCTTTGCTTCCTGCCACTGAGCCAATTTTGGATCCAGCTTACCTCTTTCCCTTGGATCCCATGAGCTTTTACTTTTTTGACCAATCTGCCATGTAGGACCTTGTCAAAAGCTTTGCTAAAATCCATGTAGACTACATCAAACGTACTACCCTCATCGACCCTCCTTGTTACCTCCTCAAAAAATTCAATCAAGTTAGTCAGACATGACCTTCCCGTGACAAATCCACGTTGACTGTCCTTGATTAATCTGTGCCTTTCTAAATGATGGTTTACACTGTTCCTCAGAATTGATTCCAATAATTTGCCCACCATCGAGGTTAGACTGACTGGCCTGTAATTACTCAGTCCATCCTTTTCTCCCTTTTTAAACAATGGTACAATGTTAGCAGTCCTCCAATCCTCTGGCACCACCCTTGTAGCCAGGAAGGATCGGAAAATGATGGTCAGAACCTCTGCTATTTCCTCCTTTGCTTCTTTTAACAGCTCATCCAGGCCTGGTGATTTATCTACTTTCAAAGATGCTAAACCCCTTAATACTTCCTCTCTCACTATGTTTATCCCATCCAATATTTCACACTCCTCCTCCTTAACTACAAACTATGCATCATCCCCCTCTTATGTGAATACAGACACAAAGGACTCGATATTGCCAGGGTTGCGGGTTCGCGGCGGGGGGGCTATTGGGCGCGTGGGTAACGCGCCCGGCGGAATCAGTCTGCCCTGCGCACGATCGCAGCCTAATTGGATCCACTTACAGGTCTTCCGGGTTCCCCACTGCTGAACTGCGCGTCGGGCGGTCTGCGTATGCACAGTAAGGTCTGTCAGCTGGAGGAGCTCTATTTAAAGGGGCAGTCCTCCACTGACAGATGCTGCAACAAATAGTAAAAAACACAGCATGGAGCAGCCCAGGGGGAAGACTGCTCCCAGTTTAATGATGCCTCACTCCAGATATCATTAGATGGGGTGAGGAGGAGGGGGAGGACAGAGATCTTCCCCCCGGCGGGCGGGAGGAAGCAGCCTGCCTCTGCCACCAGGAAGGCCTGGCTCGAGGTGGCAGAGGAGGTCACCTGCACCACCAACATATCGCCCACCTGCATACAGTCCAGGAGGCGCTGCAATGACCTAAGGAGGTCATCCAAAGTGAGTACTCTTACTCATTCCCCTACACTCCGTCTGCCACATCACCGCCCCCACCCCACATCTCCTTCTGCACTGCCAACACTACTCTGTCACATCACCCCTCACACCCACTCAAACTTCATCCTCATCTTACCTGCACTTACTCACTTCGCCAGTACTCATCCCGCCACTACCACTCAACCCAATCCTCATACAATCTCATGGCTTTATCTCATACTCACCCTCTCATGCATCTCTTTCACGGTCAGCCGCACTCAACCTGCCACTACCTGTGCTGCAGCCACAGGGCATGCATCACATATGTGCAGTAGGAAGCGTAAGGCAAACGTGTCGTGAGCATGAAGGGGATGCACAAGGGTGTTTGAGGGTTTCTCATGGTTTTTACTTATATTGAATTTCTGACCAACTCACATCACATATTATATTGGCACCACTACTGCCACGTCTTTGCGAATCTTGTCTAGTTTGTGCAATAATGCCCTTTCCTGAGGATCACAATGAAGACCCACAACTGTTGCCACCCATTTTGTCACTGCAGAGTGGGTGTAGGTGTATTTGCAGGGCTGTTTTGTGCAGACGACTGAGAGACGTTGGTGATGTCCCCGGTGGCACCCTGGAAGGATGCGGAGGAGAAGTTGTTGAGGGCAGTGGTGACTTTGACAGCGACAGGTAAGAAGGTGGTGCTCAGGCCAACCGGGAGCAGCTCGGCATGAAGGAGGCTGCAGATGTCCACGACTACATGTCGAGTGACTCTGAGCCTCCGTGTGCACTGCTGCTCAGAGAGGTCCAGGAAGCTGAGCCTCGGTCTGTGGACCCTGTGGCGAGGGTAGTGCCCCCTGCGACGCATCTCTCTCTGCGGTTGCCCTCCCTCCTGCTGTGCAGGTGGATGTGTCACAGCACTGTGTTGTGGAGCTCCACGTGTCAGAGGTGGATGGCGAGGCCGGCGAGGCTGGTGATGCTGTTCGTCCTCCGAGGAGGTCATGACTGCAGCTACGGCAGCCCCCATCCGGAAGATGTACATCTGAGGGGGTCCGCAAGGTAGGTACATGTACCTGGACCCCGGGGTAAGTGTGCAAGTTGGTGAATTTGATTGTCAGGTGGAGGGTGGTGGAGGCCAAACTTTGTCGCAAGTGACAGAATGGCTTCCTGCAATGAGTGAGGGTCTCCCCCCCCCCCCCCCCGCACCTGTCAAATGGACCTTTGCAGCTGACAGCTGCAACACGTCCATTTCAACTGGGAGTGTTTCCCCCAGTATGGGAAACAGTCCCAGTTGTTTCTAAAATCCCACCCCTCCTCACATATTCCCTTAATCAGGTCTGTTAATGACCTGAAATACCAAGATAAATATTGTTAAGTGGCACCCCGCCAGCTTTAATTGCCTGCGGGAGTCCCACATGCAGGGGCTGTGCGCGCACTTCGGCACGTCTGTGGGGAACCCGGAAGTGGGCGGGTTGGAGCCGGGCTCCCGACCCGCTCCGGGATTCCCCGAATTTCGGAGCCCCCCCCGCCAGGAACGCACCCGATAGCGGGTGCTAAAATGGAGCCCAAAGTATTCATTAAGAAACATACTCACATCTTCTGGCTCTGCACATAAGTTACCTTTTTGGTCTCGAATAGGCCCTACTCGTTCCTTAGTTATCCACTTGCTCTTTATGTATTTATAAAACATTTTTGGGTTTTCCATGATTTTACTTGCCAGTACTTTTTCATGCCCGCTCCTTGCTTTCCCAATTTCTTATTTAATTTCACCCCTGCACTTTCTACACTCCTCTAGACTTTCTGCAGTATTGAGCTCTCGGTGTCTGACATAAGCTTCCCTTTTTTGCCTTATCTTACCCTGTATGGTCCTTGTCATCCAAGGGGCTCTACATTTGGCAGTCCCACCCTTTTTCTTTGTGGGAACATGTTTACTCTGAACCCCTTGAATGCCTCCCACTGCTCCGACACTGATTTACCTTCAAGGAACTGTTTCCAGTCCAATTTTGCTAAATCACTTCTCAGACCTGATGTGAATCACCTGTTTCCTATGTGGAAGGCAAACCCAGAATGACCTGGAGCCTGATTGGAATTTCAACAACCATAAACATTCAGCCGAGGAGACTGCATTCACTTAGCATTGTGCAAGCACTCCATCAGCATGTAGTCCATGTGCGCAGTTGTGGCACAGTTCTTTTGTGTGGCACAGATTCTACAGTTCATTTGGACTGGAAGGTGCACAGGGATCAGAGTTAAGCCATTGTAGTGCCCAGGTCTTAAAACATATAAATAAGTTATCACCTTGAAGAAAATATTTGGCTTGTAGGACAACAAAGAATCTGATCCATTTGATCTCAGACAAACTTGTACGAACATTAACCATGGAAGAAGGCCAATGAACTATCAAAAAGGGCAAAATGAAATTGGAAATTATTTTTACAGTTATCCCACTTTCTGGAGGCTGGTTTAATCAGATTATTTGCTTTCCTACAAGCAAAATATCAGATGTTTGGATAAGTACTGCTCATGATTTCCTAATCATTTTGACTGTATGGTTGGAAAATCGTGGGTGACACACATCCGAATTTCCAATCTGCGCTGCCAGCAGTCAGGGCTCCCTGTTGGCAGTATTAGTAGATACAAATCATAAACTTCACACAACTATTCCACTTGTGTGAAGTTTATGATTTGTATCTACCAATATTGGGTCCCAAGAGGCCTCTTATACAAGTTTCTCAACACAATACCTCTTGTTTTATTTTCTGCTATCTGGTTTGGTTATCATATTTTTATTCACATTGTATATAGTGTAATTTTACTCAAATTATTTGTATACTTGCTTGAACTTATCCCCTTACATCTTGTAGCTATAGATATATAATTTAAAATTCACAAAAATAAAATAAAATTAACTCATAAAAAGTCACACAACTTGCACATGGTGGTACCAACAAGGGCAGTGATAACAAATAATCCATAACATTACAGAGAAACAAGAGCTTTTGAATGTTATCTTACAATAATATTGATTAATTTCTATGATTAAATCAAAAATGGTGTAAACTTATACAACCAGCAAATTGGACATTTTGTGACACTCATGATTTTAATAACAACTTGCACTGATACGGTGCCATTAACGTAGAAAAACATCCCAATGTGTTTCATAGATGTATTCAAAAACTGGACAACAAGCGAAAGGAGATATTAGGAGGGGTGACCAAAAGCGTGGACAAGTAGGTGGGTTTACGGAGTGCATTAAAGGAGGAGAGGGAGATGTAGATGTGGAGGCATTTAGGGAGGGAATTCCAGAGCATAGGACCTAGGCGCTGGCAGCACAGCTGCCAATGATGAGGCAAAGAAGGGGAGCATGCATGAGTCAGAGGAACAAAGAGTTTGGGAGATGGAGGGTTACAGAGTTACATTGAGTCTACAGCACAGAAACAAGACGTGTGGAGCATAAACGGCGGCATATGCTCCACACGAGCCTCCTCTCTCCCTACTTCATCTAACCCTATTAGCATACCTTTCTCCCTCGTGTTCTTATCTAGCTTCCCCTTAAATGTACCTATGTTATTTGTCTCAACTACTCCTTGTGGTAGCATGTTCCATATTCTTACCACTCTTTGAGTAAAGAAGTTTCTCCTGAATTCTCTATTGGATTTATTCGTGACTATCTTATATTGATGACATCGAGTTTTGGACCCCCCAGAAGTGGAAACATTTTCTCTACCCTATCAAACCCTTTCATTATCTTAAAGGCCTCTATCAGGTCATCCCTCAGCCTTCTCTTTTCTAGTGAAAAGAGCTCCAGCCTGTTCAGCCTTTCCTGATAAGAATATCCTCTCAGTTCTGGTATCATCTTCGTGAATCTTTTTTGCACCTTCTCCAATGCTTCCACATCCTTTTTATAATATGGAGTCCAAAACCATGCACAGTACTCCAAGTGTGGTCTAACCAAGGTTCTATACAAGTTTAACATAACTTCTCCGCTTTTCAATTCTATCCTTCTAGAAATGAACCCCAGTGCTTGGTTTGCCTTTTTTATGGCCTTATTAACCCTTGTCGCTATTCTTAGTGATTTATTAATAGTTTAGATTTGGGGACCAGCAGCCCAATGTAGGTCAGCAAGAATAGGGGGGATAGTTGAATGGGACTTGATATGGGATAGGATAAGGGTTGCAGAGTTTTGGAGGAACTGGAGTTTATGAAGGGTGGTGGATGGGAGGCTGGCCAGGAGAGCAATGGATTAGTTGAGTCTGGAGATGATAATGGTGTAGTTGAGGGTTTCAGCAGCAGATAGCTTCTAGTAAGGACGATTTTACAGAGGTGGAAGTGGGTAGTCTTTCTGATGCGAAGGATATGGGGTCATAAGCACAGCTAAGGGTCGAATAGCACACCGAGGTTAAGAATTGTCGGGTTCAGCCTGAGACAGTGGCTGGGGAGGGGGTGGAATCGGTAGCAAGGGTATGGAGTTTGTGTTGGGGGGCCAACACAGATGCAATGGACAAGTTGATAGGTAGAGTTTGGGGTTTTGTCAGCATACATGTGTAAGTTGGTTTAGATAAGACAGCATACAGATGAAAAAGAGGAGGGGCCAAGGATAGATTTTTGGAGGATTCCAGCAGTAATGGTGTGGAGGTGAGAACAGAAGCCATTGCTGGAGATTTTGTGCCTACAATTGGATAGGTAAGAGTGGAACCAAACAAGGGCAGTCCCACTGAGCTGCACAACAGAGGAGAGACACTGGAGGTGGGTGGGTGGTGTGGTTGACCGTGTCAAGGGCTACAAAGAGGACGAGGAGGGATAATTCACCACGGTCACAGTCACAGACAATGTAATTCGCAACGTTGGTTAGGGCTGTTTTGGCGTAGTGGCGGGGTTAGAAACCATAGAAATAGAGCCATAGATAAGATACAGCACAGAAGGGGACCATTCGGCCCATCGTGTCCGCGCCGGCTCGAAGAACAACCAGGTGCCCATTCTAATCCCACCTTCCAGCACCCGGTCCGTAGCCCTGCAGCTTACAGCACTTTAGGTGCAGGTCCAGGTACTTTTTAAAAAAGAGTTGATGGTCCCTATCTCTACCACCAATTTGGGCAGCAAATTCCATACACTCACCACCCTCTGGGTAAAAAAGTTTTTCCTCATGTCCCCTCTAATCCTTCCGCCAATCAGTTTAAATCTATGTCCTCTAGTTCTTGAACTCTCCGCTTGGGGAAACAGGTACTCCCTGTCTACTCTATCTGGGCCCCTCATAATTTTGTACACCTCAATCAAGTCTCCCCTCTGCCTCCTCTGCTCGAAGGAAAACAACGGCAGCCTATCCAATCTCTCCTCGTAGCTGCAATTTTTAAGCCCTGGCAACATTCTTGTAAATCTTCTCTGCACTCTCTCCAGAGCAATTACGTCCTTCCTGTAATGTGGTGACCAGAACTGCGCACAATACTCCAGCCGTGGCTTTACCAGCGTTTTATGCAGTTCCATCATTACATCCCTGCTTTTGTATTCTATACCTCGGCTAATAACGGAGAGCATTCCGTGTGCCTTCTTCACAACCTTATCTACCTGTACTGCCACCTTCAGGGACCTGTGCACATGCACTCCAAGGTCTCTCACTTCCTCTACCCCTCTCAATATATTCCCGTTCACTGCGTATTCCCTTTTACTGTTTGCCCTCCCTAAGTGCATTACCTCACACTTCTCCGGGTTGAACTCCATTTGCCACTTTTCCGTCCACTCCACCAACCCATTGGTATCTTCTTGGAGTCTACAGCTATCCTCTTCAGTATCAACTACACGGCCAATTTTTGTGTCACCTGCAAATTTGCCAATCGTGCCCCCTACATTCAAGTCCAAATCATTAATATATACCACAAACAGCAAGGGACCCAACACTGAGCCCTGTGGCACACCACTGGAAACGGATTTACATTCGCAAAGACATCCATCGACTTTTACCCTTTGTTTCCTGTTATTGAGCCAATTTTGGATCCAATCCGCCACATTTCCCTGTGTCCCATGGGCTTTTATCTTTCTGACCAATCTGCCATGTGGGACCTTGTCAAATGCCTTACTAAAATCCATGTAGACAACATCCACTGCACTACCCTCATCAATCCTCCTTGTCACTTCCTCAAAGAATTCAATCAGATTTGTAAGGCATGACCTTCCCTGAACAAATCCATGCTGACTATCCCTGATTAAACCATGCCTTTCCAAGTGACAGTTTATCCTATCTCTCAGTATTGAATCTAATAGTTTGCCCACCACTGAGGTAAGACTGACCGGCCTATAATTGTTCGGTCTTTCCCTCGTACCATTTTTAAACAATGGTACCATGTTTGCAGTCTCCCAGTCCTCCGGTACCTCCCCTGTATCTAGCAAGGATTGGAAAATGATCCTCAGAACATCCGCTATTTCCTCCCTGGTTTCCTTCAATAGCCTAGGAAACAATCCATCTGGCCCTGGTGACATATCAACTTTCAAGGGTTCCAGTCCCTCTAGTACTTCCTCTCTCGTTATGTTTACCTTATCCAATATTTCACACCTCTCCTCTTTAACTACTACGTCCGGATCATTCCTTTCCTTTGTGAAAACTGAGACAAAATATTCATTTAAAACCCTACCCGCATCCTCTGCTTCTACACACAAGTTACCCTTATCATCCCTGATAGGACCCACCTTTGAAACCCGATTAGAGAGATAAGAAGGAAAAACACTACAGATTTTTTTTCTGTATCTAAAATTTGTATCATTTTCAGATCCAAAAGAAAATGGCAGAAACTCTTATCCTTTATTTGGGAGTATAATTATTAATTACTGCCTTGATACCTCTACTGAAAAGCAGCACATTCATTTCAATTCTTATGTTAAAAGCCACAAGAGGAATAAAATGCATTAAGCTATTCACAATGGGTAAAGATCTAGCACTTGTTCTTCTATTGTTAACAACTAGCATTCAATTATACCATTAAGTGGGCTCCTCTGATGATTCAGCAAATTTATCCAGTGAGTAACCGAGCCAAAAAGACCAGCACGGTCCAAGGGTCAATCCCCAATCTGTATTATGTTGGCTGATGAGATTAAAGGGGCAGTGGCTGCGTGGATATCAAATTGGCTGAGGGACAGAAAGCAGAGAGTAGTGGTGAACAGTTGTTTTTCAGACCTGGTTTCACCACGCGTGAATCAGAAGCAGTGGGTAAGCCGCCCAGGTACGTTAGAACTATTTCTAATTACTTCATCTGTCACAGGTAAAGTGCCTTAAGCACCTCAATGAAGTACATTTGACTCTTCAACTGTCATCCCGCCACCTTTAATTGCCGGCGGGACTTCCGTTTTCGGGTTACCCGCGCGCATACAGGTGGGTCCCTGGGAAACCCGGAAGCCGGTGGGTTGGAACCGGCTTCCGAACCCGAACAGGATTTCCGCGATTTTCGGAGTCCCCCTGCCTTAATGCAACCGCAATTGCCTCCTAAATTCACCCATAGAGTTCAAAAGCAAACTGTCCCTCTGGATTGGAAAATTGCACATGTCACTCCGCTTTTTAAGAAAGGAGAGAGAGGGAAACCAGGGAACTATAGACCAGTTAGTCTAACATCTGTTGTGGGGAAAATGCTGGAGTCTATAATTAAGGATAGGGTGACTGAACACCCTGAGAATTTTCAGTTAATCAGAGAGAGCCAGCATGGATTTGTGAAAGGTAGGTCGTGCCTGACAAACCTGATTGAATTTTTTGAAGATGTGACTAAAGTAGTGGACAGGGGAATGTCAATGGATGTTATTTATATGGACTTCCAGAAGGTATTTGATAAGGTCCCACATAAGAGACTGTTAGCTAAGATAGAAGCCCATGGAATCGAGGGAAAAGTACGGACTTGGTTAGGAATTTGGCTGAGCGAAAGGCGACAGAGTAAGGATAATGGGTAGGTACTCACATTGGCAGGATGTGACTAGTGGAGTCCCACAGGAATCTGTCTTGGGGCCTCAATTATTCACAATATTTATTAACAACTTAGATGAAGGCATAGAAAGTCTCATATCTAAATTTGCCGATGACACAAAGATTGGTGGCATTGTAAGCAGTGTAGAAAACATAAAATTACAAAGCGATATTGATAGATTAGGTGAATGGGCAAAACTGTGGCAAATGGAATTCAATGTAGACAAATGTGAGGTCATCCACTTTGGATCAAAAAAGGATAGAACAGGGTACTTTCTAAATGGTAAAAAGTTAAAAACAGTGGATGTCCAAAGGGACTTAGGGGTTCAGGTACATAGATCATTGAAGTGTCATGAACAGGTGCAGAAAATAATCAAGAAGGCAAATGGAATGCTGGCCTTTATATCTAGAGGACTAGAGTACAAGCGGGCAGAAGTTATGCTGCAGCTATACAAAACCCTGGTTAGACCGCACCTGGAGTACTGTGAGCAGTTCTGGGCACTGCACCTTCGGAAGGACATATTGGCTTTGGAGGGAGTGCAGTGTAGGTTTACTAGAATGATACCCAGACTTCAAGGGTTAAGTTACGAGGAGAGATTACACAAATTGGGGTTGTATTCTCTAGAGTTTCAAAGGTTAAGGGGTGATCTGATCGAAGTTTATAAGATATTAAGGGGAACGGATAGGGTGGATAGAGAGAAACTATTTCCGCTGGTTGGGGATTTTAGGTGTAGGGGGCACAGTCTAAAAATTAGAGCCAGAACTTTCAGGAGTGAGATTAGAAAACATTTCTACACACAAAGGGTGGTAGAAGTTTGGAACTCTCTTCCACAAACGGCAATTGATACTAGCTCAATTGCTAAATTTAAATCTGAGATAGATAGCTTTTTGGCAATCAAAGGTATTAAGGGATATGGGCCAAAGGCGGGTATATGGAGTTAGATCACAGATCAGCCATGATCTCATCAAATGGCGGAGCTGGCACGAGGGGCTGAATGGCCTACTCCTGTTCCTATGTTCCTAAGTTATGCTAAACCTATATACAACACTGGTCAGGTCCCAGCTGGAGTACTGTGGCCAATTTTTGGCACCACACTTTAGGAAGGATGTCAAGACCTTAGAGGGGGTGCAGAGGAGATTTACTGGAATGGTACCAGGGATGAATGACTTCAGTTATGTGGAGAGACTGGAGAAACTGGGATTGTTCTCCCTAGAGCAGAGAAGGTTAAGGGGAGATTTAATAGAGGTGTTCAATAGAGGGTTTTGGTAGTGTAAATAAGGAGAAACTGTTTCCAGTGGCAGAAGGGTCAGTCACCAGAGGACACAGATTTAAGTTAATTGTCAAAAGAACCAGAAGCGATAACAGGAAAAAAAATATGCAGCGAGTTGTTATGATCTGGAATGCACTGTCCGAAAGGGTGGTGGAAACAAATTCAATAATAACTTTCAAAAGGGAATTGGATAAATACTTGAAGTGGAAAAATTTGCAGGGCTATGGGGAAAGAAAAGGGCAGGGGAAGTGGATTAATCGGATAGCTCTTTCAAAGAGCCAGCGCAGGCACGAGGGGCCGAGTGGCCTCCTTTGTGCTGTATCATTCTACGATTCTATGATCTCAACCAGGATGGTACGGGAGATACAAATAGCTTCAGTTCCCTAGGTTAGGCTAGGGATCTCGATTCAAATAATTAACCAGTAATCCTGGAAGTGGATGTATGTGGATGTTAAGTGAGGATAAGATCAGAGTGGCTGTGATGCCCCTACAGTTGAATGGCTCATCAACTATGCAACTATGGAACCATACCTCAGTAAGGAGTTAATGCATTCAGGAGAGGAGAAAGTTGGTTTATAAAAAGGGATATGTAAGCTTACGCAGTTTCAGTAAAAGTGGAGAACTTCAGAGCAGTGAAGCAAGGACACAGGGACAAATTTGCTTAGTAGGAGCGCGTATTGGGAAACCATGGGCACAATCTCAGATTTTCTTTCTAATTAATGGATGGGAAAATCATAGGGACTGTTTATGATTTTCACCTTTTCTTCTCTGATTTTCTTATTGTTGTGGTACTAAAAGAATGTTTTACTGTTATGCTTAGCTTTAGCTGTTATGCTTTTTTTTCCAGGCCTCTCTTTGCCTGTTGCCTGTCAGCTATCCAGCCCACTCCATGTAGAGTATTGAAACATTATTATCGGAATATAGGAACAGAAGTAGGCCATTTAGCCCTTCAAGCCTGTTCTGCCATTCAATGAGATCATGGCTGATCTAACTCCATACACCCGCTTTAGCCCCATATCCCTTAATACCTTTGGTTAACAACAATCTATCAATCTCAAATTTAAAAATAACAGGTGAGTTAGCATCAACTGCCATTTGCTAAAGATAGTTCTAAACTTCTACCACCCTTTGCGTGTAGAAGTGTTTCCTAACTTCACTCCTGAAAGTCCTGGCTCTAATTTTTAGGCTATGTCCCCTAGTCCCCTAGTCCTAGTATTCAACTATGGGAGACCTCCAAAAATAGGCCATTCAGCCCCTCGTGCCAGCTCCGCCATTTGATAAGATCATGGCTGATCTGTGATCTAACTCCATATACCCGCCTTTGGCCCATATCCCTTAATACCTTTGATTGCCAAAAAGCTATCTATCTCACATTTAAATTTAGCAATTGAGCTAGTATCAATTGCCGTTTGCGGAAGAGAGTTCCAAACTTCTACCACCCTTTGTGTGTAGAAATGTTTTCTAATCTCACTCCTGAAAGTTCTGGCTCTAATTTTTAGACTGTGCCCCCTACTCCTAAAATCCCCAACCAGCGGAAATAGTTTCTCTCTATCCAGGAGAGGAGAAAGTTGCTGGGAAAACATATTTGTGAAATTTGTCCCTGTGTCCTACTATTTTTAGGCTATGTCCCCTAGTCCCCTAGTCCTAGTATTCAACTATGGGAGACCTCCAAAAACAGGTACAAATGCATCAGCAGCCAGAAGCAATAATCCAGCAACTAACCTGTAACTCCTGCACTATCCCTTTAAATAGTGATGGTGGGGGACCCTCCATGCCGTTTAAGACCTGTTCAGCTGTGCGAGGTTAAGACAGTGCGTTGGCTGGAGCGTAGAGTTCCAAAATAGCAGCGATCCCTTTAAATCAGTATTGCACACTGATTTACATCATAATCTCCCTACTCTACATGCTGCTAGCATTCGTTAACCACCTTTACCAAGATGGTGTCCCGCACACATCACACCAGAAGTGTGTGCGTGCATCTTGGACGCTATTTTCGAGACTTAGATGTCCGCCTAGCGCTTACAGAACAGGCGCTGTGTGGCCCAATTTAGCTCCCTATACCTTTAAACATTTTCGATTTATCTTCCACTGAAGCACTGTGGAATAACCTTCACCAATTTATTTACTTTAGTTCCTTCATTTCATTGAATTTGGCCCTTTTTAATTATGCACCCGACTCCTGGTCTTGGGTATTTCTGATTTGTAGGTCAGGTTAAATTTTATCATTCTGTGGTCACTGTCCCCCAGATGTGCTAACAGTTCCATTTCCTGTTCCATGTTATTTACAAATAACAGATCAAGATGAGCATTGCCTCTTTTTGCACTGGGTTAAGAAGCAGCGATGCATTACATCTACCAACTCTGGTGCTAAACAACTTGAGTTTTCACAATCTGTATAAAAATAACACTACTATTCTCACATACCTTTCAAATCTCTTCATACAGAAAATTGGTGGTCTATATAATATCCCCAGTGTTAGCTTGGATTTTTTTTTGCATTAGTGATTAGCGGGGGAATGGGACTAACTAAATTGCTGTTACAAAGAGCTGGCACAGGCTCGATTGGCCGAATGGCCTCCTTCTGTGCTGTAACAATCCTATGGACTCAATTTTGAAATGGTGGCGGGTTGGCAGCGGGAGAGTGAAGGTGCGTGTGGCAAACCTGAATTAAAAAAACTTAGCATTTCCGATGCCGGGGTTGTGGGGGGAGAGTGAAAGATCACGGGGGGGGGGGGGGGGGGGGGGGTGAAGAGGGAGAGATCGGGGGGACATCGAGGGAGGGTGAAGAGGGGGAGATCGGAGCAGGGTGGAAAGGTAGTTTTCACGAGGCGTGAATCAGAAGCGGTGGGCAAGCCACCCAGGTAAGTTAAAAATCGTTCCAACTACCGAATATGTCACAAGTAAAGTGCCTTAAGTACCTCAATGAGGTACATTTGGCTCTTTAACTATCATCCTGCCGGCTTTAATTGTTGGCAGGACTTCCGGATTCGGAACGTCGGCGCGCACACAGGTGCGTCCGTGGGGAACTCTGAAGTCAGCGGGTTGGAGCTGGCTTCTGAACCAGAACGGGATTTCCCCAATTTTCGGAGCCCCACCGCCCCCAAAATTTCCCAGGAAAATCGAGTTCCTATGATTAGTAAGTAGTCCATTTTGTAGCTTTCTATCTACCAAATAATCAAACTCTTTACCACCTCCTTTTTTAATCCACTCTAGATTCCTGAATGTTATATTAATTTCCATCCTCTGGATTAAGCCATGTTTCTGATAGTCTCACCACATCAGAGTTCCGCACTGACACAACAACCCCCGATTCTGGCATCTTATTTCTAGTGCTTCTAACAGGTCAGTGTGTACATATATCGTATTATAGATCTGCCTCCTCTCTGTTCCTGATTTCCTGATATGTGCTCCAAATAGGCACAGTTCTATGCCAGGTGCGTGCATTTGGAAATTTACCCAAAACAAAGAAAGGGGCATGAACAAATAACCTGCATTCCATACTTTATTTGCTATCAGGTGATGGCAGTACTAACAATTTTCTGTTGCAGAATTCCTTGTATCAAATAGGGAGTGGTGGGGGAGATTATCAATTGGAATATATAACAGATCTTGTGCTCTTGATGGGGAGCATCACCCACTGGGAGATCACATTGTTAATTCAGGTGCACACTGCACATAATTTAAAATCATTTGCAGCGCATGCCTGAATTAACAAAATGTGCTCCTGGTGAGCAAGGCTGAATGTACCAAGTTGGCAAATTACTTTTATCAAGTATATCATAGGGCTATTAGATTTACCTTGCTCTCATTTTGTTGACGATCAAAGTAAAGAAAACATGCAAAAGGTAATTTTATGCAATATGGATTGTGAACATTGCAAAATAAGTAATTTATGCAAAAAAAAATCACCTAATCAGCCTGTGTAAAAATCAGAGGTGGCTCAAGGGCAGGCAGGTAACCAGGGGCCATTTTAACTGCCCACCCACCCAGTTTCTGCTGGGCGGTTAGGGTTAAAATCACCCCCTATGTTTCAGTGGAAAAGAAATCTGTCAGCTCTATGCCTTTGCAAAGGCAACTGAAGTATGCAATTATCATCAGTTAACTGCACAATAATTTGGTTATTTTAGACTCCTGCAGTGGCATAGAAATGTTCTGCAGTAAATGTGAGGTGGGCTACGTGGACATGTTGAGCATGGAGAAGGTATGGGAGAGAGAAACTAGAAAGGGATGGACAATCGGGAGTGTGGGGGTGGGGTGGGGTGAGGATTGCAGGGAAGCTTGGCTTGATGGGCAAGGGGAACAGGTGAAACAGCAGAGGTGTCTGAACGGATGGTCTCTAACTTGGTGACAAGAAGTTTGTGAGTTCCTTGCATCTGTTGTTGGAGGCGAGGTTAGAGCAAGCATGGGATATGGTTGGTAGTGCAGAAAAGAAGCCAGGGGGTTATCTTTGCCCTCCAGAATGATCCTAGAGTAGTGGACAGTTTTAACAGTGGAGAATGAAACTTGGTAGAGTTTGGTGTGGTCCAGCCAGATCTGTCGATGGATGGCAAAGCCAGTTGTGCAATGATGTGGGCTGTACCGGGGGAACAACTAGGGTGGGAGAGAGTAAATATCTCACAGGGACAAGGGAATCAAAAGTGGAGGGGACGGTGTGGATGAGCAAACTGACAGCTGCAGAAGTATCGCTGTGAATGAGGGGCCGAAGGCTAGACAGTTGGGAGTTTGAAAGTGCAGTTATGTGACTTGGGGAAATATTTTTCCGATGGCAGATGCAAACGTAAGTGGGGTTGGAAGGGGGTAGGGATTTGTGAGTGTTAATGGATACAAGAAGCTGGTTGGAGATGGCCTTGTCAGTGATCGAGATCACATGAGTTATGAGGCCAGGGGAGATGGTGAGGTCAAGAGGGTGGTTTGAATATGGGTAGAAGATTTTATAAGGAGAGAAAGATTTAGGGAAGACAGGAAGGCGGTGAAATCAGAGGAGAGAGGGTAATAGTAGTTGAGATGGAGATTCAAATTGCCGAGGATGAGAAGTCCTTTCTTTCTTACGATCTCACTTTGAGATAATTTTCCTATATCTTCTAGGCTTGATTCCTAGTTCATTTTTCAGTTTTCTTTTATTGATCATGGAGATGAATTTGAGCCTTCAATAACTAAGATTGACCTAATTTATGGCTGTAGCATGATAATCACTCGACAGCTGATTCTTTCAATTAATGCTTTATTTTCTCTGATTGATTACTGAATTCACCAATGGTTTCAATATTTTTCGCCTATCTGATTCAATTCTAATGATGAGAAGCATCTTTGTTAATGCCTGTGCACAATTGCTAACCCCTCTTAATTTACTGATTACAAAGATTGTACAGCACAGAAACAGGCCACTTGGCCCAACAGGTCAATGTCTTCCTGTATTTTGTTACAGTCCTCCTCAGTATTAACTACCTCCCAATTTGGTGTCATCTGCAAATTTTGAAATGGTACTTCTGATTCCCGAGTCTAAATCGTTTACAAAATATAAGAGAACTGTTGTAGAATTGCATCAGGTCAAGTAGCATTGCAAGTGCATCTGCTACCCTCTTAACACTGACAGAAAATAACATTACACTTCACAATTATAAAAGCTCATCCATGAATGTGCTACTTCTTAATTACCTTATCAAGATATTCTTGCTATTAATTATGTAACTTGTAATTACAATAAATCCCAATAGCCAAGTCCTAATACTACTTACTTTTAATCCTGGAAATTGCTGTAATTGCATTAATCCACTAATGTGGCATTGTGATGATTTTTGGGAGTATGCTCACCTGCCATTAACTTTGATACTCCTGTTTTTCAAGCCATGTGTAAATTGTGCAAGCCTCCACTCAGACAGAGGGCTAGACAATGGAGTCGTCACACTTATTAAACAGCTCTGCAGTATTTAAATAGCTTCAGCAGCCATTTAAATCACTGTGAAATATCCAGGGAGGCTGTCAGCCATGAACTCACTTCAATAATGCAGCACTGCTAATTCAGGAAGTGCAGGATAGGAGGGCTGCTCTATATGGAACAGAAGGGCATCCTCCTCAAAAGCAGATGGTACAGCAAGCCCAACAAAAGATAGACAGCGCAATGATGTTTGTGTGACCCAAAGAACCTGAATACAAGTCTGAAAGAAGATGGCTGATCTGAAGTAAGTTGCTACAGAAGGCCACACAACATATATGTCAAGTAGCTGTCCCATGTTTGCTACAAAGCATTACCTCAAAACCTGTAACTCATTCCCTGCTGCCTCATCATTACAATCATATTGAGTGCAGTCCAGCCAGGAGACAAACAGTCCACTGAACACTTACCGTAAAATCATAGAATGGTTACAGCACAGAAGGTCATTCAGCCCATTGAGCCCGTGCCAGCTCTTTGTAAGAGTAATCCTGTTAGTCCCACTTCCCTGCTCTTTCCCTGTGGCCCTGCAATTATTTTTCCTTCAAGTATTTATCCAATTCCTTTTTGGAAGCCATGATTCAATCTGTTTCCACCACCCTTTCAGGCAGCGCATTCCAGATCATAACTACTCACTGCGTTAAAAAGCTTTTCCTCATGTCGCCTTTCGTTCTTTTGCCAATCACCTTAAATCTGTACCCTCTGGTTCTTGACCCTTCTGCCAATGGGAACAGGTTCTCCTTATTTACTTTATCTAAACATGCATGGCTATACGGCAGCATGGCAGTAGTACAAGCAGCAACTTAAAACTGAAACTGTTGTCACACAAATCTTAAAGGGGCTTGACACAAAAAATCCTTGTAAGACAACCTAGTGACGCGTGTTGATTTACTGTCAGAAAGGATGGGCTGCAGGATGGACAGGTGAATGTCACTGTGAGGGTGAATTTGATTTCACCAGTCTCATAAATACATAAAAATAGGGGTCCTATCACACAATTAGGACCCCAACGCGATTTCATCTCAAAATCATAGATGTCCCTGCCCAGCGCCCAACCCGCAAGTAAAACCTCTCAGAACCAGTGGAGCAGTATTCAAAGGGGCACTCCGCTACAGATAAGTAGATCATACGATTTGTGTGCCATTGTGCTGTTTGGATGCCAGGAGAGTTTCCAGCTTCCAGACTGCTTTTTCCTGACATTCTTTGCCTTTCTTATCCTTTTCAATGGAAAATAAATCTGTCAGCTCTATGCCTTTGCAAAGGCAACTGAAGTATTCAATTGTCATCAGTTAACTACAGCACAATAATTTAGTTATTTTAGACTCCTGCAGTGAATAGAAATGTTCTGCAGTAAATGTGAAAGTAGTCATCAAATGCCGCATGTATTAATTGAACAGTTCTGTGCAAATGGCAAGAAAACATATGACTATGTCATTTAAAGTCAACACTCTAAAACTATGTGGTTTTCTTAGTGTCAGAATGACTAAGATAACACAAACATACCCTGCTTTTGTGGAGAAATGGGTGCATGTCTGTATAGATACTTACCACATCATATGCAGTGACTACTTTCTTCAAGACCTCTGGGATTACTCCTTGGGGCTCCATTGAGGGGTAATCATCTTTTAGGTTCAATACCACAATAGGTATGTTATCACTTTTCAGCAGTGTTGACAAGGCCATAAAACACTGTATTAGATTAGAAACTGGGGAGAGGCCACATAATTCCTTGAAAGAAACTATTGCGTTCTGAAAAAAGAAAATAAGAAATTAGAATTAACAACTTGAAATTGTAAATAATTATTTATTATCATTTTACTAACTACATCAAACTGCAAAAGATATACCCTGGAATTTCAACGGGGATAGTAATTTTTTAGCAAAGATCAAAAGATTTGACCAAGACCACCCCCATAAACTCAATTTTTGGAGCTCAGATGAAAGCTATAAATCACTTGAGTCAAAAATGTATCTTACCGATTGCCGATAATCGATTACAGAGCAGTTATAATATCAAGACTATTAAATTAGTCCTTGAAGCAACTTACAGGCCAATTGTGCAGTTAGAATCTGCAAACAACAGGTATATTCCCACTTTTGTTTTGGAGCATTAAAAAGTTGTATGACTTTTTTCAATTTCTTTGAACAGTTTCATTTGTTAGTTATAAAAATATTGCAGATGGGAAAAAAGGCTGTTTGACTTAGCAGTGCGGTTGAAGGCGAGAAGTCATGTGATGTTACCTCCAGGAATATGTCTAACCAGAGTTGGCAACCCTAATTTAGGAGGGGTGCCCAAAAGCCTGGTCAAAGAGGTGGATTTTAAGGAGAGTTATGGGAAGTGGAGAGGCGGTATGGGTTAGGGAGGAAATTTGAATGTTGGGCCTAGATGGCTGAAGGCACAGCCACTAATGGGTGAAGAGAAAGGGATATGCAAAAGAGGCCAGAATTGGAGGAACGGAGAGTTCTGCGGGGGGGGGGGGGGGGCGGGGGGCGGGGGAGGATTTATAGTGCTGGAGGTGGTTACAGAGATAGTGAGCAGTGAGACCATGCAGGAATTTAATCACAAGGATGAGAATTTTTGATTGAAGGCGCTGCAGGACCGGGAACCAGTGTAGATCAACAGGGTGATGGATGAGGGGGATTTAGGCAGAACAGTTTTGAATGAGCTGAAGTTTACATAGCTCGGAGCATTGGAGGTTGGCCAGGAGAGCATTGGAATAGTCAAATCTGGAAGTGATAAACGCATGAATGAGGGTTTCAGCAGCAAATGGGCTGAGACAGAGGCAGAGACAGGTGTTATGCAGGTGGTCTTTGTGATCGAGAGGATATGAGGTTAGAAGCTCAGCTCAGCTTCACGACATTCAGACTACTAGATATAATGGTATTTTTAAAACTTTTTTCCTGATCTCTTGAAGCTGTTCACTTGTGCTTTGGTATAGTTCCAGCAGGCTAGTCAACTGTAGGGGACAGCAAAGTTGAATTTACAGAAGTACACTTTTCAGCAGGCATTACTGGATGCCAATTAGGAGTGGAACCCTGGTTGAGTCTTTTACCATCTCTAGCGTGGGCACTGAAGCTAATTATACTGCCTCTACTGCTACTCCACTTAAGATCGGACAATTTGAAAAAATAAAAAAATTCTAATAATGAACAATGTGGAGCTCAGGCTGATAGCACAACAGCAAAAACACTAGCCTCAGATCCCCATGGTCAAAGTTGTCAGACACTCAAACACCATGTCAATTCTGACCAGCCTGATAAATGGGCACCCTGCTGGGTGTTCTCAGCAAGAGTCAGAACAGGTCTCAGCTTGCAGTTCAATTTATTTCACATTCCCAATGAAAGTACTGCAGGATATGTGAAAACATTGGATTGGAGCAAAATAGGTGAGGAATTTAAAGTAAGAAGGTGAACAAAACTAAGCATTTTTGTAAAATACCACCAGTTTATACTATAATTATTAAAATATGCATATATTCTACACCTGAGCAAATCAAATACCAGGCAAAATTTAGCAATCAATCCTATTCTATTATATCATAACTCTAGCAGTATAATATTTGTTCAGAATGCTACTCAGAAAATTAGCCAATGATGCAGAACAACCCAAAGTGCCTCTTAATATGCATATAGCCTTGAACCTTAAACATAATAAAGGCTTGCTTAAATGCCCTGTAGATTTAACCCGTAATAGCTTAAATTAATTATTATTACAGTACATTCCTAATGCAGCCAGTCCCTCTCGCCTCTGTAATGCGCACAAGTTCCATAGAGACAGTGGGCTCGATTTTAGCACCCACTATCGGGTGCGTTCTCGGCGGGGGGCCTCAAAAATCGCGAAATCCAGGAGTGGGACTGGATCGCACCTCGATCCCGCCCACTTCCGGGTTCTCCGCTGACGCGCCGGTGTGCGCGCGCAGCCCCCGCTGGTGGGAATGCTACAGGCAATTAAAGCCAGCGGGATGCCACTTGACAATATTTAGTTTGGTATTTCAGGTCATTAACTGACCTGATTAAGGGACTGTGTGTGATTTTTGATCAACATGGGACTGTTTCCCACACTGGGGGAAACACTCCCAGCTCGAATGGACGTGTTGCAGCTGTCAGCCTGTGGCAGCTGCAACGGTCCATTTGACAGGTTGGGGGGGAGACCCTCACCCATTGCAGGAGGCCACTCTGTCACTTGGGACAAAGTTTGGCCTTCACCACCCTCCTCCTGACGGTCAAAGTCACCAACCTGCACACTTACCCCGGGGTCCGGAGACATGTACCTACCTTGCGGACCCCCTCAGATGTACATCTTCCAGATGGGGGCTGCCGTAGCTGCAGTCATGACCTCCTCGGAAGACGAACAGTATCACCAGCCTCACCATCCACGCC
Organism: Heptranchias perlo; assembly: GCF_035084215.1. Lineage (NCBI taxonomy): Eukaryota > Metazoa > Chordata > Chondrichthyes > Hexanchiformes > Hexanchidae > Heptranchias > Heptranchias perlo. The sequence goes on along the minus strand of NC_090326.1, from coordinate 114,018,235 downwards.
GTCCACCTCTGACACGTGGAGCTCCACAACAGAGTGCTGTGACACATCCACCTGTACAGCAGGAGGGAGGGCTACCGCAGAGAGAGATGCGTCGCAGAGGGCACTACCCTCGCCACAGGTTCCACAGACCGAGGCTCAGCCTCCTGGACCTCTCTGAGCAGCAGTGCACACGGAGGCTCAGAGTCACTCGACATGTAGCCGTGGACATCTGCAGCCTCTTTCATGCCGAGCTGCTCCTGGCTGGCCCGTGCACCATCTTCTTACCTGTCGCTGTCAAAGTCACCACTGCCCTCCCGAACTTCTCCTCCACAGCCTTCCAGGGTGCAACCGGGGACATCACCGATGTCTCTCAGTCGTCTGCGCAGAAAAGCCCTGCAAATACACCTACACCCACTCTGCAGTGACACAAAGGGTGGCATCAGTGGTGGGTCCTCATAGTGATGCCCAGGAGCGGGCATTATTGCACAAACCGGACAGGATTCGCGAAGACATGGCAGTAGTGGTGCCAATATAATGTGTGATGTGAGTTGTTCTGAAATTCAATATAAGTAACAACCATGACAAACCCTCAAACACCCTTGTGCATCCCCTTCATGCTCATGACACGTTTGCCTTACGCTTCCTACTGCACATATGTGATGCATGCCCTGTGGCTGCAGCACAGGTGGTGGCAGGTTGAGTGAGGCTGGCCGTGAGAGAGATGCACGAGAGGGTGAGTATGGGATAGAGCCATGAGATTGTATGAGGATTGGGTTGCATGGTAGTGGCGGGGTGAGTACTGGCGAGGTGAGTAGGTGCAGGTAAGATGAGGATGCGGTTTGAGTGGGTATGAGGGGTGATGTGACAGAGTAGTGTTGGCAGTGCCGAAGGAGATGTGGGGTGGGGGCAGTGATGTGTCAGACGGAGTGTAGGGGAAAGACTACGTGTACTCACTTTGGCTGACCTACTGAGGTCATTGGACCGCCTCCTGCACTGTGTGCAGGTGGGCGATATGTTGGTGGCGCAGGTGACCCCCTCTGCCACCTCGAGCCAGGCCTTCCTGGTGGCAGAGGCGGGCCGCTTCCTCCCGCCCACCGGGTGGAAGATCTCTGTCCTCCACCTCCTCCTCACCCCATGTATTGATACCTGGGGTGAGGCATCATTAAACTGGGAGCAGCCTTCCCCCTGGGCTGCTCCATGCAGTCATCTTTGCTATTGGTTGCAGCATGTCAGTGGAGGACTGCCCCTTTAAATAGAGCGCCTCCAGCTGACAGATCTTACTGCGCATGCGCAGCCCGCCCGACGCACAGATCAGCAGCGGGGAACCCGGAGGAGCAGGTAAGTGAATCCAATTAGTGGGTTGCCTGCTACGATCGCGCGGGAAACCCATCCGCCGAGAACCTGCATCCCTGCTAAAATCGGGCCCAGTGAGTCTATTGCAGATCTTTTCAGAACAACACTATGGGGATGATTTTAAACCCCAAGAACGGGTGGGTTGGGGCAGGTAGGAGTTGAAAATAGTTCTTTTTTGGGATCACAACCTCAAAATTTTCAGACTTTGCATTCCCAATGCAAAGCCTGTACTTTTCCGCACCGACAATAAACCCGGAAATAATGCCGGGTTGCAGTCACGACCCAAAAAATGATTCTCAACTCCCACCCACCCCCAACCCACCTGCTCTTGGGGTTTAAAATCACCCCCTATGTGTGGCTGCTTTCTGGCAAAAATCAATAAATTTAGAGAAAAATTATTGTCCTTTAGCACAAGGAGCCCTTTAAGGACTGCTGTACCATTACTGCATTGAACATACATTTGTAATTACATTTCTTTCAAAAAGAATTTCATCTTTCATCTGGAATGCATTGCATAAAAGGGTGGTGGAAGCAGATTCAATAGTAACTTTCAAAAGGGAACTGGATATATACTTGAAAAGGAAAAATTTACAGGGCTAAGGGGAAAGAGCAGGGAAGTAGGACTAATTGGATAGCTATTTCAAAGAGCCACGATGGGCCAAATGGCCTCCTTCTGTGCTGTATGATTCTACGATCTTTTCTCTCCTCATGTCTATTTTAAAAAGTGGATTCAGATAATTCTTTCAATTTAGAAATGCTGTGCCATGTACATTTCTCTGATTTCAATTCATAATATTCAGCAACAGAACAACATAGAAAACCATTCTTACACATACTGCCTAGAAAATGTGTTGTGAAAAGTGTAAAGAGCATTCAATATTCAATGAGATGAGTTACAATTATTCTGCATTGAATCTCAAAACCTTAGAATGACATTATCACACTCTGCTGTGCCACAGTTTGATATGCAGCAGTTACAAAACCTTGGGCTAGAAATTGGGCCATGTAGCACCCGTTGTTTTGGCGCTACACGCCTCTTGAAGTGCCAAGATGGTGTCTTGGCTGCGCACGCATATTTCTAGCATGACATGCACCAGACGCCATCTTGGTATAGGTAGTAGCGCATGCACAAATACCGAATGCCAGCAGCATGTAAAACAAGGAGAAAATGGATGCAATCAGGGTGCAACGCTGATTTAAAGTGATAGATACCAGTTTGGAACTTAACGCTCAACTCAATGCACAGTCTTAACCGCGACCATCTGAATATGTTTTAGAGTGCCTGGAGCACCCCCCACCAGGGCTACTTAAAGGGACCATGCAGGATTTACAGGTAGTTGCTGGATTATTACTTCTGGCTGTTGATGCATTTGTAACTGTTTTTGCAGGTCTCCTATACTTGAATACGAGGACGTGGGGACAAAGCCTAACATTTAGAGCCAGGACATGCAGGAGCGAAGTTAGGAAATGCTTCTATACGCAAAGGGTGGGAGAAGATTGGAACTCTCTTCTGTAAACGGCAGTTGACGCTAGCTCAATTGTAAATTTTAAATCTGAGATTGATAGATTTCTGTGAACCAAGGGTATTAAGGGATATGGGACTAAGTCGGGTATATGGAGTTAGGTCACAGATCAACCATGATCTCATTGAATGGCGGAACAGGCTTGAGGGGCTAAATGCCACTGCCACCTGCTGCCTCCTGATATGCGCCACCTTCTCCTGCAAGAAAGCAGGACGTGTGTCAGGGTGATGTGCCTGCCATGGTTGAATAGCTGCCAGTGTGTGTGGCCTGTGAGTTGTGGGTGGGCGGCATACAACATTGGTAATGTGGAAGCATCTGATTGGCAGAGTTGAGTACTAATGGAAAGAGTTTGTTGGTATGTGAGTGATGGGGGGTGTAGTGCGAGGAGCAGTGGTTGCGGCTAGTGGTGTAGTTGGTGCAGCTGCATCCATATTCGTGGTACTGTGCGCCTGGCATTGACTTCGTCCCCCGCTGTCTCCCACTGCCTTTTGGGCATATGTCTGGAGGGCCTCTTGCCCTCCCCCCACCTCTGTGGATATAGGATGTCCCTCCTTCTGTCCACCTCTTGCACCAAGGCCTCTAGTGCATCAGCAGAGAACCTTGGTGCATGTATTCTCGAAGGCCTGGTACAAACTCAGATCGGCAGATTGGTGAGGTCTGGCATGCAGATTGGAGGATGTGGGAATTAGTAGTGCGCAACCGTTATTCAATGTTTTAACATAACTCATAGGTTTGTAAACATAGGGACGGGACCTGCATCTGTGTTTTACGTGTGCGATGTCTGATCTCCATTCACACTCCGTGCAGACAGCAGACTGTTATTTTTAGCAAATAATAGTTACTGGCTACCTTTAAGAGACATCCTCCCTTTAAGAGATTGGAGCTCTCCCTGCTCGTGAAAAGTTCACATTTCCTTGAATCCTCGTGTCAGGCCTAGTTTTTAACGCTGCTTGAAGGTAAGTCATCACACAGGACGAATGTCTCGTCCTGCCTGTGAAGGAAGCACCAGGCGCAGATTAATCATGGATTGCGATACCCGCGCCCAGTTTCCGGCCAATTTAACCCCCTTTATGTTTGAAAAAAGCAACATGACCTTGTTTATACTGCCGACAATAGTGTAACAGAAACAATACCTAAATATAACATATAAGGACGGGTTAATGGCACTAAAATAAGCATTATATTAGAAGAGCTTTATCATAAACAGAAGCAAATACCATAAAAATTTGCTGATGGTTTATGATCTGACAAAAGGTCTTAAGTCACTTGTCCACCGTGCAGTGGCTAGACACAGGTTTCAGTTACAATTCTCCCACATTCAAATTATCAATCTCCACTGTCCTGACAAGGGAAAGCAGAGTCAAGCTACTGTTCTACAAGCAAGGGAGGGGAAAACTGGAGCCTCATGCTGAGTCACCATTGCATAGTTCTGAACAACTTCTTACAGAGTGAAAAGCAAAAAAAAAGAAAATTCTGGGTATCTGAAACAAAAGCTGAGATGGAAATTGTCCACTTCTGCATTCCGTATCCAGCGATTTTCCACTGAAAGGGTTATACTCAAAACGTTAACTTATTTGTCTGACCTGCTCTGTGTTTCTAGCGTGTTCTGTTTTGATTTCTGACAGTGATTTGAGTGTGATTTCCAGATATGTAGGCGGTTTTCAGTTATTTGGGTGTGTGTGGGTGGAGGATGAAAGATTAAAATACAAATGTTTTTTTTTAGCTAGGTTTGATAGTAGAGTATAAAATCTGTCAAGTAATATTTTTCTAAGATACTTATTTAGGAATATGACACTAAACCATATTTCACCCAAATATGCAAGAGCCACATAATATTAAGTGAAGCCAAGAGTCACTCCTAATATGTTTAGTCATTATGACCAAATATGAGTTATAATTAAACAATGATTGATAACACATAAGGTAGAGCTGCCTTCTTTCTTTGGATGAGATGTGAGCTGTTCTGGGGGCTCAGGTGGTGTTAAAGATCCCACTGCACTATTCAAAAGAACAGCAATGAGTTCTCTGGGTGTCCTGGATAATATTTCTTCATCAACCAACAAGACCAAACCAGACTAACTGGCTATTCACCTCACTTCCTGTGTTTGGGACTTTGCCATATGCAAACTGGCTGGCACATTCACCTTCACAATAGCAGTAATTGTACTTCAACATGTAATTCATTGGCTGTGACGTGCTTCAGGACATCCTGAGAGATATGATAAGGTGCTACAGAAATGCAAGTTTTTTCTTATTGCACAGAACAGTGAATAGAATTAAAATCTAAATCCACAGTGAAAATCTCTTACATCACAGTCACCCTTTGTAGCTGATTATTCTATAGGAGATATATGTCTTCAAATTGCTGCAGAAAACCAAGGCAGTCTCATTGGTGACAGTTCTTGGAACACTTTGATGAGCATGAAAAGCCTGTATCTCATATACTCCATTGACATAAGTATGTAATGAGAGTCCTTTAGGGCACTGGGAGAACACCTGAACTCAATGTCATTGGTGAGATATTCTGTTTCTTGATCTTGGCATAGACCCTGTTTTAAACTAATTATAGAGTGTTTCCAATTGACGTCAGTCAAATGGCAATTTGAACATGTACATTTTACGGGAATAAAAGTATCATTTACCTCCACAGAATAGTTGTTTAATTATTGTAATCCTTCAGGGATGTAAAATTATTAGTTTAACACTATATACTTTTGTGCACAAAATGAATCGCTGATAGCTATTTTATGGAAAATAACATGTCTGTCTCAAGAGAAATACTAGCACATGTTGATTGTATTTTCGTAGTTAGATCTGAAGCTGAGGAATGTACAAAATAACTTTAAGGAATAAAAAATCTTTTAGTTCCTCAGTATTTCATATTATATTCTTAATATGTAAGTCTGATAAGAACATAGAAATGTACAGAATCAGAAAGGACTATTGGGTATATCTGACTGTTCCCAAAGTTCACAAAATACCATACACTACTCATAGAATTTCACAGTAACAGCCGTTCAGCCCAACCAGTCTGTGTTAGTGATCATCCTCCACACAAGTAGTAATCCTAATCCCTTGTGCTCATCCCCCTTTCCTACAATCGCCTATCTAACATATTCTTAAATGTTGATATGGTCTCTGCTTCAATCACTAAGGCTAGTAGTGCATTACAGTCTTACAATCCTCTGTAAAAAAAATTTCCCCGTCTCTTAGTCCCAAACCTTTTACAGTTAATTGTATATCCACGTCGCATGTTCTAGACCCTCAACCACTGGAAACAATCTGGCCTAGAAATTGGTTGGTGCCAGCTGAAAAAGCAAACCGCCATGCTGAAATTAATGAGCAAGCGGACGATACGAAATTGAACCTCTTGCGTCACCGGGATGTGACCGGTGTGCTGGGGACTCCAGTCGAGTTCCAAAAGGCAGTGCGTCAATCACAAAGAAGATGAAGATCGGCCGGCGGGGATGCTGGCACCACGTTCAGGTGAATATAAAATTACTTACCTTTAAAGACCACTGGTTTGGCTTCTTTGTGCCTCAGGTAACTGACCACAGTGTGCACAACGCATACTGGGGTTAGGCGCTAACCAATTTCAGGAAAGGACCTGAAACAGGCATTAGGCCCCCAATTTGCATTGCTAATGGGGCCCAACACTTGTTTTAGGCAGGTGCCCTGGATGACTATGGGGCGTACGAACCAATATGGCATGCGGCACGTACCGTCGTGGAATGAATGTGTGCACGCTGGATGCCATATTGGACCCTTCAGTGCCCGTTTTCGCCTGAAAAAGGGGCGCTGTGTGATCGAATTTCTAGGCCCATGTTTTAACCTAAACTGTCCCATCCCTTCATAATTTCAAACACTTCAACAACAACTACTTGCATTTATTTAGTGCCTTTAACATAGTAAAACATCCTAAGATGCTTCATAGAAGTGTTATCAAACAAAATGTGACACCGAGCCACATAAGGAGATATTAGGGCAGGTGACCAAAAGCTTGGTCAAAGAGATAGGTTTTAAGGGGCATCTTAAAGGAGGAGAGCGAGGTAGAGAGATGGAGAGGTTTAGAGAGGGAATTCCAGAGCTTAGGCATGGCCACCAATGGTGGGGTGATGAAAATTGGGCATGTGCAAGAGACCAGAACTGGTCTATCAAATCACTGTGTAATTTCTTCTGTTCCAATGAAAACAACCTCAATTTTCCTTTTTCTGTTGTCGTACTTGTTTTTCCTCATACCAGGCAACATCCTAGAGAATTTTCATTGTACCCAACTATTGTCTCACCATCCATCCTAAACTGTGAAGCCCAAAACTGCATTGTTCTCCAAATGTGGTCTTACATAGATTCACCATCTCAACTTTTATATTCTATACCTCTTGCCATAAAAGCCAGTATGCTATTACCTTTATATGGTCTTATCTAATTGAAATGCTGCTTTTAATGTCTTGTGAACCTGAACCCCCAAATCGGTGATATAATAGAAGTGTTTAAAATTATGAAAGGATCAGACAGAAGCAGATTGTTCCCAGTAGTTGAGGGGTCAAGAACAAGGGGCCATAGATTCAAGATTAAATGCAGGTGATTTAGAACTATGGTCAGGAGAAACTGGCAAAAGGTGGGAAGTGGTGTTCCATGGTGATTGGTGCTGGGATCACTGATGTTCACCATTTACATAAACGATTTGGACTCGGGAATCGGAAGTAAAATTTCAAAATTTGCGGACGACACCAGTTAATACTGAGGAGGACTGTGACAAAATACAGGAAGACATTAATAAACTTGTAGAATGGGCGTGTAATTGGCAAATGAATTTCAATATAGATAAGTGTGAGGGGATACATTTTGTAAGGAACAATAAGGAGGCCCCAGTCTCCTTAGAAAATAAGAGTGCAAATGGGGTAGAGGAGTAGAGGGTTCTGAGGGTACGGACACGCAAATCGCTAAAAGTAGCGACGCAGGTTAATAAGGCCAATAATTAAAAGCAAACTAAGCACTGGGGGGGTTAATTTCTAGAGGGATAGAACTGAAAAGCAGAGAAGTTATGTTAAACTTGTACAGAAACTTGGTTTGACCACACTTGATTATTGTGAACAGCTCTGGTCTCCATATTATAAAAAGGATATAGAGGCACTGCAGAGGGTGCAAAAAAGATTTACTAGGATGATACCAGATCTGAGAGGTTATACTTATCAGGAAAGATTGAGCAGGCTGGGGCTCTTTTCCCTAGAAAAGAGAAGACTGAGAAGTGAGCTGATAGAGGTCTTTAAGATTATGAAAGGGTTTAATAGGGTAGACGTGGAGAAGATGTTTCCACTTGCGGGGGAGACTAGAACTAGGGGCCATAAATATAAGATAGTCACAAAAAATCCCATCGGGAATTCAGGCGAAACGTCTTTACCCCGAGAGTGATTAGAATGTGGCACTCGCCACCACAAGGAGTAGTTGAGGCATTTAAGGGGAAGCTAGATAAACATATGAGGGAGAAGGGACTAGAAGGATATGTTGATGGGGTTAGATGAAGAAGGGTGGGAGGAGGCTCGTGTGGAGCATAAACACCAACATGGATCTGTTGGGCCAAATGGCCTGTTTCCCTTCTGTAACTTCTATGTATTTCTATGTATATTCATTTTGGTTAATTGGAGGAGAGTTTTTATCAGCAAATTGGTGGGAGATGGGAGATGTATTTATTTTGGCTGGTTGGAAGGATACAGCAAGGCAGGTGTTTGTTTATTTTATTTATTTAATTAGGGAGGAAGCAGAATTTTAAAAATCTCCTTTGTAGTTGATCTTCCTCACCCCACCCCTTTCTCAAATGCATTGCTTAAATAAGTAACAAATTTAATCTCACAGAAAGATGGAAGAGATCCATTTTACATGGCTAGGGATGTATAGAAATGGAAGGTGTGTTTTGGTTTATGCCCACCAGAATGAGGTAGTTTTCTATTTGTAATTTTAACATGTTGTGCCATACAGTGCTATTCTGACTTTGGCCATGCCCTGTCAGGGGAAGGCACTGAAGCAGACGGTTAGACAAAGAACAAGCAAAAACCAATTAAACAACTAGCAGGCTGATTTGGCCCAATCTCAGAAACCTCTGAGTAGATGGCTCTGAAGCAGCATGACTGGAGGCCTGGGAGGAGGCTGCTGTCTACCCTTTTGTTTTGTTAATTAACTGTGTACAATATTTGTAAAATTTTCAAAAATAGATAAGATTTTATATTTCACTGAATGGCCCCTTTTAGTAGTAAATACTGTTTGCATTTCAGGGATGCATTAAAAACACTTGGAACTCTGAATAGATTTTGAATAATTTGTCCAGGTGGGTGTCCCAAGAAAAATGGTTTTATTTGTTGCTAAGCAACACTAAGAATTATCCAGAGACAAATAAGCACATCATGCCTTAGGGGCCTCAATGCATCTGCCATAGGCAGGAAAGTGGATAATTAGCACAGCAGAAACATTTGCATTTTTTACTGTTTAAGTGAAAGTGTGCTAATTAAAAGGAAAAGCCAGTCACATTTTGCAGTTAATGTCTGTAATTGGGGAGTGCAACAATTTCATTTCACAATAATTAGTTGCTAGAGAAATACTGTAGTGGCTAATTTTAGTAAGACAACAGTTCAAAATAAAAGAAAATTAATATATGAACAACTATTTTGTGCATCTTAAACATGATTGATTAATAAAAAATTAAATCATATGAACATCAACACCATGACTCCATATTAATATAGTGAAACTCCAGTATTCTGACTCATAACTTACATTTTTTTGATTAATTCTCAAATGTTTGACTAAATTATAGAAGCTCCATATATAGGACAAAGAATACTTTCAACATAAAATACAAAGGGCTATATTTTTCTTTGTTTGAAAAAAGAGGAGAAATACCTGTTTTCCGTGTTAATTTATGACCTACTATGAAAATTGTGGGAAACACGATTTTCAAATGTGGATTCGCAAAAATGCATTTTGTTTGTGGCTATGAAAAAATAACAGCAGCCAATCATGCTGCATCGGAAATAATGACACTTTAATACTTCTCAACAGCTAATTAGCCATTTAACTAGTATGAGTGCTGAAAAGTTAGAAGAGCATAATTTTGGAGGAGAACCACTTGACAAAATTTGAGAAACCCTTTACCAGATCAGAACCTGAGTACTCAAGTAAGTTCTGTTATGGATAAATGTGAGCACATTTTTGTGTCAAGGAGGACAATCGCAATCTTGTAAAGGAGACACCAAGGAGTTGCCTTGCATCAAATCACCATTGCTCTTCTATTTAAAAACTAAACTTAAATATAATCAGAGGTGGCATTGAGGAATATCCGGAAGGCTCCCAACATGAAACAGCTTACTCCTTGTGAGCAAGTTGCTGTAGAATTGTTTGGATGCGAGAGCCTGGTAGTTGTGAAGCTTTCGAAGACTGGGAAAGCACTGGAGTTATTATTTAGATGTTCTATAATCTCAGCTTCTGACCCCATGGGCTCAATTTTGAAATGGTGGCAGGTTGGCCGGGGGGGGTGAAGGTGCACGTGGCAAACCCGAATAAACAAAGCTTATCGTTTCCGACGCGATCGCATCGTAACTGATGGTGATTAACGTGCTCTCCAGGTTTCACGCCCAGCAGTCAGCCTGATTGACGGGCTGGCTGCCGTCAGGAGCTGCAACACGGTGGGGGGGGGGGCGGGGAGAGAAAGACAGAGTGAGACGTCATCCGGTGCTGGGAAGATCGGGGTGGGGGGGGGGAGCGGGGGGGTTGGCGAGTGGAAGATCGGGGGGTAGAGGGGAACATCAGGGGGGAGAGAGAAGATCGGGGGGGGGGGGGGGAGAGGGGAAGATCGGTGGGAGAGAGGGGAAGATCGGGGGGGGACATCGGAGGGGGTGAAGAGGGGGAGATCGGGGGGACATCAGGGGGGCTGAAGAGGGGAAGATCGGAGAGGGAGACATCGGACATCGGAGCAGGGTGGAAAGGTAGGTTGATTTTGTGTTTTAACTTCGTGCAATGGTTTTTTTATTTAATTTATTTTGTTTCTTTTTGCCTGATCCGGCCCTTCATGCCTGCTAGGCGTGAACCAGAAGCCATGGGAAAGCCGGCCAGGTAAGTTAAAAATCGTTTTAACTATCTAATACGTCACAAGTGAAGTGCCTTAAGTACCTCATTTGGCTCTTTAACTATCATCCCACCGGAACAGGGTTTCCTCGATTTTCGGAGTCCCCCTGCCCCCAACGCACCCGCAATTTCCCAGGAAAATCGAGACCCATATTCTTGCCATCACAAAGACCATCTAATTCTACCTCTGTAACCTCCGCAGTCAGCAGTAATTACTACCTGATCTAGAGAAGTGCTGTTGTTAACGACAACTCAAATCTGCCCTTGACAATGCTTTGTCAACCTAAAAAATCATTGCCCTGTGAACAACTGGAGGCTTGTCCTCTGCCATATTACAGAACTGTAAACAATTTTACAACACCAAGTTATAGTCCAGCAATTTTATTTGAAATTCACAAGCTTTCGGAGGCTTCCTCCTTCCTCAGGTGAATGTGGAAATGAAATCCTCGAACCCTTCGCATTTATAAATCACAGAACAATACTTGGTGATTACAGATAGTGTTTTCAACTGCCCGTTGCCAAGGCAATCAGCGTGCAGACAGACAGGTGTTACCTACATATCCCCCGAATATACAAACCACCAAAAAAAAAGAGGCAGAAACATCGAAAAGACAGCAAATAACCCGTTGTATTAAAAACAGATAACATTTGTTCGCTGGTGGGGTAACGTGTAGCGTGACATGAACCCAAGATCCCGGTTGAGGCCGTCCTCATGGGTGCGGAGCTTGGCTATCAATTTCTGCTCGACGATTTTGCGTTGTCGTGTGTCTCGAAGGCCGCCTCGGAGTATGCTTACCCGAAGGTCGGTGGCTGAATGTCCCTGACTGCTGAAGTGCTCCCCGACTGGGAGGGAACCCTCCTGTCTGGCGATTGTTGCACGGTGTCCGTTCATCCGTTGTCGCAGTGTCTGCATGGTCTCACCAATGTACCATGCTCTGGGGCATCCTTTCCTGCACTAGGTAGACAACGTTGGCCGAGTCACAGGAGTATGAACCATGTACTTGGTGGGTGGTGTTCTCTCATGTGATGGTGGTATCTGTGTCGATGATCTGGCATGTCTTGCAGAGGTTGCCGTGGCAGGGTTGTGTGGTGTCGTGGACGCTGTTCTCCTGAAAGCTAGGTAATTTGCTGCGAACGATGGTCTGTTTGAGGTTGGGTGGCTGTTTGAAGGCGAGTAGTGGAGGTGTGGGGATGGCCATAGCGAGGTGTTCGTCGTCATTGATGACATGTTGAAGGCTGCGGAGAACATGGCGTAGTTTCTCCGCTCCGGGGAAGTACTGGACGACAAAGGGTACTCTGTTGGTTGCGTCCCGTGTTGGTCTCCTGAGGAGGTCTATGCGATTTTTCGCTGTAGCCCGTCGGAACTGTCGATCGATGAGTCGAGCGTCATATCATCGACCTAAAAAATCATACGTTGCAGGAAAGGATGCCCCAGAGCATGGTACATTGGCGAGACCATGCAGACGCTGCGACAACGGATGAACGGACACCGTGCAACAATCGCCAGACAGGAGGGTTCCCTCCCAGTCGGGGAACACTTCAGCAGTCATGGACATTCAGCCACCGACCTTCGGGTAAGCATACTCCAAGGCGGCCTTCGAGACACACGACAACGCAAAATCGTCGAGCAGAAATTGATAGCCAAGTTCCGCACCCATGAGGACGGCCTCAACCGGGATCTTGGGTTCATGTCACGCTACACATTACCCCACCAGCGAACAAATGTTATCTGTTTTTAATACAACGGGTCATTTGCTGTCTTTTCGATGTTTCTGCCTCTATTTTTTTTTGGTGGTTTGTATATTCGGGGGATCTGTAGGTAACACCTGTCTGTCTGCACGCTGATTGCCTTGGCAACGGGCAGTTGAAAACACTGTCTGTAATCACCAAGTATTGTTCTGTGATTTATAAATGTGAAGGGTTCGAGGATTTCATTTCCACATTCACCTGAGGAAGGAGGAAGCCTCCGAAAGCTTGTGAATTTCAAATAAAATTGCTGGACTATAACTTGGTGTTGTAAAATTGTTTACAATTGTCAACCCTAGTCCATCACCGGCATCTCCACATCATATTACAGAACGCCAACTAAGGGACTAATTTTTACTTTTTTTTTGTCAAATTCAGTACAAGTTTTACTGCTGTGTCATATACGTCCCTGTTGGTATTGTCCTGACAATTTTCTTTTCGGACAGTAATTGTGTAAGTATCACTGGTGGTACGTGCATAAAGGCCGTGCCACCCCATTGGGAATCAGTGTTAGCCTTAGCTCAGTGTCTCCCTCTCACCTCTGAGTCAGAATGTTGAGGATTAAAGCCCCATTCCAGGACTCGAGCACATAATCTAAGTTGACACCTCAGTGCAATATTGAGGGACTGCTGCATTGTTGGAGGTGTAGTATTTCGGATGAGATGTTAAACATAGGCCCTGTGTCCCTTCTCAGGTGGATGTAAATGATCCCATGGTATTATTTGAAGAGCAGGGGAGTTATCCTGATGTTCTCAACAATATTTACCCTTCCACCAACACCACCAAAAACAGATCAACTCTTCATTTATCTGACTGCATTTGCAGGACATTGCTGTGTTCAAATTGGCTGCCATATTTGCATACAAAAGTGATTAAAAATAAAAAGTAATTAATTGGCTGTAAAGCATATTAGAGTGTCCTGAGGAAGTGAAACGACTATAAAGATGAAAATTATTTCTTCTTCCTTGGTTGAATTACAGAACTACTGGCTGAATTTCAGCCATTAGTAAGGTGATACACCTGCTCATCAAAATACTGGATCCCTCATCCCCTAAAGGTTTTTTTCATTAAGCGGCATTTTTTTTACTGTAGAGTATATCATAATGTAAGCAAGCTGCTACGGTTCCAATAATTGAAAATAAATAATAAACATTAAGATGAAAAATGGTCAAGGTAATGAACAAGGGAAAACAGAGGTAAAATAAATAATAAAACAAATTGAAACTAGAATAAGATTTTAACATTTAATGAAAGAAAATCAAAACCTTATTCTACCCTTCCTTCAGGAATACTTTATGCACTTTCTCCTTCTTGGAAGACTAACAGCAGATTGTCACCTTACTACAGAACATTTGAGCTTGGAGGCACATGTTTCTTTAAAATCGTTTTATCTTATGTTATCTGTAAATCCATTTAAGAGGTGCATTTTTTTTATTCGTTCATGGGATGTGGGCGTCGCTGGCAAGGCCAGCAGTTATTGCCCATCCCTAATTGCCCTTGAGAAGGTGGTGGTTTATAAGGTTTCCTTTGTTTATAAGTATGTGCTGATGTAGAGGACAGAAAGTTATTGCTCGATTGAAATTTTTATTCACTGAAAATGGTTTCTGTTGAGACTAGAAGACAACAGGGGATGGAATGGGTTTTGTTCTTTTGGCAGAGTTTGTGCAACAGAGGTGAGGGGAGTTACTGTTTCATGCAGATTTGCTTTTTTGTATGTCTCCGTGTTTTCATTTCTGCTCGCCAGAATTGTTCTGGTTGTTTTTATGTATAATGCTGGTATGCTGTGTCATGCAGTGATAGAACACCACTTCCCCTCCCCCCACTTCCTTATCTCAGCCTAGTTATCAAAGGAGGGCACCAAACACAAGTTAGGTAATTTGCACACATTGGGGTAGATTTTGACTTTGTGTGATAGTGTAAAACGGGTGATAGCGAATTGGCAGTCCATTTTACATTTCTCCCGATTTCTATTTCCATTGATGTGGAGATGCCGGTGATGGACTGGGGTTGACAATTGTAAACAATTTTACAACACCAAGTTATAGTCCAACAAATTTATTTTAAATTCCACAAGCTTTCGGAGGCTTCCTCCTTCCTCAGGTGAACGGTGTGGAAAAATGACACACCATTTTCTACACCGTTCACCTGAGGAAGGAGGAAGCCTCCGAAAGCTTGTGGAATTTAAAATAAATTTGTTGGACTATAACTTGGTGTTGTAAAATTGTTTACTATTTCCATTGAAGTCACTATCGCACAAAGTCAAAATTACCCCCATGGAGTGAGGGAAAGAACTGTTAAAAATTTGCAGACTGTTCTGGCTCACTGTCACACACATTCTAGTAGCTAGTTCACACATGTGCTTTAGGGTGCACAGTTCAAGAGACAATTGGATGGGGGTTATATTGGATAATCCCCCAAACTGGGAGCGGGGGTCGCAGTGCACGATTAACCTGCGCCCGGTCATTGAAATGCAGGCAGCACGTAACATTCATGCTGCCTGCTGTTTTATATGATTGGTGAGAGCAGCCAGGCCTAGCTGCGCTGTTGAGTGGCTGATCACAGGCAGGGAGCCCTCTTATCATGAGTGGCTAGCACCACTTAAAGGCAGTCTGCACCTCTTAAAGGCAGCCTGCACCTCTTATTTGCAAAATATAAGATATGGGTCTGCACAGAATCTGAACAGAGATCAGACATTGCACACGTAAAACACAGATGCAGGTCCCGTTCCTACGTTTACAAACTGTTGAGTTATGTTAAAACATTGAATAAAGGTTGCGTACTACTAAATCCCATATCCTCCAATCTGCACGCCAGACCTCACCAATCTGTCAATCTGAGTTTGTACCAGGCCTGCGAGAGAGCGTACACCAAGGTTCTCTGATAATGCACTAGAGGCCTTGGTGCAAGAGGTGGACAGAAGGAGGGGCATCCTACGGGGGGAGTGGGGGGGGGGTGGCAAGAGGCCCTCCAGACATACGCTCCCAAGGCAGTGGGAGGCAGTAGAGGACGAAGTCGATGCCAGGCAAAAGCACCATGAACATGGATGCAGTGCAGGAAGAAGTTCAATGCTTTTACACAAGTGGTCAAGGTGAGTGAGGTCAACGGTCAAGTGTCATCTCCTACCAACTGCACCACTGCTCCATGCACTACATTCCCCATCATCCACCTACCAACAAACTCCTTCAATCAGTACTCAACTCTTCCAATCTGATGCTTCCTCTCACCGTCACACATTACCACTATTGCAAGCCGCACACCCACAACTCACAGGTCACATACACTAGCAGCTATTCAACTACGAAAGGCTCATCATACTAACATCTTGCAGGACACTCATCGACACACGTCCCGCTTTCTTCTTATCCTCTCTCAGGATGACAGCATTCTTGTCCCACCCCTGCCACTCCGCCAGTGCCCTTACTGTTGCCTGTCAGCTAGCCAGCCCACTCCCTGTAGAGTACTGAAACTTTATTATAGGAACATAGCAAGATAGGAACAGGAATAGCCCATTTAGCCCCTCAAGCCTGTTCACCATTCAATGAGATCATGGCTGATCTGTGACTTAACTCCATATACCCGCCTTAGCCCCATATCCCCTAATACCTTCGGTTAACAAAAATCTATTAATCTCAGATTTTAAAATTAACAATTGAGCTAGCATTAATTGCTGTTTACAGTACAGCGTTCCAAACTTCTCCCACCCTTTGCATGTAGAAGCGTTTTCTAACTTCACTCTTGCAAGTCCTGGTTCTAATTTTTAGGCTATGTCCCCTAGTCCTAGTATTCAAATATAGGAGACCTCCAAAAACAGGTATAAGTGCATCAGCAGCAAGAAGCTATAATCTAGCAACTAACCTGTAACTCCTACATGATCCCTTTAAATAGCGCTGGTGCGAGGGGTGGGGGGGGGGAACCTCCATGCTGTTTACAACCTGTTCAGCTGTGCGAGGTTAAGACAGTGCATTGGCTGGAGCGTTGAGTTCCAAAATCGCATCTGTCCCTTTAAATCAGCGTTGCACACTGATCTACTGCATATTCTCCCTACTTTACATGCTGCCGGCGTTCATTATCTGCGCGTGCGCAAACATCTTTACCAAGGTGGTGTCCGGCGCACGTCACGCTAGAAGTGTGTGCGCGCACATTCTGGATGCCATTTTGGGTCCTTAGGAGGCCGCGTAGCGCCTACAAAACGGGCACTAAGCGGCCCAATTTATACCCGATGTGTTTTAAGAGAGAGAAGGAATTAAGGGAAAAATAATGGGTGTGTTGAGTCTTATAGCTTATTTATATTTCTTAACATCCTTAGAATAAATTTTCCAGTCATGGCACTTGCACGATGGGAAGATGTGTTGCGAACTTTATGCTTGCACATTTTAGGAACAGCTAATTCTGCCAGATCCTCTTGGGCAGGCCTGATTACAATCAATGCAAGTTCCCAGCCTGCATTCATCGGAAGCTTGCTCAATGGGGGGAAAGCGAGAAATCTGGCATAGCTGCAGCTGTTAAAGGGGCTGTAGCTGGGAATTAAAGTTAAGCTAATTTCTTTCTGCAGGAAGAAAATAAGGACTGATTTGTGCCTGCATGGGGAGAAACGCCCACAGTTTGAATGGCCTGGGTGCACTTTCGGCACAAGCCTACTCCTGGCAGAGCCCTGTGCTGGGATTGGAGGAGTGGAAATAGGAGCATCCTATGCTCCTGGCCAGCAGCAATGTGGTCTTGACTGTGACTGCATGCAAAACACTTAGACAACCCTTCAACTCTTTCATAGCTCAACATACATACCCATGCTGCAGCAGGGCAAACCTTCAAACTGAAGCTTAAAACTGAAACTTTGTTGCATTAGTATCTGTACTAAGGTGAGCCCACAAAGCAAACTTCCAATAAAGCCTAGTTGCATGATTTAGGTTCTCTTATTCATGCACGTGCTGGTATGCAAAGTGAGCACTTGGATTTCAACGTATGTGCTCATCAAACATCTGTAAACTCAACAACACTCTGCTTGCAGAATAAGGCTACACACAAAAGGAGGGAGCAAACAAGCACTGGAGGAGGAACCTGCAACTTAAAATTGATATGTACTTTTCAAGATGCCATGCTCCAAACCCTGAGGCTGGAGATCACTGAGAGACTGGGGCAGGGTGAAGCCAGGGCCTTTTCCAGGCCCTCTCCTTTTCATGTTAGTCTTTCTCTTCTTTTATTCATTCATGGGATGTGAACAGCATTTATTGCCCATCCCTAATTGCCCTTGAGAAGGTGGTGGTGAGCCGCCTTCTTGAATCGCTGCAGTCTGTGTGGTGAAGGTTCTCCCACAGTGCTGTTACGTAGGGAGTTCCAGGATTTTGACCCAGCAATGATGTCTCTCTACTCACATGCATACAATCTAGCACACCACCATGACGTATGGAGCCAATAATGCAATGGGAGGCTGGGGCCCCGTGCAGAGAGGTCTATTACGTGCCCAACGAGCAAAATGGAGGGCAATGTGGCCACGAAGCACTGAGTGCGGTAGGAGCCTGCACGCCATCTGTGCAAAAGGGTAATTACGGCCACCACTCAAATCAGGCCAAAATACCGTAATGGGCACCTTAGCAGCAGGCTAGGTGCTCAACACCCATCAACAATGAACAATGAAGGGGAGAAAAATGACACTATGAAAAATCTATCAGAAATGCTGCAGTTCAAGTTTTACCAACAAGACCAGATTGTGTCCAGCCTGCATGGCCTGTTTTATATTGACAAGGTGAGTACACATCATGTTCACCATTAGAAAAATCGACGAATCAGGTGCAGCTTCAGTTAAATGCAGTTTACAACCATTTTCATATTAAAATGAAGCTCTCACACAGAATGGGGTTAAAGGGCACTTTAAGCTGATTTAAAAGAACCGGGGATTAAGTGCTGCACAATTTGGGTGGGGATCTGGTGATATCAATCTCCATTTGATTTCCTGGCTCTGATTTGCCCATTCTAAACTGATGTGAATAAATGCACCAGCTGGAAAGAGTTGCCCCTTTGCTTTCTTAGTGACGCATATAATTAAGATTTACGGGAGGTAATTTTCAACTTACCGCTGGAGCATAAAACCAGCGTTGCAGATCCGGAAACCCGTTTACAGAAAACACTCAATTTTCCCATCCACTGAAATCAATGGAAAGGAAGATTGGGTGGTTTCTATAAAGGTAAGTTGAAAATTAGCCCTGTGGTTCCTATAGAAACCAAGTCAAATGTGGTATTCAACCACAACAGATGCTAATTAATAACCATTATCATGTCACAGACCAGTCAGCCTGGGTTTTCTGCTGCCAGCTGCCTGTTCTAGCAGCATTAATTGGTAGCCACTAAAGATAAATGGGTAATACTCTGCTCCTACCATAATTCCACCCACTCAATAGCTTGAATTCCAAGGGTGGGGGAGGAGGGTAAGAAACGATATTTCGAAGTGCCTTCCCTCAAACAGTTGGGTGCTTCATTAACAATTGGATTTTTGAGGGTGAGGATGCCCTGCACGCCATTTCCCATGTTTAGCGTGTTGCATATTAAGTCTAAGAGACACTCAATTGAAATGAGTATCCAGGGTTACTAGGGAAGGAGATGCGGTGGATGGTGATTTAAAGGGCCCAGGTAAATAACTTCAATCCTTCATATTTCAGTCATCTTTTGACCATTGTGATTAGTTTATTTTTGCGCTAGCACTCAGGTTCCTTTGGCCTCAATTTTTATGGAGGGGAAGCGGGAAGGGTGCATGCGATTACCCAAGGTTAAAATTACCCCAGGGAGTTTTGTTTCTCTATTCACTTCCAAGTCATTGATGTACATTATAAACAACAACAACCCCTGCACTGAGCCCTGAGGAACTCTGCCAGTTACCTCCTACCAAGATTTGTTTTTTTTTGTTTCAGCCAATTTTCAATCCATTTCAAAAGCACTCTACCCATGTAATAATTTATCAAAAGCTCTGCCTAAATCCAAACAAATATTCAATCACTTCCCTCTGTCCACAAGGTTTGTTATCTCCTCAAAGAACTCCAAAAGGCATGATAACCCTCACATAAGGCCATATTATGCCTGGCTCCTTTTCATATTTCCCAGGGTGGTTCATTATTCGTTCTTTCAGAATGCCCTCCAGTACTTTTCCTACAATGGATGTCAGGCTGACTGGCCTGTAGTTCCCTGGGTTATCTTTTTGCCGCATCTTATATTACTGAAGCAAACAGATCAGGAAGATGTCAGGTCTGTGTTGAATAAGCTGATGCAGCTCTGCAGGGTTGAGCACTACAATTGACCTTCGCACTTCCTGAGCTGAAGGGGCCAAGGGAAGGGGAATAATGGGCACAGATTCCCACTCTTGACCATTATCCAATGGTTCCTGCTTGGAAATACATGGATGGTTTCTCTTCCCTTCCCTGCATATATCATCAGTTAGTTTCCACATGTATGGTGATGACACCTAGCTCCACCTCTCCACTTTCTCCCTTGACCCCTCATCTTTCTCTGTGCTTTCAAACTACTTGTCCAACATCCAGTATTGGAGAAGTCACAACTTCCTCCAGCTGAACATCAGGAAGATTGATGCCATTGGCATTGGGTCCTGCCACAAGCTCAGTTGATATTGATTCTATCCCCCTCTCTGGCCGCTGTCTCAGGCTCAACCAGATCATTCACTACGTTTGTAAACAATTTTACAACACCAAGTTATAGTCCAGCAATTTTATTTGAAATTCACAAGCTTTCGGAGGCTTCCTCCTTCCTCAGGTGAATGCTGTGGAAATGAAATCCTCGAACCTCTCGCATTTATAAATCACAGAACAATACCTGGTGATTACAGACATTCTTTCCAACTGCCCATTGCCAAGGCAATCAGTGTGCAGACAGACAGGTGTTACCTACAAGGTCTCCGAATATACAAACCATCAAAAAAAAAAGAGATAGAGAGGCAGAAACATGGAAAAGACAGCAAATGACCCGTTATATTAAAAACAGATAACATTTGTTCGCTGGTGGGGTAACGTGTAGCATGACATGAACCCAAGATCCCGGTTGAGGCCGTCCTCATGGGTGCGGAACTTGGCTATCAATTTCTGCTCGACGATTTTGCGTTGTCGTGTGTCTCGAAGGCCGCCTTGGAGTAGGCTTACCCGAAGGTCGGTGGCTGAATGTCCTTGACTGCTGAAGTGTTCCCCGACTGGGAGGGAACCCTCCTGTCTGGCGATTGTTGCACGGTGTCCGTTCATCCGTTGTCGCAGCGTCTGCATGGTCTCGCCAATGTACCATGCTCTGGGGCATCCTTTCCTGCAACGTATGAGGTAGACAACGTTGGCCGAGTCACAGGAGTATGAACCATGCACCTGGTGGGTGGTGTCCTCTCGTGTGATGGTGGTATCTGTGTCGATGATCTGGCATGTCTTGCAGAGGTTACCGTGGCAGGGTTGTGTGGTGTCGTGGACGCTGTTCTCCTGAAAGCTAGGTAATTTGCTGCGAACGATGGTCTGTTTGAGGTTGGGTGGCTGTTTAAAGGCGAGTAGTGGAGGTATGGGGATGGCCATAGCGAGGTGTTCGTCGTCATTGATGACATGTTGAAGACTGCGGAGAACATGGCGTAGTTTCTCCGCTCCGGGGAAGTACTGGATGACAAAGGGTACTCTGTTGGTTGCGTCCCGTGTTAGTCTCCTGAGGTTGTCGATGCGATTTTTCGCTGTGGCCCGTCGGAACTGTCGATCGATGAGTCGAGCGTCATATCCCGTTCTTACTAGGGCGTCTTTCAGCGTCTGTAGGTGTCCATCGCGTTCCTCCTCGTCTGAGCAGACCCTGTGTATTCGCAGGGCCTGTCCATAGGGGATGGCCTCTTTGACGTGGTTAGGGTGGAAGCTGGAAAAGTGGAGCATCGTGAGGTTGTCCGTGGGCTTGCGGTGCAGTGAGGTGCTGAGGTGCCCGTCTTTGATGGAGATTCGTGTGTCCAAGAAAGAAACTGATTCTGAGGAGTAGTCCATGGTGAGCTTGATGGTGGGATGGAACTTGTTGATGTTATCGTGTAGTCTCTTTAGTGATTCCTCGCCGTGGGTCCATAGAAAGAAAATGTCGTCGATGTATCTGGTGTATAGTGTTGGTTGGAGGTCCTGTGCAGTGAAGAAGTCGTGCTCGAACTTGTGCATGAAAATGTTGGCGTATTGGGGTGCGAATTTGGTCCCCATGGCTGTTCCGTGTGTTTGGGTAAAGAACTGGTTATCGAAGGTGAAAACATTGTGATCCAGGATGAAGCGGATGAGTTGTAGGATGGCGTCTGGAGATTGGCTGTTGTTGGTGTTGAGTATTGATGCTGTCGCAGCGATGCCGTCATCGTGGGGGATACTGGTGTAGAGTGCCGAGACTTCAGCAGTCAAGGACATTCAGCCACCGACCTTTGGGTAAGCGTACTCCAAGGCGGCCTTCGAGACACACGACAAAATCGTCGAGCAGAAATTGATAGCCAAGTTCCGCACCCATGAGGACGGCCTCAACCGGGATCTTGGGTTCATGTCACGCTACACATTACCCCACCAGCGAACAAATGTTATCTGTTTTTAATATAACGGGTCATTTGCTGTCTTTTCCATGTTTCTGCCTCTCTATCTCTGTGGTTTTTTTTGGTGGTATGTATATTAGGAGACCTTGTAGGCAACACCTGTCTGTCTGCACACTGATTGCCTTGGCAACGGGCAGTTGGAAAGAATGTCTGTAATCACCAGGTATTGTTCTGTGATTTATAAATGCGAGAGGTTCGAGGATTTCATTTCCACAGCATTCACCTGAGGAAGGAGGAAGCCTCCGAAAGCTTGTGAATTTCAAATAAAATTGCTGGACTATAACTTGGTGTTGTAAAATTGTTTACAATTGTCAACCCCAGTCCATCACCGGCATCTCCACATCATTCACTACGTTGGCATTCTGTTCAACACTTAGCTGAGTTTCAGATGTCATATGCTCTCCAGCACCAAGACTGCTTATTTCCTCTTGTGCAACATTGCCTGCCTTCACCTCTACCTCAGTCACTGCTTGATAACCTTAAACTTAAACTTAAAACAGGCAAAACATTGGGACCTGATGGTTTACATCTCAGGATCCTCGTACAAGTTTGGAAAGAACGAATAGAGGCTCTGACTATAATTTTCTGAAATTCAGTAGAAAGGAAAACTGCACCAGAGATAAAGGGGGTGATTTTTTAAGTAGCACCCAAAATGGCCACAAAGTCGGCGTAGTGTGCGCTTTGCCCACCCTTTTGTGTTGGTGTCAGGCCTGGACCATTTTGAGTCCTGGGACTCATTAATCAGTGAGCTGTGGGGGCCAAGTGGTCTCCCCACTGCAGTTTGTCAGTTCTGGATGGTGGGAAAGCAGCCGGCTCCCAAAATGAGAATGGGGAGGGGGGGTCGCAAATGGGCTGGCAGCAGGCCAGAGTTTTTTGGGGGGCTCAGGAGAAGCAAAAAAAAAGTTAAAAGCTTCCGTTTTCTGAGTGGCCTGCAGCAGTTCACTTAAGGACCGCTGGTTAGGCCGCTCATCATCTCATTTATACTTGGCGTAGGATTATAATTTGCTATTTAGGCAGCCTCCTGCCTGTTTCAGAGAGCACTGCACTGTCGGAAATGCTGTCTTTCAGATGAGACATTATTCCGAGGCCCCGTCTGAGCTCTCAGGTGGACGTAAAAGATCCCATAGCACTATTTCGAAGAACAGCAGGAGAGTTCTCCCCAGTGACCTGGCCAATATTTATGGCTCAACTAACATTCACTAAAATAAGATTATCTGGTCATTATTACGTTGCTGTTTGCGGGATCTTGCTGCGCGCACATTGGTTGCCGCGTTTCCTACATTACAACAGTGACTACATTTCAAAAGTACTTCATTGGCTGTAAAGCGCTTTGGGACATCCTGTGGTCATCAAAGGCACTGTATAAATGTAAGTTCTTTCTTTCTCTTTCTTTCTTTCTCTTTCACTCTCTTTCTTCACCAAATGTCTTTACAAAGTCATAATATATTTTATTATGGATCTGAGTTACATCTGCTATGAATGCTGGCATGAGTACATCAAGTGACTCAAGTCTAATCTATTTTTCAGGGGATAATCCTGACATTGCAACAGTTGAATTTGAATTAACTTGGACTTCAGCCACACTCAAGTGCATGAACCATGTAGTAAAGATACATCTGGAAACAAATTCATCAAAGCTAGTCGAAAAAATGTACAAATGTATTCAAAAATTTTTAATGGAGAAAGACAGTGAGAGCATTGTGTTTGTGCTTCATTGAACTGTGCCATGAAGCAGTAGGACTCAGGTAATTGCCCATGTTTCCTCACACAGCAGTTTAGGTTTCTCATCAGTATTAAATAACACCAAGTGGAAAATCTAGACCCCTTAGTTATTAATCTCAGCCAAATCATGAGGACAGGTGCTAAGTGAATGTTAGGCACATCCCCCAAAAAAGGTAGGGAAATTCTAATCATGAGTCAACCTGGGCTGTCCTCATATACTTCATAGTAGGCTACTCAAAAGCAACATTGGCAGAGACCAGCATGATTAGCTGTTTTGGTGCGATGTTTTGACATTTAGTGTGCCTAAGGGAAAAGTGGGGAGAAAAAAATTATACATTAAAAATAGGACAATTTAAAAAATAAACAGAAAGATGACAGTATAATGTCTCGATTACACTAACAGAAGTCTGAACTAATGTACAACAAGGTCAAAGCCCACATGTTTTACTAATAAAACTACAGTGTTGCTTAAGACAACACTATACAGGAGAGTTAATGGTTCCTCGTCCTCCAAAGCAGATTAAGCATAAATATTAAAATCAATAAGAATCCTAATTTCGCACAGGAACACTAAACATCATTTGTATCGTGCATCATGATTTTGGAGTAGTTTAGCACAATCACTTTAATTTTAAATTATGCCCCATACCTGCTTGATTGCCCCCACTGATAACTCAGTCAATCGTTAAATTAAAAACAATCAATTTACAACACAATCTCCCATTTATAAATCTATGCTGACTTTTATTGATGATATTTATTTGACAAATGACCCTGATTTGTAATCATTATTCTGTTTTTTAAAAATACTATGGATGGCAAACTGATAAATCTAAATCCTGCCAAAACTACGTCACATAGGCCACCTCAGCTTTGATAGCTCACTGATTTCAGCTACATTTTTTTTAATGCTTCTCAAAAGCATAATCTGATCAACAACTGCCTTCACGATTAATAAGATAAAGACTGTGGACTAAAATTTCCGCTTCTGTGCTCCTCAGCATGCCATTTCCACCCATTAAGGCGAACCGGCAGCAAATCCCTAGCTGATGAGTGCAGAGGAGAATTAACACCCCTTCAAGTATTTTTCCCACCAGAAATGCTATCATCTTATCACAGGACCATTTTGATGCACAACTCAACAAAAACGAAAGACAAAGAAGCTTTTACCCATCAAAATAGATAATATAGTTGCTCTTAATCTCTGAAAGTGCAAGCGACAGAACCAAATATTACAAGTTCTGACAAACAGTCCCCTTAGCACAACTAAGAAAATGGTCGGCATGATGGTTATGTGTGTGTATATGGAGTATATGGAGTACATATAATGTGTTGTTTTGATTATGCTGTGTAGAGCACCTTGGGAAACTTTTCTACATTAAAGGTGTTTTGGAAATATATCGCTGTTCCTTCATCGTCGCTGGGTCAAAATCCTGGAACTCCCTTCCTAACAGCACTGTGGGAGAACCTTCACCACACGGACAGCAGCGGTTCAAGAAGGAGGCTCACCACCACCTTCTCAAGGGCAATTAGGGATGGGCAATAAATGCTGGCCTTGCCAGTGACGCCCACATCCCATGAACGAATAAAAAAAAATGTAAGGGGGATAAGAATGGAACTAAGGAAAATAAACTGGAAAATATACTGATAAACAAAGAAATAGAACAGCATTGGGAAACAGTTAAAACAGCGATCAGTAGAGTCTAGGAGAAATATATCCCACTAAAAAGCATGAACAAACTAGCCAGTAATGATACACCATGAATGAATAAAGAAATAAGGGCAAAATTGAAACTAAAGAAAAAGGCAAACACTTCATATATAGACAACAAAGGAGAGGATGACAAAAGGGAATATGAAAAGGTTAGGAAAGAAGTTAAAAAAACAATTAGGAAGGCAAAGAGAAACTACAAAACTAAATTATCAAGAAATATAAAAAGAAATATTAAAGGGGGATGGGAATCTGAGCGGGGAGTCAGAAGGGAGGAAAGTTGAGAGCAGCAAGAGAGGGGAAGACCCAGGGGAAATTTACAATACAAACAGTACAAACAGTTGTTCAAGAACAAGTGAAAGGGAAAAGCGTAGAGCAGCAGAAAGAAAGTGTACTTTAGGCACTACAGATAAAGTGAAAACTAGAAGGCATAAGGCGATTAACCCAGCATCAAAGCTGAAGGTCAGGCTAGGGTGTGTGGCCCAACTAAGAGTTCTATATACAAATGCACGGAGTACAAGGAATAAATTAAATGAACTACAGGTTCAAATTCAAATTGGAGGGTATGACATGATAGCTATTACTGAGACATGGCTGCAGGATGGTCAGGATTGGGAACTAAATATACCGGGTTATAAGGTCTACAGGAGAGATAGGGAAAATGGAAGAGGGGGAGGAGAAGCCTAATGATAAATCTCCGGGACCTGATGAAATGTATCCCAGGACGTTATGGGAGGTTAGGGAGGAAATTGCGGGTCCCCTAGCAGAGATATTTGAATCATCCACCGCTACAGGTGAGGTGCCTGAAGATTGGAGGGTAGCAAATGTTGTGCCTTTGTTTAAGAAGGGCGGCAGGGAAAAGCCTGGGAACTACAGACCGGTGAGCCTGACATCTGTAGTGGGTAAGTTGTTAGAGGGTATTCTGAGGGACAGGATCTACAGGCATTTGGAGAGGCAGGGACTAATTAGGAACAGTCAGCATGGTTTTGTGAGAGGAAAATCATGTCTCACGAATTTGATTGAGTTTTTTGAAGGGGTAACCAAGAAGATAGATGAGGGCTGTGCAGTAGACGTGGTCTACATGGACTTCAGCAAAGCATTTGACAAGGTACCGCATGGTAGGTTGTTACATAAGGTTAAATCTCATGGGATCCAAGGTGAGGTAGCCAATTGGATACAAAATTGGCTTGACGACAGAAGACAGAGGGTGGTTGTAGAGGGTTGTTTTTCAAACTGGAGGCCTGTGTCCAGCGGTGTGCCTCAGGGATCGGTGCTGGGTCCGCTGTTATTTGTTATTTATATTAATGATTTGGATGAGAATTTAGGAGGCATGGTTAGTAAGTTTGCAGATGACACCAAGATTGGTGGCATTGTGGACAGTGAAGAAGGTTATCTAGGATTGCAACGGGATCTTGATAAATTGGGCCAGTGGGCCGATGAATGGCAGATGGAGTTTAATTTAGATAAATGTGAGGTGATGCATTTTGGTAGATCGAATCGGGCCAGGACCTACTCCGTTAATGGTAGGGCGTTGGGGAGAGTTATAGAACAAAGAGATCTAGGAGTACAGGTTCATAGCTCCTTGAAAGTGGAGTCACAGGTGGATAGGGTGGTGAAGAAGGCATTCAGCATGCTTGGTTTCATTGGTCAGAACATTGAATACAGGAGTTGGGATGTCTTGTTGAAGTTGTACAGGGCATTGGTGAGGCCACACTTGGAGGACTGTGTACAGTTCTGGTCACCCTATTATAGAAAGGATATTATTAAACTAGAAAGAGTGCAAAAAAGATTTACGAGGATGCTACCGGGACTTGATGGTTTGACTTACAGGGAGAGGTTAGACAGACTGGGACTTTTTTCCCTGGAGAGTAGGAGGTTAAGGGGAGATCTTATAGAAGTCTATAAAATAATGAGGGGCATAGATAAGGTCGATAGTCAAAATCTTTTCCCAAAGGTAGGGGAGTCTATAACGAGGGGGCACAGATTTAAGGTGAGAGGGGAGAGATACAAAAGGGTCCAGAGGGGCAATTTTTTCACTCAAAGGGTGGTGAGTGTCTGGAACGAGCTGCCAGAGGCAGTAGTAGAGGCGGGTACAATTTTGTCTTTTAAAAAGCATTTGGACAGTTACATGGGTAAGATGGGTATCGAGGGATATGGGCCAAGTGCAGGCAATTGGGACTAGCTTCGTGGTATAAACTGGGCGACATGGACATGTTGGGCCGAAGGGCCTGTTTCCATGTTGTAACTTCTATGATTCTATGATTCTATGATTCTATGATTAGAGATGAAAGCACTTCAATGATAAAGGTGGATATAATGAGAGGTAAGCAGCCAACAGAGACCTTATGGGTTGAATTGAGAAATAGGAAAGGATCTAAGACTATAGTGGGAGTTGTATTTAGGACCCCTGGCAGTAGCTCTGAAGTGCTAGATTGTACAAATGCAAGGATTAGGCAAGCGTGTAAGAAAGGCATAGTGGTCTTAATGGGGGACTTTAATCTTCACATAGATTGGGAAAAGCAGACTAGCAACTGTCAGAAAGGTAGTGAATTTCTTGAGTGTGTCCGGGATAGTTTTCTACAGCAGTATGTCCTAGAGGCAACAAGGGGGCAAGCCATACTAGATTTAGTAATGCGTAATGAACCAGATTTAGTTAACGGCTTAACTGTACGCGAACATCTATCCAATAGTGATCATGACATGATCGAGTTCAAGGTAGTGTTTGAAAGGGAAAAGAGTGATGCAGCTGCTAAGATTCTAGACTTGGGTAAGGCCAACTTCAATGGGATGAGACAGAGACTGTCCACAGTAAACTGGGCAAATCTGTTAATGGGTAAAACGACTGATGATCAGTGGGAAATGTTTAAAGAAACATTTAACGTGATACAGAATCGGTTTATACCCCTGAGGGGCAAGAACTCTACTTGCCAAAAAAAACAGCCATGGACGACTAAAGAGGTAAGGGACAGTATAAGACATAAGGAAAGGGCATACAAAAAGGCAAAAAAGGGCACAGATCCTGGTGAATGGGAAAGATACAAAGATCAACAAAGGGTCACAAAACAGATAATAAGAGCTACAAAAAGAGAGTATGAAAAGAAACTTGCAAGGGATATCAAAACCGATACGAAGAACTTTTATAGTTACATTAGGAAAAAGAGGGTGCTCAGGAGCAGTGTTAGCCCCTTAAAAACTGAAAGTGGGGATCTTGTCATTGACAATGGGGAAATGGCGGACATGTTGAACGATTACTTTGCGTCAGTATTTATAGTAGAAAAAGAGGATAGCATGCTGGAAATCCCAAGAAAACTAATATTGAATCGGGGACACGGACTCAATAAAATTAACATAAGTAAAGCAACAGTAATGAAGAAAATAATAGCACTAAAGAGTGACAAATCCCCAGGACCAGATGGTTTCCATCCCAGGGTTTTAAAGGAAGTAGGTGAGCACATTGTAGATGCCCTAACTGTAATCTTTCAAAGTTCTCTAGATTCAGGAACTGTCCCTCTAGATTGGAAAATTGCTCATGTCATTCCGCTTTTTAAGAAAGGAGGGAGAGGGAAACCAGGGAATTGTAGACCAGTTAGCCTAACATCTGTTGTGGGGGAAATGCTGGAGGCTATAATTAAGGATAGGGTGACTGAACACCCTGAGAATTTTCAGTTAATCAGAGAGATTAATTGATTAATGGATTTGTGAAAGGTAGGTCGTGCCTGACAAACCTGATTGAATTTTTTGAAGAGGTGACTAAAGTAGTGGACAGGGGAATGTCAATGGATGTTATTTATATGGACTTCCAGAAGGCATTTGATAAGGTCCCACATAAGAGACTGTTAGCTAAGATAGAAGCCCATGGAATCGAGGGAAAAGTACGGACTTGGTTAGGAATTTGGCTGAGCGAAAGGCGACAGAGGGTAGGGATAATGGGTAGGTACTCACATTGGCAGGATGTGACTAGTGGAGTCTCGCAGAGATCTGTCTTTGGGCCTCAATTATTCACAATATTTATTAACGACTTAGATGAAGGCAGAGAAAGTCTCATATCTAAGTTTGCCGATGACACAAAGATTGGTGGCATTGTAAGCAGTGGAGATGAAAACAAAATTACAAAGGGATATTGATAGATTAGGTGAATGGGCAAAACTGTGGCAAATGGAATTCAATGTAGACAAATGTGAGGTCATCCACTTTGGATCAAAAAAGGATAGAACAGGGTACTTTCTAAATGGTAAAAAGTTAAAAACAGTGGATGTCCAAAGGGACTTAGGGGTTCAGGTACATAGATCATTGAAGTATCATGAACAGGTGCAGAAAATAATCAAGAAGGCTAATGGAATGCTGGCCTTTATATCTACAGGACTGGAGTACAAGGGGGCAGAAGTTATGCTGCAGCTATACAAAACCCTGGTTAGACCGCACCTGGAGTACTGTGAGCAGTTCTGGGCACCGCACCTTCGGAAGGACATATTGGCCTTGGAGGGAGTGCAGCGTAGGTTTACACAAATTGGGGTTGTATTCTCTAGAGTTTCAAAGGTTAAGGGGTGATCTGATCGAAGTTTATAAGATATTAAGGGGAACGGATAGGGTGGATAGAGAGAAACTATTTCCGCTGGTTGGGGATTTTAGGAGTAGGGGGCACAGTCTAAAAATTAGAGCCAGACCTTTCGGGAGCGAGATTAAAAAACATTTCTACACACAAAGGGTGGTAGAAGTTTGGAACTCTCTTCTGCAAACGGCAATTAGCTCAATTGCTAAATTTAAATCTGAGATAGATGGCTTTTTGGCAATCAAAGGTATTAAGGGATATGGACCAAAGGCGGGTATATGGAGTTCGATCACAGATCAGCCATGATCTTATCAAATGGCAGAGCAGGCAAGAGGGGCTGAATGGCCTACTCCTGTTCTTATGTTCCTATGTTCCTAAAGTATTCTATAGACACATAAATAACAAAAGAAAAATCAGGATCGGGATAGGGCCACTAAGGTTTACACACGATAAACTCACAGGAATGACAGCAAAATGGCAGAAATATTGAACAGTTACTTTGCCTCAATGACAGCGAAATGATAGGAATATTAAATTATTACATTGCCTCAGTATTTACTAACATGATGGGCAAGGCATTAGAAGAAGAGATCAAAAATGATATAAAGACATTTACGATAGCAAGGTGAGAGATAATTGATAAACTAATCAAACTTAGAGAGAATAAAACCCCTGGTCTGGGTGGATTGCATTCGTGAATATTAAAAGATGTTAGGGAAGAGTTAGCAGAGGCTCTAATACATATATACAAAAAATCATTAGAAAAGGGAATAGTGCCAGAGGAGTGGAAGACAGCTAATGTCGGAACATAGGAATATAGGAATAGGAGTAGGCCATTCAGCCCCTCGTGCCTGCTCCGCCATTTGATAAGATCATGGCTGATTTGTGATCTAGGTCCATATACCTGCCTTTGGCCCATATCCCTTCACACCTTTGGTTGCCAAAAAGCTATCTATCTCACATTTAAATTTAGCAATTGAGCTGGTATCAATTGCCGTTTGAGGAAGAGAGTTCCAAACTTCTACCACCCTTTGTGTGTAGAAATGTTTTCTAATCTCGCTCCTGAATGTGAATCCTGTATTTAAAAAGGGAGATAGAACAAGTCCTTGGAACTATAGACCAATTAGCTTAATGTCGGTGGTAGGAAAGATAATGGAGTCGTTACTCAAAGATGTAATAGAAAACCATCTCAAAACCGAAAATATAATAAAGAATAGTCAGCACGGATTTCAAATGGGAAGGTCATGCTTAACCAACCTTATTGAATTTTTTGAAGAAGTAACAGAAAGGGTAGATAAGAGTAATGCAGTAGATATAATATATTTGAATTTTCAAAAAGTCTTCGATAAGGTACCGCATTGTAAACTCATGACTAAGGTCAGAGCATGTGGAGTCAAGCGACAAGTAGCAGAATGGATAGCAAACTGTCTGCAAAACAGAAAACAGAGAGTATGGGTTAAAGGTAGTTACTCTGACTGGCAAAAGATGGGAAGTAGTGTTCCACAAGGATCGATGCTGGGACCACTGTTGTTCACCATTTACATAAACCATTTGGACTCAGGAATCAGAAGTACAATTTCAAAATTTATGGATGACACCATATTGGAGGTGTATAGTTAATACTGAGGAGGATTGCAACAAAATACAGGAAAGAAAGATTTGCATTTATATAGTGCCTTTCATGACCTCAGGACGTCCCAAAGCGCTTTACAGCCAATTAAGTACTTTTGAAGTGTAGTAACTGTTGTCATGTAGAAAACGCAGCAGCCAATTTGTACACAGCAAGGTCCTACAAACAGCAATCTGATAATGACCAGATCATCTGTTTTTGGTGGTGTTGATTGAGGGACAAATATTGGCCAGGGCACTGGGGAGAACTCCCCTGCTCTTCTTCAAATAGCACCATGGAATCTTTTACGTCCATCTGAGAGGGCAGACATGACCTCGGTTTAACGTCTCATCTGAAAGACGAGAGGCAGACATTAATAAACTTACAGAATGGGCGTGTAATTGGCAAATTAATTTCAATATAGCTAAGTGTGAGGTATTACATTTTGGTAGGAATAATAAGGGGGCCACATACTGCTTGGATAATAAGAGTCTAAATGGGCTAGAGGAGCAGAGGGATCTGGAGGTACAGATACACAAATCAATAAAAGTAGCGATGCAGGTTAATAAGGCCATAAAAAAAGCAAACCAGGTACTTGGGTTAATTTCTAGAGGGATAGAATTGAAAAGCAAAGAAGTTATGTTTAAACTTGTATGGAACCTTAGTTAGACCACACTTGGAGTATTGTGCACAGTTCTGGTCTCCATATTATAAAAAGGATATAGAGGCACTGGAGAAAGTGCAAAAAAGGTTTACTAGGATGATACCAGAACTGAGAGGTTACACCTATCAGGAAACATTGAGCAGGCTGGGGCTCTTTTCTCTCGAGAAGACTGAGGGGTGACCTGATAGACGTCTTTAAGATTACAGAAGTGTTTGATAGGGTAGACGTGGAGATGATGTTTCCACTTGCGGGGGAGACCAGAACCAGGGGCCATAAATATAAGAAAGTCACTAATAAATCCAATAGGGAATTCAAGAGAAACTTCTTTATCCAGAAATTGGTTGGAATGTGGAACTCGTTGCCACAAGGAGTAGTTCAGGCGACTAGCATACATGCATTTAAGGGGAAGCTAGATAAACATGAGGGAGAAAGGAATAGAAGGATATGCTGATAAGGTTAGATGAAATAGGGAGACAGGAGGCTCGTGTGGAGCATAAACACTGACATGGACCTGTTGGGCCGAATGGCCTGTTGCTGTGCTGTACATTCTATCTAATTCTATGTATGTAAATGCAAGTTGTGGTTGTTGTCTATTAGGAACAGTAGTTGACCGATGAAAATGGTCGATAGTAACATTGGTTCAAGGTACTGGTTCAAGAAAAAATTACAGACGCAAAGTACTGAACTTGTAAGATGGTAGCATTTGCTAAAGTCGGATTTTTAAACAGTCTAAGCAGGACGTTTCCAGCATGTGGAAGCATATTGCATTGAGCGTGTCTTGGCATCAGAATGCATCCACTGATATTTTGGAGCAGTCACACTTCCACTGTCACTTAGCAACAGACCAGTGACTGTAAGGGTGTAACTAGTGTAATGGACCATGGAATACATTCTGATGCCAACATTGTGAGAACTGATCAATTTACTAGCCTCAGTCTGGCAATCGTTAATTCAAACACTGTTTAACGTGCAGCTAAGAGAGTACATTCAGATACACATTGATTTAAACAAAATTATAAATTGGTGGATGGTGTTGTGGGTCATCTCTACATATATTTTTAAGGATACATGCATGGTGTTTTATAAGTAAACTTCTGGAATTAAATACAATGCATTGTTGTTGCACCATTTAATTGCTCACCGCTAGCAAGATGGATATGCCGTCATCTGAAAGGCTAATAGTGATAACTGATTTGCAACTGTTAACAAAACGTAATTATTTATTCATATACACATGCTGCATATGTTTTGCAACCAATTCTCACAGACTTATAGTACAAAAAAAACAAGCTTTGTGTGCACATCTCTAGCTCTATCCAGCAGAATTACGAGTCACTGATATACAGTTGTACCGTTAGATGTCCCAACCCTTCTGGAATGATTGGGAGTTTTCCGGAATCGGGGATACTGTTCCTGAGCGCTGCCTGCCGGAATAACAGTGATTTAAATTTCCCACCACAGTGCGCTGCCCACCCCAACCTCCCGGCTCCAGCATTTCCCGTAGAACCAGGAGCAGCATCAGCAACATGGTGAGTGGGAGCGGCACTGAGAGAGGAGCAGCCAGTAAAGGGGTAGGTGAAAACTGGGGACCTTACTGTGGGTAACGAGTGAAAGATTATTCCCACTGGTGGGTGAATGGGGAACTAGGGAACAGAAACCAAGGATTCTCACTAGAAGAATAAGGGGGAAGGGAGGTGGAAAGTTCATCAACTGAGGGCTTTTAGACTGTGGGATACTTAACCATATGTGGCTATTGAGGTAGAGACTAAAACGTCACTTCAAAGGGAATGGGATAAATATTTGAAAAGAAGGGAACATAAAAAGATCTTTTGGGAATGGCCTCCTCCTGTGCTGTAATTTCTATAATTTTGTGAAAACTTTGAGTCCGAGCTCAGGGAGTGGTTTAGAAATGTTGGTGCTGAGTTGAGTTTAGGATGATGTGCCCTGTGAGAATTGCCCCAAACACTGAGCCCACTGCCCTTTGTGTGATCTCTTGGTTTGGTTCAGGTCGCTCTGTGCCGCCCGGTTTTGATGTGTGAAGTCCAAGGACAGATCAGCTCTGGCTGAGTTTCGCAGTTCACCTTCACACGGAACCGGAGTGCAAACCAGAGTCCAAGGAGATAGGGAGAGAGATCGGACCTATTAAAAGTGGCATTAACTGAGGAGCCTGACTGCATCTTGTGCGGTGCAGGGGGATTCTGGCTGTGGTTTCAGGGTGAATATCAGCGGGTTATAGGATTACTACCACTTACAGGGGAGATATCGGGGCATTACACCTATTACTACCAATTACATATAGACTATCAGTGAGTTATTGTATTACTGTTGGTTATGAGGGGAATGAGTGTTACAACTTTACTACTAACTATCAGTGCAATTTCAGCCAGTTACTATTAGTTATCAGTGCAATTTCAGTGAGTTACCATTAGTTACTGGTGGAATCTAAGTTCCTCCCACCTCTGGTTTCCCCGATGCAAATCACTCCCCATCTTTGGATTCCCCTCTTCACCTGCTCACGGGCGGCCTCCTAGTTCTTGGAACTTGTCGCACAACAGCTACTGGTGCAAAACCACAAGTAAAAATATTCAACTACACGGACCCCACCGTTATAAGGTAAATGTAACAACATTTGTAGATGTCATGTGAACAAATGTCACATGGTCAGAATGTCACATGATCAAACCTCCAGGAATGCCTCCAACCAGAGTTGGCAACCTTAAGCTGGAAGAAAGCAATTTAAGTAAGCCAGGCATTATTAATCAGTTAAAGAGCAATAAATACTTCAAGACTCAAAGATTAATCTTTCGCACTGATCTTAGTCTCAGATCTGGACTTCGGTATAGGGAGTATAATTTCAAAGTTTGCAGATGACACAAAACTCAGAAATGAAGTAAACAATGTGGAGGATAGTAACAGACTTCAGGAGGACATAGACGAACTGGCGAAATGAGCAGACACATGGCAGATGAAATTTAACGCAGAGAAGTGTGAAGTGATACATTTTGGTAGGAAGAAGAGGCAATATAAACTAAATGGTACAATTTTAAAGGGGGTACAAGAACAGAGATCTGGGGTGCACATACACAAATCTTTGAAGGTGGCAGGACAAGCTGAGAAGGCTGTTAAAACGCATATGGGATCCTGGGCTTTATTAATAGAGGCACAGTGTATAAAAGCAAGGAAGTTATGCTAAACCTTTATAAAACACTGGTTAGGCCTCAGCTGGAGTACTGTGTTCAATTCTGGGCACCACACTTTAGGAAGGATGTCAAAGTCTTAGAGAGGGTGCAGAGAGATTTACTAGAATGGTACCATGGATGTGGGACTTCAGTTGTGTGGGCAGACTGGAGACAATGGGATTGTTCTCCTTAGAACAGGGAAGGTTAAGGGGCGATTTAATAAATGTGTTCAAAATAATGAATGGTTTTGATAGAGTAAATAAGGAGAAACTGTTTCCAGTGGCAGAAGGGTTGGTAACCAAAGGACACAGATTTAAGGTGGTCGGCAAAAGAGCCAGAGGCGACATGTGGAAATATTTTTTTTACGCAGCGAGTTGTAATAACCTGGAATGCACTGCCTGAAAGGGTGGTGGAAGCAGATTCAACAGTAAATTTCAAAAGGGAATTGGATAAATACTTAAAGAGAAAAAAATTACAGGGCTATGGGGAAAGAGCAGGGGAATGGGACTCATAGGATAGCTTTTTCAAAGAGCCGGCACAGGCATGATGGGCCGAATGGCCTCCTCCTGTGCTGTACCTACTATGATACATTAAAAAAACTTGCACATTACTGATAACCTTGCTAACATTAATCCAATAATGTCTTGGAAAATGTCACTGCCTCACAACTACATTCCTACTTTCCCTATTCAGGACCCGCCAACTCATCTTTGCACTACCCATAGCACGGAAAGTTAAAGCCACAAGCAATATTCTGTGTGGCCTTGATCATGGTTTGTTGTTTCTTCTCATGACTCTTTAATCCTATTGAACATTTCATCCTCCAGCACTTTTCCTCTTCAAATTACTGCTGTGCTAAATTACTGCTGGTGATAAATTTTAAACACTGGAATATCGTAAGTGCTGTTAATTGGGTACACTGACCTCTACATCGGGAGCAAATCCTCACAAAATTTATCCTGATATTTTCCCCTTCTCTTCCCATGACTGCATGGTGACATGGGCTCCATCTCTGCTCCCCTCCCTTTCATTATTTACATGCTGCACCTCGATATCACCTGAAGCACAGGATCAGCTTCCACACATACACCCGGTTCTAGCTCTCTGCCTCCTCACTTGGTCCCAAAGCTATTGCCATACTCTCCAACTGTTTATCTGACATTTTGACCTGAATGAGCCGAAATTTCTTTCTGCTTAACAAAGGCAATCCTGAAGCCTCTTCAGCCCCCGACAGTACTTATGTGTCTCTTACCTTGATTCCATCAACCTTCACAGCAGACATTTCAAGCCTGGATATGTAGATCCTTGATGTACTGCTTGACTCTGAACTAAGGCTCCTTTCCCACATCTGATCCATCATCTGAAACATAGGCTATCACCTCGCTACCTCTGCCCCCATAGCTGGCCAACCCCTAATCCACACCTTTATCATCTTGAAGCTTGATTCTGCCAATGCTTTCCTTGCCGATCTCACCAGCTTCATAAACTACAAAAAATTCAAAATGCTATGCCTTGCATCCTCACAAGAACAAAGCCCTGCACTTCCACCACCATTTCCTTACCAATTCTGCTGCCTTCTGTGTCCCAACAAATTCATTTTTAGATCCTTATCCTCATTTTCAAATCCATCCATAGCCTCACCCTATCCTACCTTAATGATCTTTTCCAGTTGTATGTCTCCATTCATACACTCTGTTCTTCTGGCACTGATTTATTTCTCATTTCCTATTCCATCGCACCACCATTGGTGACTGCTATTTCAGCTGCTGTGCCCCATCCTCTGGAATGCTCTCCGTAATTTCTTTCATCTTGCCACCTTCCTTACAAAAGTCTCCTAAACCCCTCCCTTTGACTGCAGCCCCCAACTTTATGTTTCTCTTTTTCCCTCCAGCTTGTGCCTAATGTTCTCATCTGCCATATAAGATGCTTGCAGACAACCTCTGTACATGAGTGGTATAAATGTAAATTGTTGCTATGGTAAAAAGCTTAGCATTATCCTGACTTATCAAAAGCACTTTCCTTTTATGTATACTGTGAAAAGGCCATCGTAAATTTATAGATTTTTGTTAGGTAAATGGAGTTAAGATACCGATCAGCCATGATCTTATTGAATGGCGGAGCAGGCTCGAGGGGCCGATTGGCCTACTCCTGCTCCTATTTCTTATGTTCTTATTACTAAGGAGGTAATGAAGGAAAATGTGATTTCTGATGTTACTCCTTCATTACCACTGGTGCTTTCAAGGTAGGGTTGCCAACTCTGGTTGTGTGAATTCTGGAGGTTTCATCACATGACCTCCCGCCTGGAACTGTCCCAACCCACACTCTTGCCATTGGCCCATCCTCCATACACGCTGTCTTCCCACGCCAATTGGAAAGGGAACAGACCCTTTGTTACCCAACTGGATTAGTCTTGACTGTTAGTGAAACAGCCTTTCTTCCCCTCCTCCAATATTATTACAACAAATAAATGGAAGTGTTCAAAGAAAAGGAAAAAACATAATTTTGTTTAATGCCCTTATGATTTTTCTTCTGGGTTGCTTGCAGCAGTGTCCTGGAGATTAATCTTCAATTCGTGGAGACTCCAGGACAATCCTGGAGGGTTGTTGTCATTTACATTGGAAAACCTGATACATGCAAAATGGGCAAGCTCTGTTGTAATGGGTGACGGCCCACTCTAGTACCATTGGAGAAGTGGTGTGAAGACAGCAAAATATCCTGCCTTCTACCTCTTTTAGACAAAGATTGCAGGCCGCACACATATCTGCAACTTTCAGCTCTGTGACTTATCCAGTAGCCACTTCTCAATGGTTGCTGGTGCATTGAAAGAGAAACAACTTTGCCACTTAAGGAAACAAACTAAAAAAAAAATCAGTTTTATTGATGCTTACAGAAAATGGCTGGCCTTCCCTTTTAGGTTGCTGTAGCTACTTTAATGCTGCTGTTGCAACAATTAGTGTTGCAGAAATTATTCACAGTTGGTATGAGAAATAAAACCAGAAAGTGCTTGAAATACACCACAGAGTTGCCTGCATCTGAAAATAGAATAGACAGATCAACATTTCAGGTGTAGATGAGGAGGAATTTCTTCACTCAAAGGGTTGTGAATCTTTGAAATTCTCTACCCCAGAAGGCTGAGGACGCACAGTCGTTGAGTATATTCAAGGCTGAGATCGACAGATTTTTGGACTCCAGGGGAATCAAGGGATATGGGGATCGGGCGGGAAAGTGGAGTTGAGGTCAAAGATCAGCCATGATCTTACTGAATGGCAGAGCAGGCTTGGGGGGTCGTATGGCCTACTGCTGCTCTTATTTTTTATGTTCTTATTCCCCCCCCCCCCCTCCCACCACCTACACCCCCAAGACAGACTCTCTATAGAGGGCAACAACAGCTCTGGAAGCCTGCCACGTAATATATAATGAAGATCCACCCAAGAAAATCAGATGGGATCATGGCAGAATCATGCTGACAGGCAGCAGTGCAATCATGGAGCACTTCTGACAGTGAACCTACGTGCAGGGAAATACGCGGAGGAATGTCTGAACACAAGTTAAAGCAAGTTGCTGCAGAACTAATTTTTTTCACCTCCTCAGTTCCTAGCCCAAGGCAGGTCTTAAAGCCATAAGCACTAAAAGTCTCACCTCATGCTAAATACTAAAGCCATAGCTCCAATAAATCTACAGCAAATCACTATTAATGTACAAGGGACCTCCATAAATTGAGTTCCTTATTTATCAGGGCTGAAAGCACTGCTGACATTAATAAATTGGTTTGTACTTTATCGATCAGCAGCAGCCTTCCATTCTCACTAAGGCATTCATAATGTTGGCAGCTATTCCTGTTTGGTCATTCTTTTGAGTAAGGATGTGAAAACTAAAATAAGCCTCAGGTATACACTAAATTTTCATGTCCTTCAGCAGTATCTGATGGAAGTTGTTATGAAGCAAATCCAGCCCAGCTCCTCAAATTAGTACAATTAGTGTTGCAGAAATTATTTACAGTTGGTACGAGAAATGAAACCAGAAAGTGCGTGAAATACACCACAGAGTTGCCAGCATTTGAAAACAGAACAGACAGATCAACGTTTCAGGTGCAGACCCTCATCGAAACTGAAATATAAGCAAGATCCTTTATATGAGCATCCGATTAAAGTCAAGAGTCAGGTATGCTGCCTACTATCATAAAGAAACAGTCTATATCCTGTGAAGGTTTTTCTTAAAGCTGAGAGGTGAAAAAGTGCTGGATGATATCTGAAGATCATCTCAGTCAAGCAATAAAATGGTATTAGAGGCAAAATGATAGTAAAAACAGCTCCAAACTAGAAAGCAATTAAATGGAAGGTGGACGAGAGAAACCATTAGGAAAATGGGCGAGACAGGTAAGGTCTGAAGCTGCTAATCTCAATATTCAGACACCATAGTGCTGCAGAGTTCCAAGGAGGGAGATGAGATATTGGGCTGAGCCTTAATCGAAGTGCAAGTAATGCATCTTAAATTAAAAGATCAATAATCAAGCACTGCAGGCCTGCAAATTTGGCACCAACCTTCCGTGTACTATTGGGGAATCAGCCTTAATGTTCCTGAAGTTTGTGCTGAGCTTTGTTGTAGCAGTTTAGAAGGCCATCGACAGAAAGGCACAATGAGAATGTGAGGAGGCGATGAAGCAATGAACCACAGGGAGGTCAGCATCACACTTGCAGACAGAAGCGAGATGTTAGATAAAGCAGTCACCCAGTATATGGTCCCTCCAATGTAGAGCAGACCACACTGTAAGCAAATACACTATATCAGACAAGTATGCTTTCTCCTGGCAGTATACAAACATCCACCAGAAATCAAGTTAATTTACTTCTCTGCCCTTACAGCAAGAATAGAGACGTAACTTTCATCCCATGTCTGGGCTGTACATAAATCCAGGTCCTATAAAATGTGGAGTTCTCAGACCCACTCCACCACCCCATTTCTCCATCTTAAAAAATTACTCACAGATTCCTCTGTCTAGCATTGAGAACCATGTTTATTTCGTAGTAAAATTGGTGCCAGTTAGAACATTATTCAAATTATTTAATTGAATACTGCTTTACCACCGGTATTCTGGAGAATATATTATTATTTTATGCCCAAAGACCAGAGATTTATAAATTGTGTTTAAATATTGTGGTACTGAAGTTATGCTGTGAGATATTAAAGGGTAGAAATTGATAGTTTGGATGTAAAATGGGCGCAATGCGCACTAATTTAGCAGTAGGACATCCTGTGCCCAATTTGCACAGATATTGATCCCACTGCTAAATTCGTGAGGACTTTTTTAGGGGTCCCAGACGGATGCCTAAAACAAGCGTTAGGCCCCTTGAAAATATTACTGTGAGGCCTAACACCTGTTGAACGAACTCCTCTGCAAAATTTGTTTCTGATGAGCTGGGCATTCATTTTAAATGGGGTAATGCCTCCACTAAAATAGCAAAGAGAAGAATTTCACACATGTAAAGTTTGCGTACGGTATTATCCCAAATTCAGCGCTTATATGTTTTAATGAAACAAGTTTGGAATTTCCGCAAAAGTTCTCCAGCTGGAGATCAGCAGAACCGCCAGACAAATGGTGTAAATGGCTAAAGATGGCTGTTCATGCTGTTTTGACGAAGGCTCCACTGATCTCCTGAGAAAGTTGCGGCAGGCAATCAGGAGAACCCTGTAGAAATTCAGAGCCAATCTTTTTCCCAATTGTGTTTATTCTGTCTATTCTATTTTCTCAGATCCCCTCAGGCCATATAGTAGACCGAGTGGAATAGATGACCTCAGGCTATTGCCAAAAGTTTTATTAGCCAGCCATCAGGATTGTTAATTTTATCCATGTGATTTATATCAATTAGTGTTAATTGTATTCAGGTGGTGTGTATCAACTGGGGCTCTCTTTTATCCAATAATGAGAGCTTAGTTAGGGTGTGGTGTGCGTAATATGGAGTGTTGTGAATAAAAGCTTGGAAGCAACTGAAGACCAGGCACTTGTATTCTATCCTTCACCACTGGGCTAACCAACTTATAACAAGAATGTAAGGTTCCTGGTGGATGCATCTTGTCCAATTTCCCCTTCCCTTGCATTTGGCACCGCCCTATGCAGTGTCATTGAGATTAGGAACTGATCAGAATGGAGTCTTCAACCTGTGCCCTCCAATCCATGGTGCTGACTGTTGCTCCTCTAGTATGCAGCACAAACCTTAAATTGTGGCTTACCGTAATTCCTCCAATGTATAATAGTAGCAGTCTTTAGCTATTAAATTACAACATAAGTGGCTTGAATTGTTGCTCACAAACTGCTGAATTGAAAGTTAATGTGTTGTTTACTTTTGGCACAGTTTACTTTTTTTATCCAAATAAATACCATAATACAAACAACTGAATACCTACTGTAAAACGCTTTGTTTCCAAATGATAATTACAGGTGGAATAATAATGGTGAATACAACCTTTCCCTTTGGTATGTTTGATCTGTATTAACACCAGGTGGAAAATGTTATAAACTGTACCTGAACGTTACGCCAATTAAAATAAATAGAACCAGAAATACATTGCAAATCCATTAAGGTATTCAAGGTATCATTGTAGGTATGGCACAGGAGGAGGCCATTCGGCCCATCGTGCCTGTGCCAGCTCTTTGAAAGAGCTATCCAATTAGTCCCATTCTTCTGCTGTTTCCCCATAGCCCTGTAAATTTTTTCTCTTCAAGTATTTAGACAATTCCCTTTTAAAAGTTACTATTGAATCTGCTTCCACTACCCTTTCAGGCAGTGCATTCCAGATCATTATAACTTGCTGCATAAAAAATGTTTCCTCA
Organism: Heptranchias perlo; assembly: GCF_035084215.1. Taxonomy (NCBI): domain Eukaryota; kingdom Metazoa; phylum Chordata; class Chondrichthyes; order Hexanchiformes; family Hexanchidae; genus Heptranchias; species Heptranchias perlo. Next base: position 113,975,697 of record NC_090326.1, on the reverse strand, counting down.
TGTCGCCTCTGGCTCTTTTGCCGATCACCTTAAATCTGTGTCCTCTGGTTACCAACCCTTCTGCCACTGGAAACAGTTTCTCCTTATTTACTCTGTCAAAACCGTTAATGATCCTGAACACTACTATCAAATCTCCCTTTAACCTTCTCTGTTCTAAGGAGACCAGCCCCAGCTTCTCCAGTCTCTCTACATAACTGAAGTCCCTCATCCCTGGCACCATTCTAGTAAATCTCTTCTGCACCCTCTCTAAGGCCTTGACATCCTTTCTAAAGTGTGGTGCCCAGAATTGAACACAATACTCCAGCTGAGGCCTAACCAGTATTTTATAAAGATTTGGCATAACCTCCTTGCTTTTGTACTCTATGCCTCCATTAATAAAGCCCAGGATCCCATATGCTTTTTTTAACAGCCTTCTCAGTTTGTCTTGCCACCTTCAAATATTTGTGTATGTGTACCCTCAGGTCTCTCTGTTCCTGCACCCCCTTTAAAATTGCACCATTTAGTTTATATTGCCTCTCCTCATTCTTCGTACCAAAATGTATCACTTCACACTTCTCTGCATTAAATTTAATCTGCCATGTGTCTGCCCATTTCGCCAGTCTATGTCCTCCTGAAGTCTGTTACTATCCTCCATGTTGTTTACTACATTTCTGAGTTTTGTGTCATCTGCAAACTTTGCAATTATACTCTCGATACCCAAGTCCAGGTCATTAATATAGATCAAAAAGAGCAGTGGTCCTAACAGTGACCCAAGGGGAACATCACTGAATACTTGCCTCCAGTCTGAAAAACGTGGTTGTAATCTTCTAGAATTCACTAGATTCTGGAAAGGTCCCAGCGGATTGGAAAACCGCAAACATAACACCCCTATTCAAGAAGGGAGTGAAACAGAAAGCAGGTAACGATAGACCAGTTAGCCTAACATCTGTCATTGGGAAAATGATAGAATCCATTATTAAGGAAGTAGTAGCAGGACATTTGGAGACTCATAATACAATCAAGGAGAGTCAACATGGTTTTATGAAAGGGAAATCGTGTCTAACAAATTTATTTAAGTTCTTTGAGGAAGTAACGAGCAGGGTGGATAAAGGGGAACCAATGGATGCAGTACATTTGGATTTCCAAAAGGCACAAGATAAGAGCTCATGGAGTTAGGGGTAATATACTGGCATGGATAGAGGATTGGCTAACTAACAGAAAACAAAGAGTCGGGATAAAAGGGTCATTTTCAAAATGGCAATCTGTAACTAGTGAGGTGCCGCAGGGATCAGTGCTGGAGCCTCAACTATTTACAATATATATCAATGACTTGGATGAAGGAGCAGAGTGTATTGTGGCCAAATTTACTGATGATACGAAGATAGGTGGAAAAGCAAGTTGCGAGGAGGACACACAGGGCTCGATGTTACCAGGCCTGCGGGTTTCCGGCGGGTTGGGTTTCGGGAGCGTGGTCAACACGCTCGGTGAAATTAGTGGGTTGCCCGCGCGATCGTAGCAGGCAACACACTAATAGGAATCAATTACCTGCTCCTCCGGGGTCCGCGATGCTGGTCTGCGCGTCGGGCGGGCTGCGCATGCGCAGTACGATCTGTCAGCTGGAGGCGCTCTATTTAAAGGGGCAGTCCTCCACTGACAGATGCTGCAACCAATGGAACAAATTGCAGCATGGAGCAGCCCAGGGGGAAGGCTGCTCCCAGTGTAATGATGCCTCACCCCAGGTATCATCAGATGGGGTGAGGAGGAGGGCGAAGACAGAGATCTTCCACCCGGCGGGCGGGAGGAAGCGGCCAGCCTCTGCCACCAAGAAGGCCTGGCTCGAGGTGGCAGAGGGGGTCACCTGCGCAACCAACATATCGCCCACCTGCATACAGTGCAGGAGGCGCTGCAATGACCTCAGTAGGTCAGCCACAGTGAGAACACGAAGTCTTTCCCCTACACTCCATCTGCCACAACACTGCCCCAACCCCACATCTCCTTCGGCACCGCCAACACTACTCTGTCACATCACCCCTCATACCCACTCAAACCCCATCCTCATCTTACCTCCACCTACTCACCTCGCCAGTACTCATCCTGCCACTAACACGCGACCCAATCCTCATACAATCTCATGGCTCTATCCCATACTCACCCTCTCGTGCATCTCCCTCACGGCCAGCCTCACTCAACCTGCCACCACCTGTGCTGCAGCCACAGGGCATGCATCACATATGTGCAGTAGGCAGCGTAAGGCAAATGTTTCGTGAGCATGAAGGGGGTGCACAAGGGTGTCGGAGGGTTTGCCATGGGTGTTACCTATATTGAATTTCAGAGCAACAAACAGCACACATTATATTGGCACCACCACTGCCATGTATCCGCGAATCCTGTCTGTTGTGTCCAATAATGCCCGCTCCTGGGTATCACTATGAGGCCCCACCACTGATGCCACCCATTGTGTTACTGCAGAGTTGGTGCAGGTGTATTTGCAGGGCTCGTCCGCGCAGACGACTGAGAGACATCGGCGGTGTAGCCGGCTGCACCCTGGAAGGATGCGGAGGAGAAGTTGTGGAGGGCAGTGGTGACTTTGACAGCGACAGGTAAGCAGTTGGTGCTGGGGCCAGCCAGTAGCAGCTCGGCATGAAAGAGCCTGCAGATCTCCACGACTACATGTCGCGCGAATCTGCGCCTCCGTGTGCACTGCTGCTCGGAGAGGTCCGGGGAGCTGCGCCTCGGTCTGTGGACCCTGTGGCGAGGGTAGTGCCCTCTGCGATGCGTCTCTCTCTGCGGTAGCCCTCCCTCCTGCTGTGCAGGTGGGCGTGCAACAACACCGTGTTGGGGGGCTCCACGTCTCTGCGGTGGACGGCGTGGACTGCGAGGCTGCTGGGGCTGGTCATGCTGTTCGTCCTCCGAGGATGTCAATGCACCACCCATCTGGCAGGTGTTGGTCTGAGGGGTTGTGCAGGGTAGGTGGGTGGTTCCTTGGACTGGGGCTGCGGTTTCGTGTCGGTCTGTCCTCTGGCTTGGCGGGGGGTGGTGGGGGGCAGGGGTTGCCCTATGTGACGCGGTGGCCTCCTGCGTGGGTGAGGGCTCTCCCCCGTGGAGTGCACCTTGGCACCTGCCACAGGCTGCTGGCTGCAACACGCCTGGTTGGAGAGAGACTATTTCCCCCAGTGTGGGAAACACTCTGCGATGCAGGTAAAATCCCACACTTCCTCTTTTGACAGCTGATTCAGCTCATTAACTGACCTCAACAAGCAAGGTAAGTACTCTCAAGTGGAACCCCGCTGGCTTTAATTGCCTGCGGGATTCCCACCAGCGGGGGCCACGCACGCAGCCCCGCACGTCATCGGGGAACCCGGAAGTGGTCGGGATCGCGGCGCGATCCGGTCACGTGACCGCATATCGGGATTTTCGGGGCCCCCCCGCTGGAAACCCGACCCTAAAATCGAGCCCACAGTGTCTGCAAAGGGATATTGACAAGTTAAGCGAAAGGGCAAAGATTTGGCAGATGGAATATAATGTGGGAAAATGTGAAGTCATCCACTTTGGGAGGAAAAATAAAAAAGCAAAATATTATTTGAATGGAGAAATACTACAAAATGCTGCAGTACAGAGGGATCTGGGTGTCCTCGTACATGAAACACAAAAAGTCAACATACAGGTGCAGCAGGTAATCCGGAAGGCAAATGGAATATTGGCCTTTATTTCTAGGGGGATGGAGTATAAAAGCTGGGGAGTCATGCTACAACTGTACAGGGTGCTGGTGAGACCACACCTGGAGTATTGCGTACAGTTCTTGTGCCCTTATTTAAGGAAGGATATACTTGCAGTGGAGGCAGTTCAGAGAAGGTTCACTAGGTTGATTCCGGGTATGGAAGGGTTGTCTTATGAGGAAAGACTGAACAGGTTGGGTCTATACTCATTGGAGTTTAGAAGAATGATAGGAGATCTTGTTGAAACATATGAGATTCTGAGGGGACTCGATAGGGTAGATGCTGAGAGGATGTTAACCCTCATTGTGGAATCTAAAACTAGGGGGCATAGACTCAGAAACGATCGCCCGTTTAAGATGGAAATGAAGAGGAATTTCTTCTCCCAGAGGGTTGTGAATCTTTGGAATTCTTTACCCCAAAAAGCTGTGGAGGCTGAGTCATTGAATACATTCAAGGCTGAGTTAGACAAATTTTTGAGCAGCAAGGGAGTCAAAGGATCTGGAGAAAAGGCAGGAAAGTGGAGTTGAGGTAAAAATCAGATCAGCCATGATAGCGGAGCAGGCTAGAAGAGCCAAATGGCCTACTCCTGCTCCTATCTCTTATGGTCTTATGGTTTAACTGTTCACCACTACTCTTTGCTTTCTGTCCCCTAGCCAATTTTGTATGCACGCTGCCACTGTCTCTTTAATCCCATGAGCTTTAATTTTGCTAATAAGTGTATTATGTGGTACTTTATTAAATGCCTCTTGAAAGTCCATATACACAGTATGGCCGAAGAAAGCCTCTAGCTCCAAGCTAATGATGAGCTGTCTAAAATATTGCACTGTGTTGAGCCAAACACAACGCTAAAGAGAAAACTGCACAATAACAATATTAAGCATAAAACAAAATCAGAATAAAACCAGAAAGGGCACTGTAAGATATCTTAACACAATAATCAAGTTTCACAAAAGTTCAACATATCTGAGCTCTCTTTACTGTACTTCTTGACAATTATTCAGAAAATCAGTTTGTATTTGTTTATAATGGAATGTAAATGATTATATGTAGCTACTTAATTTTTAAAAACGTTTTAAAAAAACACAGCATTTGGCAGTATAGTGCGCTCCAATACTAATGTGCACTTAAACTGTTTTTTTTTAAACTTAGTTGGCTTATCAGCGAAAGATGCAGAGTAGAATCAAGAAATTTCCCAAAGTGAGCGGGGAAATAAATTAATTTGAAAAAGATATGTTAACTTAAAAAATATATTGATTCCCAACGAATCAGGAAGGTCCAAGAATCCTCAGTTTGTGTTGAGTTAGCCCATTTCAGTTAAGCTAGCAGTAAAGTCACTACAATCAGTGCCGCTGGATTAGAGAAAGTAAAAAGAGTTACATCGAGTTTACAGCACAGAAACAGGTCATTTGGTCCAACTGGTCTCTGCCTGCGCTTATGCTCCTGACGAGCCCACTCCCACCGCTCTTCATCTGACCATATAAGCATCTCCTTCTATTCCTTTCTCCCTCATGTGCTTATCTAGTTTCCCCTTAAATGCATCTATGCCAATTGCTTCAACTAGCGAGGATGGTGGGAATATCGGCCTCCTCCCAATATCCCCACCATCACAGAAGCCAGTCTTCAGCCAATTCGATTCACTCCACGTGATATCAAGAAACAGCTAAGTGCACTGGATACAGCAAAGGCTATGGGCCCTGACAACATCCCGGCTGCAATGCTGAAGACTTGTGCTCCAGAACTAGCCACGCCTGTAGCCAAACCGTTCCAGTACAGCTACAACAATGGCATCTACCCAACAATGTGGAAAATTGCCCAGGTATGTCCTGTCCACAAAAAGCAGGACAAATCCAATCCGGCCAATTACCGTCCCATCAGTCTAATCTCAATCATCAGCAAAGTGATGGATGGTGTCATCGACAGTGCTATCAAGCGGCACTTAGTCACCAATAACCTGCTCACCGATGCTCAGTTTGGGTTCCGCCAGGACCACTCGGCTCCAGACTTCATTACAGCCTTGCTGCAGGAGTTCCTCAGGGCAGTGTCCTCGGCCCAACCACCTTCAGCTGCTTCATCAATGACCTTCCCTCCATCTTAAGGTCAGAAATGGGGATCTTTGCTGATGACTGCACAGTGTTCAGTTCCATCCCAACCCCTCAGATAATGAAGCAGTCCGTGCCCACATGCAGCAAGACCTGGACAACATCCAGGCTTGGGCTGATAAGTGACAAGTAACATTCGCGCCAGATAGGTGCCAGGCAATGACCATCTCCAACAAGAGAGTGTCTAATCACTTCCCCTTGACATTCAATAGCATTACCATCACCGAATTCCCCCACCATAAACATCCTGGGGGTCACCATTGACCAGAAACTTAACTGGATCAGCCACATAAATACTGTGGCTACAGGAGCGGGTCAGAGGCTGGGTATTCTGTGGCAAGTGACTCACCTCCTAATTCCCCAAAGCCTTTCCACCATCTACAAGGCACAAGTCAAGAGCGTGATGGAATACTCTCTACTTGCCTGGATGAGTGCAGCTCCAACAACACTCAAGAAGTTCGACACCATCCAGGACAAAGCAGCCCGCTTGATTGGCACCCCATCCACCATCCTAAACATTCACTCCCTTCACCACTGGCGCACCGAGGCTGCAGTGTGTACCATCCACAGGATGCACTGCAGCAACTCGCCAAGGCTTCTTCCACAGCACCTCCCAAACCCGCGACCTCTACCACCTAGAAGGACAAGGGCAGCAGGCACATGGGAACAAGACCACCTGCACGTTCCCCTCCAAGTCACACACCATCCTGACTTGGAAATATATCGCTGTTCCTTCACCGTCACTGGGTCAAAATCTTGGAGCTCCCTACCTAACAGCACTGTGGGAGAATCTTCACCACACGGACTGCAGCGGTTCAAGAAGACGGCTCACCACCACCTTAAGGGCAAGTAGGGATGGGCAATAAATGCTGGTCTTGCCAGCGACGCCCACATCCCATGAACGAATAAAAAAAAACTACTCCTTGTGGTAGTGCGTTCCACATTTTTACCACTCTTTGGGTAAAGAAGTTTCTCCTGAATTCCCTATTGAATTTACTGGTCACTATCTTATATTTATGACCTCTAGATTTGGTCTTCCCTCGCAAGTGGAAACATCTGCTCTACGTTTACCCTATCAAACCCTTTCATAATCTTAAAGATGTCTATCAGGTCACCCCTCAGCCTTCTCTTTTCTAGAGAAAAGAGCCCCAGCCTATTCAGCCTTTTCAGATAAATATATCCTCTCAGTTCTGGTATCATCTTTGTGAATCTTTTTTGCACTTTCTCCAGTGCTACCATATCCTATTTAGAATACGGAGATGAGACTGTGCACAGTATTCCAAGTGTGGTCTAACCAAGGTTCTATACACGTTTAATGTAACTTCTCTGCTTTTCAATTCTATCCCTCTAGAAATGAAGCACAGTGTTTGGGTTACTTTTTTTTAATGGTTACTTTTCGTGATTTGTGCATCTATAGCCCTGGATCCCTTTACTCCTTTACCCCACTTAGACACTTATTATCCAAGCAGTACGTGGCCTCTTTATTCTTCCTACCAAAATGTAACACCTCACACTTATCTATGTTAAATTCATTTGCCAATTACATGCCCATTCTGCAAGTTTATTAATGTCGTCTTGTATCTTATCGCATTCTTCCTCAGTATTTACTAACTCCCCCAATTTGGTGTCATCCGCAAATTTTGAAATTGTACTTCCGATTCCCAAGTCCAAATCTTTTATATAAATTGTGAACAACAGTGGTCCCAGCACCGATCTTTGTGGAACTCCATTTTCCATCTTTCGCCAGTCCGAGTAGCTACCCTTAACCACTTCTTTCTGTTTTCTATTCTGTACCCAACTTGCTATCCACTCTGCTACTTGTCCCATGACTCCACATGCTCTGACCTTTATCATGAGTCTACTATGAGGTACCTTATTGAAGGCCTTTTGAAAATCCAAATATATTACATCTACTGAATTACCCTTGTCTACTCTTTCTGTTACTTCTTCAGAGAATTCAATAAGGTTGGTCAAGCATGATCTTCCCTTCTGAAATCAGTGCTGCCTACTCTTTATTATATTTTTGTTTTCTAGATGTTTTTCTATTACATCTTTGAGTAAATATTCCATTATCTTTTCTACCACCCACCGATGTTAAGCTAACTGGTCTTTAGTTCTACCTCCCTTTATAAATATAGGAATAACATTAGCTGTCCGCCTGTCCTCTGGCATTATTCCCGTTTCTAATGAATTTTTATATATGTATAATAGTGCCTCTACTATCACTTCCCTAACTTCTTTTAATATTCGCGGATGCAATCCACCCAGACCAGGGGTTTTATCTTCTCCAAGTTTGATTAGTTTATCAATTATCTCCCCTCTTTCTATCTTAAATGTCTTTATATCTTTTTTGATCTCTTCTTCTAATGTCATGCCCACCATGTTAATCTCCCTGGTAAACACTGCAGTAAAATAACTATTCAATATATCTGCCATTTTGCTGTCATTACCTGTGAGTTTATCTTGTGCATCCCTTAGTGGCCCTATCTCTATCCTGATTTTTCTTTTGCTATTTATGTGTCTGTAGAATACTTTACTATTTCTTTTTATATTCCTTGATAATGTAATCTCGTAGTTCCTCTTTGCCTTCCTAATTGTATTTTGGCTTCTTTCCTAACCTTTTCATATTCCCTTTTGTCATCCTCTCCTTTATTGTCTATATGCTTAGAGTTTGCCTTTTTCTTTGGTTTCAATTTTACCCTTATCTCTTTATTCATCCATGGTGTATCATTACTAGCTAGTTTGTTCTTATTTTTTAGTGGAATATATTTCTTCTGAACTCTATTAATCACCATTTTAAATATTTGCCACTGCTGTTCAATCTCTTTGTCTGTCAAAAATGTTTTCCAGTTTATTTTCCCCAGTTCCATTCTCATCCCCTCAAAATGAGCTTTTTTCCAATCTTGGTCTTTGTCTTACTTATGTCTTTCTCAATCATTATTTTAAACCTTATTGGGGCGGATTTTCCTGTGAAAATAACGGCGAGGCTAACAGGCATGCGAAGTCAAACGCGGAAATCCAAAAGTTGCTATACCAGTTTTTACAGAGCTGCAAGAAAGCAGACAAGATCCCGAAACACATCATGAATACCAGATGTGATACACCTCCGTAAACTCCGCGAGAACGATATCTTGCCGGCTGGCTCCCTATTCAAATGAATGGAATGGCGTGAAGTTCCCTGATGGATGCAAACTATTCTCGCCAAAAAAAAAGGTACGTCAAGACATTTTGCGTTTAAGCACACTTTTAATGGCGTGGTAAGTCTTAATGACTGCCAAACAACCTCTCTGGCACTGAAAATCTTCTTTTACAAGTGTGGAGTTTCATTCCTTCAGATTTTGATTGTTTTTTTTTACTTTTTCTGTCTCTTTTATCTCTGTCTCTTAATTCAATACTTCTTTCCCTCTCTTTATTTGCCTTTCTGCACCTGATTTCTGCACCTGATTTCTGCACACGGGACGCAACCAACAGAGTACCCTTCGTCGTCCAGTACTTCCCCAGAGCGGAGAAACTACGCCATGTTCTCCGCAGCCTTCAACATGTCATCAATGACGACGAACACCTCGCTATGGCCATCCCCACACCTCCACTACTCGCCTTTAAACAGCCACCCAACCTCAAACAGACTATCGTTCGCAGCAAATTACCCAGCTTTCAGGAGAACAGCGTCCACGACACCACACAACCCTGCCACGGTAACCTCTGCAAGACATGCCAGATCATCGACACAGATACCACCATCACACAAGAGGACACCACCCACCAGGTACATGGTTCATACTCCTGTGACTCGGCCAATGTTGTCTACCTCATACGTTGCAGGAAAGGGTGCCCCAGAGCATGGTACATTGGCGAGACCATGCAGACACTGCGACAACGGATGAACGGACACCGCGCAACAATCGCCAAACAGGAGGGTTCCCTCCCAGTCGGGGGACACTTCAGCACCCACCGACCTTCGGGTAAGCGTACTCCAAGGCGGCCTTTGAGACACACGACAACGCAAAATTGTCGAGCAGAAATTGATAGCCAAGTTCGGCCTCAACCGGGATCTTGGGTTCATGTCACGCTACACGTAAGCCCACCAGCGAACAAAAGCTATCTGTTTTTAATATAACGGGTCATTTGCTGGCTTTCTCTGCCTTCCGGATGTTTCTGCCTCTCTCTCTCTCTGTTTTTTTTCCTGTTTGTTTTTTTTGTTGAATGTATATTCGGGGGTTCTGTCGGTGACACCTCTCTGTCTGAACACGGTGATTGCCTTGGCAACGGGCAGTTGCAGGGGCAGTCTGTAATCACCATGTATTGTTCTCTGATTTATAAATGCGTCGGCTTCGAGGAATTCCTGACATTTACCTGAGGAAGGAGGAAGCCTCCGAAAGCTTGTAGATTTCAAATAAAATCGTTGGACTATAACTTGGTGTTGTAAAATTGTTTACAATTGTCAACCCCAGTCCATCACCGGCATCTCCACATCATGGGCACCTGATTTGATATTGAATTCACAATTCTAACTTACATTCCCTGGTTCTGACTCTACCCGACTTATCAACAAGCTTCAATCTGATTTGTAAAGAGGATACACATGTGCTTGTCCCATTCACACAGGTCCCAGATGTCCTGCAGAGGGTGCCACATTGGATTGAGGGCCCGATGAGAGGAACTTGGCGTGCAACAGCCCATGAAAAGTCTATGGGCAAATGCAAGTCTAATGAACAGCGGACACCCTTTGTTCGCCTCTCACAGGAAAATCCAGCCCATTGTTATGCTCGCTATTGCCTAGATGTTCCCCGACGTTTACTTATCCTATCTGCTCTGTTTTATTTCCCATTATTAGATCCAGCAGCGATTCCTCTCTTGTTGGGATTCTTGCGTACTGCGTAACAAAGGAGTTCTGAACATACTGTAGAAATTCCATTCCCTTTTCCCCTTTCCCTACCTCTTCTTGCCAGTTTATTTGGGGGTAGTTGAAATCTCCCATGATTATTATTCAATGTCTTTTACTCATTTCATAGATTTGCCGACATATTTCTTCCTCCACTTCCCTTCCACTATTAAGTGGTCTGCAGGGTACTCCTATTGACGTGATCGATCCCTTCTTATCTTTTGACTAAATTCAAATGGATTGTCTTTCTATCTTAATGTTTCTTACGTCCCTTTTTTCTACTGCCATTATGTTGTCTCTAATTATTACAGCTACCCCACCCCCTTCTTCCTTCCCTACCTTTTCCTTGCAATATTTAACTGCCAGTCCTGTTCCTTTTGTAGCTATGTCTTAGTTATCCCTACTACATCTGGCTCCTTGCTACGAATTATTGAATTCATTTCCCCCATTTTGTTTCAGATCCTGTGCACATTGCTGTACAAGCAATTGAATTTGTTTTTATCAATTCTTCCTCTCACTTTATTTTTACCAGTCATTTTGTACTTATGTTCTATAACTGAATTTGTTCCCTGACTGTTTATGTTACCCTAATTCTTTACCTTGGTCTGACCTTTACTCTATCATCTATTTTTTTTAATCGTTCATGGGATGTGGGCGTCGATGGCGAGGCCAGCATTTATTATCCATCCCTAATTGCCCTTGAGAAGGTGATGGTGAGGAGCCTTCTCAAACCGCTGCAGTCCGTGTGGTGACGGTTCTCCCACAGTGCTGTTAGGAAGGGAGTTCCAGGATTTTGACCCAGTGACGATGAAAGTACGGCGATACATTTCCAAATCAGGATGGTGTGTGACTTGGAGGGGAACATGCAGGTGGTGTTGTTCCCATGTGCCTGCTGTCATTGTCCTTCTAGGTGGTAGAGGTCGTGGGTTTGGGAGGTGCTGTCGAAGAAGCCTTGGTGAGTTGCTGCAATGCATCCTGTGGATGGTACACACTGCAGCCACGGTGCGCCAGTGGTGAAGGGAGTGAATGTTTAAGGTGGTGGATGGGGTGCCAATCAAGCGGGCTGCTTTGTCCTGGATGGTGTCGAGCTTCTTGAGTGTTGTTGGAGCTGCACTCATCCAAGCAAGTGGAGGGTATTCCATCACACTCCTGACTTGTACCTTGTAGATGGTAGAAAGGCTTTGGGGGAGTCAGGAGGTGAGTCACTCACCGCAGAATACCCAGCCTCTGACTTGCTCTTGTAGCACAGTATTTATGTGGCTGGCCCAGTTAAATTTCTGGTCAATAGTGACCCCCAGGATGTTGATAGTGGGGGATTCGGTGATGGTAATGCTGTTGAATGTCAAGGGGGGTTGGTTAGACTCTCTCTTGTTGGAGATGGTCATTGCCTGGCACTTGTCTGGCGCGAATGTTACTTGCCACTTATCAGCCCAAGCCTGGATGTTGTCCAGGTCTTGCTGCATGCGGGCACGGACTGCTTCATTATCTGAGGGGTTGCGAATGGAACTGAACAGTGTGCAATCATCAGTGAACATCCCCATTTCTGACCTTATGATGGAGGGAAGATCATTGATGAAGCGGCTGACGATGGTTGGGCCGAGGACACTGCCCTGAGGAACTCCTGCAGCAATGTCCTGGGGCTGAGATGATTGGCCTCCAACAACCACTACCATCTTCCTTTGTGTTAGGTATGACTCCAGCCACTGGAGAGTTTTCCCCCTGATTCCTATTGACTTCAATTCTACTAGGGCTCTTTGGAGCCACACTCGGTCAAATGGTGCCTTGATGTCAAGGGCAGTCACTCTCACCTCACCTCTGGAATTCAGCTCTTTTGTCCAAATTTGGACCAAGGCTGTAATGAAGTCTGGAGCCGAGTGGTCCTGGCGGAACCCAAACTGAGCATCGGTGAGCAGGTTATTGATGACTAAGTGCCGCTTGGTAGCGCTGATGATTGAGAGTAGACTGATGGGACGGTAATTGGCCGGATTGGATTTGTCTTGCTTTTTGTGGACAGGACATACCTGGGCAATTTTCCACATTGTCGGGTAGATGCCAGTGTTGTAGCTGTACTGGAACAGCTTGGCTACAGGCGCGGCTAGTTCCGGAGCACAAGTCCTCAGCACTACAGCCGGGATGTTGTCGGGGCCCATAGCCTTTGTTGTATCCAGTGCACTCAGCTGTTTCTTGATATCACATGGAGTGAATCGAATTGGCTGAAGACTGGCTTCTGTGATGGTGGAGATATCGGGAGGAGGCTGAGATGGATCATCCACTTGGCACTTCTGGCTGAACATGGTTGCAAACACTTCAGCCTTGTCTTTTGCACTCATGCGCTGGGCTCGGCCATCATTGAGGATGGCGATGTTTACAGAGCCTCCTCCTCCCGTTAGTTGTTTAATTGTCCACCACCATTCACGACTGGATGTGGAAGGACTGCAGAGCTTTGACCTGATCCGTTGGTTGTGGAATTGCTTAGCTCTGTCGATAGCATGTTGCTTCCGCTGTTTAGCATGCATGTAGTCCTGTGTTGTAGCTTCACCAGGTTGGCACCTCGTTTTTAGGTACGCCTGGTGCAGCTCCTGGCATATTTCTTTTATCTTCAGACTTGTTATTTTCACCAGATCTCTCCCCCTGTCTTACAAGTTTGAAGTCCTATCCACTGCCCTATTTACCCTTTCCGCTGGCACACTGGTCCCATTCCAGTTCAGGTGGAGTCCGTCCCAGCAGTCCAGCTCCTTCCTGTTCCAGTACTGGTGCCAGTGTCCCATGAAATGGAACCTCCTCCTTCCCACACCACTCTTTCAGCCACGAATTCCCCTTTCTGATCTGTTTATCCCAATGCCAATTAGCAAGTGGCTCGGGTAGTAATCCTGAGATTGCCACCCTTGAGGTCCAACTTCTGATATTCTCTTAGCAGGACCTCCTCCCTTTTCATCCCTATGCTATTTGTCCCAACATAGACCATAACAAATGGATCTCCCCCCTCCCTTTCCATGTTCCTCTCCAGTTGCTCCGAGATATCCTTACCCTTTGCACCAAGTAGGCAACACACCCTCCTGGACTCTCGGTCGCAACTGCAGAGGACGATACCTATCCCCTTAATTATTGAATCCCCTATGACTACAACCTTTGTATTTGCTCCTCCCCCCTTGGACTGCCTCCTGCTCCACAGTGCCGTGGTTAGCATTCTGGCCATCCTTTATCCTTTTCCTCACAGGTTGCAAGTACATTGTACCTGTTGGACAGGACTGGTGTCTGCAGGACCTCCTTCCCTACCTCTCCTAGGTTCCTCTAACCCTCCAACTACTCCTCATCACATTCAGGAAAGAAAGATAAGAATGTAAGGACATAAGAAATAGAACCAGGAGTAGGCCATATGGCCCCTCGAGCCTGCTCCGCCATTCAATAAGATCATGGCTGATCTTCAACCTCAACTCCACTTTCCCGCCCCATCCCTATATCCCTTGATTCTCCTAGTGTCCAAAAATCTATCGAACTCAGTCTTGAGTATACTCAACGACTGAGCATCCACAGCTCTCTGGGGTAGAGAATTCCAAAGATTCACAACCCTCTGAGTGAAGAAATTTTTCCTCATCTCAGTCCTAAATGGCCAACCCCTTATCTTGAGACTATGACCCATAGTTCTAGACCCTCCAGCTAGGGGAAACAGCCTCTGAGCATTTACCCTGTCAAGCCCTCTAAGAATTTTATATGCTTCAATTAAATCACCTCTCATTCTTCTAAACGCCAGAGAATATAGGCCCATTCTACTCAATCTCTCCTCCTAGGACAACCCTCTCATCCCAGGAATCAATCTAGTGAACCTTTGTTGCACCCCCTCTAAGGCAAGTATATCCTTCCTTAGGTAAGGAGACCAAAACTGTACACAGTACCCCAGGTGTGGTCTCACCAGAGCCCTATATAATTGCAGTAAGACATCCTTAGTCTTATACTCCAACCCCCTTGCAATAAAGGCTAATGTAACATTTGCCTTCCTAATTGCTTGCTGTACCTGCATGCTAACTTTCTGCGATTTGTGTACAAGGAAACACAAATCCCTCTGAATACCAATATATAGTAGTCTCTCATCTTTTAAAAAATATTCTGCTTTTCTATTCTTCCTACCAAAGTAGATAATTTCACATTTCCCCACATCATACTCCATCTGCCACGTTCTTGCCCATTCACTTCACCTGTCTACATTCCTTTGCAGACTCTTTGTGTCCTCCTCACAGCTTCCTTTCCCATCTAGCTTTGTATCATCAGCAAACTTGGATACATTACACTTGGTCTCCTCATCTAAGTCATTGATATATATTGTAAACAGCTGAGGCCCAAGCACTGATCCTTGCGACACCCCACTAGTTACAACCAGCCAAACCGAAAATCACCCGTTCTATTCCTACTCTCTGTTTTCTGGAGCCCTAATCTTGTGTAACAACCTCTTGTGTGGCACCTTATCAAATGCCTTTTGAAAATCCAAATATACTACATCCACTGGTTCCCCCTTATCTACCCTGCTAGCTATAACCTCAAAAAGCTCTAATAAATTTGTCAAACATGATTTCCCTTTCATAACTCTGTAAGGCAGTGTTAACTCTGCCTAATCATATTATGAGTTTATAAGTGTCCTGTTACCATGTCCTTAATAAAAGATTCTAAAATTTTCCCTACTACTGATGTCAGGCTAACTGGCCTATAGTTCCCTGTTTTCTCTCTCCCTCCTTTCTTTAATGTGGAGATGCCGGTGATGGACTGGGGTTGACAATTGTAAACAATTTTACAATACCAAGTTATAGTCCAACAAATTTATTTTAAATTCCACAAGCTTTCGGAGGCTTCCTCCTTCCTCAGGTGAACGGTGTGGAAATGACATTTTCGAATCCTTCGCATTTGAAAATCACAGAACAATGCCTGGTGATTACTGCCCGTTGCCAAGGCAATCACAGTGAGCAGACAGAAAGGTGTCACCTAAAAGGCCACCGAATATACAAACCCCCCCAAAAAAAAGAGAAGGAAGACAGTCAATGACCCGTTATATTAAAAACAGATAACATTTGTTCGCTGGTGGGGTTACGTGTAGTGTGACATGAACCTTTCTTTAAGAGTGAGGTTACATTTGCTACCTTCCAAACCACGGGGACCATTCTAGAATCTAGGGAATTCTGGAAGATCAAAACCAATGCATCCATTATCTCTGCAGCCACCTCTTTTAAAGCCGTCCGATGTAGGCCATCAGGCCCAGGGGATTTGTTGGCTTTTAGTCCCATTAATTTCTCCAGTACTTTTTTTAAAACTCATCTTAATTACTGTAAGTTCCTCACTCTCATTAGACTGTTCGTTCCCCACTATTTCCGGTATGTTTTTTGTGTCTTCTACTGTGAAGACAGATACAAAATATTTGTTTAACTTCTTTGCCATTTCCTTATTCCTCATTATAATTTCTCCTGACTCTGCCTCTAAGCGACCCACGTTTACTTTCGTTAATCTCTTCCTTTTTACCTCCTGTAGAAGCTCTTACAATCTGTGTTTTTATTTCTTGCTAGTTTACTCTCATATTCAATTTTCTCCCTCTTTATCAATTTCTTGGTCATTCTTTGCTGATTTCTAAAACCCTTTCAATCCTCAGGCGTACTATTCTTTTTAACAACATCGTAAGCCTCTTCTTTTAATCTAATACTATCCTTAACTTCTCTAGTTAGCCACGGTTGGATCACTTTTCCCATGGAGTTTTTATTCCTCAAGGGAATGTATATTTGTTGAGAATTATGAATTATTTCTTCAAATGATCATCATTGCTTATCTCCCGTCATATCTTTTAATCTAATTTCCCAATCTACCTTAGCGAAATTATAAGAACACAAGAACATAAGAAATAGGAGCAGGAGTACGCCATACGGCCCCTCGACCTGCTCCACCATTCAATAAGATCATGGCTGATCTTTGACCTCAACTCCACTTTCCCGCCCAATCCCCATATCCCATGATTCCCCTAGAGACCAAACTCGCCCCTCATACCTACATAATTGGCTTTGTTTAAATTTAAGACCCTGGTTAACTACATCACTCTCAAACTCAATATGAAATTCTATCATAATCCCTCTTCCCCCAGAGGATCCTTAACTATAAGATTACTAATTAACCCTGTCTCATTACACAATACTAGATCTAAAATAGGAAGAGACAATCACAAATATCTTATATCACAAATATCTCTAAAGAGGTACAATATGACCAGACAAAATATTAAATTATATACTTTATGCTAATGTATTCTCAAAGTTGGTCACTTTGTTGAGACAGACGCAGAGCAATGGATAACACATATGGCTGATGGGTTAGAATGGGACTGTACTGGACCTTTTGCTGAGAAGTAAAAATTGAGATTTCATTAACTGTTATTCTGCCAAGTTGCTTTAATCTTTAACTCCATTGTTGGTGAATATGACATTTAGCAAATGTCAGTTCTCTAGTAGAAAACAGAACTACTTTTTGATCACCAAGTCTTGCTTGGAAGGGAATGTCTCAGAAATGTAGTGACAGAGGTTCATGTAACACTGAACACACTATTCCACCAGATACGGCATGTGGAGGAGTTTTATTGTTTCTTCTTTGGATTTTTGGGCAAGGTTATCTTTGGCTTAGATTATCCTGCTTTAGTCTATGGAAAGCATCAATCTGAATGCCCATTTTTCTGTTGTCAAACCTTTGAACATTTTATTGCAAATTCTCTATTCAATCAGTTGATTAATCATCCATGAAAACACTGCTCATTTGCAAACTAATGATGCCAGTAAAATAAATAAATCTTATTATCTACATTCTCCTTTTAAAGGGAAGCTATTCTCACATGCTTCCTGAGGACGATATATTTTCTTTTTTTGTTAGCTACTTTATTTTATAAACAGCAATTTAAAAATATTGAGGACTCAGAAGGTCATTTAAATCCCTGAATAAATCTTAGTAATAATTAGCTTCTTTTTAATCTGCACATGGTTTCTATTTTCATTCTAAAGGAGCATAAATATATTGTTAAACATGTCATTTACTTGTTTCTATTGCTTCTGAGGCATATATTTCAGATGGATAGAGAAAAAGAAAAAAAACTGCAAATGCAAATACTGGAAATGTAGGGAAAAAATACTCTGACAAACGGTTATTCTCAAAATATTAACCTGTCTTTTCCTTTTATAGATGCTGACAGGCCTGCTATGTATTTCCAGCATTCTCTGCTTTTGTTTTAGCAACACACATACATAAATAAATAGCAGGAGCTGTTCAACCTCAGGACAGAATGCCTATCTCAATACCATTCAATCTTACATAAATAGTCTGAGAATAGTCTTGATTTAAAACTAATTTATTAACCAAGAATTGGCATGTAATTAGTGACTGGTGAATTCTGAGTCGTGGCTGGGTTGTTAGGGGAGAAATCAAGCAGAACCCAGATGCTTTTCTGTATGGATCAAGAAATGGAAAGTCACTCCCAGCCGTTTTTACACATCTCCTGATCAGGTAACAGAATAAATAATGGTCTGGGAGGAGGCTCACAACCGACCATCTCTTCCAGATAGTGATATGGACTGCAGGGCAACTAAAAGTGGGAAAATAAAGGTCTTAAATTGCTATGGTACATAAATAAAGAAATATATTGCCATATTGGAAGTTTTAGGCAGCTAGTTTCCTGTAACATCTTCCTCTGAAACTAAAGCAGATTTGTGCTTCTACAAATGACTTTTCTGCTTCACTTGTGATTTTTATTCCTCAAATTATCTAGTTTAATTTTTTTCCTCATATTTATGATTTCCGTATTTCCCCTCTCCCATTTCTTTCTCGCTGTAATTTTCCTTTTTTAAATTCTCGTTGTGTGTATGAAGTAAGTCCTTTATGTTGGCTCCTGGACTGTTAACATCCCATTTCTACCATATCATAAAATTGACTGATAGAAAACAATTTACCCCAATTCTTGTTACATTGTAGTTGGACAAAATAAACCATTTTTACACAACCGTACCTGCATATTTTCTCGAAGATCAGTTGCTTCCCGTAATTGCTGGACAACAGTCTTGAATATTTCGTCTACAGATTTTATCAAGATTGTTCTCATGCTAGCATACTCTCTTGACTTTTTAGCTTTCCTCACAGAAAGACCACGTTTGTGAGGTTTCCCTCCGCCTCTTCGGTTAGTGATTGCCACATGTACAAATAATGAGGCATATGGTAGAATTTCACCTGTCAGTGACTGAAGCAGCACATGTCTGTATCCTGGTTGCAAGCATTCAAAAGGAATCGTATACTGACCAATAAATTCATCTCCAATGTAGTCATCATCTAGAACGACAAATCGTACCATTGCCAACTCGGGGAGGTTAATCTGGAATTCAAAACTTTCATCAAAAATGGGGTTCTCTCCATTTTGGTTCACAGTTTTAGTTCTTTGTTCTGCACAGTCTGCAGGTATTCCATGGATTTCCACATACACATAGGGATCCACAACATCACCTTTAGAACCTGAACCTTTGGGTTTTGGGAAGTTTTGGCCACTAATGATTTTGATGTGGAGTAGTTGAGGAGAAACACCTGGCACTGAATCTTTAGTATTGGCACTAAAATAGGACACTTCTTCTCTCATGATGGCAGGACGAAGCACGTACCCACAATTCCCATTCTGACGGAACCAACCGATATTAAGGTCCATCATTAAACCAGGTGTCTGGTAATTCATTGCCACTACTTGGCAGCCACATTTCCAAAAGTCCTGAGGGTTCATATTGCTTGAATCTATCCTCATTGGACTTGGATATATTCTGGCGAGGAAACGTTTATTGTAATTCACAAAGTCCTTTGGGTATTCGTTGGCAAGTCTACCAGCAATTACTTCATTGAATGAACAAAATTCCCAGAATTTCTGATTTTGAAGCGACTCAGGAAAGTCTTTAAACAGCACAGATTTACAAAGTGTCACCATGTCTGAGAGTTCTTTGCAAAGCTGAAATCTTTTGTTTGGAACTACATTCTGCTGGTCTATATTCTCACCTGCTATCCTTTGTGACATCTCTACACCTTCATCTTCATCTGTAACATAACCTTCCAGGCCTGTGCAATTTGCTGGTAGCTTTTTTGCCTTTAACAAAATTTTGTACTTAAGAATTTCAGGGGAGGGTAGGTAACTGTCATCAACAGCTGGGGGCTTTGTGTACAGTTTGTCTCCCAAAATCTGTTTTGTATGTTCGATCATTACCTTCTGCTGTTTTAATGAACAGTGGTTTTCCAAACATAAAATCAAAGGGTATTCCGATGCAACAAAAGCGTATTTGTTAATTGTGTCAATGACACTGCGGAAGACTATCTGTGATGTCATAGTATGGCCTGTGTAGATGACGGGTTCATTGTCGGGTCCATCCCATGCATCCACCTCAATACTTCGGCATCCCATTTTCAGAGCACGAATATATCCTGTGATATCTGAAGGACCTCGGAACTGGTCCTCAATCAAGTAGGTGTTGTGTGATGCATTAATATAATAATGAGATACTGGGTGTGTCATGTCCTGACAAACTTTCTTGTGCTCGGGATCAAATATATGGCATTCAGGTGAGATGAGGTACTTGGTAAAACCATCTAAGGAAAGCCAACCTTTTCCTTGTCCTTCTTTTGATGGCTCATATTTCTGAATAATGTCCATGCTCACTTGTTCTGTAACATGTGGCATTCCCTGCTCTGCCTCCAAAAACATCGTCATGTCCTTGGAATCTAGAAATTCTTTATTGCTTGAAAATTGGACTAACAAAAAATATATTTCTGGCCTCGTGCAAAGCTCATGATAAACTTCTATAAGTTCATCTCTGATAACATCAGTTCCTGGTTTTTCTTTTGCTTTGTGCAATTCTTTGAATTTCAATTCGATTCTGGTACTTTTCAGTCCAGAGTTCAGATTTTTAACAAGCTGTACAGCTCTGCTAAATGGTATGTGTCCTACATCTTTTTTATCAGCTTCAGCAAATACACTTGAAAGCCATGATGTCCGCATAGTATTGTGACTGCTCTCTATCATGTCTAATGTGTGCTTCCCATAAGAGATCAGGTACCGTAAGCCTGTAACCCAAATATTTGCTATATCTGCAGAATTAGCTACAAGGTCCAATGACTCATAGTTTTCTCCATATATTATTGAAAATGCACTATCTTCTGAAATATGATCATAAATAGCATTGGTGCGAAACGTTTCCGTATTTTTTCCTGTGCGGACCTCTTTGATTGACTTTATGTCAATCTTTGCTTTATCCGATTCTTTCTTTGAAGGATCCCATCTAAGGGATTGCATGTCTGCATCCAAAAGAAAATAGCGGTGATAGACTCTGGAATTTGAGCGAATCTTTTTAAGTTCTGAGCCCTCAATCATTGAATTGATACAGTCACTGGCACTGCTGATCTTCTTTTCTGTTGGCATGCTGCTGAACGAGACCGTTTTCTTTCTCTCCCGTCGTTGTCTGGTGCCATCCTGCAAAGAGGAAAAAGTTCAATAAATACAAATGTTTATGTGCAGGATCTTTGATAACACATGCAAACCTCTGTTCCTATGGCTTGGAGAATGATTGGAAGGAGCAAACGCATGGAACAGTAATACTGTGATGCTACAAGATAGTGACACTGTGCATCCACAGCCCTTTCGGGTAGAGAATTCCAAAGATTCACAACCCTCTGAGTGAAGAAATTCCTCCTCATCTCAGTCCTAAATGGCTAACCCCTTATCCTGAGGCTATGCTCCCTAGTTCTAGACTCTCCAGCCAGGGGAAACATCCTCTCAGCATCTACCCTGTCAAGCCCTCTAAGAATCTTATACGTTTCAATGAGATCACCTCTCATTCTTCTAAACTCCAGAGAGTATAGGCCCATTCTATTCAATCTCTCCTCATAGGACAACCCTCTCATCCCAGGAATCAATCTAGTGAATCTTCCTTAGGTAAGGAGACCAAAACTGCACACAGTACTCCAGGTGTTGTCTCACCAAAGCCCTGTGCAATTGCAGCAACACTTCCTTACTCTTGTACTCCAACCCCCTTACAATAAAGGCCAACATACCATTTGCCTTCCTAATTGATTGCTGTACCTGCATGTTAACTTTCTGTGTTTCTCGTACAAGGTCACCCAAATCCCTCTGAACACCAACACATAATAGTTTCACACCATTTGAAAAATATTCTGTTTTTCTATTTTTCCTACCAAAATGAATAACCTCACATTTCCCTACATTATACTCCATCTGCCACCTTCCTGCCCATTCACTTAACCTGTCAATATCCCTTTGCACCCTCTTACTTTCCTACCAAACTTTGTATCGTCAGCAAACTTGGATACATTACACTCGGTCCCTTCATCTAAGTCATTAATATAGACTGTAAATAGCTGAGGCCCAAGCACCGATCCTTGTGGCACCCCACTAGTTGCAGCCTGCCAACCCAAAAAATACCCATTCATTCCTACTTTCTGTTTTCTGTCCGTTAACCAATCCTCAATCCATGCTAATATGTTCCCCCCAATCCCATGAGCCCCTAATCTTGTGTAACAACCTTTTATGTGGCAACTTATCGAATGTCTTTTGAAAATCTAAATATACTATATCCACTGGTTTCTCCTTATTTTCCCGTGCTAGTTAGACCCTCAAAAAACTCTCATAGATTTGTCAAATACGATTTCCCTCTCATAAAACCGTGTTGGCTCTGCCTAATCATATTATGATTTTCTAAGTGTCCTGTTACTATGTCCTTAATAATAGATTCTAGCATTTCCCCTACTAATGTCAGGCTAACTGGCGTGTAGTTCCCTGTTTTCTCTCTTCCTCCATTCTTGAATAGCGGGGTTACATTTGCTACCTTCAAATCCACGGGGATCATTCTAGAATCTAGGGAATTTTGGAAGATCACAACCAATGCATCAGCTATCTCTGCAGCCACTCTTTTAAAACCCTAGGCTATAGGCCATAAGATCCAGGGGATTTGTCAGCTTTTAGCCCGATTAATTTTTCTAAAACTTTTTCTTTACTAATCTTAATTACTTTAAGTTCCTCCCTCTCATTAGACCCTTGGTTGCCCACTATTTCCAGTATGTTTTTTGTGTCTTCTACTAATACTTACATAATTGGCTTTGTTTAAATTTAAGGACCTAGTTTTGGACTTAACTACATCACTCTCAAATTCAATATGAAATTCTATCATATTATGATCACTCTTCCCCAGAGGATCCTTTAATATACGCTTACTAATTAATCCTGTCTCATTACACAATACTAGATTTAAAATAGCCTGTCCCCTATTTGATTCCTCGACATATTGGGCCCGATGTTAGCAGGGCTGCGGGTTCTCGGCAGGGGGGCTATCGGGTGCGTTAAATTAGTCGGTTTCCCGCGCGATTGTAGGATCCAATCCACTAATTGGATCCACTTACCTTCTACTCCGGGTTCCCCACTGCTGATCTGCGCGTCGGGCGGGCTGCGCATGCGCAGTAAGATCTGTCAGCTGGAGGCGCTCTATTTAAAGGGGCAGTCCTCCACTGACAGATGCTGCAACAAACAGCAAAAATTACAGCATGGAGCAGCCCAGGGGGAAGGCTGCTCCCAGTTTAATGATGCCTCACTCCAGGTATCAATACATGGGGTGAGGAGGAGGGGGAGGACAGAGATCTTCCTCCCGGCGGGCAGGAGGAAGCGGCCTGCCTCTGCCACCAGGAAGGCCTGGCTCGAGGTGGCAGAGGAGGTCACCAGCGCAACCAACATATCGCCCACCTGCATACAGTGCAGGAGGCGCTCCAACGACCTCAGTAGGTCAGCCAAAGTGAGTACACGTAGTCTTTCCCCTACACTCCGTCTGACACATCACTGCCCCCAACCCACATCCCCTTCAGCACTGCCTACACAACTCTGTCACATCACCCCTCATACCCACTCAAACCTCATCCTCATCTTACCTGCACCTACTCACCTCGCCAGTACTCATCCCGCCACTACCACTCAACCCAATCCTCATACAATCTCATGGCTCTCTCTCATACTCACCCTCTCGTGCATCTCTTTCACAGCCAGCCTCACTCAACCTGCCACTACCTGTGCTGCAGCCATAGGGCATGCATCACATATGTGCAGTAGGCAGCGTAAGGCAAACGTGTCGTGAGCATGAAGGGGATGCACAAGGGTGTCTGAGGGTTTGTCATGGGTGTTACTTATATTGAATTTCTGACCAACTCACATTACATATTATATTAGCACCACTACTGCCATGTCTTCGCGAATCCTGTATGGTTTGTGCAATAATGCCCTCTCCTGAGGATCACTATGAGGACCCACAACTGATGCCACCCATTGTGTCACTGCAGAGTGGGTGTAGGTGTATTTGCAGGGCTCTTTTGCGCAGACGACTGAGAGACATCGGCGATGTCCCCGGTTGCACCCTGGAAGGATGCGAAGGAGAAGTTGTTGAGGGCAGTGGTGACTTTGACAGCGACAGGTAAGAAGATGGTGCTCGGGCCAGCCAGGAGCAGCTCGGCATGAAAGAGGCTGCAGATGTCCACGACTACATGTCGAGTGACTCTGAGCCTCCGTGTGCACTGCTGCTCAGAGAGGTCCAGGAGGCTGAGCCTCGGTCTGTGGAACCTGTGGCGAGGGTAGTGCCCTCTGCGACGCATCTCTCTCTGTGGTAGCCCTCCCTCCTGCTGTACAGGTGGATGTGTCACAGCACTCTGTTGTGGAGCTCCACGTGTCAGAGGTGGACGGCGTGGATGGCGAGGCTGGTGATGCTGTTCGCCCTCCGAGGAGGTCATGACTGCAGCTACGGCGGCCCCCATCCGCAAGATGTACATCTGAGGGGGTCCGCAAGGTAGGTACATGTCTCCGGACCCCGGGGTAAGTGTGCAGGTTGGTGACTTTGACTGCCAGGAGGAGGGTGGTGGAGGCCACACTTTGTCCCAAGTGACAGAGTGGCCTCCTGCAATGGGTGAGGGTCTCCCCCCCCACGTCAAATGGACCTTTGCAGCTGCCACAGGCTGACAGCTGCAACACGTCCATTTGACCTGGGAGTGTTTCCCCCAGTACAGGAAACAGTCTCAGTTTGCTCTAAAATCCCACATAATCCTTTAATCAGGTCAGTTAATGAGCTGAAATACCTAAATAAATACCTTCAAGTGGAACCCCGCTGGCTTTAATTGCCTGCGGGATTCCCACCAGCGGGGGCTGCGCGCGCACGCCGGCGCGTCAGCGGGGAACCCGGAAGTGCGCGGGTTCGGGGCGGGCTCCGGTACCGCGCCGGGATCCTCCGATTTTCGGAGCCCCCCCCCCGCCAGGAACGCACCCGATAGCGGGTGCTAAAATAGAGCCCATTGTTCTAGAAAACTGACTAGGATGCATTCCATGAAGTCGTCCTCCAAATTACTTTTGCCAATTTGGTTTGCCCAGTCTATAAGAAGATTAAAGTCCCCCATGATTACTGCATTATCCTTGTTTTGTGCTCCTCTAATTTCCTGATTTATACTCTGTCCAACACTAGAACTACTTTTAGGGGGCCTGTAAACTACGCCCACCAGTGTTTTCTGCCCCTTGTTATTTTTTTAGCTCCACCCATACTGATTCTACATTTTTTTTATTCGTTCACGGGATGTGGGCGTCGCTGGCTAGGCCAGCATTTATTGCCCATCCTCATTTTCTGAGCTAAGATCCTTTCTCACTACTGTTTTTATCTCAACCTTTATTATCAGGGCTACCCCCCACCTTTTCCATTTTGCCTATCTTTTCTTAAAGTCAAGTACCCTGGAATATTTAGTTCCCAACCTTGTTCACCTTGCAACCACGTCTCAGTAATGGCTTCTAGATCAAACCCATTTATCTCTATTTGTGCCATTAATTCATTTATCTTGTTACGAATGCTTCGTGCATTCAGATACAGCGCCTTTAATTTTAACTTTTTACTTTTTTTCACTGATGTGACCTTAGTCACGAATGCCCCATTACCTTTGTTAAACTCTCTGTCCCTTCCTGACACACTCTGCTTGTTTTTACCTAAATCACTATTCTGCTCTACAGCCTTGACTTTTCTTTTTAGACTGATAAAATTACCCTTACCTGATCCGTCCCCCCACTTATTAGTTTAAAGCCCTATCTATCACCCTAGTTATTTGATTTGCCAGGACACTGGTCCCAGTCCGTTTTAAGTACAGCCAGTCCCAACGGAACAGCTCCATCCTTCCCCAGTACTGGTGTCAGTGCCCCATGAATTGAAGCCGTTGCTTCCCACACCACTCTTTCAGCCATGCATTTAACCATCTAATCTGTTTGTCCCTATGCCAATTTGCACGTGGCAGGCTGGGAAATTCTCCACATTAAGGAAGAGAAAAATCAGAGAGAGACTAATCATTGGCTGTTCTTACAGTATGCAGCACAAGAGCAGCATAGGTGGAAACCTGGGAGCAGTTTGCTCGTCCCCCTGCCTGAAGGAGATGTAAGATTTAAGAATCCAAAAGGCCAGACAGAGAGACAAACAAGGGGAGCATTAAAAATTAGACGGCAGCACAATCTCAGAATATTACAATTACAGGTTACTTCTTTAAAACAAATTATATATCAACAAAGATTGGTGCTCCGAAACCCTTTTTTTTTTGAGTGAATAGTGCTGGACAATCTTAAATACTTCATAGCATCTCAATTACAAAGGACCGTGTTATTTTTCCTCTCTCTTCAATGAAAAAGGCACTGTATGATCAGAAATAGAGCACCACAACTTTCTGATATTTAAAATGTTCATTCAACTATCAAAGTTTTGTGGGCAAAATAAAGACTAAGTAATAATTATGACCTATACCCACTTGTGATAATAGCTGCAGGCAGCCTATTCCAGCAGTGCACACATCTAAAGTTCACAATCGTCACCTGCATACTACCCACTCAAAAAAAGAATGCTAATTTCATTCATATTGAATTAAACACTGAAAAAATAGTAAGCTCCTGGCAAACAAAAGTCCTATTGGCATAGAAATATAACCAACAGCTGCACTCATTTGCATCATTGTGATGTTGGGATAACATCCTGTGACGGTGTGCACTGCACAGCAGCAGAGGTCACGTAGTAAAATGTATGTCATTTGTGATGTATTGAACAGAGCATACTGGTCACCTCTCAGTAAATAATAACACAATAGTCCACTGACACAATTTAGCTAATGCCAGAAACCTCAACAGTATGCTCGAGAGTGGATTATGTCTGAATTTAATTGTGAAATGCAGGCATTACTCGAATTGTGCTCGATAGGCAATTCTTCATTTAAATAACTTTCTTTGTTCCTCTGAGGTAATAATGGGTGGCACAACTCCCTTGAGGTATTTAATAACTGGTGCAATAGGTTTCTTACAATTTTTGTTTGTCTTCTTGCTTTGCAGTCTTGCTCTGAGTCTTCTTCAGTGTAGGTGAGAAAAAGGATATGAGTTTCGTCACACAAAACCTTAAAATATACTTTGTGCAGCATTTCCAAGTTGTTTTGGGTAGTAAATTACAGAAAAACTCTCCATTGTGTATAAACTAGAACTTATCAAACCATTTGCAGAATGTTTCAAATTGCATCACTAATTTGACTCATTGCCACAGATTAACTAGTATTCCAGAATGAGCTAATCAGGAAATTATCAATAAATCATAAAATTATCAATTTATTCAATAAATTCACATTGCTACTTATCTGATTTCCCAAAGATAAACATGGATTTATTCTGCATAATTCACCAAGTGGATTTTATGGACAAAGCCTGCTGCACCTTTATTCTCATTCTACAAGGATTAACAAAATTACAGCAACGGTCTAGACCAGCATTTCCCCAAGAGATTCCAATGGGGGTCACGGAGAGGTCGGAAAAATAAAAATACTGTCAGAAAAAAGGATGTTGAAATGTGTCCGAAAATGAACACTTTTGCCGTGCTCCTTAAACCCTGCATGTGTAGTGGTTTGGGACACTGCCTTAGATTGAGATAATACACTCACATGAGCGAGGAAGTCCCACAAAATGGCAATGACGTCGCTCCGGCTATGGCTGGCGAACGTAAAGGCTTTGATAAGAAGGGAAGCGCCAGATGCTATATGGACACACTGTATGATCCATTGAGAGGCGCTGGCTTCAAGTGATTTAAGTTCTGAGTTACATGGGGTGCTATCAACTGCCATTATCATTGTGAACTACATAAAAACAAGACCTTTAAAAGACAGACTTTTTGCTGCTATCTGTGAAGAAATGGCAGCTGATTACAAAGTGTTGTTGTTTTATTGAGACTCTCGATGGCTTTCACTCAGAAAAGTTTTGACACGTGTGTTTGAGCTCAGAGACGAAATAGGCATCGTTCTGGAAGAAGAAAAGCACACTCATGCAGAGAAATTCTATGATGGAGACTTTGTAATTAAATTGGCGTATCTAAGTGATATTTTTGATAAACTGAATGTTTTGAACACACAGTTACAAGGCACTCACATTCTTCAGCTTGCAGATAAGATAAATTAGTTCATTAGGAAACTCGAAATGTGGAGCAGTAGATTATAAAAGGATAACATGGACATATTCCAGAATCTTAAAACATTCATCCAGAATAATGAGTCGCAGAATATTGGAGAAGTACTGCAATGCATAAGAAAACACCTTTCATCATTGAGAACTCACTTTCAGGAATACTTCTCGGACACCAACATTGGAAAATATGACTGGATCAAAAACCCATTCAGCACAAGGACTGAGTTCACAAGGATGATTTTAATACTCTTGAAGAAGGACAATATGTACACATGACTTCAGATTCGACTTTAAAATTGCAGTTTCCAACCAAGACCCTGCCTGAATTTTGTTAAATGTAGAAGAGTATCCACTTTTAAGCAAAAAGGCTATGTGCGTACTTCTTCCTTTTACAACTTCTTATTTGTGTGAAACTGGTTTCTCTACAGCTGAACATCGAATCAGAACAAAGAGTAGCGATTTCCAAACTGCAGCCTCGTATAGAAAAACTCTGCAGAGAAGCAGGCCTATCCAAGTCATTGAGGAAAACAGTATGTTTTACTTTTATACTTGTGATTTATTGAACTTTGTTTCATGTATTGTAAGTTATCAACAAATATCTAACGTTTACGTTTATGGGGGGGGGGCGCGAGAGTGCTCGCCTTCACCTACTGTGGCTTGGGAGCCAAAATAGTTTCGGAAATGCTGGTCTAAACAACTACCATTTTTAGTGAGCCCAGAGCATAACCGTTACAAACAAATTAAACCGCTCTTACAAGGCAAAAATTCATAAAGCTGCAAACTAGCAACTGGCTTGAAAGCCCCTGCTTTATTTAAAAACAGAAAACTAGCTCAGGTAACGGCTTGAAAATCAATGCAACTAATGCAGTGCTGAATTTATACAGGAGTTATTTTGTATTTACTGGTCACTGATGTACAAATTTATACTGGAGTACAGCACTTAAAGGGGATGATCATCAGGAAAAGTGTTTGGCAAACCTTTATTTTGTTTGGTAAAGGGGACAATCAGAAGAGTCATGCATCAATTCATTAAAACATAATACACAAGTGACACAAATTATGTTCTCCAATGTAATACCATTATTTTTTATTTGTTTGCAAACAAAAGATAGAAAGATAGTAATCCATCAACTTACAAATTAAAAACAACCTGCACAGCTTTGAAAACCTAAAAAATATTTTTTGTGTCTATAATACATCTAATAATGCAGTTTTTACGTGGCCTTTTGACGATCATTAGCTCTTACAACCTGGTATAGAATGGATATTTTATCTACAGGATGTGCAGCACAAGAAAACACAGCAGTATCGAGACACAAGAATCTGAAGACCTGCAACTCAACTCTTGTCCTCTTAAATTTCATGCTCACTGGTTATAAAAGAGAAACTACAGCAAATTAGAGTGAACTTGAGGGCCAACAGTGAGGCACATCTGTTATCGGAGTGGTTCCAACTGCTACAGTTTCAATTCTGCACCAGAGAGAAGGACGATGATGTGATAGTGAATTTTGAAATGCAGATTTTTTTTCCATGAACGAGGAAGAACCAAGAATTCACTTCTAGCAGAGTCAAATAAGTTATCATTTGGGGAAAATTCTGTATTCCACACTTTCCCACTGACTATTTAGTTTTTATCAGTTCAGTAAAATTTGTTTATTTTCCTTAAATTTTAAGGTGAATTTTGTTTTCTCTAAGGTGGAGATGCAATCGGGTAGCAGTATCAGGTGCTCTCAGTAAAGTACAGCTCCATCTAATTTGCCTCAACCATCTGCTTTAGTCCCAACCTCAGGCGAAAACCCTCCACTGCACTAGTGTAATTTTTGTGAGGATCAAACCCTAATGCAACATTTGAGCACATAATCTAAGCTGACACTTTAGTGCAGTAGTGAGGGAGTGCTGCATTGTTGGAGATAGTCTTTCAGATAACATGTCAAACCTAATCCTGTCTGCCTGTTCAGGTAGGCATAAAAGATCCCATGGCACTTTTTGAACAAGAGCTTGGGAGTTTTCCTGGTGTTGTGGCCAACATTTATTCCTCAACCAACACCCCCCGAATAGATTAAGCGGTCATTTATCTCACTGCTCTTTGTGGGACCTTGACAGCTATGCTTGCCTACAAAACAACAGCGGCTACACTACAAAAATAATTAATTACTTGAAGTGCTTTGGGATATTATGAGGACATGAAAGGTGCTATATAAATGCACGTTCTTTACTCTTTCTTTCATATCCTTTGGGCGGACTTACTTGGAGTATAAATCCAGAGTCGGGACCCAACTTAACTCTGCAGGAAAGGAGAGTGAGACTTCCTGAAGGAGTCAATCTCATTCACTTTGGCTTGACACCACGTAGACTGTGTGACAAAAATTAGATTTAGTTTTGGATTGGCTTCTTTAATTCTGTCACAGTACATAAGGGGTTGAATAACCACTTCACTTAGAGATCGTGCCCAAGCCTAACTCGATGCATTGTTGCGATGATTGCTTGATTGGTTACTGAGCAGTTTGCTCAAGAGAAGAGGCAAACCACTCAATTCAAATATAAACAAGTGGGGCTAGATTTTGACTTCAAGACAAAAATCTTTTATATTTTCTTCTCTCTCAATTCAAGACAAGTTCAGCTCAGCTGCATGATTCACTGTCACAATGCTTTCTATTTTGATCGAATTATAGGCTTCTGATATTAAAGCATTCCTTCACAATAAGAGAATTTTTCAAGTTGGCAGCCAAAAATATGTGGTGGGATTGGTGGGGGGGGGGGGTCCGGCGGCAGCGATAAATGGTCATGGTTGTTATAGTGTCATTGTGCAATCCCAGATAAAAAGATTGTGAGGTAAATGTTGCATGTACCCATATCTCAAAGCTCCATATAGCTAATGTTTCTCTAAGGATGCTGGCAAAAATTATTTTCGTAAGTAATCCAATTTTAACAATCTTGTACACAATGTAGAATTTTTTCCACATCCTGCAGGGAAATGCTGTACTATTCTGTACAAATCTAATCCAACTAAAAATAAAAGGTTGGAAGGATTACGAGCAGTCAGGCCAGGAGCCCTGATTTAGGCAGCAGCTAACTTTAGGTTTCGAAGGGAGGAGTTCCCGGAACAGTTCTTAAAACTGAAAGCAACTATCTGTCAAGCTGCTAGCAAATTTAAATCTTTAAATTCATAATAGTTAATAAACTCTTAGATCAGCTCTCTTCATTCACAGAATGAAAACTTCAAGGACAGCAATAATACGATAAAAAGATTAGCAATTTGGAATCTGGAATTAAAATACTAGTATCAGTAATGGTGGCCATGAAACTACCAGATTGTCGTAAAAACCCATCTGGTTCATTAATGTCCTTTAGGGAAGGAAACCTGCCGTCCTTACCCGGTCTGGCCTATATGTGACTCCAGACCCACAGCAATGTGGTTGATTCTTAATTGCCCTCTGAAATGGCCTAGCAAGCCACTCAGTTGTAAAATCTCGCTAAAAAATGTCACAATAAGAATAAAACCGGACAGGCCACCCGGCATCGGACCACTAGGCACCAGACACAACAAAGGCAAACCAAGCCCAGTCGACCCTGCAAAGTCCTCCTCACTAACATCTGGGGACTTGTGCCAAAATTGGGAGAGCTGTCCCACAGACCAGTCAAGCAACAGCCTGACCTAGCCATACTCACAGAATCATACCTTTCAGCCAATGT
This sequence comes from Heptranchias perlo, assembly GCF_035084215.1. Classification (NCBI taxonomy): domain Eukaryota; kingdom Metazoa; phylum Chordata; class Chondrichthyes; order Hexanchiformes; family Hexanchidae; genus Heptranchias; species Heptranchias perlo. The sequence continues at coordinate 113,943,798 of NC_090326.1, read as the reverse complement.
CCCAGACTCTTCCATCACCATACCTGGGTATGTCCTGTCCCACCGGCAGGACAGACCCACCAGAGGTGGCGGTACAGTGATATACAGTCAGGAGGGAGTGGCCCTGGAAGTCCTCAACATTGACTCCGGACCCCATGAAATCTTATGGCATCAGGTCAAGCATGGGCAAGGAAACCTCCTGCTGATTACCACCTACTGCCCTCCATCAGCTGACGAATCAGTCCTCCTCCATGTTGAACACCACTTGGAGGAAGCACTGAGGGTAGCAAGGGCACAGAATGTACTCTGGGTGGGGGACTTCAATGTCCATCACCAAGAGTGGCCCAATAGCACCACCACTGACTGAGCTGGCCAAGTCCTGAAGGACATAGCTATCAGACTGGGCCTGTGGCAGGTGGTGAGCGAACCAACACGAGGGAAAAACTTACTTGACCTCGTCCTCACCAATCTACCTGTCGCAAAAGCATCTGTCCATGACAGTATTGGTAGGAGTAACCACCGCACAGTCCTCGTGGAGACGAAGTCCCGTCTTCGCACTGAGGACACCATCCAACATGTTGTGTGGCACCACCACTGTGCTAAATGGGATAGATTCAGAACAGATCTAGCAGCTCAAAACTGGGCATCCATGAGGTGCTATGGGCCATCAGCAGCAGCAGAATTGTAAACCAGCACAATCTGTAACCTCATAGCCTGGCATATTCCTCACTCTACCATTACCAACAAGCCAGGGGATCAACCCTGGTTCAATGAGGAGTGTAGAAGAGCATGCCAGGAGCAGCACCAGGCGTACCTAAAAATGAAGTGCCAACCTTGTGAAGCTACAACTCAGGACTACATGCATGCTAAACAGCGGAAGCAACATGCTATAGACAGAGCTAAGCGATTCCACAACCAACAGATCAGATCAAAGCTCTGCAGTCCTGACACATTCAGTCGTGAATGGTGGTGGACAATTAAACAACTAACGGGAGGAGGAGGCTCTGCAAACATTCCCATGCTCAATGATGGTGGAGTCCAGCACGTGAGTTCAAAAGACAAGGCTGAAGCGTTTGCAACCATCTTCAGCCAGAAGTGCCGAGTGGACGATCCATCTCGGCCTCCTCCCGATATCCCCACCATCACAGAAGCCAGTCTTCAGCCAATTCGAATCACCCCACGTGTTATCAAGAAACGGCTGAGTGCACTGGATACAGCAAAGGCTATGGGCCCCGACAACATCCCAGCTGTAGTGCTGAAGACTTGTGCTCCAGAACTAGCTGCGCCTCAAGCCAAGCTGTTCCAGGTGTCGTCGACAGTGCTATCAAGCGGCACTTACTCACCAATAACCTGCTCACCGATGCTCAGTTTAGGTTCTGCCAGGACCACTCTGCTCCAGACATCTTTACAGCCTTGGTCCAAACATCAACAAAAGAGCTGAATTCCAGAGGTGAAGAGAGAGTGACTGCCCTTGACATCAAGGCAGCATTTGACCGAGTGTGGCACCAAGGAGCCCTAGTAAAATTGAAGTCAATGGGAATCAGGCCGAAAACTCTCCAGTGGCTGGAGTCATACCTAGCACAAAGGAAGATGGTTGTGGTCGTTGGAGGCCAATCATCTCAGTCCCAGTGCATTGCTGCAGGAGTTCCTCAGGGCAGTGTCCGAGGCCCAACCATCTTCAGCTGCTTCATCAATGACCTTCCCTCCATCATAAGGTCAGAAATGGGGATGTTCACTGATGATTGCACAGTGTTCAGTTCCATTCGCAACCCCTCAAATAATGAAGCAGTCCGTGCCCGCATGCAGCAAGACCTGGACAACATCCAGGCTTGGGCTGATAAGTGGCAAGTAACATTCGCGCCAGGCAAGTGCCAGGCAATGACCATCTCCAACAAGAGAGAGTCTAACCACCTCCCCTTGATATTCAATGGCATTACCATCGCTGAATCCCCCACCATCAACATCCTGGGGGTCACCATTGACCAGAAGCTTAACTGGACCAGCCATATAAATACTGTGGCGACAAGAGCAGGTCAGAGACTGGGTATTCTGCGGCGAGTGACTCACCTCCTGACTCCCCAAAGCCTTTCCACCAGCTACAAGGCACAAGTCAGAAGTGTGATGGAATACTCTCCACTTGCCAGGATGAGTCCAACAACATTGAAGAAGCTTGACACCATCCAGGACAAAGTAGCCCGCTTGATTGGCACCCCACCCTAAACATTCACTCCCTTCACCACCGGTGCACAGTGGCTGCAGTGTGTACCATCCACAGGATACACTGCAGCAACTCGCCAAGGCTTCTTCAACAGCACCTCCCAAACCCGTGACCTCTACCACCTAGAAGGACAAGAGCAGCAGGCACCTGGGAACAACACCACCTGCACGTTCCCCTCCAAGTCACACACCACCCCGACTTGGAAATATATTGCCGTTCCTTCATCGTCGCTGGGTCAAAATCCTGGAACTCCCTTCCAACAGCACTGTGGGAGAACCTTCACCACACGGACTGCAGCGGTTCAAGAAGGCAGCTCACCACCATCTTCGCAAGGGCAATTAGGAATGGGCAATAAATGCCAGCCTCGCCTGTGACACCCACATCCCATGAACGAATAATAAAAAAAATTTGATTTGGTCAAAGATTGGTGAAATTATATTTTTCAAAATCTTTTGGTTCTTATACTCTACTAAACACCGTATCATTGTAAATTATGATTATCTGCATTAAAAGTTTGTGCAAATATATTTTTTGGGTATGTTGAGTTTTAAAAAAAAAGTATGCTTTGAAAGCTATAAAAATCATTCAGAACTTAAAAGTAGTTAAAAACTTACGGGGAGCGTATCATTACCAACAATACACATTTACTACTTACAAGACAACTTTGGGTATCGGAGCATTGATTATTGGAGAATTTTTAATTGAGATGGGGACGGAGGAAGAAGCAGCAACACACATCTACAGGCACATAACATATCAGGAGGATTCTAAGAGATGGTCATAATGGATGAAAACACAAGGGGGAAAGGGAAAGGAACAGATGAAAAATGAGTGCATTTTGCACCAGTAAAAACACCTGGACAAGATGCAAAGAAATGCACAAACAGTGCTATGTGAATCTGATGCAGTAAAGCCAGAAAAACTAGTCAAGAATGACAAGGCAAGATGCAAAGCCTGTGAGCAAAATAAAAATTGAGGATAATAAAAAGGAAAGACAGCAATAAGGGATTTAATGAGTCTAACTTGATAGTGTTTAGAAATGAAAGTGAAGCCCAACAGAACTAATAAAAAATCAAGTGAATTAAAGTTAATTTGATAATGTAATATATTATGAATTACCATATTAATAGAAAGAACAACAGTAAAAGGATGTGGTGTAGATCTATACATCAGGGACACTTGGGAGGTAAAAGAAGTTGATCCTGTGGGACGCAGAAAGCTACAAAATCAACTACTCTGGGTAGACATCACTAATCCTAAAAAGTCCAACCGAACACTAGGGGCATACAATAGATTGATATCACTGCACTCAGGTAATCCAGTGCACCTGGATACACAGCCAGGAAAATCTCCTTTTATTTGATAAGGTTGATAAGGTTGTGAAAAAGGCATACGAAATGCTCTCCGTTATTAGCCGAGGTATAGAATACAAAAGCAGGGATGTAATGATGGAACTGTATAAAACGCTGGTAAGGCCACAGCTGGAGTATTGTGCGCAGTTCTGGTCACCACATTACAGGAAGGACGTAATTGCTTTGGAGAGAGTGCAAAGAAGATTTACAAGAATGTTGCTAGGGCTTGAAAATTGCAGCTATGAGGAAAGATTGGATAGGCTGGGGTTGTTTTCCTTCGAGCAGAGGAGGCTGAGGGGAGACTTGATTGAGGTGTACAAAATTATGAGGGGCCTAGATACAGTAGACAGGAAGTACCTTTTTCCCCTAGCGGAGAGTTCAAGAACTAGAGGACAAAAATTTAAGCTGATTGGCGGAAGGATTAGAGGGGACATGAGGAAAAACTTTTTTACCCAGAGGGTGGTGAGTGTATGGAATTCGCTGCCCGAATTGGTGGTAAAGGAAGGGACCCTCAACTCTTTTAAAAAGTACCTGGACCGGCACCTAAAGTGCTGTAAGCTTCAGGGCTACGGACCGGGTGCTGGAAGGTGGGGTTAGAATGGGCACCTGGTTGTTCTTCAAGTCGGTGTAGACACGATGGGCCGAATGTCCCCCTTCTGTGCTGTATCTTTTCTATGGCTCTATGGTTCTATTTCCTCTGAAAATCAACTTTCTATCCATGCAGCTACCTTTCCTCTTATATCATGCACTTGTATTTTCCTAACAAGCCTCTTTTGAGACACTTTATTGAATGCCTTCTGAAAATGCATAAACCACACCAGACCCGTGATGCTGAAGAGAAAATGAAAGTGCTACCCCATAGAGGCGTTATAGAATCATAGAAGTTTACAACATGGAAACAGGCCCTTCGGCCCAACATGTCCATGTCGCCCAGTTTGTACCACTAAGCTAGTCCCAATTGCCTGCACTTGGCCCATATCCCTCTATACCCATCTTACCCATGTAACTGTCCGAATGCTTTTTAAAAGACAAAATTGTACCCGCCTCTGGCAGCTCGTTCCAGACACTCACCACCCTTTGAGTGAAAAAATTGCCCCTCTGGACCCTTTTGTATCTCTCCCCTCTCACCTTAAATCTATGCCCCCTCGTTATGGACTCCCCTACCTTTGGGAAAAGATTTTGACTATTTACCTTATCTATGCCCCTCATTATTTTATAGACTTCTATAAGATCACCCCTAAACCTCCTACTCTCCAGGGAAAAAAGTCTCAGTCTATCCAACCTCTCCCCATAAGTCAAACCATCAAGTCCCGGTAGCATCCTAGTAAATCTTTTCTGCACTCTTTCTAGTTTAATAATATCCTTTCTATAATAGGGTGACCAGAACTGTACACAGTATTCCAAGTGTGGCCTAACTAATGTCTTGTACAACTTCAACAAGACATCCCAACTCCTGTATTCAATGTTCTGACCAATGAAACCAAGCATGCTGAATGCCCTCTTCACCACCCTATCCACCTGTGACTCCACTTTCAAGGAGCTATGAACCTGTACTCCTAGATCTCTTTGTTCTATAACTCTCCCCAACGCCCTACCATTAACGGAGTAGGTCCTGGCCCGATTCGATCTACAAAAATGCATCACCTCACATTTATCTAAATTAAACTCCATCTGCCATTCATCGGCCCACTGGCCCAATTGATCAAGATCCCGTTGCAATCCTAGATAACCTTCTTCACTGTCCACAATGCCACCAATCTTGGTGTCATCTGCAAACTTACTAACCATGCCTCCTAAATTCTCATCCAAATCATTAATATAAATAACAAATAACAGCGGACCCAGCACCGATCCCTGAGGCACACCGCTGGTCACAGGCCTCCAGTCTGAAAAACAACCCTCTACAACCACCCTCTGTCTTCTGTCGTCAATCCAATTTTGTATCCAATTGGCTACCTCACCTTGGATCCCGTGAAATCTAACCTTATGTAACAACTTACCGTGCGGTACCTTGTCAAAGGCTTTGCTGAAGTCCATGTAGACCACGTCCACCGCACAGCCCTCATCTATCTTCTTGGTTACCCTTTCAAAAAACTCAATCAAATTCGTGAGACATGATTTTCCTCTCACAAAACCATGCTGACTGTTCCTAATCAGTCCCTGCCTCTCCAAATGCCTGTAGATCCTGTCTCTCAGAATACCCTCTAACAACTTACCCACTACAGATGTCAGGCTCACCGGTCTGTAGTTCCCAGGCTTTTCCCTGCCGCCCTTCTTAAACAAAGGCACAACATTTGCTACCCTCCAATCTTCGGGCACCTCACCTGTAGCTGTCGATGATTCAAATATCTCTGCTAGGGGACCCGCAATTTCCTCCCTAACCTCCCATAATGTCCTGGGATACATTTCATCAGGTCCCGGAGATTTATCTACCTTGATGCGCGTTAAGACTTCCAGCACCTCCCTCTCTGTAATATGTACACTCCTCAAGACATCACTATTTATTTCCTCAAGTTCCCTAACATCCATGCCTTTCTCAACTGTAAATACCGATGCGAAATATTCATTCAGGATCTCACCCATCTCTTGTGGTTCCGCACATAGATGACCTTGTTGATCCTTAAGAGGCCCTACTCTCTCCCTAGTTACTCTTTTGCCCTTTTGCGTTGTGACAAAATTTAAAAGACTAACACATTTAATGGACAATATTCTGACACTGGCCACCAAGCACCACTGATCAACATCCAAGAAACTCAGTTAAGCAAACTAAGAGCATTTATGGTTTATAATGGAGATGCAACAAAACAGGAATGAAAATGGGCATCACAATGTATATCCATTAAGAAGTTTTATACTGTGAAATGGTAATGTACTCTGCAGCAAAATGTACAAAGTGAAGTTATCTGAAAAGCCTTGACAATGAACACAGTTATGTTATAAACAAAATGGATACACTACACACCATGACCACAGAATACAATTCATAACGTGCTTCAAAATTAAACTATAGCATCAAATATCTTATATTTCAGTAAGACATAAAAATATTTGTGCTTCACGATACCATAGTGATGTGCTACTTTAAGTATACATTTTAACAGTCAAAATTTTGCAGTATGCAGTCCATTGATAAATACTAACAATGTATTTTACTGCTTAAGTAGATTGACAGTATTTTTCTGATCATGTAAACTTATATAAATATAATATTGGAGCACACTTATGACCTCTTATTCTGCATTTTAACATTGATGCAAACGGGGAGTTGCACTATACTTCAGATATCGGTTTCAGATTGGTGCCATGGGATTTTTAAAGTTTGTTTCAACACTGCTCCTCAGAGTATTCCACACTATATTGATTAATACTGCATTCCAATTTTATAGACCATTGTTAGCGTCTCGCTCGTTTTCTTGAGATTTAATGATGCTCAAAATAAAAAACGATGGTTACCAAATTCTCAGAATTTACACTTTTTTTGGACTTCAATTTTTTTCCCCTGATTTTCTCTCCGTTTCCATGTTAAAAATAAATACTGAAAATCGCCCCCCCCCCAAAAAAAAACACAAGTTTTTAAATCGCCAATAAAATCGAACTTTAAAGGTCCTTAAATATTATCATGGTTGAGAATAATTCTGAAGGGGGCATGAGATTAAATATTGCCTTAATAGGTTGTGTAATGATTAATGCAATCAGTATTTGTGCAAATAACTTTATTAATATGGTATCCAAATGTGATAAATAGGAGTTAGTGAGAACATGATTTGTGAAAGAAAGTAACCTGCCGTTCAACACGTGTTGTGTGTGAATGAATGTTAGTAACAGATGGTGAGTAGTAACACCAGTCACTGTAAAATCCACCTGATGAACAAAGTGAAAATTATTCATTACAGTGTATAAACATGGAAGTAACATAACTAAGATTCAGATTTCCAGAAATGAAGGGGATACTTTGTGATTTTTCAACAAGTTCAGGATTAGTTAGAAAACCAAAGTCCAGCAGTAAGCCAAGTAACTCGGTGTGCCAGTGTCGCACTGAACTGTGCTGTGGTGGGATTCTTTCAATGTAGAGGATCTCTATGCAGGGTATCAGCTGGGGAAAAGCCTTACAAGAGTGAATGAAAAACAAAAGAAAATTAGAGAGTGACCCATCATATGCTGCTGTTACCACAAGAGACATAGAATCATGTAATCCATTTGCTTGCTGAAGCAGAGGAGTTACAATTCAAAAGAACCATTTCCAGGAGGGAAAAAAATGCAAATTAGCCCTGCAAGTGCCATAGTAAGTTTGCTTATCTTATTCTAAGGCTCAGGGGATTGCCAACATTGGTAAAGCCTCTATCGCAAGGGGGCTGCAATATAAAGGGAGAGGAAGTTATGCTTCATTTGTATACAGTCTTGGTCAGACTCCATCTGGAGTATTGCGTTCCGTTTTGGGCACCACACCTCAGGAAAGATATATTTGCCTCGGAGGGAGTACAGAGCATAATCACCAGAATGATACCAGGCCTTAAAGGTTTAAATTATGACACATTGCATAAACTTGGCTCATATTTCCTTGAGTTTAGAAGGTTAAAGGGTGATCTGATTGAAGTATTTAAAATGTTAAAGGGATTCGATAAGGTAAAAACAGAGAAATTATTTCCTCTGGTGAGGGAATCCAGAACAAGGAAGCATAATCTTAAAATTAGAGCCAGGCCATTTAGGATTGAAATCAGGAAACATTTTTACACACAAAGGGTAGTGGAAATCTGGAACTCACCTCCGAAACGCTGTGGATGCTGGGGCAATTGAGATCGACAGATTTTTGTTAGGTAAGGATATCAATGGATATGGATCAAAAGCAGGTAAATGGAATTAAGGTACAGATCAGCCATGATCTGATTGAATAGCGGTACAGAGTTCAGGAGCTGAATGGCCTATCCCTGTTCCTGTGTTCCTCTCAAGCCTGAGCCTTGAAAATGAAAACTCAGTTTTTCTAAACTTGTTTCCACCTTCAAATTAGAAGATGGAAGCCAAGAGAAAGATTCTTTATAAGAGAGAAAAAATGTAAAAGTTAGGATAAATTGGATTAGGTAGAAAAAAAAAAGTAAAATTAAAATTAAAATAAAAAATAGAGTTCCCCGATGGCTCAGGTGACCAAGTCATCCAGTTGCTGAGATTTTTTTTAAAATTCAACTTCAGGATGTGGGTAATGCTGGCAAGGCCACATATATTGCCCATCTCTAGATGCCCACAGAAAACATTGGGCCGCCTTCTTGATTATTGCAGTCCTTATTGTGTGTAGCAATGTACGACAAGTTGAGCGACTTACTTGACCATTTCAGGTGTATTAAGTGTCAACAACATATTGTGGTGCTGGAGTCACCTGTATGCCAAACCAGGTAGGGGTGATGAGTTTCTTTCCCCAAAGGACAGAAATGAATCAGTTGAATTTTTACAATAATTCAACATCTTTGATGAGCATTTTTCCTGGTGCAGCTCATGAATGACTAGATTTATGGAATTCAGTTTCACAACCTCCTATGGTACGATCTGAACTAACAACCACAATGCTACCATACCCGCTGTATACAAGTACATATAGAGGTAGATTTTACAAATTAGCTCTCCCCAGGAATTCAGGTGCAGAGGTCAATACGGCCTAGGTTAATTTTAAAGGTGAGGAGATTGTGAGCAGCATGACTCAAAATTATTCAAAATAACATCCCAGGCTGGACACTCAATCTACGTTGAGTTAACTGAACCCAGCTCGAGCAGCAGTTGGAGCAATACAATTGGCTCAGTGCTCCAGGAATAAGGAACAGAAAATTAGCCAGGGTTCCCACTCCTAATCACTATAAAATGGCCCCAGCTGGGAAGTGCATTTGTAATAACTCATCTAAAAGATGACATATCCAACATTCACTCAGTACGGTACTAGAGTATCAGTTTAGATTATGTACTCAAGTTCTGGAGTAGGCTTTAATCCCACAGTCTTCTAATTCAGAAGCAAGAGTGCTAATATGTGAGCCAAACTGACACTTACTTGAATGACTTTTCTTTTGGTGGGGATTGTGCTTACAAAGTAGCCTTTTTGCTGCTCCACCAAGCAACATCTACCTAATATTATCACATGTATTTTACTGTCAAGTAAGCCATTTCTTAACTATAGTTCAAAAATGAATGAAGCCAATATCTTTATTAATAAGATCACATAATCATGTGGCACCAATCTATTTATTCTATTTTTATTTATTCTAGATGACTCACAGCTGCAGTTGTCAGCTTCAATTCCCTGTAATTTCATGTTCCATAGACTTTGAAATACATGATTAAGAAATACTACATAATTTTGAGTGTCAAGAACAGGATAAACAAAGGCTCATAATGATATATGACATAAACTATACAAATAAATGACTGGAAACTTTGTCAATTAAAGGTTCACAATAAACTATTTAAACTAAAATGAGAGCTAGCATGCAGAAAGCAATGTTCCTGAAGTATAAATTGTCCTCATACCAAAATTTACTTATCTGCAGAAAAGCTTTGTGGAGGGAGATAAATTTTTCAGTGTGTTAAGAATAAATAAATACAATCAATGTTCAACTAATTTAAATTACATCAATAAAATATATACACAGTTTAAATTGTACATTAAACATACTTCAATCTTCCTTTGCTTTCTTGAAGCTTACAACTTTTGTACACAATTTAATATACAATGTAGCTGAAAAGCCAGTCCCGGTAAAGTGCCACCTGGACTCTTGCTCCTCGGGTGCTGCGTGTGCCTGTACCCCACATAGTTAATCTCAGTCATTATGTGAGGTTGGCTAAGTTAGATACTTTTGTAGATCTCCCAGTTAAAAAACCTACGGCATGCTTTAAAAAAAAGGATTGGACGAATGATTGTTAGTAAAGAGGGCATTTAATTCTAGAATCATGTAAGGATCCTAATGGATCCTGATGGGTTTTTCCTGCTCAAAACATTACTATGTTGCTGTATAGGTAAATTAGTCTATTTTACGGCAGGTCCACTCCAGAATTATCAGGAAGTAAAAATATGATCCGTGCGTACTGATTTCCAAATAGTCCTATTCCATGACTAACAATGGTTTCAACTCTTAGAATTCAAGAATAATGCTTGGTAAATCAGAATATCACGAATGCAACAACCTACAAGTTTCAATTTTGAAGAAATGAAAACATTTTGAGTTCCAGTTACAAACCTCTCTCTATCCTGCTATTGGTCATGAGAATGGATATGGAATAGAAATTCCTACTTTTCCAAGAATGCCTCTAATTTGCACAAAAGACAGAACCAAAGCCTATTTAACTACCTTCACTGTTTTTTGGTACTTTAGCCTATTCCAGGTTCTCTTCCACTTCCCCAGAATAGCACTTGCTGATCAAAGGCTGCTCTTCAGGCATCTGATAAAACCATGAAAGCTCTTAACCTGAAAATTGGACACATGGGAGTAAAATGTTTCTGTGCTCCTGGCACATAAGCAAAGCTCGTATCACCAAATTATGCACTGCCAGATCATGATTTTCTGTCTGTTAAATCATGGGCCAAGGTTATACAATTTTGCAAAGAAGTGCAATTCCTACTCATTGTGTTTTTTTTCTCAAGAGTTTCTTGGTGTAGGTCATTTCTTAAAGTAATTTTCAACCAATGTAAGATATCAACAACAACAATTTGCAATTATATAGTGCCTTTAATGTAGTAAAATCTCCCAAGGCACTTCACAGGAGTGTTATCAGACAAAATTTGACACCGAGCCACATAAAGAGATATTAGGGCAGGGTGGGTTTTAAGGAGTGACTTAAAGGAGAAAAGAGAGGTAGAGAGGCGGAGAGGTTTAGGGAGGTTATTAATCCTCCCCCATTAAAGAACTGACTTAAAATATCTTGCAACTTGTTTACATTGCTACAGCCTACAAGCATACAACTTTGCTGAAATCAGTAAAATGACCTCTGGTACCTGAAATTATAATATTACAATAGTTCCATGATACTCTTTCCATTTTTTAAAAAAGCTACTTAATCCAACGTTAACATTCAGGAGGGGAGGTAGGTTAAGAAGCACATTGGGCTCAATTTTAAAACGGAGCCGGGAAGGGGACGAGGGGGGGTCAAATTGAGGTTGGGAAATCCATTAGTACGGGTTTCCTGGATGTCCTTACGATTTTTACAGGGGATCGGGGTCGGGGGACAGGATTGTTTGGGGTGGGGGGGGGTGGGGTCAGTGCAGGTAGACTTGTTGGGCCTGGGGGAAGCACTCCTGCTCCTCCAGGCCCACAAGCTGTGCCTTTCTAAGCACCAACCTGTTAGGAGGCGAGAAGGCCCAAGACTTTCACAAGGTGTAAAACAGAAGGCCTGGGAATCCCGGCCCCCTGGAGTTGAAATCGGGAATTGGAGAAAAATGGAGGCCTGAAACCTCCTTGAAAGGTTTTAAGGCCGACCCGCCTCCTGGGACCGGGTTGGTCACCCGCCCCTCGTCACTCCCCGGTGAAAACCGGAAATGGGCAGGTTGGAGTTGGGTCTCAAATGGTGGCAATTTTCAATGCCCCCCCAACCCATCCGTTTTTTACTTTGAAAATTGAGCCCATAAAGTCTGTTTCCAAAATGTATACATTCACATAAAAAGAAGAAAGGTGTTTTTCATCAAAGTGAATCCAAGTTTAGGATCCCTATCTTCACTACTGTTGTGAAATAGTTACTGCATATCTAGCACTAAATAGTTAATATATTATAGTAAATTTAAAACATTTAGGTCTGTCGTATCTGAATGGAAGAAAGGGTGGGTGTTCTGTTGTGGCTGATGGTGGCCTGTTATTCTGCACTTCTCAAATCAGGACCAAGTGTGTGGGCAGGGCAGGGGCAGGGCAGCTAAACAAATCAGGCACAGAAAAACCACGTTTGGCTTGCAAATCACCAGTTGTCCGCCCCATTGAGGCTGGAGACTGCTGCAGTACAGCAATATGGTTCAGGCCCAGTTCAGATATGCAAATTGGAACCTAAAGTCAGCTGTCATGATGCAACTAACATTTTAGTAAACTCACTGGTGTCTCCAAGAAAGCATACTCATCCTCAAAACAACAAATCTATTCTTAAAACTAAATGCTGAAACTTCCTTCCCTGGAAATGAACACACAGGCCGTATTATGAATTCTAAGTGCAGTGTACAAACAAGGGACAATAAGACAAAGGAAAATTTCAACTTTTATTGAAGAAAGCTGGTGCTCATAAAAAGGGGGTTCTGTAATTATTTAGTAATTACTAGGTTCATAATGTAGCAAATTATATAATTCTAATCATGTAAGACATAGCTGAAGTGAACACCACAAATCTCTAACAAGAGGTAAAGATATCTTTACAATTATGGTACTTATTTCAACACCTTACAAAATAGCTTGGTACAGCTTTCTCTCTGAAGCGCCAGTAAGTAAAGGGAAAATTCATTTGTCAGCTAAAGAATAATTAGAGGCCATTCAGACTTCAACTGGAACAATACTCATAACCAAAGTTCAAATTGGAGATCTAGCAATCACCCCATTACTAACTGATTGTGACTTCCTTTAATACAGATCATGTCTGGTTATATAACATATGACTTTCACACAGAGGTATAAACACAAATCTGTGTTCAGTATCACTGCATACCCACTGGTTGCAATTACTACTTTCATGATAATTTTTCACTCAATTTGGTTTGAATTCCCATCGTGGCTCAATTGGTAGCAGGTTCCCCTCTGAATCAGAACGCTTTGGGTTCAAGCCTAACTTTAAGATGAGCACATAATCGAGGAGTTGCACTGTTGAAGGTATCACCTTTTGGATGAGACGTCAAATTAAAGACCTGTCTGCTGTGAAATGGACATAAAAGATCCTCTGGCACTATTTGATGAAGCTCTCCCAATTCCCTGGCCAATAATTCTTCCTCCACCAAAAACTGATTGTTAATCTCATTCACTGCTTGTGAAACCCTGCTGTGTGCAAAAGTGACTGCACGTCAAAAGTAATTCTTTGGCTATGAACCACTTTGGTATGTCCTGAGGCTGCGTTAAGATGCTATATAAATGTAAGTTCTTTCTTTCTTTCTAGATCAGCCTTCTATATCAGAAGTAAGGAAGTTGGTCCAGTCCGTTAATACGATACCAAACGTTATGAATTATTTTTGTTAGCAGTGATGGAAGGAAATTGTATTATGCGGTATCATACAAACATATTAGCCTATTCATCTGAAAATCTCTGTCCACTATTTTAACCTAGATATTAACCCATTTAAAATAATGTAAGGAATCTTGCAACGCTAGGTTATAGTCCAACTGTTTTATTTGAAAATCACAAACTTTCGGAGGCTTTCCGAAAGCCTCCGAAAGCTTGTGATTTTCAAATAAAACAGTTGGACTATAACCTGGTGTTATAAGATTCCTTACATTTGTCAACCCCAGTCCATCACCGGCATCTCCACATCATTTAAAATAAGTTAACCCGAGTGACAGTCATTTCCTGAACAGGTGAAAGTACAAAACAATATTTCTTTTAGGAAGAGGTAAGGATTCTCGCTGATCCCTTTGAAAAAGCAAATAAAGCAAAACTCTAGATTTTACTGAACTTTACATTCTAAAAACATCCTAAATTAGTTGTCTTCCTTGGCATAGGATGGCATGAGATCTACATGGTCTCAGCAGCTCAGGAATCATTATTATTCCACACAGCACTCAATCATCTCTATCTGCATTTATCCTTATAATCCTTAATCCCATTCCAAACCAGATCAGTGGTAGCAGTCTTACTTCTGAGTCAGACGATTGTGGGTTCAAGCACCATTCCAATACTTCAGCACATAACCTGAGCTGATACTTCAGCGTAACACTGAGGAACTGCTGTATTGTCATGAGATGCCGCCTTTCACATGAGACATTGGGCCTGATTTTACCAGGCCTGCGGGTTTCCGGCGGGTTGGATTTCGGGTGCGTGGCCTCCGCGCCCGTTGAAATTAGTGGGTTGCCCGCGCGATCGTAGCAGGCAACACACTAATAGGAATCAATTACCTGCTCCTCCGGGCTCCGCGCTGCTGGTCTGCGCGTCGGGCGGGCTGCGCATGCGCAGTACGATCTGTCAGCTGGAGGCTCTCTAGTTAAAGGGGCAGTCCTCCACTGACAGATGCTGCAACCAATGGAACAAATTACAGCATGGAGCAGGCCAGGGGGAAGGCTGCTCCCAGTTTAATGATGCCTCATCACAGGTATCATCAGATGGGGTGCGGAGGAGGGGGAGGACAGAGATCTTCCACCCGGCGGGCGGGAGGAAGCGGCCTGCCTTTGCCACCAAGAAGGCCTGGCTCGAGGTGGCAGAGGGGGTCACCTGCACCACCAACATATCGGCCACCTGCATATAGTGCAGGAGGCGCTGCAATGACCGCAGTCGGTCAGCCACAGTGAGAACACGAAGTCTTTCCCCTACACTCCATCTGCCACAACACTACCCCCACCCCACATCTCCTTCGGCACCACCAACACTACTCTGTCACTTCACCCTTCATACCCACTCAAACCCCATCCTCATCTTACCTCCACCTACTCACCTCGCCAGTACTCATCCTGCCACTAACACGCAACCCAATCCTCATACAATCTCATGGCTCTATCCCATACTCACCCTCTCGTGCATCTCCCTCACGGCCAGCCTCACTCAAACTGCCACCACCTGTGCTGCAGCCACAGGGCATGCATCACATATGTGCAGTAGGCAGCGTAAGGCAAACGTGTCGTGAGCATGAAGGGGGTGCACAAGTGTGTCGGAGGGTTTGCCATGGGTGTTACCTACATTGAATTTCAGAGCAACAAACATCACACATTATATTGGCACCACCACTGCCGTGTCTCCGCGAATCCTGTCTGTTGTGTCCAATAATGCCCGCTCCTGGGTATCACTATGAGGACCCACCACTGATGCCACCCATCGTGTTACTGCAGAGTAGGTGCAGGTGTATTTGCAGGGCTCTTCCGCGCAGACGACTGAGAGACATCGGCGGTGTACCCGGCTGCACCCTGGAAGGATGCGGATGAGAAGTTGTGGAGGGCAGTGGTGACTTTGACAGCGACAGGTAAGCAGTTGGTGCTGGGGTCAGCCAGGAGCAGCTCGGCATGAAAGAGCCTGCAGATCTCCACGACTACATGTCGCGCGAATCTGCGCCTCCGTGTGCACTGCTGCTCGGAGAGGTCCGGGGAGCTGCGCCTCGGTCTGTGGACCCTGTGGCGAGGGTAGTGCCCTCTGCGACGCATCTCTCTCTGCGGTTGCCCTCCCTCCTGCTGTGCAGGTGGGCGTGCAACAGCACCGTGTTGGGGGGCTCCACGTCTCTGCGGCGGACGGCGTGGACTGCGAGGCTGCTGGGGCTGGTCATGCTGTTCGTCCTCCGAGGGTGTCCACGCACCACCCATCTGGCAGGTGTTGGTCTGAGGGGTTGTGCAGGGTCGGTGGGTGGTTCCTCGGACTGGGGCTGCGGTTTCGTGTCGGTCTGACCTCTGGCTTGGCGGGGGGTGGGGGGGGGCAGGGGTTGCCCTATGTGACGCGGTGGCCTCCTGCGTGGGTGAGGGCTCTCCCCCGTGGAGTGCACCTTGGCACCTGCCACAGGCTGCTGGCTGCAACACGCCTGGTTGGAGGGAGACTGTTTCCCCCAGTGTGTGAAACACTCTGCGATGCAGGTAAAATCCCACACTTCCTCTTTTGACAGCTGATTCAGCTCATTAAATGACCTCAACAAGCAAGGTAAGTACACTCAAGTGGAACCCCGCTGGCTTTAATTGCCTGCGGGATTCGCACCAGCGGGGGCCACGCACGCAGCCCCGCACGTCATCGGGGAACCCGGAAGTGGTCGGGATCGCGGTGCGATCCGGTCACGTGACCGGATATCGGGATTTTCGGGGCCCCCCCGCTGGAAACCCGCAGGAAACCCGACGCTAAAATCGAGCCCATTAAATCAAGTCTGTGTACCATGTCTGCCTGTCTGTTCAGGTGGACGTAAAAGATCCCATGGCACTACTTAAAGAAATGCAGCTGAGTCTCCCAGTATCCTGCCCATCATTTATCCTTGAACCAATGCAACCAAAAAGTAACTGGTTATTAACTCCTTGCTGTGCACAAATTGGCTGCATTATCCCACATAATACTCACTGCACTTCAAAAGTCATTAATTTGCTGTGAAGTGCTTTGGGACATCCTGAATATGTGAAAATTGTTTCTTTCTAACCCTTTTCAATGATATTAACTGACACATATTAACTGCTTTAGCTCAAAGTCTATTTCATATATCCATTATGCGGTGTGGGGCAGGGGGCCGGAATAGAAGCAGCGATTTCTTCTGTCAAATTTTGTTTGAGACTTCCTAATTTTACAGTCATGTCCTCCAGCTCTGCTCTCACAGTTAATTAACCTATTGATACGTCCCCTGTCTTTGTGTCACACACTGGATCACTCCATCTTTCAATTCCATTGAAAACAAGTTCAGTTTTTTGAATCTCTCTTCAAAGCCTGGAGCCCCAAATTGTGGAATTATCCTTGTCAATCTTCTCTGAACCTCTATAACAGCTCAATGTCCTTTTGAAGGTAGGATGACCAAAATCATATATATCCCAAATAGAGCCTCACCAATGGTCGATACAAGGTTTTTGACTTATAATCAAAATGCCCCTGATAACAATTTCACACGGACTGGATACTTTCAGCGAATGGTCAATAACTATTCCCAAATCTTCTTCCTTTTTCATATTAACAAGTGAACAATCTCTCGTTGTGTACACATTTCTTGTTTTCTATTCCAGTGGCATAAATAGTTTTATGTACATTAAAATCCATCTGCCATCTCTAAGCCCATCCACTTAACAGCAGAGCTGTCAACACTGGGTAAATAAATATTAGGAGTGATATAACTAAAAAGCATGTCACAACTTTGAAACTCTTAAATATATCTCAAATTATAAATGCATTCTTTATACATGTATACAATTTTGTTATAAGTACAAACCTTTAAAAATCTTCGTCATGGAGTTGTGTTTATTTTTCAGGGTGATGTACAACAGAATATATCACATTTTTAAACCTTAATTAATGCAGACTTCCATTAAGCAGCATACATCATCAGCAGTGCCTGGAGAGGAGACTTCAGGCATGCAGGCAGCGAGCATAGATGCAGTATCTCTGGATTATTGCTCAGAAGAATTTTAGGAGCATGGGCAAAAATGTGCTAACGCTCCATTAAGTTGTGAAACATTAACACACCCTTAGCATGTCTATAAACTCGAATGCATATAGAATTTTCACTTCTGGCATTTCAATAGGCATTTTATGGCATTAGCACATATGTTTGATGTACCACACAGAATGTAACAGCAGAAAGATTAGTACATTGTATGGAAATAGAATACTCATATTAATGTAACAGAATACCAATAAGCTAATCATTTTATTATAGATTTTAAAGAAACTGGATGAAGTTACTTTGATGCCTTGCATGAACAGATTACTGTAAAAGGCAGATTATGGAGATAATCAGACAGGAATAATGTTTTAAACAACAAATAACAGGCATCAGAGAAGACTATTACATATTGAGTTTAATGCAGCTTCTTATGCACTAATGTCAAACCACAAGTGACAAGAAATATGGTGTGTATACATGGATATCAATTCTATCCAAAAGTGACAAATAGGTGCTCATGGACATTAACAGGGATGCCATATACAACACCATGGGGACATTGGCTGAAAAGAATTATGATGACAATAATGATGACAACAACAACAACATGCCTTCAACATGGCAAAACATCCCAAGGCATTTCACAAAGAGGAGGATCAGACACTGAGGAACAATTGGGAGAAGGTTAAGGAAGTGATCAAAAACGTGGTCATGGAATTAAATTTTGAAGAAGTTTTTGAAGGTGGGGAAGAGGTGTAGCATGTCAGGTTTAGGAAGAAGGTTCTAGGGTAAAATAGCATGCTTATTAAAATTGGATAGCCATGTGGTGAAGGATAGAATACCAGAGCCTGGACTTTAGTTGCTTTTATTCACAGAAATTCTCCTTACTTACTTACATACATACATACACACCCTGGATAAGCTCTCCTATAAAAAGGATACAAGAGAGTCCCCAATTGATACCCACCACCTGAATACAATTAACACTCATTGATATAAATCATACAATTAACAATGCTGACCAACGGGACCAGAAATCCAGGTGCTCCTGGGCCAGGACCTCAGATGTATGCATGTCCAGCACTGGAATGGAGAGGGGGGGGGGGTTTCTGCCCTATTGTCTTGAGGGCATAATTTATCTGCCTGTTAATTGATATTTCTGACTGACCAAATAGATGCACATACTGAAAATAAGGACCATATTATTTTGTAGTTATATTTACCAATATTTTATAAGAAATTATTATTTTGCATGCATTTGTTTGTAAAAGCTGCTGGAATTTTTTTTAAACGGCTCTCAATAGAAACTCACAGCAAGCAAATTTTATTTTAAATGGTCAAAACTGCAGAGACAGTAAGGTTTGACATTCCACTGAATGCTACTTTCCAATTTCCACAGCATGGGGTAGCTCATCTGTCTCCCGGCTCAGCAATTTCCTCTAATTGCAACACCATTCATGGTACAAACAATATCAATAGCAGCAGAAGAAAACAAAATAATATTAACTTCTGTAGAATTTTATGAATATTTTTATTTTAATTATGAATGAGAGAAATTAACCCACTTGGGATGGAATTGAATTAGCATGCTATTAAAAGAAATATAATGAAATTAGATAGCAGGGGAGCGGAAAGAGTTGGGGGAAGGGGAAGTGTCAGGGAGATGAGAAGGGGGGGGGGGGGGAGAAGTGCTAAATCAACTCAGGAGGGGAAAGGGGAAGAGAATAAGGGGAGGGGGAAGGATAAGAGGGGAAGGGTGAGTGGATGAGGGACAAGGGAGGGGAAAAAAGGAAAAAGAGGAAATGTGGGAGTTTATTTTTTTATTATTTGTTCATGGGATGTGGGCGTCACTGGCAAGGCCGGCATTTATTGCCCATCCCTAATTGCCCTTGAGAAGGTGGTGGTGAGCTGCCTTCTTGAACCGCTGCAGTCCGTGTAGTGAAGGCTCTCCCACAGTTATGTTAGATAAGTGAGTGCCAGGATTTTGACCCAGCGACGATGAAGGAACGGCGATATATTTCCAAGTCAGGATGGTGTGTGACTTGGAAGGGAACGTGCAGGTGGTGTTGTTCCCATGTGCCTGCTGCCCTTGTCCTTCTAGGTGGTAGAGGTCGCGGATTTGGGAGGTGCTGTCGAAGAAGCCTTGGCGAGTTGCTGCAGTGCATCCTGTGGATGGTACACACTGCAGCCACGATGCGCCAGTGGTGAAGGGAGTGAATGTTTAGGGAGGTGGATAGGGTGCCAATCAGGCGGGCTGCTTTGTCCTGGATGGTGTCGAGCTTCTTGAGTGTTATTGGGGCTGCACTCCTCCAGGCAAGTGGAGAGTATTCCATCACACTGCTGACCTGTGCATTGTAGATGGTGGAAAGGCTTTGGGGAGTCAGGAGGTGAGTCACTCACTGTAGAATACCCAGCCTCTGACCTGCTCTTGTAGCCACAGTATTTATGTGGCTGGTCCAGTTAAGTTTCTGGTCAATGGTGACCTCCAGGATGTTGCTGGTGGGGGATTCGGCGATGGTAATGCCGTTGAGTGTCAAGGGGAGGTAGTTACACTCTCCCTTGTTGGAGATGGTCATCGCCTGGCACTTGTCTGGCGCGAATGTCACTTGCCACTTATCAGCCCAAGCATGGATGTTGTCCAGGTCTTGCTGCATGCTGCCACGCAGTATTTCCTTATCTGAGGGGTTGCGAATGGAACTGAACACTGCAATCGTCAGCGAACATCCCCATTTCTGACCTTGGGAAAGTCATTAATGAAGCAGCTGAAGATGGTTGGGCCTAGGACACTGTCCTCAGGAACTCCTGCAGCAATGTCCTGGGGCTGATGACTGGCCTCCATTAACCACTACCATCTTCCTTTGTTCTAGGTATGACTCTAGCCACTGGGTAGTTTTCCCCCTGATTCCCATTGACTTCAATTTTACTAGGGCTCCTTGGTGCCACACTTGGTCAAATGCTGCCTTGATGACAAGGGCAGTCACTCTCACCTCACCTCTGGAATTGGACCAAGGCTGTAATGAGGTCTGGAGCCGAGTGGTCCTGTCGGAACCCAAACTGAGCATCGGTGAGCAGGTTATTGGTGAGTAAGTGCCGCTTGATAGCACTGTCGACGACACCTTCCATCACTTTGCTGATGATTGAGAGTAGAATGATGGGGCGGTAACTGGCCGGATTAGAATTGTCCTGCTTTTTGTGGACAGGACATACCTTGTTGATTTTCCACATTGTCGGGTAGATGCCAGTGTTGTAGCTGTACTGGAGCAGTTTCGCTAGAGGCGCGGCTAGTTCTGGAGCATATTATTAGGGCAGAATAAACAAACATTATTTGATATGGGGGTGGGGGGAGAAATTGATCCCACCACGCCTATCTTTTGGATGAAAATCTGCATTGGGAGGGGGGGGAAACAATTTCCACACAATTTCTCTAGTGCCCGATCTCCCACAGAAGTGCACAGCTGGCAAATCGGAGGCCAGTGACTTCCCTGCGTCCAGGGCCTGCACTCGAAAGAGGTTTTAGGTCCCTTGAATATGCTAATTGTAGTCCTACTGCCTGTTTTAGGACCCTGCTCCCAAATTCAGTGGAGCATGCACCATGTACACTCTGCTCACTTTTTCTGGGTCCACAGCGGCCTAACCAGCGGCCCCTAAAGGGAGCGCTAGAGGCCGACGACGAATAGGTAAGTTAACTATTTTTTAAACATACGTTTATTTGGAGCAAGAAGGACCACTCCTGCTGCTCCTGGAACCACAACAGTATTGCAGGCCACTGCGGGCCTGGGCTCGCCCCCTTCTGTTCGCCTCCCCCCCAGGAACTACCTACGGCCCAACTCAGCTTGACGTTGGAACCGGCCAATTTTCCTGAGGCCCAGACCAGCGAGCTGCATTGAGATGCCCAATTGGCATTTGCAGCTCGCCGGTTTTATGCAGATAAGGCCTGAGCCCCAATTTCCAGCAAGTCTCAGGCAAAAATAGTCAGGTGCACGTTTGTCTCAGGATGCCCGTTTTGTGCTGGTTTCCAATGCTAGTCCAATTTCTCAACCCGGGGTTTCAGTTCAGACACTAGTTGCATGGAAATTCCTCATTTTGGTATGTACAAAAGGCACATGAATTAGAACTTGACACCAGAAGAAATTTCGTAGATCTTCTAAGTAAAATATTTCCACTAATAACAATCACATATTTTTCTTTTGCAATCACAGAACTGCAAAGTTTAACCCAGAGGTCTGCTGTGCTTCAGAAGAAGCAGACGCAGTTAAATAAACAGAATCTTTGTCCAGTCAATACCAGTTTTAGACTCAGTATTTGGTTAGTAATTAAATATCTAAGATATGCTAAGGCCACTAAATCACTTACAGTTGCTGGCTCTTTGTAACTTTGGCACCAAATTTGTCTGAGCAATTCATTCGGAATAGTCGAAACAACTTGCATTATAATTACTGCCAACCAATTGTCGATCGGGTGTAGAATTACTTCACAGGTTGCTCTTATACACAGCCACTCAAGTGCACCACAAAAGGAGGGATGAATTCATTCCCATTCCCAATCCTTCCATTTAACAAGTACATTACTCGTCACTGTACATGATGGATAATTAATTCTGTATTATTTAATGTAAGTCTCTATAAATTTCAACCTAAGATTCCATTAAATAGACAAAGACACCTAAAAGAATGCTGTTGTATGTGTGACTGCTTAATTATAAACAATAACATTTGACACAGAAGCAGCATAAGTCTAGTTATCTATAATGTGTACACTGCATTTACAAAATCCTGAAGTCACAGTTGGAAAGGTTGCCAGTGAAACAAATTTAATAAAACACATGAACAACCATTTGTATTCCAGGTTTTTATTTGATAAATTGAGGAGGAAAATAAATTAATACTTGGATTTTAGCTGTAATTCCATTACTAGCAAGGAGTGGGTTTTAATATCTTTTGTATTTGAAGTACCAACAATATATTTTTAATTATATATATATATAATGATAATTTGATATATTTGGTGGTATAACAATGGGGTACAGCCAGAGGAAGTTGTAAAGATGTATTACATGAAACTGATTTTGATCACTGCTGAGTGCACAGAAAGGTCAGGGGAACCTGTGGTTGGATGCCAGGGGCCAAACCAGCTTTCACATGACCTAATGTATGCTCCATTAGTGTCAATGTTGAAATACACTTTGACTTCTGGAATTTTCCACTACTGTCACATTAAAATCCATTCTCCTCAATGCAATAAAAAACTTCCTCTATTAGCCCACAAACACGTACTAAGTTTATGGGTTATCACTGCAGTTGCAAGCGCAAAGTGAAAGTCTCCACTGATATTGATACATGGTATATAAAATCACAGAGTGAGCCTTGGCTCAGTGGTAGCATTTCCGCCTCTGAGTCGGACGGTTATGGATTTGGGCTCCACTGCAGTCAATGCAGGCAAGCGGAGATGGGAGTTCCGGTCTCTGAATACTGGGTTGACATCCAGCAGGATACTCGCATCTGAGGTGTGAAGTGTCCCTCCCCCCATCATTGCCTGGCGAGCAGGAGATCAGAGCTCCGGCCTCTGAATACTGGGTTGACATCGAGCAGAGTATTTGTGTCCGATGGGAGTGGAATGGTGACCCCCCCACCATTGCATCTAGCCGATTCTCCTGGTAGGAAGTTGTGAGCCAGGCTAATGCCCTGTCCAAGTATAAAGGGACTCCATTAAAAAAAGAACCCAGAGCATGATCTGCTAAATGTAAAGCAGTGGAAGAATTGGGTTGCCTCATGTGCCCCTATCTCTTATTTTACTAATGCATGTATATTGTGGTGATCATTTTTTGCCCAGGTAGAAATATACAGGAAATTAATGTTCAGCTTCAGCTACTGTGGTATTAATCAAATTTAGGGAATGTGAATTGTGTATGTATTGAAACATGATTATGTTGTTCAAATTAATCTTTGCAAGTAGGTCATGTGTGTCAAATTGTTCTGCAGTGCTCTTCCAGTAGAACGCAGTAATAGTATAGAGACCTGAGGTGAGGCACCCAAAACAATCTGTTCATCTTGGATGATGTTTGCAAGCAAGTAATGTGCCCCGTGGTTAGCAATATGCAAGATAGTGCAAACTGGAATCTGGAGCAGAGAAAAAATAAATCTGCTTTTGATTAAAGCAAGGTGGTATTTAGCTGCCTAACTGGGGAGAGGAATACGTTGATTTATGTAAGAAAACAAGAAGCAAACAGATTTTTGTTCATCAAGTGGGCTAGAACGAGTGGGTGAGTACGAAACTGGTAAAGCTCAGCTGTACCAGCCTAACGTCTGGTGGCAACAGCACCAACAACATGGATTTGTTTGTATATATTTAACATGGCCTGCAATAAATTCAAATTGTTCTAGCAATTTGTGCCTGTATTGTGTAAGGGAATAACTTAGAGGTACTCACTTACAGCATATTACTGAAGTGGAGATAAAGCAATCACCTCACAGATTAGAGTCACTCACGGTAGAGACTGCAGGTAAATTCAGTGAGGCTTTGCTCTTAGCGCAGAGCCTCATTACATGGCAATGCAGATCTGAGATAGAACTATGACACTAAAGCCTGATCTATACTCCTGGCCAGTGAGGGTCTGCATGGGAACACTCTTACCCTCATACTCATTCAAAACTAATGAACTGCTCATGTGTAGCTCACAGTAATTAGCTAGATATGCTGTTTTTAAAGGACAGGAGCATTATGCCATGTAAAGCACAATTATTATTCTGCTGCTGAGGTAGAGCCGTGTCACTTTAAGACCGCAAGGTCTAATTGCTGCAATGAAGAAAATCTCTGAGGTCAATTACAAACTAATTCTTTTTAGGCGGCCCATGAGGACAGTTGGAGGGCATTGTTTATCAGTAGATCAGCAGATGGTTGTAAATCTTTGGCTCCTCCCCAAGATCAGAAAACGCAGCAGAAAATGACTTGCTATCTTTCTTTTTTTAAGATTGTTTTGCAACTGTAACAAAGCATGATGTTTGAAGTGTGACAAACTCAAAAAAACATTTATTGATATTAAAGCCAACATCCCCCGTCAAAGAATGATCCTGACCTCTCTAAGGCTTACTATTTCAACTCACTCTCCCATTCGCACTTCAATCTTTCATCTTTGACCGCCTACACTGTTCTAATACGCAAACTTCAAGAACAGGATCTCACCTTCATCCTGGATGCTCTTCAATCCCCACTCGAAGAACTGACTACAATAACTTTGGACCTTAACTTTTGCTCCTGACTTCCCTTCAGATGCTCCATTCTCATTTCACTGCTTTTCTTTTCATTTTGGAGCGGTTTAACTCAGCCAAATTAATGGAGGCTATGATGTCAGTGGAATTAAGGAGAGAGGAACGAGAAGAAAAATAAATTTTAAAACAATACAAACTGCTACTTGGTAGGGAAGAACACTGATGTTAATTTTGACCCAATGTAGTGAGCGAGAGAACCGACAAGGAATCAAGAGAGACAAGATAAATGTTTTAAATAGAACATCAAATAGAGCTCAAAACTGCCAGTCCAACACAGAGGCCTGTTCTAAGATTGGAAACATTGTAATTAGATTTCAAAGTAGAAGCAAACAAGTGTTCCGAATAGCTTCATATCTCAAGTCTGCAGTTGGACTGTGCATCCCAGATTATTGGGCAGATAGTGCTGGTTCTGTGCCCAGACACACTTGATTAACTGGGCATGGCAAATATTGGAAAATTGGGCCCGTCAGTGCACACACCTGTACAGGAACCTGCCCAAATGTCCTCCATTCATTTAAATAGGGAAAAATCAAATGGATTCCTTTGCAAGCAAGTGCTCCAACCCGCCCAATCTTCCAATATTCGCGGTTCCCAGACGATCCAGTACACTTGGGCACAACCCCAGCAAAATTTCCCCTAATAAGTGCTACTATAGAACACAGTCAGTGCCAATTGTGCCGGATTGGGATGAGCAACTGGGCTGAGATCAACCTCGCCAGATATTTGCTGCTTCTCCATCGCATGCAATCTTCTGGTCAAGTCTTAAGATGGGCCTACGAAATTCTCGCCAAAAAGAGGCAACAGCTTCATTTTAATACTCTACTATAATAAGATGGATATTAGCACACAGACAAGTTAATAAGGCCATAAAAAAGCAAACCATGCACTGGGATTTATTTGAAAAGCAGAGAAGTTATGTTAAACTTGCATAGAACCTTGGTTAGACCATGAACAGTTCTGGCCTCCATAATATAAAAAGGATATAGAGGCACTGGGGTAGGTGCAAAAACAATTTGCTAGGTTGATAATTAGAAAGGGTTTGATAGGGTAGATGTAGAGAAGATGCTTCCACTTGTGGAGGAGACCAGAACTAGGGGCCATAAATATAAGATAGTCACTAATAAATCCAATAAGGAATTCAAGAGAAACTTCTTTACCCAGAGAGTGGTTAGAACATGGAACTCGCTACCACATGGAGTAATTGAGGCGACTAGCATAGATGCATTTAAGGGGAAGCTAGATAAACACATGAGGGAGAAAGGAATAGGAGGATACGCTGATAGGGTTGGATGAAGTAGGGAGGGAGGAGGCTCTTGAGGAGCATAAACATGGCATGGACCTGTTGGGCCGAATGGCCTGTTTCTGTGCTGTACATTCTATGCAATTCTATATAATTCTATGTAAATTCCCGTGAATCTTGCTAAGAATGTGCGGCGCACTGAGTTCACCCATATAAGACGGACTAAAAGAGCAAGTACATTCTGTGCTGACAGAAAATCATGATTTAACGGCAAGCGACTGTGCTTTGAAAACAATATCAGAAAATGGAATATTTCTTAAGCTTGCTGCTAAAATGTTATTTTCAGTGTTAATTTTTGTCAGGTTATTTTTGGAGGCCTTTAGCCAAGGGTTTTGCAAGCCACATTTTTAGTCGCAGCAATTGTAATTTTGAAAAAGGGCGTTCCCATGGGAACTCTTCTCATGCTGTGTTATCTGGTGGATGAAAGGCAGGACACAAGACTGGTCAGATTACATCAGAGGCAGCTGCCTGTACCAGCTCTTACTCACAATGCCGTATCTACAGGCAGAGGTACACCTACTTTGGAATGTTAGAAAAAGGTTCTGTTTCACTCGGGATACAGTGACAAGAGTTGTGCCTTGTCCCAGAAACTCCAGCCAACCTTCACTAAAGGGATAAAACTGCCAGTGGCTGACAAGGTCACCATAACCCTGAACATCTGGCTCATTCCAAGCTACCACAGGGACATCAGCATGTCCACTGATCTGTGTGGAAGCAGACCTCTGGGCAGCAATCAAGACAGTGAAGTTCTGCATAAAGGCACTTTCGATCTAATACCTCAACTTGCTGAAACTGAAGGAGCCAGCCTCTTGGAGATTGGAACCCACAGCTTCAATAGCAGCATTATGAGCATTCATGCAAGAAACTCTGACTGGGCTTAGGGCCTCTATCACTGGGAACTCTTCTGCAAATGACCATAGAATTGTCACATGCTCCATGAGGACTGCACAGATGCAAGTAGTGAGCTCCTCCACAGACACCACCAGACCTTGCAGGGTGCTTGTCACACACTTGGCTGGAGAATATGTCATTGTTTAGATAGCATTCCTCTTATAAATGGAGGCACCATTAGGTCTGATCCCAAGGCTTCACAGCAGAAAAAGGATTCAAGCTGGCCCTCTAGCAAGCAAGGTCCTGCTCCTCCTCTGCTTCAATCGCCTGCTGCTGCTCACTTGTACTTTGTAATTCACCCAGCATAACCTCCTCAAGCTGACTAGTTAAATCACCTGGTTGAATGTGCCTGAGCTAGTGTTTGCAATAGGTGGAGTGAGCATCTCCAAACATAACTGACAAAATGCAAATAAACTGTGCCTTTCTTCAATCGTTTTCCTTGTATACTAATTCCTACAGGCTTTATCATCTGGATCAGAATAAAGCTGGCAAACTGGCAACTAAATGTTAACAGCAGCTGAGTGACAACTGTTTTTTAATAAACACAGAGAGAGTGGAGCCTACAGAAAAGTTAATTCTGTTTATAGATACTGCTGTCAGGGATCAGCCTGGAATCTGAACTGATCCAAATTTCACTGCCTCATTTTCAGGCTTTGTCAAGTTTGCATTTGTGCGGATGTGAAAACCACGTCTTGCTGGCTCAGGAAACTGCCGCTCCCATTTGTGAGCACACATATTACTCCAAAAAACAAAAACAAATGAAAGAAGAGAAATATCTGTGCAACTGCTCTGCAGAAACTTGGAAACATAGAAAATAGGAGCAAGGGTAGGCCATTTGGCCCTTCGGGTCCGCTCTGCCATTCAAAATGATCATGGCTGATCGTCTAACTCAGGACCCTGTTCCTGCTTTTTCCCCATATCCCTTGATCCCTTTAGCATTAAGAAATATATCTATCTCCTTCTTGAATACATCTAATGACTTGGCCTCCACTGCCTTCTGTGGTAGAGAATTCCACAGGTTCGCCACCCTCTGAGCGAAGAAATTTCTCCTCATCTCGGTTCCAAATGGCATTCCCCATATCCTGAGACTGTGACCCCTGGTTCTGGGCTCCCCAGCCATCGGGAACATCCTCCCTGCATCTAGTCTGTCTAGTCCTGTTGTAAGAGATTGCTGATGCACATAATATCCTCTTGTCTAATCAGTGATCCCTTTGATTTTACCAATTGCAGCAATAGGCTCTTCACAACAGCAAGAAAGAGATATAGACCCTCAAATTTTGTGCAGGTTCTACAGGTTCCCCACTGTAACTCCAATAACAACAACTTGCATTTATATAGCACCTTTAACATAGTAAAACATCCCAAGGCGCTTCACAGGAGCGCAATGAGAGAAAAACTGACACTGAGCCAATAAAGGAGACATTAGAGCAGGTGATTATAAGATTGGTCAAAGAAGTAGGTTTTAAGGAGTGTCTTAAAGGAGGAGAGAGAGGTAGACAGGCAGAAAGGTTTAGGGAGGGAATTGCAGAGCTTAGGGCCTAGACGGCTGAAGGCATGGCAGCCAATGGTGGGGCAAAAGAAATGAGGGATGCACAAGAGGCCAGAGTTGGAGGAACGCAGAGATCTTGGAGGGCTGGAGAAGATCACACAGATCGGGAGGGGCGAGGCCAATGCGAGCACAGGAGTGATGGGCGAATGGGACTTGGTGACAGTAGGATATGGACAGCAGGGGTTTAGATGAGTTTATGTTTATAGAGGGTGGAAGATGGGAGGCCGACCAAGAGAGCATTGAAACTCAAGTGGGAGACTGGCAAAACACTAGGGAAATAAGAACATAAAAATGGCATAAACACCTGAAAACAGTCAGATACTTTGTTTCTTTGAGGGATTCTGTCGGACTTCCACTGGTGTTAGGGCAAGAGACCAGTAGATGCACTTGGAATTTCAGGGCCAGAATTACCGTCCTGCAAAGTTTTCTAATAGAGATGAAGCTGAATAATTATGCATTACATAAAGCAGTACACCATAGAATATGGTCTACAAGAACCATAGTGTGATGTACAACAGGGAGAAATTTTATATCATGAAAAATCTATCTTGTTTCTAATCATAAACGACTCTGGAGCCAAAAATAGTCAGCCCTTCCAGCACACGCTTGCCATGTATCCAGCATTCCTGGTCCTCAGAGGGACCTGCCAACTGGTTATATCAGGCAAATTGGCTAACCAAAGGGCACAAAATGGACCCCACCGTGACCCCTTAAGTTTGAAGGTTTAAGTTTTTTCTGATTTAACTGCAGCCTCCCTTACTGAACTTATTCCCGGGGGGGGGGGGGGGGGTGCAGGAGGCTGTTACCCTTCCCAGAACTGGCAAGTTGCATCAGAATGTCTCGCCTATGAGACAAGGCAGGTGCCTCAATTGCGCCCCTAGTGGCATGGGTACCCACCACCCCCATTCAAATGAAGTGCCCCCACGGATTCCTCAAATACCACTGAGGTCTGCCGGGAAGTCATCGGAGTAATTGCAGGGATCGCTGGCCCACTCAATTTTCCTCCCTCAAAACTTTTTATAGTTCTTGATGAAATTTTGGTCACTCGCCAGCTTTAATTCGTTTACTGCTTGCTGGAAACAGACCTAAAATACACTTGATCTGTCTCATATGTTAATGTCACTTAAAGGGCAAGTGAGTCAACTCCATCTCGATGGATTGCTTATTTGCCAAGTTCACATTGGTGGCAGAAAACACTCAATATTGATTATCTGACTGTAAGATGGAACTGGAGTTAATTGTTTGTGATTGCTTGTCCCATAGGGGGAAGCTACAATCAAGGCTCTCACAGCTTAGCTTTGTTCTAGTAGGTGCGTACAGTTGAAAATGGAGGGGCGGTTTTAACCCTACCTGCCTGAGGGGCAGTTAGAATCGGTCAGGAGACTTACCCGGCGACGTCCCGCTCCATTCTCTGTCTTCTATTTTAACTTGCTCTACTAAGCAGGTGGCAAGGACACCTGCCTAAAGCCTTCTTTAAATATGCAGATCGGGGTCTGATGACATCATCAGGCCCGACTGCAATTTTAACTCATGGCCTGAACGGAGAAGCCGTTGTGGCTTTCCTACCAAATGAAGATAGCAGAAAGAGGAGCCGGGGCCAGAACTGGTTTAAAAAAAACTTAGTAGGGCCAGGAGTAGGGGTCATGTTACATAACTGTCAGTGAGCACCCTTGTGCAGTTGTTACATTACTGGACTAGTAATCCATAGGTCTGAAATAATAATCAAGAGAATGTGGGGTAGAAATTGGTGTGCATTGCACCCGTTTTTCACATGTAAAGCGGGCGCAAAGCCTTCCAATTTAGCAGTGAGGCGGCCTGTGCCCATTCTGGGCAGGTGTGAGTCCCACTGCTAAATTTGTGGTGCCTCTTTTTAAGGTGTCCTGGGCAGACATCTAAAACAGACATTTGACCCTTAAATATGTAAATTAGGGCCTAATGACTGTCAAAGGACCCTTTGAAAATTCACCGGCAATGAGCCATCGATGCCCACATCCTGAGAATGAATTAAAAAAACTTCAACAGTATCTGTAGAAATTCAGTTCCTTTTTCAGTTATTTCATGCAAAAAATATTTATCTACAGTACATTATTCTAGGACTTATGCACATAATCTATGCTGACACTTTATTGAAATACTGAGGGACTGCTGCATTGTCAGAGGCACTATTTTTCAAATGAGACATTAAACCAAGTCTCAATCTGTTTGTTCAAGTAAATGTAAAAGATTCATTGGCACTATTCAAATAAGAGCAGAGGAGTTCTCCCTTTCTCTTCTGGCCAGTATTTATTCCTCAACCAACACTACCAAAACAGATTAAATGGTTATTATCTTATTGCTGTTTGTGGGACCCTGCTGCGCACAAATTGGTTGCCACGTTTGCCTACCTAACAACAGTGACTACATTTCAAAAGTAATTCACTGGCTGTAAAATGCTTTAGACACCCTGAGGGGCTGAAAGGCCTCTGTAAATGCATTCTTTCTTTCTTTGCATTTTTTGAAGTTCTGCCTCATAACGGGACCAATATGATAGTTGGCAAGATACCTTGTTATTTCCTAACGATGAGCCAAATGAATAGGATCAGAAAGCAGTTCTCAATAAACTTTAAGACACTCATTACTAACACATAACTTAGTTACTTGATGGTAATAACTCCATATCCCAGAAATTTGGCTTACAGCTATAAACACAGCTGCCAAGTTGGTAGGAATTTCTATTTATACTTAACTGCATTCCTCAGAGTATCTAAGTTGAAGTATAAACAAAGATTCCTACCAACTCGGCAGTTTAATTGATCTTATTGAATGGCAGAGCAGGCTCAAGGGGCTGTATGGCCTACTCCTGCTCCTATTTCTTATGTTCTTAACTTTTTTTTTTACAGCTCAAAGATCCAAGATACCATATGAAAACATCTTAAAGTAAACTACACCCGCTGGACATGGGGTTGGGGTGTTGAAAGAATTAACTATTGATATACAACATACTGCTGAAATGAACTAACTGTTCTACTGTTTCTAATTAATTACAACATGCATTTACAAAATGCCTTTAAATTAGACTAATACCCCATTGGGTTTGACAGTGCTGTTCTCCAACAGCAGCCAGAAGGTCTCCGGGCCCAAAGATCCTTGGGGATGTTGCATAAGAAAGTACGACTTGTCTTTTCAGGTCTATCTTGCCTTGCTGCCTGGCCCCCTTCACACCATTAAATTTGAGAGTGTCCCAGGTCCACGGCTAATCTCAGCTTCTTTGGGCCCTCTGAAATTTGGCACCCTCCTGTCACTCTGAGAGGAAACTAAGATGGGAGGTCTGGGAACATCTCCTCCCCCTCATTTCTAGCCATTTGCCCGTTGTAGGCACATGCCCAGGTCCACCACCTGGAGAGGCTCTGGAAGTCCTGAGGCAATGTAAATCGGATGGAGACTTGGCATAACAGGTCATCTTCTCCATTGTATCATAAGAACATAAGAAATAGGAGCAGGAGTAGGCCAATCGGCCCCTCGAGCCTGCTCCGCCATTCAATAAGATCATGGCTGATCTGATCCTAACCTCAAATTTAAATTCATGTCCAATTTCCTGCCCGCTCCCCGTAACCCCTAATTCCCTTTACTTCTAGGAAACTGTCTATTTCTGTTTTAAATTTATTTAATGATGTAGCTTCCACAGCTTCCTGGGGCAGAAAATTCCACAGACCTACTACCCTCTGAGTGAAGAAGTTTCTCCTCATCTCAGTTTTGAAAGAGCAGCCCCTTATTCTAAGATTATGCCCCCTAGTTCTAGTTTCACCCATCCTTGTGAACATCCTTACCGCATCCACCCGATCAAGCCCCTTCACAATCTTATATGTTTCAATAAGATCACCTCTCATTCTTCTGAACTCCAATGAGTAGAGTCCCAATCTACTCAACCTCTCCTCATATGTCCACTCCCTCATCCCCGGGATTAACCGAGTGAATCTTCTTTGTACTGCCTCGAGAGCAAGTATGTCTTTTCTTAAGTATGGACACCAAAACTGTATGCAGTATTCCAGGTGCGGTCTCACCAATACCTTATATAACTGCAGCAATACCTCCCTGTTTTAATGTATCTGGGAACTGAGTGCTCCCAGGTACTGTAGAAATAAATATTAGGACCAAAGGGTTTATGGTGTATAAATCTATGAAATCTGTACAGTTCTGAGCTGCAGTGAAAGGGGCAAATAAAGTATTGGATTGTATTAGCAGAGGGAGAGAACACAAATGAGTAATGTCATTGCATAAGTCAGATCCTACCTCTACCACTGTGTGCAGGAAGGATATATTGCTCTTTACGAACCTCATTAAAACCCACCTCTTTGACCAAGCTTTTTGTCACCCCTTTTAATAATTCTCTCTCTGGCTCGGCGTACAATTATGTCTCTTTACACCTCTGTAAAGCACCATGGGACATTTTTCTATACTTAAGGTACTATGTAAATACAAGTTGTTCTTGTAATAGTAATAAAATAAGCATCCTACTTAAATCTCATCATCAGTTCCTTATTTGCAAATATTGATTTTTTTTTTGCTGATAGATGTGCACTTTGCAAATCACTAAAAAAAAGATAAATTATTTTCAAAGGATCTGTGAGTTCAAGCAACAAAATAAAATTGTATTGAAGAAATGGAGATCCATTGCTGTTACGAACATGGTTAATTTACAAGGGTTGCACCATCAAATAAAGTTAAAATCTAAATGACAAATTAATCGATTTTAATTATATTATTTTTATTCCTATTTACAAAATGTTTTTAAAAATTTGTAATATGCAGAAAAGTAAAATTATCTTAATTTGGAATGTAAGCACAAGTGTAAAAACTTTGTTTTGCTGAGCAAATAAGGCACATTATTTCCCAAAATATTTAAAAAAATATTTAAACCTCTCCCCCCCACCCCCTCCCCAGCCCTGCAAGAATGGTATGGGCTTAAGATGACAGAGGGAGGGGTCCATGCTGCATTCCCAACACATTCCCACCACCCACCATTTTTACTTGTCTGAATTCAGGTATGGGAAGGCCGCCCGCCCCAGAGGAGCAGGGTCCTAATTTAAATGGCAGTGTCACATCCCAGTGACATCAATGGGATGCGCATGCCATTTTAACCACATGCCCAACTAAGGCCCGCACAGTCTCAGACCTGCCTGTGACCCGGCTGCAGCAGGTCCAGGTAATTGTTCTTTTTTAACTTTAAAGGTCAGTGTAGGCCAGGAGGAGCTGGAGTGCTTCCCCCTGTTCCTCAATCACTGATTTTCAGCCCCCATATTCTTACTTACTTTGCTGGAGACCATTTTTGTGGGTGCCCGGCAGTGGTCTGACCTCTCACCAATTTTGACTCCTGCCTGCCGGCAGTGACATAATTCACGTCGGCTTTGGG
Organism: Heptranchias perlo; assembly: GCF_035084215.1. Lineage (NCBI taxonomy): Eukaryota > Metazoa > Chordata > Chondrichthyes > Hexanchiformes > Hexanchidae > Heptranchias > Heptranchias perlo. The sequence continues at coordinate 113,909,667 of NC_090326.1, read as the reverse complement.
TGGAAATCAGAGTCAGGGCATGTAAATGAGATCCAGCAGTTAAATTCTCCCAGGCATCAAACTTCGGACAGGGGCGGGGGAGTGGACAGCTGGCTGCCCGCTTTGGGCCTGATTCCAGCCCCAAGTTAAAATCAGCCCTATGGTTTCTAAAAATCATAAAAATAAAATGTTTCTGGGACTCCTGTTCAGATGGAGAGAGGAACACATTTTCCATGGAATATTAAAACTACATTAACATACGTATATAATATTCAAATTTAATTAATACTGTTTTGTATTCTTAAAAACAAATAACAAAATAAAAAAAACGTTTTGGACAAGTTGCTAAGAGTAGAAAATTGCTCAGTGTGTATTTTACCAGATGACTCTTCCATCCCTGTCCTCAATTGAGGTTAACATATCCCCTTTCTCAGTGCCATTTCTGGAAGGGTAAACATATTCCAAGGTCAGAAAATTGCACAGAAATCTCTATTTTTATCAATGGCAATCACAAATCCTCCTCATGGGCCAAACAGCATGAAGATGGAGCCAAAGCTTTTACAGGGTCCAGACTGTGCAATCTTTTTCTCATGGAGGTGTAACTGATGGGCAAGTACCCTTTATTAGGTTACCTGTGGATTTCCCATGGTGTTGCTCACGATGAGTCAGACAACATGTTGTCACACCATGTATTTTTCAACCACTGAAATCATGCATGCAAATAAGATCAGTAACCAGGGTCAGGCTTGATGAGTTCATGTGCAATCAAGCCCAATTTGAAAGTTAAAAAAAGAGCAATTTAGTACATAAGGACTTGCACCACAGTAAAATTTAGAGGCAAAATAAAAAAAATTAAAACTTTTTTTTAAACTAATAGAAATTCACCAAAGCCAGATGTTGACAGGGTCATGCTTGACTGTATCTGATTTAAAATCAAAAGAAAAATCAGCAATTAATATTGAAAATACAATGGTAAGACTTTTACATCAGCAATAGCTAATGAAATTAAAATTTTAAATTGTTATTTAAAAAAAATAGTACTACTAGACATCACTCATGTACGATTAGACCCAACTGCAACTGGAAAAAATACCGCAACAAAAATTTAATGATCTGACACAAATGATTACAAAATCAGAGGACCAAAAAAAAGGCCCAAGACCATACATGCACAAATGAACCTGAATTTAAGGGAAACAAATGGGTAACAAAGTCTAGCTCAAAAATTCGAGGTGTAGAGAATAGAGGATAGAGGATAAAAACCTGAGTCCCAAGGTTCAAACACAGATAGGACTCAGGAGTGAAATGTTGATGAAATTTGGAATACCACACAACCACTCTACAAGTAGTTTAATCATCTTGATAGGAAATAATTAATTTATTTGTGCCAGCTATGACTCTAGCCACAGGGGAGTTTTCTCTCTGATCCCCATTGATTTCAGTTTTACAAGGGCTCCTTGATGCCACACTCCGTCAAATGCTGTTTGATGTCAAGGCAGTCATTCTCACCTCACCTCAGGAATTTGGGTACTGTGTCCATGTTTGGACCAAGGCTGTAATGAGGTCTGGAGCCAAGTGGTCCTAGGAATGGAGTCATTGGAAAGGGTACATAGAGTGTTTGTGCCTGAAATGTTTTCTCAATGTCTTCTCAATGTTTAAATGGAGGAAATTACGGCTTGTCCAAGATAAGCAGTTTGACAACAGAGTGTGTGGAGGGGTTGAAGGAGGCAACTTTTCCCACCTGTCTAGTGACAGTCACCGATTTGTGCAAATCAACATTGTTCATTAAGCCAATCAGAACAATACTACATATATATATATATGGGAACCGATGCAGGAAGTCAGTGGGAAGTAAAGTGGTGACAGAAACAAAAGGCAGTAAGGGAGGGTGTACAAAACATGACCGGACAGATGGTCTGAGAAAGCAGGGCAAAGACCAAGGGAAGTCTAGATTAAACTGCATTTATTTCAATGCAAGAAGTCTGATGGGCAAGGCAGATGAACTCAGGGCATGGATGGGTACATGGGACTGGGATGTTATAGCTATTACTGAAACATGGCTAAGGGAGGGGCAGGACTGGCAGCTCAATGTTCCAGGGTACAGATGCTATAGGAAAGATAGAGCAGCAGGTAAGAGAGGAGGGGGAGTTGCGTTCTTGATTAGGGAGAACATCACGGCAGTAGTGAGAGGGGATATATCCGAGGGTTCGCCCATTGAGTCTATATGGGTAGAACTGAAAAATAAGAAGGGAGAGATCACTTTGATAGGATTGTACTACAGACCCCCAAATAGTCAACGGGAAATTGAGGAGTAAATATGTAAGGAGATTACAGACAGCTGCAAGAAAAATAGGGTGGTAATAGTAGGGGACTTTAACTTTCCCAACATTGACTGGGACAGCCATAGCATTAGGGGCTTGGATGGAGAGAAATTTGTTGAGTGTATTCAGGAGGAATTTCTCATTCAGTATGTGGATGGCCTGACGAGAGAGGGGGCAAAACTTGACCTCCTCTTGGGAAATAAGGAAGGGCAGGTGACAGAAGTGTTAGTGAGGGATCACTTTGGGACCAGTGATCATAATTCCATTAGTTTTAAGATAGCTATGGAGAAGGATAGGTCTGGCCCAAAAGTTAAAATTCTAAATTGGGGAAAGGACAATTTTGATGGTATTAGACAGGAACTTTCAGAAGTTGATTGGGAGAGTCTGTTGGCAGGCAAAGGGACGTCTGGTAAGTGGGAGGCTTTCAAAAGTGTGTTAACCAGGGTTCAGTGTAAGCACATTCCTTATAAAGTGAAGGGCAAGGCTGGTAGAAGTAGGGAACCTTGGATGACTCGGGAGATTGAGGCCCTAGTCAAAAAGAAGAAGGAGGCATATGACATGCATAGGCAGCTGGGATCAAGTGGATCCCTTGAAGAGTATAGAGATTGCCGGAGTAGAGTTAAGAGAGAAATCAGGAGGGCAAAAAGGGGACATTAGATTGCTTTGGCAGATAAGGCAAAGGAGAATCCAAAGAGCTTCTACAAGTACATAAAGGGCAAAAGAGTAACTAGGGAGAGAGTAGGGCCTCTTAAGAATCAACAAGGTCATCTATGTGCGGAACCACAAGAGATGGGTGAGATCCTGAATGAATATTTCACATCGGTATTTACGGTTGAGAAAGGCATGGATGTTAGGGAACTTGGGGAAATAAACAGTGATGTCTTGAGGAGTGTACATATTACAGAGAGGGAGGTGCTGGAAGTCTTAACGCGCATCAAGGTAGATAAATCTCCGGGACCTGATGAAATGTATCCCAGGACGTTATGGGAGGTTAGGGAGGAAATTGCGGGTCCCCTAGCAGAGATATTTGAATCATCGACAGCTACAGGTGAGGTGCCTGAAGATTGGAGGGTAGCAAATGTTGTGCCTTTGTTTAAGAAGGGCGGCAGGGAAAAGCCATGGAACTACAGACCGGTGAGCCTGACATCTGTAGTGGGTAAGTTGTTAGAGGGTATTCTGAGAGACAGGATCTACAGGCATTTGGAGAGGCAGGGACTGATTAGGAACAGTCAGCATGGTTTTGTGAGAGGAAAATCATGTCTCACGAATTTGATTGAGTTTTTTGAAAGGGTAACCAAGAAGATAGATGAGGGCTGTGCAGTAGACGTGGTCTACATGGACTTTAGCAAAGCCTTTGACAAGGTACCGCATGGTAGGTTGTTACGTAAGGTTAAATCTCACGGGATCCAAGGTGAGGTAGCCAATTGGATACAAAATTGGATTGACGACAGAAGACAGAGGGTGGTTGTAGAGGGTTGTTTTTCAGACTGGAGGCCTGTGACCAGCGGTGTGCCTCAGGGATCGGTGCTGGGTCCGCTGTTATTTGTTATTTATATTAATGATTTGGATGAGAATTTAGGAGGAATGGTTAGTAAGTTTGCAGATGACACCAAGATTGGTGGCATTGTGGACAGTGAAGAATGTTATCTAGGATTGCAACGGGATCTTGATAAATTGGGCCAGTGGGCCGATGAATGGCAGATGGAGTTTAATTTAGATAAATGTGAGGTGATGCATTTTAGTAGATCGAATCAGACCAGGACCTACTCCGTTAATGGTAGGGCGTTGGGGAGAGTTATAGAACAAAGAGATCTAGGAGTACAGGTTCATAGCTCCTTGAAAGTGGAGTCACAGGTGGATAGGGTGGTGAAGAGGGCATTCAGCATGCTTGGTTTCATTGGTCAGAACATTGAATACAGGAGTTGGGATGTCTTATTGAAGTTGTACAAGACATTAGTAAGGCCACACTTGGAGGACTGTGTACAGTTCTGGTCACCCTATTATAGAAAGGATATTATTAAACTAGAAAGAGTGCAGAAAAGATTTACTAGGATGCTACCGGGACTTGATGGTTTGACTTATAGGGAGAGGTTTGATAGACTGGGACTTTTTTCCCTGGAGAGTAGGAGGTTAAGGGGTGACCTTATAGAAGTCTATAAAATAATGAGGGGCATAGATAAGGTAGATAGTCAAAATCTTTTCCCAAAGGTAGGGGAGTCTATAACGAGGGGGCATAGATTTAAGGTGAGAGGGGAGAGATACAAAAGGGTCCAGAGGGGCAATTTTTTCACTCAAAGGGTGGTGAGTGTCTGGAACGAGCTGCCAGAGGCAGTAGTAGAGGCGGGTACAATTTTGTCTTTTAAAAAGCATTTGGACAGTTACATGGGTAAGATGGGTATAGAGGGATATGGGCCAAGTGCAGGCAATTGGGACCAGCTTTGTGGTATAAACTGGGCGACATGGACATGTTGGGCCGAAGGGCCTGTTTCCATGTTGTAAACTTCTATGATTCTATGATTCTATGATATAGATATATATATATAAATATGACAGGTGTGTCACTTTGGGTGTAACATGCTACAGCCATGCACTATAGTTGTGACTTAATTATACAGATAGACTAGTAGAACATCAGTAGAGTTGCTCATGATTAGTTTGGGGCATGGAGCACAGTGTTCTGTATCTTATCTGTACTGAACTGATGGTGTTGCTTTGTTTCTCTAGGGTCTTACAGTTATCTCTTGAGGGCTTCTCCTTCAATATGTATGTACAGTAAGCTAATTTCTTTGAGAATCCATTTTCTTTTAACTCTTGGATACTGTATAATTTTGCTGAGCTACTCAGGAATGTAATAAAAACTGTCCCCCAAAATAATCCTACTTATCATAACTCCCTCTTGACTGCCCAATATGTAATATTCCTTCTCTAAAAATGTTCTAAATGCTGTTAAATTCTTTATTTTATCCTAAAACATGGACATTGATTCCTACACTAATATTGCAAGCTCTTGGCAAAACATACGTAAATATAGAAGCATAATCGAAAAACCCCAGGACAAACGCCTTCTTGAACCGTTGCAGTCCATATGGTGAAGGTTCTCCCACAGTGCTGTTAGGAAGGGAGTTCCAGGATTTTGACCCAGCGACGATGAAGGAACGGCGATATATTTCCAAGTCCGGATGTTGTGTGACTTGGAGGGGAACGTGCAGGTCGTGTTGTTCCCATGTGCCTGCTGTCCTTGTCCTTCTAGGTGGTAGAGGTCGCGGGTTTGGGAGGTGCTGTCAAAGAAGCCTTGGTGAGTTACTGCAGTGCATCCTGTGGATGGTACACACTGCAGCCCCCGTACGCCGGTGGTGAAGGGAGTGAATGTTTAGGATGGTGGATGGGGTGCCAATCAAGCGGGCTGCTTTGTCCTGGATGGTGTCAAGCTTCTTGAGTGTTATTGGAGCTGCACTCATCCAAGCAAGTGGAGAGTATTCCATCACACTCCTGACTTGTGCCTTGTAGATGGTGGAAAGGCTTTGGGGAGTCAGGAGGTGAGTCACTCGCCGCAGAATACCCAGTTTCTGACCTGCTCTTGTAGCCACAGTATTTATGTAGCTGGTCCAGTTATGTTTCTGGTCAATGGTGACCCCCAGGATGTTGATGGTGGGGGATTCGGTGATGGTAATGCCGTTTAATGTCAAGGAGAGGTGGTTAGACTCTCTCTTGTTGGAGATGGTCATTGTCTGGCGTGAATGTTACTTGCCACTTATCAGCCCAAGCATGGATGTTGTCCAGGTCTTGCTACATGTGGGCACGGACTTCTTCATTATCTGAAGGGTTGCGAATGGAACTGAACACTGTGCAATCATCAGCGAACATCCCCATTTCTGACATTATGATGGAGGGAAGGTCATTGATGAAGCAGCTGAAGATGGTTGGGCCTCGAACACTGCCCTGAGGAACTCCTGCAGCAATGTCCTGGGGCCGATGACTGGCCTCCATCAACCACTACCATCTTCCTTTGTGCTAGGTATGACTCCAGCCACTGGAGAGTTTTCCCCCTGATTCCCATTGACTTCAATTTTACTCGGGCTCCTTGGTGCCACACTCGGTCAAATGCTGCCTTGATGTCAAGGGCAGTCACTCTCACCTTACCTCTGGAATTCAGCTCTTTTGTCCATGTTTGGACCAAGGCTGTAATGAGGTCTGGAGCCGAGTGGTCCTGGCGGAACCCAAACTGAGCATCGGTGAGCAGGTTATTGGTGAGTGAGTGCCGGTTGATAGCACCGTCGTTGACACCTTCCATCACTTTGCTGATGATTGAGAGTAGGCTGATGGGTCGGTAATTGGCTGGATTGGACCTATTCTGCTTTTTGTGGACAGGACATACCTGGGCAATTTTCCACATTGTTGGGTAGATGCCAATGTTGTAGCTGTACTGGAACAGTTTGGCTAGAGGCACGGTCTAGTCCTGGAGCACAAGTCTTCAGTACTATAGCCGGGATGCTGTCGGGGCCCATAGCCTTTGCTGTATCCAGTGTACTCAGCCGTTTCTTGATATCACGTGGAGTGAATCGAATTGGCTGAAGACTGGTTTCTGTGATGGTGGGGATTAGGTTAGATTTTCCTAGGTCTGCGTCCAAATGCACAGGATCAACTGGGTGCACCGAATATCAGAAAACCAGGTGGGTTCGTGTGCACACCTGTATAGGAACCCATGAAAACTTTTCCTCATTTTCATGGAAGAAAATCAAGTGAGTTCTTTTATTGGGGTATGCTCCAACTCTAATGAATTTCTGATTTTTGTCTCAGGAAAATCTTTCTGAATGAGAGGTAGGAGAGAACTTGCCTCCATTTACCAGTAGATATTCACTCAACGGCACTGATTTAAAGATATAAGGGGCATTTGTAAAGAAGTTCTGCTAGATGCCAATTTTAGCCTGGGACCGCACTGAGAAGCGACGAAGAGGACTTTGCTGTCACTGAAGAAAGATGCGAAAGATCAATGTCTTAATGCAGTTTAAGCTTGTGCATCTTCCCCTTCATGATCATAGACATGCAGCAGCAGGGCTTTCTTCAGGCATGTGGGACATCAGGTGATTTGTGGCAAAAAATGTAGGGAGGAAGAGAGGACTCTGCCCTGCATCAACCTGCCACTGACTACCACGCAGAGGGAGTGTGCCTCTCTTTACCAAGGTCTCTCACATGAGGACCCGGATTTGTGACGAGTAATACTGATGTGGGGATGTGTAAAACATCAGCTTGTTTACAAGCTGCCTTGCAGAGGTCCTTCCATAATGCCAAAGGTATACGTCAGTTGTGTAGCCTTTGAGCAAATTATGAGACTCGCAACAACGACTCCTGGAAGTTTTTGTCACTGTGAGAAAATATGTTCCTATTACCACGATTTGGTGCTTACCATGACTGGGTTGCAAAGGGACAAGTAGCTACTGCTGAGGCTCTGCACCTTCAACTAGTGAAGCCACCATTTGATGGGACATGGAGTATGTCCTTGCTGTGCCAATGCACTCACATATTATGATGAGCTGTGTGGCTCATCGTGCCACTCTTGAAGAACACCTGGTATCTCCTGTCTGCCTGTCAGTTGTCTAATGCCCAACTGGTGACTATCCTCCTTCGAGAGGAAGTAAGCTTGCGATTGTGGTGGCTCTAAAATCAGATGTCTAGCAATGGAAGATCGAAACCAAGTCAAGACTCAGTGGTAGGCTCGGTTATCTGATAGCTAAACCAGGCATGTCCCCAGCACTCCATGCCAGGGTTGTTAATTGACCAACCAGTCTAACATATTAATGGGTCCTGAAGAGCTACACCTGTCACTCTGAGTTGGGATTCTTTCCAATCAGCTCCAGGTAGCCCTGTAAAGCCAATATCTTAGTGGGTAGGGTGGTCAAGATGAACAAACAGTAGAAAGATTAGCAGAGCTCTCTACTTGTAGGCCGCACTGGATAAACTCCAGCAGTGGCCCGGTGTACACTTGGAGATCTATAAGATTTGGATATTACCAACCTGTGCCTAAGATCTCTTGTCTCGAGAAAGTGCAATGTGTTCCTACAGGAAGAGAGGGCCCTCTATATTGGGCAAACAGAATTTCTACCTGTTTTAGTTTCTCAGTAGCTTTGTGATGGTTTTCACATGTATCAGACACCCACTGGCCAAAAAAAAATCTTTAACATTGGACACCAAGGCATTAAAAAACAGTAGACTTTGCCCACACACTGCTATGCTTGATTTTTTTTAAATTCAAGTCATTGCACCAATAGCTGAAACTCAAGTGGGAGGTTAAATTAAAAAACAAACAAACCAAAGTGGCTTTTTAAAAAAAAAACACCATACCCAGATTTACCTGTGCACTAATAGTTAACGAAGGTGTTCTAGTAAACTATTGAACATCAATGAACAAAAAAAAATGGCACCCTGCTTCTTTCTCATCCTGCCACAATCTCCAGAAATTGCTGAGAATTACAACCATACAGAAGCCTGAAAGTTTACACAGATACTAGTCACAACATGATATTGAGGAGCAGGGAGGTCTCTGAGCAACAGAGGCACAAAAAACATCAGGACCCAAGGCCCAGTTAAATGATGCAAACTTTGGGAAAGAAGCATAAGACAGGCCCGAGGTACCTGAAAAAGGGAAAGCCTATGGAGGAGGGTGGAGGCAAATTGTTTTGAAATGTAGTATGGGCAGTTTTATTATTAAGTTTTGAAGGAGAAGGTTCAGAACTGTGGGCCTTTTTTAGATGTTTATTATGCTATAAAATTTATTTCTAGGGAAACAGAATGGACTGGGTGAGGAATCAAAATAACCACTGAAAGAATTTGGGGAAAATGTTGTCAGCGGCATACTCTGAGGCAGAGAAGTGTTTTATGATTTTAATTGTTGACTGGGAAATATGAGGCAATCAGAATGATTTATGCCCTGTGCCGCAAAGACTTTTCTATGCCTTACAAATAGATAGATAACCTAGAAGATCAATTAAACTCTGACCTTATTTGGTGCTTACTTGATAGAATTTAGACTCTGTGACTGTAACGGGACACAGTTTCACCATAGCAGCAGGATAACACATTATGCAATGCATGATATATTGTTCCTGTCCTTATAAAATAGCGTATCATCTGGCTTACTATGAGCAATACCACAGAAGTCAGATAGCATGTATATTTAGATGACACAAAACTCGGAAAAATAGTATACAGTGAGGAGAATAGTAGCAGACGTTAGAATGACAGAGAGACGGGTGAAATGGCCAGACACGGAAAATGAAATTTAATGCAGAGAAGTGTGAAGTGATTCATTTTGGAAGGAAGAATGAGGAGAGGCAATATAAACTAAATGGTACAATTTTAAAGGGGGTGCAGGAACAGAGAGACCTGGGGGTTCACATACACAAACTTTTGAAGGTGGCAGGACAAGTTGATATGGCTGTTTAAAAAAAAGCATATGGGATCCTGGGCTTTATAGAGGCACAAGGTGTAAAGGAAAGAAGTTATGATAGACCTTTATAAATCACTGGTTAGGTCTCTGATGGAATATTGTGTCCAATTCTGGATACCACACTTTAGGAAGGATGTCAAGGCCTTGGAGAGGGTGCAGAGGAGGTTTATTAGAATGGTACCAGGGATGAGAGACTTCAGTTATGTGGAAAGAAACTGGGATCGTTCTCCTTAGAGCAGAGAAGGTTAAGGGGAGATTTGATAGAGGTGTTCAAAATTATGATGGGTTTTGATAGAGTAAATAAGGAGAAACTGTTTCCACTGCAGGAAGGTTGATAACCAGAGGACACAGATTTAAGGTAATTGGCCAGAAGCGACAAGAGGAAAAAAAAATTTACGCAGTGAGTTGTTATGATCTGGAATGCACTGCCTGAAAGGGTGGTGGAAGAAGATTCAATAGTAACTTTCAAAAGGGAATTGGATATATACTTGAAAGGGAAAAATTTGCAGGGCTATGGGGAAAGAGTAGGGGAATGGGGCTAATTGGATAGTTCTTCAAAGAGCCGGCACAGGCACGATGGGCTGTGGACTGAATGGCCTCCTTCTGTGCTCTATGTATATATATTTACTAGACCAGCACCTTCACTCAGTTACTGGTATAGTTATCTGGTGCTCTGTGCTGAGAATTTCAAGACCTTGAAACACAGATTGGCAAACACTGTTCTCAAGGCTCCTCTATCAATACAATAACATCTGGGTTTTACCCATTGACATTTTACTGAATCATTTACTGAAATCAGATGTGCAAGGTTGCCCACAATGAAAGAGCAGATATTCTCATTACAAAAACACCTGAAAGCTCAAGCACATTCTATTTTTCAACTCTATAGTCTGTCACTTCTCTAAGGAAAAATGCAAATAATTCGTTTTTTAAAAAAAGTCATATTTTTCTTAAAAGTTCATAAGGATTGAAATAGTGTCACGTGATATTAGTACCTAAAATGCTAATACATTCGTATAAAACCTTTTGCCAGGAATTGGGTGGCACAGTGGGCTAGACACTGACCTTTCAACTCTGAAACCGGAGTTCAAATCCAGCACAGGCTAGAATGATCGGATGAAAATTAGCTCACAGCAGACTGGCAGTTTCCGTAACTACACTGAGTCCCCTGTGATCGAATGAAAATAAGAAATAGGAGCAGGAGTAGGCCATACGGCCCCTCGAGTCTGCTCCACCATTCAATAAGATCATGGCTGATCTTCAACCTCAACTCCACTTTCCAGCCCAATCCCCATATCCCTTGATTCCCCTAGAGGCCAAAAATCTATCAATCTCAGCCTTGAATATACTCAACGACCGAGCATTCACAGCCGGCTGGGGTAGAGAATTCCAAAGATTCACAACCCTCTGAATGTTGAAATTCCTCCTCATCTCAGTCTTAAATGGCAGATCCCTTATCCTGAGGCTATGCCCTCTAGTTCTAGACTCTCCAGCCAGGGGAAACAACCTCTCAGCATCTACCCTGTCAAGCCCCCTCAGAATCTTGTATGTTTCAATTAGATCACCTCTCATTCTTCTAAACTCCAGAGAGTATAGGCTCAATCTCTCCTCATAGGACAACCCTCTCATCCCAGGAATCAATCTAGTGAACCTTCACTGCACCACCTCCAAGGCAAGTAAATCCTTCCTTAGATAAGGAGACCAAAACTGTACACAGTACTCCAGGTGAAGTCTCACCAAAGCCCTGAATTTTAGTAAGACTTCCTTACTCTTGTACTCCAACCCCCTTGCAATAAAGGCCAACATGCCATTTGCCTTCCTAATTGCTTGCTGTAACTGCATGCTAACTTGTACAAGGACACCAACATTTAATAGTTTCTCATCATTTAAAAAATATTTTGTTTTTCTATTCTTCCTACCAAAGTGAATAACCTCACATTTCCCTACATTATACTCCATCTGCCACCTCCTCGCCCACAATGTGTTAATACATTGGTATAAAATCTTTTGCCAGTAACTGGGTGGCACAGGAGGTTAGGCAAAACCTGTGCCTCTACATTTACAATAAGTGAGACATCATGGCATGGGACGAACAATTATGGTATAATGCATCAGAATATCACAATGTCAAACCCTTATGTTTAAGCTAAACCTAACAGTAGATTTATTTACAAATATGATAATACACAGAAGCAGAAGAAGAAATAATACACAGAAGAAGAAATAATACACAGAAGCAAGAAACTAATAGTGCAATACTTAAACAATAAAGATGGAATCAGTCCACAAGGGGTTAAAATATATTTTCTAGAATGCTTTTCCTGAGACAGAACAATAATCTGCAAGACTTTTCAATGAAACGAACTTTCAGAGACTCTTTAATGCAATGTCACATGTGGGCAACCTGACTCCCATGTCACCAGAGTCCAGATAATCCACTAAAATCTGATTTTAAACTAATGATTTTAGGAGACTGGATAAAACAAAGCTCCCTATTTACTATTTACCTAATTATCAGATCAACACATCTGGCCTGTCTTCCAACAGATAGTTTAAGTCCAGTTCACATTTTGACATTTAAATATTTAAAGTAATTTATTTCAAATCTTTAGGACATAAAATAAAGTAATTTTCCCTGCTGGAAATCCATATTAACATACATCTGATGAGGACAGGATTGGCTGTGATGCTCCCTTCAGTTAGCTAACTGACATCAATGAGGCTTATACATGAATAATGGCCATTTGTACTAAAGCTCAATTGACATACATGAAACCATATCCAAGCGTACAGTTAACACCTTGAGTGAATAAAAGAGGAGGAGAAAATTGGTGAGGAAAAGTAAAGAAAAAAATGATGTAATTCCTTAGTTCCACCATGATTCCAGTTGGTAACGGCAATGTGTGACTGAACCACAAACACCATGAAAGTCCCATGGTTAATCCTTAGTCTGTGCTTTTAGCTGGCATGGCAGCAGGGTTGTTGCAATTGGTGTCAGCACCTTTGGGCTATGGAGGGAAACAAAGAAAATTAGCCTCCCAACTGCTATCCAATGAATTCCTGCTGGAAAGTGGACTTTGGGAGAAGAATGAATCAGGCTCATTGTGCTCCTAATTTTTCAACTGAATATGCTGCTGACATTCTCAATGTCTGGGCTCACATTGAAGGATGATCAGGTGGGTGAGGTATTGGATGGCACTTAGTGCCATACTTGAACAGGAGTCAGGACTTTTAAGAGGAGGGAAGAAAATCAGAACAGGTAGAAAAAAAAATAACAGCTCCTTTTGTCTCACCAGAATCTCATTTGCATAATTAACAGAGGTGGGATGCGCTGCAACTACAGTGACCTTTTTTCAGGTACATGTAGTGTGGTCTGAAGACAGGCAGTCTGCCAATATTAGTGTAGACCATAACATTAATTAGAACATAATTGAAAATCGGTCTATAAAAGTGGAATCAATGCTGTTTGGGGAGGAAAGCAGGCCTGATTTTCTGTTACAACCATTCGGTCACACAAAATTGCATTTTTCAACATGGATGTTGTCACCTCATTACAGAAATATTACAGCATGCTTACAAAGACTGTCTCAAATTTTTCTATACAATTCTTCATGCTGCTGTAAGGTAATAATGGCCCAGAGTTTGCTGGAGCGGGGCATCTTGCGGCATGCCACATTACTTAGACTTTTTCCCTCACCCTTGTTTATAAATTGGATAGCCAGGTGGGGAAGGATAGAATATGAGTTTTCAGTTGCTTCCAAGCCTTTATTCACAGAGCTCCACATTACACCCAAAATCAGCACTTTTCAATGGATACAAGAGAGTTCTCAATTGATACACACCACCTGACTACAATTAACACTAATTGATATAAATCACATGGATACAATTAACAGATTCTCTTTTCTCTCTTTAAATTAATAAATCAACTTTATATATACACAATACAAATAAAATTTAAAAGATAAAAAAGCTTCCATACTCTGTACAACTTATACTATTCAAAGCATTACATTATGAAGCAACCCTTCTTCAGGACCCCTAATAATTTCTTCGTACATGTACTTCTTTTAGTAAAACAATCCGACAGTTGATGGCTTGAATCCCCCCATTTAATTCTAAAGATTTCCTTTCTCTCCAGCATTCGTTTCAAGTCAGCAAGGTCAATCCGTAATCTTTTCTCATTCATATTTTTCGTAGAGTGTACATTATCCCACAATGAACCACTGTCTACATAACATTCAATGGGTATACTATCTTCAGTACTCCCACTGTACAGGACGTTGCTCAAAATATTTGCCAAATAGAGTCCCATATCCACTGCGTCAACAAGAGCCAGTGTTTCAGCAGCCAGACTGCTTTTAACAACCCTTTTTATTTTCTTAGTTTCCCAAGCTAAAGGACAACATTTCCCATTCTCACCCATAAGAAACACTATGAAACTAGCTGCACTAGATTAGCATGTGAAGCATCACTAAAGATAACTAGCTTCATTTTCTTTGGGTCATCTAAGGATGGGAACTTACGTATGCATTTATCTATATTTAATTTTTTTTAATGTTTTATTTGCTCTTAAAACATTCTCTACTATGGGGTGTTTCACTGAAGTACTTAACTCCAACACATCAAAACTAGCATCTGGTCTAGCCTGAGTGCACAACCAGTTCAATTGACCAATCAAGCTTTATAATTGCTCTGTCTCTTTAGATATAACATCACCTTTCTGTGATGACCTAGTACGATTCACCGGGACGGGAGTATGTTGCCAAAAGAGCCAAAAAGATTTTTAAGATTACCTTTCCAGCAGTGGGAGAATCCACTCAAACATCTATATCACCCAGTTTCTCTTCAAAACCCCTAGCTACCAACCTCGCTTTAGCCTTGTAAGTCCCATCTGCAAGGACTTTTTCAGTACAAACCCATCTATGCGACAAAGCTGGTTGACCCTTATCTGTTAACTTAGAATAAACTCCAAATTATTTCCAACTATCTGACCTAGTCAAGCTACGTTCCAAAAATGTTGCATGCCTCCATTCATTAGTCCCCTCTGGAACATATGTTACCCGTGTACCCACTTTGGGCAATTGTTCTGTGGATGTGATAGCTCTGTCATGTGTTTCTTGATCACTGACATTACCACTGTCCAGCCCTTGATCTACCTCAGGAAACTCATCAAATGAATCATGAACATCTGAGGCACAAGGCACCTCATTCACTTCTATCGACTGCTCAGAGTCTGAGATTTTATAATAAATTCCAATTAATTGTGAGGAATGAACCTTAACAGTTTGAGTACCATGTTGGACAATTACTGTCTTACCATCACGACCTATTACCTTACCAGGACCTTTCCACTCCCAATGACCCTTTCTTTTATAGGATACCAAATCTCCTAAATTGAACTCTGTCTCAGATGGTCTAATACGACGCCTAAGTGCTCTATGAATTTTCTCTGATACCTCAGCCTTGATAAAAGCCTGTCTCCCTGCATTCATAGCATTTAAATGCTCAGAAAAAATAGCATTAACTGCAGCACCTTCTAGAGCAGGAGCATTATCACAAAGAACAGAAGGTAATTTGGGATTGCGATCATGGACTAGTTGGTAAGGACTATATCCTCCAACCATCTGAAGAGAATTCTTTGCATGAACTGCCCATGCTAGGGCAGTTGACAATTTACACTCTGTTCAATCAGCCAAAATTTTATGCACCATGCTATCAATCACAGCATGATTCCTTTCACAAAGACCATTGGGAAAAGGGCTCTCAGCTGCTGTATTCATGACAATTATATTCATATTCTTACACATATCTCTAAACACCGTGTTAGCAAATTCACCTCCATGGGTATGGTAGCATAGTGATTATGTTACTGGACTAGTAATCCAGAAGCCTGAACGAATAATCCAGAGTCAAGAGTTCAAATCCCACCACGGCATAGTATCAGTAATGGTGGTCGCAAAAACCCATCTGGTTTACTAATGTCCTTTAGGGAAGGAATCCTGTCATTCTTATCTGGTCTGGCCTAAATGTGACTCCAGACCCACAGCAAAGTGGGTGATTCTTAATCACCCTCTAAAATGGCCCAGCAAGCCACTCAGTTTTACAATCTCGTGACAAAAAGTCAGAATAAGAATAAAACCGGACGGACCACCAGGCATCGGACCACTAGGCACCAGACACAACATAGGCAAACAAAGCCCAGCCAACCCTGCAAAGTCCTCCTCACTAACATCAGGGGAATTGTAGCAAAATTGGGAGAGCTGTCCCACAGACTAGTCAAGCAACAGCCTGATATAGCCATACTCACAGATCATACCTTTCAGCCAATGTCCCAGACTCTTCCATTACCATCCTTGGGTATGTCCTGACCAGAGGTGGCGGTACAGTGATATACAGTCAGGAGGGAGTGGCCCTGGGAGTCCTCAACATTGACTCCGGATTTCATGGCATCAGGTCAAACATGGGCAAGGTAACCTCCTGCTGATTACCACCAACTGCCCTCCCTCAGCTGATGAATCAGTCCTCCATGTTGAGCATCACTTGGAGGTCGCAAGGACACAAAATGTTCTCTGGGTGCGGGACTTCAATGTCCATCACCAAGAGTGGCTCGGTAGCACCACTGGTGGCCGTGTTCTGAAGGATCATAGCTACCAGACTGGGCCTGCGGCAGCTGGTGAGCAAACCAACATGAGGGAAAAACCTACTTGACCTCATCCTCACCAATCTACCTGTTGCAGATACATCTGTCCATGACAGTATTGGTAGGAGTGACCACCGCACAGTCCTTGTGGAGACAAAGTCCCACCTTCGCGATGAGGACACCATCCAACGTGTTGTGTGGCACTACCACCGTGCTAAATGGGATAGATTCAGAACAGATCTAGCAGCACAAAACTGGGCATCCATGAGGCACAGTGGGCCATCACCAGCAGCAGATTTGTATTCCAGCACAATCTGTAACCTCATAGCCCGGCATATTCTTCACTCTACCATTACCAACAAGCCAGGGGATCAACACTGGTTCAATGAGGAGCGTAGAAGAGCATGCCAGGAGCAGCACCAGGTGTACCTTAAAATGAGGTGCCAACCTGGTGATGCTACAACACAGGACTACATGCATGCTAAACAGTGGAAGCAACATGCTATAGACAGAGCTAAGCGATTCCACAACCAACGGATCAGATCAAAGCTCTGCAGTCCTAACACATCCAGTCGTGAATGGTGGTGGACAATTAAACAACTAATGGAAGGAGGAGGCTCTGTAAACATTCCCATCCTCAATGATGGCAGAGTCCAGAACGTGAGTGCAAAAGACAAGGCTGAAGTGTTTGCAACCATCTTCAGCCAGAAGTGTCGAGTAGATGATCCATCTCGGCCTCCTCCCGATATCCCCACCATCACAGAAGCCAGTCTTCAGCCAATTCCATTCACTCTACGTGATATGAAGAAACGGTTGAGTGCACTGGATACAGCAAAGGCTATAGGCCCCGACAACATCCCGGCTGCAGTGCTGAAGATTTGTGCTCCAGAACTAGCTGCGCCTCTAGCCAAACTGTTCCAGTACAGCTAAAACACTGGCATCTACCCGACAAAGTGGAAAATTGCCCAGATATGTCCTGTCCACAAAAAGAATCCGGCCAATTACCGCCCCATCAGTCTACTCTCAATCATCAGCAAAGTGATGGAGAGTGTCATTGACAGTGCTATCACGCGGCATTTACTCACCAATAATCTGCTCACCGATGCTCAGTTTAGGTTCCGCCAGGACCACTCGGCTCCAGACCTCATTACAGCCTTGGTCCAAATATGGACAAAAGAGCTGAATTCCAGAGGTGAGGTGAGAGTGACTGCCCTTGACATCAAGGCAGCATTTGAACGAATGTGGCACCAAGGAGCCCTAGTAAAATTGATGGCAATAGGAATCAGGGGGAAAACTCTCCAGTGGCTGGAGTCATACCTAGCATAAAGGAAGATGGTAGTGGTTATGCAGGCCAATCATCTTAGTCCCAGGACATTGCTGCAGGAGTTCCTCAGGGCAGTGTCCTTGGCCCAACCATCTTCAGCTACTTCATCAATGACATTCCCTCCATCTTAAGGTCAGAAATGGGGATGTACGCTGATGATTGTACAGTGTTCAGTTCCGTTCGCAACCCCTCAGATAATGAAGCAATCCATGCCCACAAGCAGCAAGACCTGGACAACATCCATGCTTGGGCTGATAAGTGGCAAGTAACATTTGCGCCAGACAAGTGCCAGGCAATGACCATCTCCAACAAGAGAGAGTCTAACCACCTCCCCTTGACATTCAACGGCATTACCATCGCCAAATCCCCCCACACATCAACATCCTGGGGGTCACCGCTGATCAGAAACTTAACTGGACCAGCCACATAAATATTGTGGCTACAAGGGCAGGTCAGAGGCAGGGTTTTCTGTGGCGAATGACTCACCTCCTGACTCCCCAGAGCCTTTCCACCATCTACAAGGCACAAGTCAGGAGTGCGATGGAATACTCGCCACTTGCCTGGACGAGTGCAGCTCCAACAACACTCAAGAAGTTCGGCACCATACAGGACAAAGCAGCCCGCTTGATTGGCACCCCATCCA
Source organism: Heptranchias perlo (assembly GCF_035084215.1). Lineage (NCBI taxonomy): Eukaryota > Metazoa > Chordata > Chondrichthyes > Hexanchiformes > Hexanchidae > Heptranchias > Heptranchias perlo. The sequence continues at coordinate 113,891,313 of NC_090326.1, read as the reverse complement.
CCAACCTAAACATTCACTCCCTTCACCACCAGCGCACCGTGGCTGCAGTGTGTATCATCCACAGGATGCACTGTAGCAAATCGCCAAGGCTTCCCAAACCCGCCACCTCTACCACCTAGAAGGACAAGGGCAGCAGTCACATGGGAACAACACCATCTACACATCCTCCTCCAAGTCACACACCATCCCGACTTGCAAATATATCACCATTCCTTCGTCGTCGCTGGGTCAAAATCCTGGAACTCTCTACCTAATAGCACTGGGGGAGAACCTTCACCACACGGACTGGAGCGGTTCAAGAAGGTGGCTCACTACCACCTTCTTAAGGGCAATTAGGGATGGGCAATAAATGCTGGCCTTGCCAGCGACACCACATCCCATGAACGAATAAAAAAAATATTTCTCAAAAACTTTGCTGGTGTCCCAAGTCCGCTCCCTATCCATTTTTCCATAATTTTACCTAGAATAATCTTGTTCTCCTTACTATATATTAGTGTAGAAATAGTAAATCTCGTAGCCAGGTCAATAAAATGTAAGATGAAAACATTTCTGTCTTTGTTCCATACCTTCGATCCATGGCAACTATCTCATTAAAGTTATATGCTAATAGAACACTTACAATAGGACATGGGGGCGTCCATCTGTACATGGCAGATGCAGTATAATGTGGATAATTGTGAAGTTATCCACTTCGGAAGGAAAAACAGAAAGGCAGAGTATTATTTAAATGGTGACAGATTGGAAAACGTTGATGTACAAGGACCTTGGTGTCCTTGTACACCAGTCACTGAAAGCAAACATGCAGGTGCAGCAAGCAATTCGGAAGGCAAATGGTATGTTGGCTTTCATTGCAAGAGGATTTGAGTACAGGAGCAAGGATGTCTTACTGCAGTTATACGGGGCCTTGGTGAGACCACACCTGGAGTATTGTGTGCAGTTTTGGTCTCCTTACCTAAGGAAGGATATACTTGCCATAGAGGGAGTGCAGCGAAGGTTCACCAGACTGATTCCTGGGATGGCAGGACTGTCGTATGAGGAGAGATTGGGTCGACTCGGCCTGTATTCACTCGAGTTTAGAAGAATGAGAGGGGAACTCATTGAAACATATAAAATTCTGACAGGGCTAGACAGACTGGATGCAGGGAGGATGTTTCTCCTGGCTGGGGAGTCCAGAACGAGGGGTCACAGTCTCAGGATACGGGGTAGGACATTTAGGATTGAGATGAGGAGAAATTTCTTCACTCAGAGGGTGGTGAACCTGTGGAATTCTCTATCACAGAAGGCTGTGGAGGCCAAGTCACTGAATGTATTTAAGAAGTAGCTAGATAGATTTCTAGTTACAAAAGACATCAAGGGGTATGGGGAGAGAGCGGGAATATGGTATTGAGATACAGGATCAACCATGATCATATTGAATGGTGGAGCAGGCTCGAAGGGCCGAATGGCCTACTCCTGCTCCTATTTTCTATGTTTCTAACAGATTTCACAGTTCTCACTAATCTCTTCTATTAGTCTTGTATATTCCTCATCAACTGCACCTGCATCTTTTAGCAGGATTTTTAAACATTGACAAGTAGGGTGTGCAAATTGTCTATGTAACTTTAAGACAATTTTTTTTTCTCTCTTATCCTTATCACCTGAAGCCATTGATACTTGCCTAACAAGCTGATAAGAAACATCAGGTTTTATTAAGGGGATACAATAATGCCCTGACTGGGTAAACTGCAAATCAACCGATTTCCCAAAAGTGATTGCCTCATCGTGTTCCATGTCAAGTTTCATTTTTGCCTTTTTCATGAAAGGTTTACCCAAAAGCATAGGTATCTCACTGGAGACTACATCTGTACGTTTAAAATGGCTTACTCCAGCTATCTTACATGGAATTACCACTCTCTTGAATGACTTCAAGGTGTTGTCATCTCCAAACCTAAAACATGTAGAGCTTTTAAAATCCTTAACCTTGCGTGGATCCTCACTACTTAGTGAATCAAGATAACATTTTAACCAATCTACCCTGCATACAATTGAAGTGCATGCACTGTCTAACACTGCACAATTAAAGGAATCCGCGACTAATACATTCATCACAGGATTAAAACTCCTTGTGACCAGTATAATCTGTTCATAATCATCATTATCTTCAACCTCTTCCTCATTATCTTTATCCTATTCCTCAGAACTACTTTCTGCATGCGTTATTTCAAAGACCCTGCGTCTTCACTCTGGGCAATTCGCCTCATAGTGATACTTAGAGTCACATGTAAAGCATCTACTGATTTTTCCTTAGGCATTGCTGGGATTCATTCACCTGTTAATATTGTCCCAATTTTGTCTTCTGGTGATATAACTGGATTTTCCGTACCTGCTTTCATCACCAATCTGGCTGTCTTTAATCCTTCCGTCATATCGAAGCCTACGTCCGGTCTCTAGAAAATTTTGAAACCTGGATTTGCACCTGCGCTTAGTATCTGAAACATTTCAAAACCTGGTAACCATCGAATCTTCCATTCTTTGTGTCACAGCGGAAGACCCCATTTGTTCCATGAAGGATGAAGGGAATGATTGTTTTCCCAAGAATTTTTTTTAAGGCAGCAGACATTTGATCCAACAGAGTCACATTTTCTGAGAAATGGATGCCAGTTAGGACAAGTTGCCTGTCCATATGGACACCTTAGCACAATCTAGTAATTTAAACCCTACTACCAATCCAGGGATTCCCAAGTGGAACTTTGTCAACCTTTTGTACAATTTGTTAAAGTCCATGATATACTCTTCCATTGAATGACTGTCCGTTTTCGGAAATCTATCAAATGCTGATCAGGCCTCAAAGGCACTTAACAGGCCATTCTTCTTGTAGATTTGATCCAAAAATTCTATTAGAAAGGTAAAACCTTCATCATTATCCAAAAGATCTGCAGCCATCTCAGAAAATACCTTATTTCTGATTTTACTTCATTCAGGAAGCGACAACACCAAGGCCATGCTTCTTTTTCCCTTTGGCAGAGTAGTAACCCGTGTCCACATATCAACCTCATTCTTCCACTGGTCGTTTGGTTCAAACTCCGAGACCATCGGAGGGAAATCGCACCTCGACGATTTAAACTTACTTTCTGCCATCTTCCACAATGGCCACTCGGCTTTCAAGTTTTGTTTCAAGTCCAAAAAAAAAATCATAGTTTCCAACCTCCACCTTTAGGCAACCATCCTCTGCTACCATGTTATAAATTGGATAGCCAGGTGGTAAAGGATAGAATACTAGAGCCTGGTCTTCAGTTGCTTCCAAGCCTTTATTCACAGAGCTCCACATTTACACCCACACCACACCCTAGATCAGCTCGCTTATAAATGGATACAAGAGAGTTCCCAATTGATACGCACCACCTGAATACAATTAATACTAATTGATATAAATCACATGGATACAATTAACAACCCTTCAGCTCAAAAAATCTTTGCCCTGGAAAAGCGAGCTGATAACGGAGCGGCGAGGGCAACGGGGCATCTGGGATCCTGGTAAACAACGGGACCTACAGTCTGTCTCCTTAACCAATGAGATTTAAGGATTGAGAAAGAAACAGAGGAATGACGGAGAAGGGCGAATTAGAGTCAAATCAGGTACAAAAAGAGAAATAAAGAGAGGGATAGAAAGATTGGTTTAAGAGAGAGAGTTTAACAGAGACAGAAAGGAAAAGTAAAAAAAAATTTTAATTTAAAAAATCTCTAACAATTTACTACCAGTAAGAATGAGACTACACAGCTTATATTGTTCCCTTTCTGGGTCGGAGAGGTTGAGCGGCATTGCAGGAACATAAATCTCCTCATTAAAAAAGTACTTACATTGTTAAGTAGCAGTCCTAACTTTCTGCAGCAAGTTTAATGGGTAATTAATGCACAAATGCAGCAATTTCATGAAACTCACGGGAAGGTTGAGGGCGAGCTGCCGTTTTCGCGAGGCTAATGGCAGAGCAGCAACTTGTGGCGATTCACAATTCACGGGGTATCTCTTCCTCGTTACAAGTTGCTGAACAATTTACACATTAATAACGGCGAGCACCATTAAACTCGCTGTTTTTTGGTAGCAAAATATGTGTCAATATTTTCATTTCTGTAGTAACTGGAGTTCTGCAATTCACATCATTACAGAACTATAAAACTGAAACTGAAACTTTCTGAAGTGACGCCTAAACACTAAAATCAAAAGAGCCCCGGGCTCAGAAACAGAAGATGTATGCCATTTGTTTACTCAGTCTCAGAGACTCAGGCTACTGGTGCATAAAATATTAAACTCAAGGTAGCTTTCTTTGTCCTTTGGGTTCAAGACCAAGACTGCTAAAATGTTGCAAACTAAACTAGTTATGATTGAATTATCCAGTAAAATCCAATAGGGAAAACCAAGTGCTGCTATTTGGATAGAAAAAAGATTTCACGCCAACACTTGCTTACATTCTTTACTCTGCATTTTTTTGGTAGATACTGTTCATTGTTACAGTGCAAAATTTGACAAAATGAACCGACAACAGCGAGAAACAACCTATGACCGCCTCCGGGCCAGGCTGAAGCTTCAGTTATACTGCCACTTTTGTGTCACTGAAAAGCAGTTTCCTTTGAATGATGCAAAAATATCAGAATAACTCTGAAGCCATATGAGCAATCTGAATCCGTGGCACAATAAGGTAGGAAGAGTTAAACTAGTGACAGTTGGAGTTTCAAAGTGAACACTGCAGCTCAGCAACAAAGTATATTAACACATTTTTGTGCCTAAAGCCACATTTGTTCAGCAATAGTTTCTTCCGTACGTCTTCATTTGCAATTCTTGCTTTTGGTATGATGTGCTTGTGTGCTGATAATATCAGGAACTGCTACGTTCTCTATAGCATGTGCACATGAACCTGACTCAAATTGATATGTGTAGTTTCACTGTAACCTGAAATATGTGCTCAAAAGGCAAAGCAGTGTCTTAGTCTGTTAAACTTCAAGGACTGCTTGACCAGAATTTGGAAACTGTTAAAGAAGTTACACTTGGCAAGATTCATTTCCAGTTCCAAAAAAGTGATGTAAAAAGCTCTCTTAAGAGCCTATTTTTAAACTTCTTTGTTTTCAGTGGCATAACATTAAGCAAACATTAAATTCTTTAGTCTCAACATAATATACAGTATAATTAGATTTGTCATGTTGTAATATCTATATAACTTATGAAGATTTAAAAGAAATAAGTTTTGAAAATTCTCATTCTTGTTAATGTTTGCATGGTCTCAAATGTATCTAATACTGAAGTAACAAGGGTGGGAAGTCTCGCCAACCAGCAGTGCCTACTGGAAATTTGGAGATGTACTGCAAATTACTTTCGGGCCATTAATTTAATTTCCAATACATGCCTCTGGTAGACAAGATTCCCCACTGGGAACATGAAATTAAAAAATTATCCATATAGTTTTTCCTATTAAGTATTCATGGACTGATTGTTTTGGCTGTGTATCTTCATATTCAAGACAGATATGTGAAGTGGAACAATTAAATTACACTTAACCCTTGTAACTGAGTTTCACAGTCACCAGCTTTCATAGATCACTTCCTTCAGTGCAGGAGTATAAAGTGGGCTTTAGTACACAAGTGTAAATAATTGAACTTCCAAAGTGAGAACACTCCCTTTTATATTCTGCATTAAATTACTTGATCTGTGAATCACAATGTAATAGTTGAAAGTAGAATTTCATCCAAAATTAATTGGTTGTATAATGTGTGTGCTGCTGTTTGTACCACCAGTGTGGTCCTCGATTTACATCAGTACCAGCACCAAACTAGTGGCATAACCTGAAGATATAATGCTGTTTCCATACTGACCATCTCATCAGATCCTTAAAAAACAGGAATCTGAGTGCAATCATGTGTCAGTTTCAGATTTATACTGTATGTTGAGAAGAATGAACTCAGCTCAATCTAGAACATTGTATGAGTCTGACCCTTCTTAGGTTTGGACGCATATTCGATTTTCGTCAATCAAAAATGTATGTATCTGCGATAATGAGCCACTTGTACTGAGCATTCTGATTTCAACCAAAACTCAAGGCAATGCAAATTTCAACATGAATCCCTGTGAAGTTAGTATTGCTAAAAGGTATACCTGTGCTTCTACATACCGTCTAGGGTTGGGTGCTGCAAGGTGCTGTGAGGCGTTTAGTTTACAGGGAACACTGGGCTGAAACACCTCCTCCTCTAGGGCACAAGAGGAGCAGGTGAAGAATGCTGGCAGCAAGCAGATATAAAAATGACATATCTTGGAATAAGGAATACATGAGAGAATGTCCATTTAGGCCACCTTAAACGAGTCTGTCAACATGCAACATGCAGGTATTTTGTGTTGGAAATTTGGTATATGTTGCTTGCCGTATTTAACGGGACACAAAGAAAATGCAGAGTGCCCTTATAAAACATGCATTTGGAAAGCACATAAACTGTTGCCAGAGTGATGTGCAGTCTCCTCTGACTGCTCCAAACTTACACTGAAGTGCTTTTTTAAATGTGTTCTTGGGATGTGGGCAACACTGACAAGGCAGTATTTACTGCCCATCCTTGGCTGTCCTGAGAACATTAACAGTCAACCAACATAGGAAGCAGTTACAACCCAGCTTTCATGGTCATATTTTTGAGTACCAGCCCACAAATTAATTAAATTCAATTTCACAACTTGCCATGCTTGAATTCACAGCCTCTAGGGTTGCTGGTCCTTATACCATAACCACTAGGCTACTGTACCCTCATGGTGAATTGTAAGGTAGCATTGTAAAATTAAGCAAAATGTGAACAATGTTTACCTTGGCAACCTTCCTGAAACCAGAAAATGTCATCTTCACCTGTTCCCACACGAGTGGCACAGGTGAGATAGCATTTAGTCTTTCTGCTTCCTCCAGCCAGGTTACTTTGATGCTGCTCTTGACTCTTGCTCCAAAATCATCCATCTTCTTATCCAAAAGCACCCTCAACAGCATCCCCAAAACTGCAGCACTGAAATGAGTGGTTTGACTTTGGAGATTTGCTCCAGCAATTTCTCCCCCAGAAGAGCTTTAAGGAAAAGCAGCAGTCCTTTAAAAGCTGCTATGTCCCATATCCCACCACTTGACCCTGATGTGTTTCCACCACTTCATGCACTGCAACATTAGTTACATGGGAACAGCTATAGGCCATTCAATCCGTTCGAGCCTGTTCCACCATTTAATTAGATCATGGCTGATCTGCACCTTAACTCCATTTATCCACCTTGGTTCCATATCCATTGATACCCTTGCCTAACGAAAATCTATCAATTTCAATTTTGAAATTTTCAATTGACCTAGCCTCAACAGCTTTTTGGGGGAGAGAGATCCAGATTTCCACTACTCTTTGTGTGAGGAGAATGGCCTACCTCTAATTTTAAAGTTATGCCCCATTATAGCAGCGCTTGAACCACACCGTCAGCCCTTGTATGCATACCACGTCTATGGTCGATAGTTTGGCTTCAATGCTTCAGCTTTTAATTTTGATTCACTTTAGGTGCTACAAACATAATTTTAATAAAATTGTTTCTGCATATTGAATATTTACATATTGGAAATATAGGAATCAGAAAAGGTCATTCAGGCCATACTGTTTATATTTTTCTAAACAATCTAAACATTTTGTTTTTCACAAAAAATTTACTGTGGTCCACTTACCTGCTTTAAGCTATTACCATTTCTTTTGTTAGTTTTATTAGCTTTGGCCCAGCCCAATCCTGTTTAGAACATTTTGTGCACAGGACTGAGCAGGCCTAAAACTAATAAAACTAACAAAAAAATAAATACATTAACATATAGTGGATCTCCCATGGTGCTGTTCACGGTTGGGAAGAAGTAGAGATAGGGGATTAGTTGGTAAGGGAAGGATTTGAGACTTTGGCATGGAATAAAAGGATTTTGAGGATTCTGGGGCTCTGTTTTTAGAATTTCTGTGGGTTCTCCCAATCTCCTCCTATAACTTGCACAGCATCGTCAGAACCCTGGATAGAATGGTGTACACAGCTGATTTTAGACCTTCACACTGTTTCTCCGGGGGTTCCATCAAGAGATTCAGTTAGCTTTCCTTACTGCTACCATACACACAGTGGTTTTGGTTTCATTGAGCTATCAACCAGTACTCCAATCCCTCTCTTGTGTTGTGGGAAAAAACTTGAGAGACAACACCTTGCATTTAGTGTAGCAAACATGTCAAGGCACTTAGCAGAATGAGGCACCATATCACACAGTAGCAGGCAGAGAGTTTGACGAGGTGACTGAAAGCAGGGTCAAGAAGACAGGTTTTGCAAGTAGGAAGAGGGGTAGCAAAGCAGAAGGATTTAATAACAGAGTTCCACAGCATAGGGTCAAAATGATTAACGGTGGGATGTATGGATGACAGGAATCCACAGGAGTCAGAGACTGAAGGCAGGAGGATGCATGCTGACACAATGCACCGGAGGAGGCTGCAGAAATGGGGGTGGGGAGGGGGGTGAAGATGTGGAGTGATTTAGAAATAGGAGCACAGAGCTAATGGAGATCAGCAAGGAAAAGGGTGATAGAGAAGTGGGGCCTAGTGTGGGATAGAATTCAGATGCACTAGTTTTGGATGAGTTTATGTTGAGTGAAGCTTGGAAGGCCAGCAAGAATGACACTGGAGAAGTTGAGCTTGGAGGTGACACAGATGAGCTTTTCAGTGGAATGAGGTATGGCTGAAGGCAATGATGTTGCAGAACTGGAAATGATTTGGGGGATGGATAGAGTATGAGGTTTGAAGGTCAGCTCAAGATCAAATAGGACTGCTGGTAAAATTATTTGACTTTCTGTACTTTAAATTACATTTGCTCCATGCTTTAGTTCTTTTTTTCTGGGTAGACTGTCATTTTTGTATTCAGGGTATTTTTCTACCAATACATTACTTCATTTTCCTTGATCACTGCTGGCATTTAAGTCACACCATGCTAAATGGTGAAGATGGGTATTCTTTGGAGGTTCTGAACGTGCTGGATGATTTGGATCGGAAGAGTTTGTGAACGGTCCACAAATGTAGGTACAATGACAAAGACATTTTGTCCTCAGCCATTATCACCCCAGAACCAGGTTTATACACTACTCCACGAATGCCTGGATATGTCTTTGCTGCTTCCGTTTCTCAAGACAGGCTATTGTAAAGTTCTATCATCTGCTGCAGGTTGACTTGCAGACAATATCTGGAGCGTAAAAATGAAGGTTACCACAGCATGAAGCTTTCATGTTAACGGATCCTTGCAAAACACCTCAGGGACACCTGCCACATCAAACAGCCTGCAGTGCACACGTGTATCAAGCATCAGATGCTACGTTTGTCTTCCAGCAAAAATAGGGCCACTGACTTGTGGTGCACCTCTGCAGCAAGACCCCAAACTTTTCGGCATCAAAGAGTGTTACCCAGATGTCTCTGCTGTGCCACTTTGCTCAGTCTCCTTTTCTGCCATCATCACAGCTCACCCTTTAAGACCTGCTGTCTCCCCGGATATTGCACTCGCTAGTCAAATTTGCTACAGGCCAAACTCTCTGGGCAAGCTTTTCATGCGCCAGTAGTCTATTCAAGTTAGCGGGAGAGGGTCTGTCAGAAAACTGTACACAATCTGCCCTCCAAGCCTTCGATGCAGGCAAGTCTGTGCCAAGGGCCTGCTCAACCCCATTTTTGCCATTTTCAGATAATCATAGTTCATATTCCCAATAAAGGGACATCCTAATAACATGCCATAAAATGTGTTTATATTGTACTAAAGATTAAAGACCCATAAGAAACAGTAATATTCATTCAACATTTGTAGTTTTAATTGGAAGAAAACTTTTGTTTCTTTTAAAATAATTACCGAACATATTTTCTAGAGGATTTTTTTTGAGTGCAAAATTGTTTCTGTAATGGTTCAGTCTGTAACTGCACTGTATGATGTGGTACCAAGCCAACAGACCTGGAAGGTACTATGTTCATTCCTTGGTCTATGTTGAGTTAGTTATTCTCAGTGGAGTCACTAAAGTGGCCTCAGTAGTCCCAGCCTAGAGAGCAGGCAACAAAGCCAGGGCCTCAATCCTGCCCACTATCCAGTGATTTTGCAGGAAAGTGCACGTTTGCATATTAGGTGAGAACATTATCAAGTCCAGCTGTGATGTTTCTATAGTGAAAGAAGCTACCAACACTCACTATGTACAGTCAAAGATAAAGAAAACCCACATGGATGAGATACCGGAAGGCCACCAATGTCCAAGTAACTGTGCTCCATTAGAAGTGCTGGCCTAGAAATTGGATTGAGCGCATGCCTAAATAGGCCACTGGCAGGACCACAGGAAAATGGACCGCCAGGTTCATTAGTATAGTGAGCTGCAAAAATGGAGTTGTTCATAAACCAGTCAGAATTCTCACTGATTAATAAAGCCTGTAGAGCATGGATGAAATATTGGTTCAACCAGGGTCTTGGGTTATGAACCAAAATGTTATTATTTCCCACTAGAAATTACTAGACAATCTGCAATACCAGTTACAACTAGGTAGCCCAATATACTGCAGTCTCAAATTAAAGTCAGTATTCACAGGCTTTTGAAGGGTGACCTGAATTGGCATTTGGACACAAGTATATAATGGCATAACGGACCAAAACTGTACACAGCTTGTACTGGCTGTTCCAGATGGTAAACGAGGAGTGCTAGAGGTCATTCTTAACATATGGCTGTCAGGTCTAATGAGTATAACAGTGCCTGTTTGGGTTGTTCTATTTATTTGCTGCATACTTCATTATCTATAATTGGGTCTACTTTTCATTTTTTTTAAATATCAGCACAGAGTGATGGTGACTTTCAAGGCTGTTAGTGCTAACCGTGGTTAAACAACATCATTTCAATCCCCGTTGCCTTACAGGAGTTAATAGTAGTTACTATGAATAGGCTTGTTAACAATTGAAATAACTTAAGGAATCGATCACAGAATAACTGATAAATAACCAATAATATCTGCAGAATATTTACATAAGCGAAATTATATCTCTGTAGTTATGCACAATGCCATGTCACAAGTTGCAGGTAAGGTGGTGTTTCTCACATTAAAATTCATGCCATTTGTATATAATAAAAACTGGTATTGCATAGTATAATGGACTTACAATTAAAAATAAGCGCCATCCTTTTTTTCTTTGGGCAAAACGAACATGAGCCAATTCCAACATAATTGCATTAGAAATTCAAGATTTCCCATCAAAAATAAATGTCATGTCTGTAATAGCTGGATGTTAAATTCAAAAATCAATGGCTGAGGAAAAATAAATCAGACTTTCAATTAAGCAGCAGTCATCAATAACTTAAATTATAACATTCTGTCCCACTAAAGTGATAGAATTTTTGTGGAACTATTAATATCAAATACTTCAAACTGCTAACAGTTTGAAGTAGTCCATGAAAATATAGAGAGCCAGAGTGATCTTTGCCTTCCAACCAAAACCTTTTTCAGCATCATCACCAACAAATGGAAATGTCCTAATTATAAATAAACGTATGCCTCATGAAGGCTATAAATGAAGCTCTAATTTTACTCTTGTATGGAAATTGTGACATATGATTTAAGCTTTGAATGGTGTATCAGAAGCATATGATAAACCAGAGGCACAAAAGTGCTAAAAAAGTGACATTATTGAAACAAACAGGCTTACTTGATCACATAATAGAAGAATTAGGACCTATGCAAGTTATTGCTATACAATTGTCAAATTCAACCTCTGCACTGTTTCAATCATAATCGTGTATGCATTTCAAATCTCACATACAGTACTGTACACTATTTTGTAAAAGCTTTATAGCTCATTAATGTAGATATATTATTATTTGTACAAGATATAACCTTTGCTTAAGGACATCTGCCATCATGATTAGTTCAAAGAGGCTCTCAAAGCATTTTAATCAAGAATATAGAATATTTGAAGATACATGAAAGGAAAGAGCAGTTTACGGGAATATAAACTACAACGTGACATTTGGAAGTCCAACAATAAGTTGGTTGTATGGCTTAGTAATCAAAAGGTGGTTAATATTATCTAAACTATTTTTTAATTATTCGTTCATGGGATGTGGGCGTCGCTGGCAAGGACAGCATTTATTGCCCATCCCTAATTACCCTTGAGAAGGTGGTGGTGAGCAGACTAATTGAACCGCTGCAGTCCGTGTGGTAAAGGTTCTCCCTCAGTGCTGTTAGGTAGGGTGATGCTGTTGAATGTCAAGGGGAAGTGGTAAGATTCTCTCATGTTGGAGATGTTCATTGCCTGGCACTCGTCTGGCGCGAATGTTACTTGCCACTTATCAGCCCAAGCATGGATGTTGTCCAGGTCTTGCTGCATGCGGGCATGGACTTCTTCATTATCTGAAGGGTTGCGAATGGAACTGAACACTGTGCAATCATCAGCGAACAGCCCCATTTCTGACCTTATGATGGAGGGAAGCTCATTGAAGAAACAGCTGAAGATGGTTGGGCCTAGGACACTGCCCTGAGGAACTCCTGCAGCAATGTCCTGGGGCTGAGATGATTGGCCTCCAACAACCACTACCATCTTCCTTTGTGCTAAGTATGACTCCAGCCACTGGTGAGTTTTCCCCCTGATTCACATTGACTTCAATTTTACTAGGGCTCCTTGGTGCCACACTCGGTCAAATGCTGCCTTGATGTCAAGGGCAGTTACTCTCACCTCACCTCTGGAATTCAGCTCTTTTGTCCATGTTTGGACCAAGGCGGTAATGAGGTCTGGAGCCGAGTGGCCCTGGCGAAACCCAAATTGAGCATTGGTGAGCAGGTTATTGGTGAGTAAGTGCCGCTTGATAGCACTGTCAATGACACCTTCCATGACTTTGCTGATGACTGAGTGTAGACTGATGGGATGGTAATTGGCCGGATTGGATTTGTCCTGCTTTTTGTGGACAGGACATACCTGGGCAATTTTCCACATTGTCGGGTAGATGCCAGTGTTGTAGCTGTACTGGAACAGTTTGGCAAGAGGCGCAGCTAGTTATGGAGCACAAGTCTTCAGCACTACAGCCGGGATGTTGTCGGTGCACATAGCCTATGTTATATCCAGTGCACTCAGCCGTTTCTTGATATCACGTGGAGTGAATCGAATTGGCTGAAGACTGGCTTCTGTGATGGTGGGGATATCAGGAGGAGGCCGAGATGGATCATCCACTCGACACTTCTGACTGAAGATGGTTGCAAACGCTTCAGCCTTGTCTTTTGCACTCACGTTCTGGACTCTGCCATCATTGAGGATGGGGATGTTTACAAAGCCTCCTCCTCCCGTTAGTTGTTTAATTGTCCACCACCATTCACGACTTGATGTGGCAGGACTGCAGAGCTCTGATCTGATCCGTTGGTTGTGGAATTGCGTAGCTCTGTCTATAGCATGTTGCTTCTGCTGTTCAGCATGCATGTAGTCCTGTGCTGTAGCTTCATCAGGTTCCCACGTTCTGTACCAATACTTGTACCAGATATAACTGTGGTATCAATAAAGCAATCTGGGAAAATGATCAGATTCTAAAACAACTGTTTTCAGAAACATTAGGCTATGGGGAGTGATGCACATTATCCCACAGCCCCAACATGCTGAATTACTCAATCTCAGATGGGCTGCCAATAGATGCACTATAATTTGTCTAGTTGTCTGGTTTGAAGAGGGAAAAATCAGCTTGGGCTCCCGTTCCTGATGTCTATCAAATCACAAAGTCTATATGTGTGGTCATTGGGCTATGCTGTTATGCCCCCTACAGCGAAACTCACCCTCTAAGTCCAGAAATGAAAAATGGCCATTTTGGCAAATAAACTGGAGGGTACCTGTGGGATTGTAGCCTAGCATACATGAGAGGTAGGTAGAAAATTGAAAAATAAACACAGGGCCGACATAAGATGAACCCTCAAAGATCTATCCTTGGCCCCCTCCTATTTCTCATCTACATGCTGCCCCTCGGCTGCATCGTCCGAAAACACAATGTCATACTCCACATGTACGCTGACGACACCCAGCTCTACCTCGCAACCACCTCCCTCGACCCCTCCACTGTCTCTCATTTGTCACATTGCTTGTCCGACATCCAGTAGAGGATGAGCAAAAATTTCCTCCAACTAAATATTGGGAAGACTGAAGCCATTGTCTTTGGTCCCCTTCGCAAGCTCCATTCCCTAGCCATCGACTCCATCCCTCACCCTGGCCACGGAATGAGGCTGAACCAGAACGTTCCCAAACTTGGCGTCCTATTTGACCCTGAGATGAGCTTCCGACCACATATCCGCTCCATCACCAAGACCGCCTAGAACATAAGAAATAGGAGCAGGAGTAGGCCATACGTCCCCTCGAGCCTGCTCCGCCATTCAATCAGATCATTGCTGATTTTTTACCTCAACTCCACTTTCCCGCCCGATCCTCATTTCCCTTGATTCCCCTAGAGTCCAAAAATCTATCCATCTCAGTCTTGAATATATTCCATGACTCAGCATCCACAGCCCTCTGGGGTAGAGAATTCCAAAGATTCACAACCCTCTGAGTGAAGAAATTCCTCCTCATCTCAGTCTTGAATGGCCGACCCCATCTCCTGCGATTATGCCTCCTAGTTCTCGACTCTCTAGCCAGGGGAAACAATCTCTCATCATCTACACTGTCAAGCCCCCTAATAATCTTATATGTTTCAATTAGATCACTTCTCATTCTTCCAAACTCCAGAGAATATAGGCCCATTCTAATCAACCTCTCTTCATAGGATAACCCTCTCATCCCAGAATTAAACTAGTGAACCTTTGTTGCGCCGCCTCTAAGGCAAGTATATCCTTCCCTAGATAAGGAGACCAAAACTGTATGCAGGACTCCAGGTGAGGACCTGTACTTACTTCCTTACTCTTGTACTCCAACCCCTTTGCAATAAAGGCCATCATATCATTTGCCTTCCTAACTGCTTGCTGTACCTGCATACTAACTTTTTGTGTTTCTTGTAGGAGGACACCCAAGTCTCTCTGAACACTAATATTTAATAGTTTCTCATCATTTAAAAAGTATTCTGTTTTTCTATTCTTCCTACCAAAGTGAATAACCTCACATTTCTCCACATTATACTCTATCTGCCACCTTCATGCCCACTCACTTAACCTGTCTATATCCCTTTGCAGACTCTTGTGTCCTCCTCACAGCTTACTTTCCCACCTAGCTTTGTATAATCAGCAAACTTGGATACAGGCTACTTCCACGTCCGTAACACCATGGTGGATTTTAACTCACAACTGCTGAGTTACTAGTCCAATACTATAACCATTACATTACCGTCCCTCTCAAAGTAGGCACTTTATACTGAAAATGATATATAATGCCACAATATATCTTCTTTATCAGTTGGATGTTTGATTTGCATGGAAACTTATCACTGTGTGAAATAGTCCCCAAACCAAGCTACTGAGAAACCCATACAGGTAGATTTTCTGCATAAACTCTCCAACGTAACTATGAACTTTGATGCAGGTTGGCAAGACCTAAGGCATAGGGTGTGCCAAGTGTGCCACGACTAGAATTTAATAGGCTGAAACTGTGCAAATTACCAGCACAGAGGAAAGTTTCCCATTGCATTAGGAGCTGATTGGGAAAAATACCAGCCCCAGTGACAGATCTAACCCTCCAGGTTCATCAATGAGCCAGACTGGCTCGTCTATTATCACCACTGACCTGGAGTACTGGACTAGAGGGATAACTGGACCACAGCAAGGGAAGGGGGATTTTGCAGATGGGAAGGAGAGAGAGATAGGAGTGGAGGGGGTGAGAGAGTGTACAGGAAAATACGGAATAAGGGGAGAGGGTGAAGGGGAGAATGTAATGAAGGGGAGAAGGTGGAGAAGGGGAGAAGGTGGAGAAGGAGAGGGAGGCGAGACACGGGAGAGGAAGAGGATGGGGGAAAGGTGATGGGGCAAAGTACACAGGGCATGAGGTAAGGGACAGAGAGGAGTACAGAGGAGCAAAGGCAGGGAAAGTATCTATTCTTCACCTGCACTAAAGATCTCCTCCACTTGAGGGGGACGGAGGGGGGGGGGGGGGTTATGCGTTGGGAAACATCTTCATATCCACCTCCCCCCAGACCTACATTTCTTCTTAGCTAGGTGAAGGAGGCAACTGTGTTGCTGTGGGTTGTTTGAGGAAGGCTGTTGTGCCTACCCTACTGGGGAAGGCAGTCCATGCCCGCATGCAGCAAGACCTGGATAACATCCAGGCTTGGGCTGATAAGTGGCAAGTAACATTCACTCCAGACAAGTGCCAGGCAATAATCATCTCCAACAAGAGTGAGTTTAACCACCTCCCCTGGACATTCAATGGCATTACCATCACCGAATCCCCCACCATCAACATCCTGGGGGTCACCATTGACCAGAAACTTACCTGAACCAGCCACATAAATACTGTGGCTACAAGAGCAGGTCAGAGGCTGGGTATTCTGCGGCAAGTGACTCACCTCCTGACTCCCTAAAACTTTCCACCATCTACAAGGCACAAGTCAGGAGTTTGATGGAATACTCTCTACTTGCCTGGATGAGTGCAGCTCCAACAACACTCAAGAAGCTTGACACCATCCAGGACAAAGCAGCCCGCTTGATTGGCACCCATCCACCATCCGAAACGTTCACTCCCTTCACCACCGGCACACCGGGGCTGCAGTGTGTACCATCCACAGGATGCAGTGCAGCAACTCACCAAGGCTTCTTCGACAGCACCTCCCAAACCCGCGACCTCTACCACCTAGAAGGACAAGGGCAGCAGGCACATGAGAACAACACCATCTGCACATTCCCCTCCAAGTCACACACCATCCCGACTTGGAAATATATCACCGTTCCTTCATCGTCGCTGGGTCAAAATCCTGGAACTCCCTACGTAACAGCATTGTGGCAGAACCTTCACCACACGGACTGCAGCGGTTCAAGAAGGCAGCTCACTACCACCTTCTCAAGAGCAATTAGGGATGGGCAATAAATGCCAGCGACGCCCACATCCCATGAACAAATTTTTAAAAAATCATGTGGTGGATCTCTAAAGGTGTGGTTCTGCAGCAAGTCGTGCCAGCGGTTTTCAGGCATAATAGAAATCTAACAAAGTCTTTGAACATTCTGAGAGGTTTAAAATTCCAGAAGTCAGAAAAGCACTTATGAAAGTCCCAGATGGAATAATAATGTCAGTTTTCAGGAAAGCTCCATACTGTTCTATTGGGAGAGGCAGAACGTAAACTTACCTGTGATGGGCATGATTTTAGGAGCAGAGCGCAGCTCGGAAAGAGCCAGTAATAGTGGCCTCATTTCTGCTACAATACAAGAGTGTTTGGGCAACAAATATCCATGTTTACAATTGCTTGCTTCAGGAAGATAAGATTATAACTGCAAAAAGAATGTGGGTTTTCCTGCTGACCTGTAGCTGCAAAGCTACCAGGTGATCAGGATCTGGAAAGGGTTGGAGCGTTAAACAGTCAGTTTATAGTAACAGGTTTGAATTTTCCAAACTAACGTTATGTGACAGATCTTTTTGACATTGTACAGTCGTATCATAGTGCCACCTACAGGTGAAACTGGTTTCACATGTAAATGGTGATACTTTTAAAAATGGGTTTTCCCAATGACAAAGCTTTCAATGTATTTTGAGAGGACATATTGCATTTTGAGAGGACATATGGCATTATTATCCCATCTGGGACTTTCAAAAGTGCTTTTCTGACTTCCGGAATTTTAAACCTCTCAGAATGTTCAAAGACTTTGTTAGATTTCTATTATGCCTGAAAACCTCTGGCACGAACTGCTGCAGAACCACACTTTTAGAGATACTTAGCGTTCTTAAAGCATTCTTAATGAATCTCTAGTCAATCTCCACTGCACTCGGGCAATCAAGACCAAGTGCAGAGTTCAGGTCAAGCAATGTTAGCGGGAGGGAGAGATAATTGGACCCTGGTGGGGAGAAGGGGAAGGAGGAGGAGGAGGAAGAGGCAGATCTGAGGCGGGAGGAGGGAGGGGAGAGGAAGAGAGGAAAGGAAGGGGGGAAAGGAAGATGGAGAAAGAAGGGGAGACAAGAGTGGAGGGAGGCAGGTGGATTGGGAATGGGCACTGGGAAGAGGGAAAACGGAAGGGGAAATGGATGAGGATGGGGAGGGGATGGGGTAAGCTGATAAAAGGCTGCAAAACACTCTTAGCAAGGTGGGGAAAATATGTTGCATTTTCTTGTCAGTGGGGGGGGGGAGGGAGGGCACGAAGGGAGGAGCATGACTAGCCTCCTCTCTGGCCATGAACCCTTCCTCATTGGGGAAAGTTAGGGGCTGGGTTGAGATTGATCCAGGCCCTGGGTTTCTTGCTCAGTGGAGGGATTGTAGTATACCTTAGTCCAGACTTTCCCTTGGTGGGGGTGGGGGGGGGGGGGAGGTGCGGTGGCGCACAGAGTGCAGGGACAGATTTAACATTGCACTTTTCAAAAGAAGCAGATTGCAAACACTATTGATGACACAGCAAAATCTAAAGCTTGGTAATACTTTTGATACTCTTAAAATGGATTTTCCCATTTACAAAGCCTGACTTGGAAGTTTTCAATATATTTATAAACAGGATGTTACTATCCAGTGAGCACAAACACACGCCTACTTATAGATAAATTCCCTCACAAATCTATACCCCACACAGTTAGGCACAGAATTTTAGTTTGGTTCTGATTTTTTTTAAAAGTACATATTATTCGCACTTAAACCAAACACAGATTGGTAATAAAATGCCTGCTTTCAGTATATGCCAACTTGATACAATCTTTTACTCACATCAATCCCTAAAGTTGCTACAATCAACAAATATAATTTCTAGCTATTATAGCTACTTTATATCAACTGCATTAAATTGATGTGATATTCCACAAGTGTGTACAAATTTGTCACTTTGTGTTAAATCACATTAAAACACGTTGGAAGAAGCAAAACCCAAACTACTATGCACACAAAGAATAACAGCCATCCATACAAGTACACACACAGGCATGCAATTACATTTGCATGCAATTACCCACCCACGCAAATAAACTTTTAAAATTCTTATCATTCACACCCACACACAACTCCCACATCCACCCAAGCAATAAAAGATAGCTCGATAGCAGCCACAACCACTGAAACAGAATAGGTATGAGAGCTTAACTGCAATGACATATGCACGTGGCAAAGTGGAGAAAGAGAGACAAAGAAATTAAAAGAAAAATAATAAAAGCAGCATGAATTTAAAATGACATGAGGTAAGTTTATTTGGAATTTTTGTTGAACTTCTGAATTATAAAAATTACTTTAGGGAGAGGACTAGTTCAACAATGTACAGCTACAATAAATACTATGTATGCACATGTGTGTGACAAAGTGAAGTTGACAAGGGAAACAAGAATGCAATATTTCAAGCTTGCATATAAAGCCACTCTGCTTCATATATGCAGCCATTGTGAACGATGTACTAAGAAAGAATGGCCGTATATCTATCAGTGCCAGAAGTGGCTGTTCCCCTCTGATGATCATTAAGATTCCGATTTGCACAGTGCCACCATCAAATTGAAACTTTGTAGTAACAGTGAAGTGCAGGAAGTTCCCTGACTGCTCTGACCTTGAAGTTGTTTTGTATGACTGACAGCTGCAATGTAAAATTAAGACAGCTGCAGTTAACCACACATTTACTTAGCTCTAAGATGTTTGCTGTTTTTTTTTAACCAACTGGCATGTAATAAATAAGCTAAATGGAACACTGACAAACCCAAACAAAAAAAACCAAACACATAAAGAATTAGAGAAACCAAGACAAGCAGACGCATAGTTACACAAACAAACACAATTTGTTTTTCTCCATGAGCAACACCATGGGAGATCATCCATGGTAATCTATATAAATATTACAGATTTTGCAAATTAGCACTACTGATGTAGAGTTTTGAGCAATGGGAGCAAAAAATTCTATGGTGGAAGCACTAATTTGTGAAATCTAACCCCAAAAGTCTGGTGTATAGTAAGTACTTCCTTTAGCACTTTCCTGTCGTGCTATTTTTCTCTGTGATATATTTCTGTCACATTTAAACTTGTTATTTTTAACTCCACTTCTTATACTTCTGATTTGCTCATTTTTCCCACATCTGACCTTTGGTCCTCCAAGCTATCAATTTATGTCTCCAAGCTGCAGATGGTGCTGTTCACAAAAGCTTCACCAGCCTGAGCCCTATGAACATTAGTTCCCTCTTCCAATTGAAGTTGCTGCTCCCATCTTTCCCAACAATAGTCTTCAGCTATTAGCTAACTTCCTACTACTTTACCGTCATGAGTGGGGAACCTACTTTATGTTGTTTGAAGCACTTTTTATGCTTTTGGTCTATGCCAGGAGGCTAGCTGACAGCCAAAAACAGGGTTTGAAAAATCATACCTCTTCCCGTGCTTCCACACTTTTCCCAGCCCTTCCAAACTCTACCATCCCCCTCCCTAAAACTCCCACACTCTGACAGCAAGCTGCCCCATTCGCACATCTCAAGAACTCTCCCATACTGCTCCCTCAGTCCTGTCACACCCTGGAATCACCTTCCAAGTGGTCCAACACCCAAGGACCCATCTCCCAAACCTCCAAGAAAGAAAGAAAAAGACTTGCATTTATATAGCGCCTTTCATGACCTCAGGACGTCAATGAATTACAGCTAATGAACTACTTTTGAAGTGTAGTCACTGTTGTAATGTAGGAAACACGACAGCCAATTTGTGCATAGCAAGTTCCCACAAATAGCAATTAAATAAATGACTAGATCATCTATTTTAGGTGTTGGTTGAGGAATAAATGTTGGCCAGGACACTGGGCAAACTCCCCTGCTTTTCTTCATATAGTACTATGAGACCTTTTAAGTCCACTTGAGAGAGCGGACGGGACCTCTAATTAACATCTCGTCCAAAAGATGGCACCTCCAACAGTGCAGCATTCCCTCAGTACTTGCAGCCTAGATTATGTGCTCAAGTCTCTGGAGTGGGACTCTGAACTCACAACCTTCTGACTCAGAGATGAGTGTGCTACCACTGAGCCACAGCTGACACTATTAAGACTCCAACACTTTCCCTATTTATTCTACCATACCCAAAATACTGTTCCCTCTGTCCCAATGCCAGAGCCCTCCACCCACTTTTCACACATCCTAGCCACCCCCTCCACTTCACTTAAACCCTGGAATATCTCTCCAATTGTGGCATAACCCAGGCCCCTCCCCATTCCCCTCACCCTGCCCAGTACTACCACAACCCAAAAACCCCTCACTAAGTAACATATTGCAAAGCGTCCTCCACTAATCCCAGAATTAAGGGCAGGAGGTCTGAACTTAAAATGGAGAGCGAATTACGTCTGTGTGCTCTGGTTTAATTATCCTTGTCCTCTAACCCCGCTTCACCTTAAGACCGCATTTAGTCTTGACTCCCCATATGCAATGCCACAAAAGATTGACTTGTTAAATAAGCAGCCATGATGCCTTCACTGTGCCACAGTCTTTACATAATTAGCTGTCGACCCCACTGAGAAAACCCTAACAGCAGAGGAACACATCGAACTGAAAGCCTGAATATCCGGTGGCTATTTCTCAGTTAGCACTTACGCCCATAAAAAAAGTTGCTCAATGAAAGACTGTGTGCAAAAGATCAATGGTTGTGTACAATACTTTAAATGGTACCTCCACATGGGTGTAGGAGTTCCTAACTTAGTTTTGTGCCATGCTTGTTAGAGGAGCACACTTACCTTCCCCTCCCTTCTGATACTTACCCCAGTACACCACAAAACCCAGCAAACCTCTTCCTCATTTGCAGCCAGCCTGTGTTTTTACTGAAGAATGGCTCTCAGCCCTAAATAGAGGACCCTCCCCTAGTGCATTTCCTGCAGCTGGACCTCTAACTATTCAGCATCATAGGAAGCAGCATTGCCCAATTCTCCACTGTGAACATTTAGTCCACTATTCTGACACTACTGCAACTGCCTCTTTAATGGTGAGCTACAGCAATTTAACAGCTGCTGCCTTGTGGGATTTTAAGTTACTAGCCATGTGTGCTTCAGGCCAAGCTCTCTGGGCAAGATTTTCATATGCCACCCTCGTCATGGGCCAGCTCAACCCCACTTTGACTAGATTGGCAAAATTGTGGCTGTAATATTCAGTGAATAAATCCGTTACTCAATGTTTCTACAGTATGTTGCAAACAAGCTCTAGTAAAACAATTTGCATAGGGTGGTATAGTATTAAAAACAAGGATTGCTAACAGATAATTGTTTCATTAATAACCTTAATGCAGTATAGATTCTTTCTGTGGTAAAATGTAAACTCTGTATGTGTAAAATTCATTAGCTGTTAGTACAGCTGGGGTTTCAGATATTTTGTTGATCACATTTCAGATGTATAATATGAACTATTTTTAAAAATTATAAAAAGCAAATTGGACCACCATATTAACACCCATGAATGCTGCAGATAATCACAATTAATGGTAACTGCGCACCTCACTATGGGGAACTGCAAAGCTTGCTTACAAATTCCTTTAATTTAAAAAAAAGGAACAGATTGGAGTTAAAATTGTGCACACTGCTCTGTGTGAAAGTCTACATGATATGTAGTTCCTGTAAGGCTGAAGTAGTAAGAATAAATGAAAAACAAAATATAAACATTTGCCTAAATTTTCTGAACATGCACAGGGGCGAGATACCTTGCCTGCTACCAGCTCATATTGCAAAATCGTGGGCACACAACCGGAAAATTTGCATCATTTTGTCAAAGAAAGGAATTCTTAATGAAATACACAAGTTTTTAACATTTTGGATTGCTGGACTTCTATTAGTGAAATCTGCCTTCTTTAATTGAGAAGGGTTTCATCACTTCTTGGCCAAGGTGCTGAAAAAAATGCATTACAGTGACATTTGTCCCAGCATCAAGCCCAAAAATATTTTAGTATTGGCACAGACATTTGCAACATTGCACCAAGATGAACATTTTACTTAATAGCAAATTCCCATACTCAGGCTCAGTTGCTTTGACAACTCATTCCAAGCTACCTACGGTTGAATCAAGTTAGATTTTCAAATTGATTTTACAATTTCATTCTGTCCTGCCAATGTGAGCTTATGAAGTTTGACTGCATATATTCAATAGAGGAAATAAACACACAGTGCAAAAACATACAAGGTCCTTGGAACATGCTGCAAAAACCTTTGTATCAGGGTCCTTCTCATCTGACACTGATGCAGACATCACAATCTCAACCACCACTCTTCTTTCTCCCACAGAATGTAAAAAAAATCTTCCAATGACCACAAGCATGTTACTTCAAAAGTAAAGCTGAAAGAAATTGAATTAGAATCGTCAAATAAAACCTTAAAATAATCAAGAAAAATAACAAAAGGGCCACCAAAGTACAATTCATTCTCACATTGTATGGCCGACACTTGTCAACTGGTATATAAAAACAGACTTGGCAATCTCTGCTTTCACAGCAGAATTTAAGACCTAATGGATGTAGAAATAACATTCATTAAAAAACACCAGAATCTACCGCAACTTGTAAGAAACAACTGTCTGCGAGTAAGTTAAGAGCCAAAAAAAAATCTCTAGCTTGAGGACTAAACAAGTACATATTCATGGGCGAGGCAGCTCTCCCTCAGACAAAACACTACAAGTGAGTGGGAGACAATTTGAAAGCAACTTTCACTGTTGTGCTGCACGAATAGTTTCCTGCAATTATGTCACAGCCTTTAAAAACATTTGCAGTCAAATATAATTCTATGAATAATAAGCCTACGTAGTGAATCAACTCTCAACGTCACTACTCTCCTTGTCACGTTATACAACCCCATGTTGTCACATAACAGTAACCGTTGTTGTCTTCAGGAGACTATCTTGATTAAACACTTGCTGACAGTGACAGACTCCAAAATCAAGGAAGACTGCAAAACTAAACGCTTGTCAGTAATGAGTTGCACTACAATACAACTCAACTAATATTATATAAAATATAACTGCCAATAATGTTTATTACCTTTCACCATAACAAGTTACACTGATGATTTGCTTTGGTCATAGTTATTTCTAAAGAATGCTGCTGACTTACTCAAAGTAAACTGGGTAAAAATATCATTGTGTGTGGGTATGATCTTACATAAGGAAACTAGAAAGCTAAATTAAAGGCAATTATACAAATCTTAGGGTTTGACTGATACTCATCATCTAACTTGCTGCAATGGCTAAATGCATCCTTGTAACTTAGTTATAGCTGGTTAAGGAATAGTTACTAAAACCATGTCAATCTAAACAAACAAAAGTTGTGAAAAAACGTAATATTTGTCTGTCTGTCACCACAACAGTGGAGATTATGCATGTCTGGTGAGTAATAAAGTAGCTATAGTAGGTATCATTACATTACAATGTATTCCAAATGCAAAATATCAACCCTTTTTAGGGACAGCACCATTCCTAAAGACTATGTTCTAAATTTTGCGGTGTACAATACGATTGGAAAACCAGTGTCTTAACAGGGTTAATTTTAGAAATTTATACTACCTACAAATTTTTAAAATTTACTCTTAAATGTAATAATAATGCACCTTTTCACATGCTTGACACAATTAAATGAAGTGACTATTATTATGTAGGCAAACATGGCAACCATTTCACACCAGTGACATCCCACAAACAGCAGCTAACCTTTATTGTGGCACTGATTGAGGGAGGATTGTTGGTCAGGACACCAGGAAAATTGCCTGCTCCTCTTCAAATAGTGGCATGGGATCTTTAACATCGACTTGAACCATTAAAACAGGATCTTGGTTAAATGTTTCATCTGAAGACCAGAGGAGCTGTCTGAAAGATTTCCGATAACAATTTCTAATTTAGTGGGTATAATGAGCCCTTGTTCAAATGGGTGTCTGTTTCCCAAACCCCTTGTTATCCCCTTAAAAAATGGAGTACTTATAAGTGACATTATAGTACATATCATATAATATATACATATACATATATATTTGATTTCACACGGCACTGCAGGGAGTCTAAACCAAGTGTTGGCGTCAGGTGAAGCAGAGTTAAAGAGCAGTGAATAATTGGAGCAAGAAGTGCAGACATAATTCTATTGCCATTTTAAAATCATATATTCTAAGAAGAAAGAGAACAGAACTTGCATTTATATAGTACCTTTCACAACCTCAGGACGTCCAAAAGCACTTTACAGCCAACAATATACTTTTGAAGAGTAGTCACTGTTATAATGTAGGGAAATGCAGCAGCAGATTTGTGCACAGCACGGTACCACAAACAGCAACGAAATAATGACCAGATAATCTATTTTAGTGGTGTTGGCTGAGTGATATATGGCTAAGACACCGGGGGAACTTCCCTGCTCTTCCATGGGATCTTTTACATCCACCCGAGGGGGTAGACTGGGCCTTGGTTTAACGCCTCATCTGAAGGACGGTACATCCGATATTGCAGCACACCCTCAGTACTGCACGAACATGTCAGCCTGGATTATGTGCTCAAGTCTCTGGAGTGAGACTTGAACACATAATCTTCTGACTCAGAACCAAAAGTGCTACCACTCAGCTATGGCTGCCGCATATAATTTTGTCCTCATTTCACATAGTACTTTGATTTTGTATTATTATTTTTATTAAACAACAAAACGTACATCAATTTGGGAAGCAGAGAAATAGTTGGTTGGCTTTCTCTGCAGTACAGACTGAGGAACTAAGACACAGAAAATTAGGGTATTACAGTGCCACCAATGATGGGAGAGTGTAATTACAGTATGACAAGTTTATATAGGAAATTTCCATTATAACCATGGGTATAGCAATTTATATTGGAATCCATGCATATAAGACATTTAATATATTTTTAACATATTACAAGTATTAAAAAGTAGTTGCTGTAAAGATATAAGCTCAGATGATGACTCTAGATAACCCCCTCATGCATAATTGTACGGCCTATAATATCTCCTATACATATTATTGGAACAGGAAGGATGGGTTGGACTGAGCAGCCAGTTTGAAGTGCAAAACAATCTTCACAATGCCAACCATGATAAAATTTACTGCATCAAAATACCTAAGTGCCCAAAGCACCAAAAGATGCTGATACTTTATTATGCATCACATTCGGGACAATGTGCGCTTAATGTGTGTAGAATGTATATAGCCAGTACCAAAGTTTCCAGGTTGAAGCATCCGCCATAATGAGAAAGGGACATTCAGCAAAATTTCCTATGGAGTTGCTCATTGAGGGATCTGCCAGCTGATGCCAACCAAGCAATTCCCTACTGAATATGGAAATCTAAAAACTGCATGGAGGCTGGAAAACAAACTAAAAATACAAAAATAGTCCTTCCACACTTATCTTCTTTAAATCTGTTGTTAAGTTGGAGGAGTGCAATGTGTTAGAGGACCAACATGTGGCATGAGGGTGTCTGGAACATGGGCTTGATCCACCATTCTGCAAGTTTCCAATCTCAAGTGCAACAATTTAAGGAGGTCATATTAGAGGTCCTATAACAGGTCCAACTTACTTCACTAACCATCTGCCCAAAACCCAACCGGAGTTAAAATCGAGGCCTAATATTTAACCAAGGAGTAATAATACTGCTATAAATTATTAACATTTGATTTGGAAAATAACATTACTACTATGAATTTGATGTGTAAATCAGAATGTTATAGCACTACAGTTATAAGATTCAGAAACATTGTCAATTAAGGCATTTGAATAATTAGTAATATTTTTCCTAATTTAAAGAACCATTTTAGTGATTATATTGATAACATCAGAAGTTCTACTATCAGCTTCACTCTGGTCACAACAGAACTGAAATCTTTACTAAAACCATTAAAAGGAAAAAAAATACAAATTTATTAACATAATCAAAATGAACATGAAAGGAGCTGCATGTTTTAATTTAATAATTGAATCCCTAAGGTGGCAATACTAAATTAAACAATCTGTCAGATTCAGATGTACTTTTAATTTGTAGTTTTTCATACATTTCAATGTCAAAATGGAGGAGTCCCATAACTTCACTAAGACTCCCATTTTGAATGTAAACAGGCAGAGTTGATAGCAGCTGTGCATGCTCTGCCCACCTAGAGTATAAGCCCATTTCCCAGGCAGCGCGTGTACAATACTGTCAGTGACACATCTGCTAGTCCAATCGATCCTAATTCAAAATGAAGGAGCTGAGACTGGCTGATAGAGGGGATCGATTCCATAATGCTGAAAATATAACATGAAAAGCATAGAGAAAGAGCACATGAAGCTACATAAAATAAAACAAGGTATGTACTTCCTTCATACTGAACTCCACTGTACTGCCCTCCCTTTAAGTGTCATTATGGATTTAACCAAGTGTTAAAGGGTAAATTTTGTACATTAACTGATGTATTGCTGTCATCTCTCCTTACTTGTTGACCTCCAACTATTTAAGCAAATTAAATACCATCTTGCATTTTGGAATAAAAGGAATAAATTGCCTGATAACGAAGAAATTGTTAAATGATAATATAGCATAATATAATATAATATAATAAGATTTGTTCTAAAGAACAAAACAAATGTGTAAGAATGAGTGACAATTCATTGTGCCATATACTAGTATGGTTTTCATAGGTTCATGTCTACAATCCCCTTAAAACTAGCCATGCTACCAGGATAAGGTTCCCTGTGAGGGGGGAGGGAAAAGAAAACTGGGAGAGTGTTATCATAGGCCATTCACCTGCATCTTTTAGTGGCCCATTTAACAAATGCTTGGCTGGGGAACCTAAAACAAGGGAGAAGGACCAAAAATAAAATGGAGAGAAAATAAATGGTATAAGCACAAGTACTGCTTTTAATTAGTAATAGGTGTGTTTGTATATATTAGTTTTGCCAGACTAAGGATACTATAGCCTTGAATAAGTAATGGTACATGAAAGATCAAGTAGAGTTTTGGAGTAGAGGCGGTGGGAAGAAAGTGGAGAAAGCATGCTGCTTCTCCCAACTGATGCCACAATCTTGGAAGTGACCCAGTTTAGAAGAAAGCTGCAGCTACAGATTTCCATCTCCTGGCTGGCTGATTTTTTTTTAGAATAATAGCATATATAAGACTCACTACCTTGTCTGTTCAGTATTCCAAGAGTATGATGTAAACTACCTGCTGATGTAAAAACTATTTGGTAATGTTCTATAGAAAGCCAGTTTCCCCTGCCCCACAAAAAGATGATTTTTGTTACAATTAGTTATAATGCTATTTTTCAAAGCAATTTATTTTTCAGGATTTTGCTTCCACAACTGATTAAAAAAAAGTGCACTGTTCATAAATCTTATCTCCAGTCTTACTTCCTCTACACACACATGCATACCACCAATTCATAATTAATACCTGCATCTCGACATTGGCAAACTAGTATAAGACCTGGGCAGACCACAGGAAGTTTCAGGTGTTATGCCAGTGCTGCTGCCACTGGTTTAAACTACGCTTCCACCATTCCAAATTGCACCATCAAGGTAATCTTCACTCCACTGAAGTCTTGCCACTCTGACTCTTGTTATTTCGAGGTGCAGCAACAACGTGCCTGGCTTACTCAAGAACAGTTGGTTCTAAAGGTGTTGAAATCATTTAGCTATCAGTTCACTCTTTTCACGTCATCTTATGCCACATCAGCCAATTTCTATTCCAGGGCTTACTGAGGCCACTTAACCCTTTGCCTGGCTGAAAAGCAGCTGGTTGGACAATCAAGGCAAGCAATGCACACAGGTAACTATATAAACTGGAAGTGTTTAACAATGTGCTTGAGCTGTAACCAAACTCTTCACACAATTCCAGTGGTTGGAATCTGAGAAAGCTAATGTGAAGGTTTTTAACAGGATGATTCTGATTGGGAGAGGGGACAGGAGGAGAACATTATGGGGTCTCCGCATTTTGCAGAGAAAGAGAAGGGAGAACATCACTGTGGTGAGAAGATACAAAACACTGCAAAAAGCAACAATCTGAATAGCTTCCATATAGCCAGCAAAATTATTTTGAAATTGCTACTGTTCACCCATATACCTACAGGGTCAGGCAGGTGAGCTAAGGAAGGTGGTTTGTTTCAGTGGGGCTCATGGTAGCTTTAAACTTTTCCATTATTCCCTCTTCTGCAGCATAACTTACAATTCCTCCTTAATGTAGATGTCCAGCCTATTTCAGTGTATCCTCCATCCAGCAAAACTGACTTTAGCAGATAACTGGTTATTTTCATTTCAGCATTCAAATAAGTAGACTCTGTAATTGTATTTATTGATTACGTATATAAAATTCAGGGTATAACAAGCTGGACATACAGATGGCAATTATTAGATTTGTTAATGCAACTTTAACATTTATTTTGTTCTTCAGAAAGCAGATTGGGATCTATAAATGAAATGAAAAATACTTTGCAATTGACACTATTTTGGTTACCTTTTCATGAATATCAGAATCCTGGTAGTAATTAATTGTAAATCATAATATATTTATCAATCATCTTGAACCTGTATGAATTAGGCTACATGTGGACTTCTAGCTTCAGCCTATCAGAATCCAGTCTGAAAATCAATGAGTAATATAGGGGATGCGGCTGCTTAAATGAATTACGCAGCAGACATGGTCAGAAAGGGTACTTGTCTTGCTACCCTTTTAATTATTTACTGAGTGAATCAACAGAAAAGGATGTGAAGATATTTTCTAACAGTCTATTAAAGAACAATGTACCCTAGAACAAATGCTTAATTGAAAAATGCAATTTGCTCTCTGTCAATACAAAAACGTTTAAACAACAGGATGTTGTGGTTTAACATTAACATGATTCAGTAGGTCTTCCGAGAATAGAAAAGGTAAAAGTTCCACAATAGTTGATGTCAAAAAAACAAGAAAACCCTTCATATATTAGCACTGTTTTAATCTTTAACATGGAACCATTTTTGTTATCATAAAAAGGAACAAAAAACAAAAAAAATCATATTAGTACAACATCTTGAAGAAATATAGTGCTACAGAAAACACTGTTACCCTCTGTAAGTTCTGTAGGAATTAGTATATACAAGAATGTCAGTTGAGTGCTACTCATATTGATACTTTGAGATTTCATTGACCAGGGGCTCCACATTTTTCTCAACAAATGTGTTAACAAGTGTAAATTGTTTCTTTTTGTTTAAGTCCAAGGATCTAAAATTAGTGGTTATGGGGAGCGGGCAGGAAATTGGACATGAAGCTGAGCTCGGGTCGGTCAATGCCCTGTGGGTGGCGGAGAGGGCCCAGGATGCTGAGTGGCCGGGTCCTGCTCCTACTTCTTGTGTTCTTTAGATTTGTGGTTGGGATCAGATCAGCCATGATCTTATTGAATGGCGGAGCAGGCTCGAGGGGCCGATTGGCCTTCTCCTGCTCCTATTTCTTATGTTCTTATGTTCTAAAATTGGACAGCTAATGATTTTTTCCCCATTAGTGGCAAAAGCAACAGAAAGCAGCTGAAGACAATTGTTACAAAGATAGGTTTCTCACAAAATTAACAGTGAACTTGGAGAAATTGTTTTGAGTTACCAACTGACAACAGATTCCCCACAGCATAATCAAAGCTTCCAAGTGTCCTTCATTGGGAGTAACAATTACTCATTTTGATTTAAAATTATGACCTGTCTTCATGTATGTTGCTCTTGGAAATAAACCTTACACCATTCATTTAAATGGGTTTCAATCTGTGTTACCCTTGCTGATCATAACTATTACATCTCCCCAGTGTTTACAGCTCTATCCAATATATGCACTAAAAGCCCTGGTTCAATATGTGATGGTTAACTTTGCATTTGTTGCAAACATAGAGAACAAGAACACAGATCCAGTGGTAGATACGTGAAGATTTGTTGCAGGAAACAAAAATACCACAAGTTGATTTAAGACCTAAGATTTAAAATTAAAAATGGGAATATTGTTGGGATCATGCCTGTGATTTCTCGATATAGATTCCCAGAAAGCAGGGCTCCATGCTAAAAGATCAACCCTCTGATTTTTGTACACCAACGTAGTAGAAATAAATTTAGGCCAATCTCCACTAAAGACAGCATAATGATGATCAATGTGTGCCACAGTGTAGTAAGTCACAGTTTTACACATTCAGAATGCTAAATTCACAGTCTCAGCTGTGATGCCCAGACACTAGAAAGGTTCTTATCTAAACAGGGAAAAAAGGACGGGTAAGGAAAAAGAAAGTCACATTATGCTACTGCCAATGTTACATTTTTGGGTTGTTTTACTTTTCTTACTTTAGGTTACTTCAGCTGTCATATCTTAGAACAATCCCAATGTGTGAACCCCAACTCACCATACCTTCAAGAGCATCTATCCTAGACTTTAGATGTAGTTAAGCTTTCAGTATCACTCCAGGGATAATGAAACAGAAAACCTATTCTATTAATTGCTTTTAGCTACAGGACTTATCCGATACTGTCTCACTCGTCTTCAATGAGTGAGCATCACTCTCAATTTATGTTTAAAACTATTAAGCCAATTTGTTTAACAAAAGACAAAACAATCAAATCAGTAACAGGTATGTACTATAGCTATATATTTACAATGGAAATTTTTCCACCTAACTCGAGTTGAAAAACAATAAAAGTATCACAACTCTTAAGTATCACAACTGTTCCAGTACAGCTACAACGCTGGCATCTAGCCGACAATGTGGAAAATTGCCCAGGTATGTCCTGTCCACAAAAAGCAGGACAAATCCAATCCAGCCAATTACTGCCCCATCATTCTACACTCAATCGTCAGCAAAGTGATGGAAGGTGTCGTCGACAGTGCTATCAAGCGGCATTTACTCACCAATAACCTGCTCACCGATGCTCAGTTTGGGTTCCGCCAGGACCACTCGGCTCCAGACCTCATTACAGCCTTGGTCCAAACATGGACATAAGAGCTGAATTCCAGAGATGAGGTGAGAGTAACAGCCCTTGACATCAAGGCAGCATTTGACCGAGTGTGGCACCAAGGAGCCCTAGTAAAATTTAAGTCAATGGGAATCAGGGGGAAAACTCTCCAGTGGCTGGAGTCACACCTAGCACAAAGGAAGATGGTAGTGTTTGTTGGAGGCAAATCATCTCAGACCCAGGACATTGCTGCAGGAGTTCCTCAGGGCAGTGTCCTAGGCCCAACTATCTTCAGCTGCTTCATCAATGACCTTCCCTCCATCATAAGGTCAGAAATGGGGATGTTCGCTGATGACTGCACAGAGTTCAGTTCCATTCGCAATCCCTCAGATAATGAAGCAGTCCGTGCCCGCATGCAGCAAGACCTAGACATCATCCAGGCTTGGGCTGATAAGTGGCAAGTAACATTCGTGCCAGACAAGTGCCAGGCAATGACCATCTCCAACAAGAGAGAATCTAACCACCTCCCCATGACATTCAACGGCATTACCATCGCCAAATCCCCCACCATCAGCATCCTGGGGGTCACCACTGACCAGAAACTTAACTGGACCACCATATAAATACTGTGGCTACAAGAGCAGGTCAGAGGCGGCGTATTCTGCAGCGAGTGACTCACCTCCTGACTCCCCAAAGCCTTTCCACCATCTACAAGGCACAAGTTAGAAGTGTGATGGAATACTCTCCACTTGCAGTGTGTACCATCCACAGGATGCACTGCAGCAACTCGCCAAGGCTTCTTCGACAGCACCTCCCAAACCGCGACCTCTACCACCTAGAAGGACAAGGGCAGCAGGCGCGTGGGAACAACACCACCTGCACGTTCCCCTCCAAGTCACACACCATCCCGACTTGGAAATATATCGCTGTTCCTTCATCGTCGCTGGGTCAAAATCCTGGAACTCCCTTCCTAACAGCACCGTGGGAGAACCGTCACCACACGGACTGCAGCGGTTCAAGAAGGCGGCTCACCACCACCTTCTCAAGGGGAATTAGGTTTGGGCAATAAATGCTGGCCTCGCCAGCAACGCCCACATCCCATGAATGAATAAAAAAAAGTACTGAGCTAAGTGTTTGTAAGTTTTATATTATGCAGTTATTTCTTTTAAAAGTCTTATCACTTTGAGATCGTGCCTTATTCTAAACTATCTCTTGGAAGTTTCAAAACAATTTTTCTATTCCCCTCCTTCTCAGGAATTTAAAAATTAATAGCTTATTCTCCGACAGACTGTCCAATTGACTCCTAGATTCAAACAGAAAAGTTATTTTATATCCCAGCAAAGAGTTATCAGGTCTTCCGGGATTTTGGATGTCTGGCATTCAAATTGAAAAAGAAACTGTCAGTCACATACATACTGAACCAATCACACGGTAATTTGATTAATTTCTCTCTCCAGCCTGTAATTGGCAAAACTTGCAACAGTGTATTGAGATAAGCATAGTACAATAATTTTAATTGCAGTTTTTTTAAAACTATGATTGCATGTAAAGGATCAGCCACCAGATCATAACTAGACAAAAATACTATTTTTTTTTCACAAACAGCACTGGCAAAAGCCTGGGTAAAGGCATCTTGCCACTTTGCCAGAGAAGGTAGGAATGGTACCTGATGCAAAAAGACACTAAAAAACAAAGAGAAATACAAAATAAGATGTAATGCCTTTTTCCCTAAACCATTAGATGCAAACGGCTGCTTTTAAAACTTCATATATAGTAGAGAGCAGGTGTGGGGACCAGAATTTTAAACAAAAGGATTGATAAATATATCGACAACAAGATATAACACCAAATCTATCCAGTAGGTGTTTCCAGTCTTGTAGTTAAATAGTTATTTTTCCAGATAGTAGATCCAGGACTAGTACATGCAGAAAACGCTGTACGCTGATTTCAAATACACTGGTCCGTAGGATCACAAGAAACAAATGCATGACCTGTTCTTACATTGATCTAACTACTGAAATGTACAAAAAAAAAGGCTATTGCTGAAAATCTGAAACAAAAACACAAAATTCTGGATTAATAAATGAAAGCCAACATGGATTTGTTAAAGGCAAATCATGTTTGACTGACTTGATTGAGTTCTTTGATGAGGTTAGTGCAGTTGATGTTATGTATATGTACTTTCTAAAGCCATAATATACTTGTTAGCAAAATTGAAGCCTATGGGATTAAAGGGGCAGTTGCTGCATGGATACAAAATTGGCTAAGGGACAGAAAGCAGAGAGTAGTGGTGAATGGTTGTTTTTTGGACTGGAGGGAAGTATACAGTGGTGTTCCCCAGGGGTTAGTATTAGGACCATTGCTCTTTTGATATATATTAATGACTTGGACTTGGGTATACAGGGCATATTTTCAAAGTTTGCAGATGACACGAAGCTCGGAAATGTAGTAAACAGTGAGGAGGATAGTAACAGAATTAAGGAGGACATGGACAGACTGGTGAAATTGGCAGACACATGGCAGATGAAATTTAAGGCAGAAAAATGTGAAGTGATTAATTTTGGTAGGAAGAATGGGGAGAGGCAATATAAACTAAATGGTACAATTTTAAAAGGAGGTGCAGGAACAGAGAGACCTGGGAGTGTAGGTACACAAGTCTTTGAAGGTGGCAGGGCAAGCTGAGACGGCTATTAAAAAGGCGTACGAGATCCAGGGCTTTATAAAGAGAGGCATAGAGTACAAAAGCAAAGAAGTTATGCTAAACCTTTATAAAACACTGGTTAGGCTCCAACAGGAGTATTGTGTCCAATTCTGGGTACCACACTTTAAGAATAACGTCAGGGCCTTAGAGAGGGTCCAGAGGAGAATGGTAGAATACTAGAATGCTAGAAGAATTGGAGGCGACATGAGGGAAATTTTTTACGCAGCGAGTTGTTATGATCTGGAATGCACTGCCTGAAAGGATGGCGAAGAAGATTCAATAATAACTTTCAATAGGGAATTGGATAAATACTTGAAGTGGAAAAATTTGCAGGGCTATGGGTAAAGAGCAAGGGAGTGGGCCTAATTGGATAGCTCTTTCAAAGAGCTGGGACAGGCATAATGGGCTGAATGGCCTCCTTCTGTGCTGTATCATTCTATGGTTCTAAATCAGTCAGCATCTGTGGACTAAAATATGTATTTGCATTTTCTATAGCTTTCTTATTCTTCCCTTTTTTGTTCCTCTGCATTCTTTTTCTCATCCATCTCCTAAGGTGGGATCTTCAAAACTTGGTCACTAATGAATCTTATAGCTACCAAAAACAGATGATTAACAATTTTTCTTTATTTAGAATGTGCAACATCATTTGATTACATAATTTTTAAAAAACCTTACTGTATTGAGAATACAGTCATGGTAATCTTTAGTTGATATCCAATCTCATCAGCAGCTTTATCTGGTTCCCTTTATCCACAATGATTCTCACACATACCCAAATAACCCCAAAGGTCAACTGACTTGGCAGAGAAAATACAGCATTCCAACGCATGTGCTACATTCCATTAGAATTGTAATTCACATTGGATTTATAGGCCAGCAGACCAGAATCCATCAAAGACAAGTTGTTTTCTCTAAGGATCTGTGCAGTCCAAGTTCACTAATTGTATATCACTATTGGCACAGTGT
Organism: Heptranchias perlo; assembly: GCF_035084215.1. Lineage (NCBI taxonomy): Eukaryota > Metazoa > Chordata > Chondrichthyes > Hexanchiformes > Hexanchidae > Heptranchias > Heptranchias perlo. Next base: position 113,855,701 of record NC_090326.1, on the reverse strand, counting down.
TTATTATATGGATTTACATTTGGCTACATGCCTACGGTGTGCTGCACTTTGATACATCCCAATACTCTTTATTTATACTTTATGCAAAAATCGGCATCCTTAGGCAAACACATACTTCTTATCAACACAAGCATGACATTATACACAAAATATCTCAGAAATTGGGTCACAGGTCAAAGAGTAAATCTTTCTGAATCATGCTGACACCATGTTGACAGACAGTGTAGCTCAGGGTAAACTATAAATTCAAATTAATTATAAAAAGTGAAAATTGTACAGAAGTAATAATAAATTAGCAGATTAGATAGCTAATTAGATAATATGTTACTTAACTTTCATTCAGCTGTTACTGGTACAAAAAACAACAGCCCATTGCAGCTTTTTATTTACATGTAAGTGCCTCCTTTTGCACTCACAGAATTCTGTCTTGCCACAGTGACCTGTAAATATGGTTGATCAGAGTGAACTGAATAAAGAACTAGCAAAAGCTTGTTATAGTCATCTACAGGTTCAGGTAGCTTTTGGCTACAGAACTGTCAACTAAGATAGGTTTCAAAGGTGTACGGGTGGCATCTCAGATACCTGCCTCAAGCAATTCACACACCTTCAGGACAAAGCAAAACTGCAAGGGTCTGTTTAGCCTGTCTCCTAGTAGGACAGTAGTTACAGATAAGGAAATAAAAACAGAAAATGCTGGAATTACTCAGCAGGTCAGGCAGCATCTGTAGAGAGAGAAACAGAGTTAACGTTTCAAGTTAGAGATTCAACAGTTTATAAGCAAGTACAGAGCCAGGGAAAGAAGGGGAGGGAAGGAAAGAACAAAAGAGAAGGTCTGTAATAGGGTGGAGGGCAAGACTCATTAAATGAAAAAAGGGATGATGGTGCAAGGGGATGGTAATGGGAGAAATAAAGAAACAAAATATGGGTCTAGAGGAGCTGTAAATGGCAACAGCAAAACCATTTCCAGCACCTGCTGTTCGAAAAAATGGGAGCAGTGGTTATGATCTGAAGTTATTGAAATCAGTGTTGAGTCTGGAAGGATGTATAGTGCCTAATCGAAAGATGAGGTGCTGTTCCTCGAGCTTCCATTGAGCTTCATTACAGATAATAGCTTGGCCACTTCCAAACAATCAGTAGGTACTGATGTGAGGTGCAGCCAGATCTGTATTAAACCTTTCAGAGGACTGGAACAACTACAAATACAATGGACTGTCAATATTAAAATCAACAACCCAGAGATCCACATTAACCACTTCTATCGCCTGGATGTGGCTTTGCATCTTCTAACTATTGTTAAACAATACAAATAACTCAGTTCTAAAACACTGGCTAGGCCTCAACTGGACTATTGTGTTCAATTCTGGGCATCACACTTTAGGAAGGATGTCAAGGCCTTAGAGAGGGTGCAGAAGAGATTTACTGGAATGGCACCAGGGATGAGGGACTTCGGTTGTGTGGAGAAACTGGAGGAGCTGGGGTTGTTCTCCTTAGAGCAGAGAAGGTTAAGGGGATATTTGATAGTGATGTTCAAGATCATGAATGGTTTTGATAAAGTAAGTAAGGAGAAACTGTTTCCTATGGCAGAAAGGCCGGTAACCAGAGGACACAGATTTAAGGTGATCGGCAAAAGAGCCAGAGGTGACCTGAGGAAACATTTTTTTACGCAGCGAGTTGTAATGGTCTGGAATGCACTGCCTGAAAGGGTGGGTGGAAGCAGATTCAATAGTAACTTTGAAAAGGGAATTGGATAAATACCTGAAGGGAAAACATTTTCAGGGCTATGGGAAAAGAGCAGGGGTATGGAACTAATTGGATAGCTCTTTCAAAGAGCCGGCACAATCACAATGGGCCGAATGGCCTCCTCCTGTGCTGTACCTGCTATGATACTATGATATGATACTAAGTGAGTATACCTGTCTGTTAGGAAACTACAAATTACTCCATCCATTAATTTATACAAAAATGTCCACAATTTGATTGACAGATATCAACAATTACAAAGGCAATCAGAAGTTTTCATAGCCAGGAGCAAATTTCATTGCAATTTAACATCAGGCAGAATAGTGTATATTCAGACACACAAAGGAAGGCAGAAGCAAACTCTTTGCAGCTAGAAATGTTAAGAAACCAGATTAAATTTGGCCATTTTGTCCTAGCTAAAATTTTACATAAAAATATCTGAGTAATTTTGCGGGCATCACTCCTGATAAGGAGTCTTGCTGGATGGGAGTGTGGGTCGCAGATTGGACTATAATGCTATAGGGCCAATTCTGCGACTCCCGCTCCCACCTAGTGAGGCACCACACTTCAAAATTGCCCCGATATATCTTTTGAACACCTCACATTTAATTATTAATTGTTTCTCTACCCCTCAAGATTATCAACAGATCGTTCATCGTTCATTCATCGTCAATGAATTGTTTGCACCAATCATGCCTTTTGAGTTATCTCTTTGTGCATTTAAAATTACTGAATAAATGAATTTCCAGTTTTTAGAAAAATATAACTACAGAGATGCTTGCCACAGTGATATTTGAATAGTTGCACTTGACCAAGCTGATCTAAAACAAATAATTATAAAACTGATTAAATACTGCCAAAAAATTTTTTTAAAGTCATTCAAAAGTTTTTTAAAATTTTTTTAACATTAAGCATTCATTTTTTGTTTCCAGCTTAGAATTTCATGCTCGAAAGTGAATACAGTCATAGAAATTACAGTACAGAAGGAGGCCATCTAACACAACATGTCTGTGCTGGGTAACAAGATGTTCGTATTGAGAAAAGGACTATTTTCGTGTCTCAGACACCCCAGAGTCAGCATCAAACATTCCTAGATCAGGTACAGCACAACAGAAAGCAGAGTAAAGCTCCCTGTACACTGCCCAATATGACTTAGTCCCAACTGCAGAGCAGTACTCCCCACTCCACACGTGTAACATTTGACATTTCTCATATCAACCAGTCTCTAGCCTCTTTGAGTAAAATTAACATTTCAGGCCAAATTTGGGGCAACTTTGTGCGATGGACCCGTGCTGGGCTGAGAGTACTGAAAAACTTACCTGAATAAATCAATAATTGAAAAGCTAGTTTTAAGTCTTGAAACTGAAGTTAGCTCCCTAGCTATTTCTAGCATTTGATTATTAATACAGTTGCAAATACTATGTTATGACATACTATGTATTTTTCATTGGCATACATTTGAATTACCCTTTTCAGTATGCAAATTCTGATTCTAGTTAATTGGGTATAAATACAGATAAGAAAGAAAGAATTTGCATTTATATAGAACATTTCACACCCTCAAGATGTGCCAAAATGCTTTATAGGCAATAAATTAATTTTGAAGTGTAGACACTGTTGTTTTGTACCAAACGCTGCAGCGAATTTGCACACAGCAAGGTCCCACAAATAGCAATGAGATGACTGACAGTTACTATCCTTTTGGTGGTGTTGGTTCGAGAAAATTATTGGTGAAGAAACCAGGAAAATTCCCCTGAACTTCTTCAAATAGTGACATGGGGCTCAATTTTAAAACCAAGCGGGAAAAGGGTCAAATTGAGGACAGAAAACTCATTAGTACAGGTTTCCCGGACATCCTTACGATTTTGACATATGATTTTTTGTCGGGGATCGGGGGTCCGGTGTCCGTAATCGTTGGGGGGGTCGGTGCAGGTAGGCTTGTTAGGCCTGGGGAAAGCACTCCTGCTCCTCCGCGCCCACAAGCTGTGCCTTTCTAGGCACCTACCTATTAGTATCAGGCCTTCTCGCCTTCTTTCACGAGGCGTAAAACAGAAGGGAATCCCTGCCCCCCGGAGTTGAAATTGGGAAGCCCAGAAACACGGGGGCCCGAAGCCTCCCTGAAAGGTTTTAAGGCCCAACTCACTTCCTGGGAGCGAGTTGGACACCGCCCCTCTTCCCGCCCCGGTGAAAACCGGAAATGGGCATGTTGGAGGCAGGTTGGGGGTGGGTCTGAAATGGTAGCAATTTTCCATGCCCCCCCACCCCCAACCCACCTATTTTTCACTTTTAATATTGAGCCCATGGTCTTTTTTTTTATTTGTTCACGGGATGTGGGCGTCGCTGGCAAGGCCGGCATTTATTGCCCATCCCTAATTGCCCTCGAGAAGGTGGTGGTGAGCCGCCTTCTTGAACCGCTGCAGTCCGTGTGGTGACGGTTCTCCCACAGTGCTGTTAGGAAGGGAGTTCCAGGATTTTGACCCAGCGACAATGAAGGAACGGCGATATATTTCCAAGTCGGGATGGTGTGTGACTTGGAGGGGAACGTGCAGGTGGTGTTGTTCCCATGCGCCTGCTGCCCTTGTCCTTCTAGGTGGTAGAGGTCGCGGGTTTGGGAGGTGCTGTCGAAGAAGCCTTGGCGAGTTGCTGCAGTGCATCCTGTGGATGGTGCACACTGCAGCCACAGTGCGCCGGTGGTGAAGGGAGTGAATGTTTAGGGTGGTGGATGGGGTGCCAATCAAGCGGGCTGCTTTATCTTGGATGGTGTCGAGCTTCTTGAGTGTTGTTGGAGCTGCACTCATCCAGGCAAGTGGAGAGTATTCCATCACACTCCTGACTTGTGCCTTGTAGATGGTGGAAAGGCTTTGGGGAGTCAGGAGGTGAGTCACTCGCCGCAGAGTACCCAGCCTCTGACCTGCTCTCGTAGCCACAGTATTTATATGGCTGGTCCAGTTAAGTTTCTGGTCAATGGTGACCCCCAGGATGTTGATGGTGGGGGATTCGGCGATGGTAATGCCGTTGAATGTCAAGGGGAGGTGGTTAGACTCTCTCTTGTTGGAGATTGTCATTGCCTGGCACTTATCTGGCGCGAATGTTACTTGCCACTTATCAGCCCAAGCCTGGATGTTGTCCAGGTCTTGCTGCATGCAGGCTCGGACTGCTTCATTATCTGAGGGGTTGCGAATGGAACTGAACACTGTGCAGTCATCAGCGAACATCCCCATTTCTGACCTTATGATGGAGGGAAGGTCATTGATGAAGCAGCTGAAGATGGTTGGGCCTAGGACACTGCCCTGAGGAACTCCTGCAGCAATGCCCTGGGGCTGAGATGATTGGCCTCCAACAACCACTACCATCTTCCTTTGTGCTAGGTATGACTCCAGCCACTGGAGAGTTTTCCCCCTGATTCCCATTGACTTCAATTTTACGAGGGCTCCTTGGTGCCACACTCGGTCAAATGCTGCCTTGATGTCAAGGGCAGTCACTCTCACCTCACCTCTGGAATTCAGCTCTTTTGTCCATGTTTGGACCAAGGCTGTAATGAGGTCTGGAGCCGAGTGGTCCTGGCGGAACCCAAACTGAGCATCGGTGAGCAGGTTATTGGTGAGTAAGTGCCGCTTGATAGCACTGTCGATGACACCTTCCATCACTTTGCTGATGATTGAGAGTAGACTGATGGGGCGGTAATTGGCCGGATTGGATTTGTCCTGCTTTTTGTGGACAGGACATACCTGGGCAATTTTCCACATTGTCGGGTGGATGCCAGTGTTGTAGCTGTACTGGAACAGCTTGGCTAGAGGCGCAGCTAGTTCTGGAGCACAAGTCTTCAGCACTACAGCTGGGATGTTGTCGGGGCCCATAGCCTTTGCTGTATCCAGTGCACTCAGCCGTTTCTTGATATCACGTGGAGTGAATCGAATTGGCCGAAGACTGGCTTCCGTGATGGTGGGGATATCGGGAGGAGGCTGAGATGGATTATCCACTCGGCACTTCTGGCTGAAGATGGTTGCAAACGCTTCAGCCTTGTCTTTTGCACTCACGTGCTGGACTCCGCCATCATTGAGAATGGGGATGTTTGCAGAGCCTCCTCCTCCCGTTAGTTGTTTAATTGTCCACCACCATTCACGACTGGATGTGGCAGGACTGCAGAGCTTTGATCTGATCCGTTGGTTGTGGAATCGCTTAGCTCTGTCTATAGCATGTTGCTTCTGTTGTTTAGCACGCATGTAGTCCTGAGTTGTAGCTTCACCAGGTTGGCACCTCATTTTTAGGTACGCCTGGTGCTGCTCCTGGCATGCTCTTCTACACTCCTCATTGAACCAGGGTTGATCCCCTGGCTTGTTGGTAATGGTAGAGTGAGGAATATGCCGGGCCATGAGGTTACAGATTGTGCTGGAATACAATTCTGCTGCTGCTGATGGCCCACAGCGCCTCATGGATGCCCAGTTTTGAGCTGCTAGATCTGTTCTGAATCTATCCCATTTAGCACGGTGGTAGTGCCACACAACACGTTGGATGGTGTCCTCAGTGCGAAGACGGGATTTCATCTCCACGAGGACTGTGCGGTGGTCACTCCTACCAATACCGTCATGGACAGATGCATTTGCGACAGGTAGATTGGTGAGGACGAGGTCAAGTAAGTTTTTCCCTCGTGTTGGTTCGCTCACCACCTGCCGCAGGCCCAGTCTAGCAGCTATGTCCTTCAGGACTCGGCCAGCTCGGTCAGTAGTGGTGCTACCGAGCCACTCTTGGTGATGGACATTGAAGTCCCCCACCCAGAGTGCATTTTGTGCCCTTGCTACCCTCAGTGCTTCCTCCAAGTGGTGCTCAACATGGAGGAGGACTGATTCATCAGCTGAGGGAGGACGGTAGGTGGTAATCAGCAGGAGGTTTCCTTGCCCATGTTTGACCTGATGCCATGAGATTTCATGGGGTCCAGAGTCAATGTTGAGGACTCCCAGGGCCACTCCCTCCTGACTGTATATCACTGTACCGCCACCTCTGGTGGGTCTGTCCTGCCGGTGGGACAGGACATACCCAGGGATGGTGATGGAAGAGTCTGGGACGTTGGCTGAAAGATATGATTCTGTGAGTATGGCTATGTCAGGCTGTTGCATCCACTTAAGAGGGCAGACCTGTCCTTTGGTCTCAGCCAAAAGGACAGCACCTCTGTAATACTCCCTCAGTACCACATTTAAGTGTCAGTCTAGATTATGTGTTCGAGTTTCGGAGTTAGGCTTGAGCTATGACTTTCTGATTCTAGCTGAGCAAAGACAGGAAAGTTTATTTCTAATTTTTATGTCATCAACTTATTTCCCATTTCTACTCAACTCTAAAGTAACAGTAAAAGTATTTTGCTTCTCCCAAATTTCCAACAACATATCCATAATACGGTTGCTCTCTAGATGACTTCACTAAAACGGATTTGCACTATTTAATGCAGAATGCACATATTAGCTATGTTTCAAGTAATACAAAAATGGGCCAATATTGTCTTCAAAAATTCCTTCGTATATAGCCCTTCTGAAACAACTATCGTGTACCTAAATTTTGTGTCTTCTTACTACACATCAGGTCACAATAAAAAATACCAGAAATGTAAGACCCACTGAGATTTAAGCTACAATATTCAACACAATAATTGCCATTAGTTAAAACAATCTAATATTGTACAAAGGTTTTACTTTAAAATAAACAACTGTTTTTCAAACTTGGACAATTTCCCAGTGAAGTTAAGCCCTTAATTGGATGGGCCCTGTGGTGAACATTTCAATTAAATTATAGGTCTAAGCTCCTATTTGGCAGTCACTAGTACGTAGTTCCCCTGCTTGTTATTTTTTCTGAAATCCGGCTAATCTACAAATACAGATAATCAATGTAGAGATCCATGCTTATGGCATTTGACCTACTACTCAGGAACAGTTTATCCCATTGATCTAGATATAAATTAATCAAATAATTAATTAATAAGCTAATTATCTCAAAAGCTAGTTTTATTGTAAATCTGAAAATGTAGCCAGGCACAAAATAAGGAAAAACAAGTTGACAACAGTGCTGCACTGAAGGCTGAGGAACAATAATAACCTTTTAATATTTTTCTTTCACTGTTTAATTGGGCCATCATCCTACAGGGGAAATCATCTGGCATGTTATCCATTGAAGAAGTACTAGTGGATTTCCCATAGTATTCATGGTGAGTCAAGGGAAATGCCGTTTTTAAATATGAGTCATTGGAGAGGAAGCAAAAATTACATCAAAATCCCTATTAAAGGGCAGTAAACAATGGAAATATCGATAAAAATATAATAATTTGGCATATTACTTAACTCAGGTTTAGCCATCAAGATTGGGCACTTTTGCCTTCCAAAAATGCAAAATAATTAGTCAAAAAGAAATGCTGCAGGTGGGCTCTGAAGATTTCTACTACTTGCTATATCAGAATTGGTAGTTTTGAAAAAACATTGAGTGACTTGATTGCTCAGTTTTATGTGGCATACTCATTCCTCATTAGTACATACAGGCAGAATAAACTACTTTTCATTTGTTCATTTAATTAGTCAGTCAAGTATTTGGTTGGTAACTTAATAGACAATCACTAATTTTTGCCCAAAAGCAAGTTTTGAAGTCTGGCATTTTGAGGTATTACATCTGTGAGGCCACATGTGATGCCTTCAAAAGGTGTGACGTGATGACCATGCACTATACACAAGAATTTTAATTATATAGATGTGCCATTTTTAATGCAAAATTTCAGCAAAAACATGCCAATACTGGTATCCATTATAGACATGACCTTTTAGCCTAAGGACAAAAGTAAACATCTGGAGGACTTTAGCAGGGTAGAATCTAGTTAATTCAATATCCAGCAGTGTTTTTCTTTGGAGGATGCAGAATTTGAGCTCATCTTAAAGATAATAGATATCAGTGCTGCAGAATGAAACACCACTTCTCCAAAGGTGTTAGGTCCAGCACAGCAAGATGCATAGCACAGTTCCCTTTCCTCTGCCACTCCAATGCGTCTTAATCCCAATCTCACAAGAGCACACCTAATTGTACCAGCGTCTATTTTCCGCTTCCCATCCAGCGATCTTTATGACTGTCAATTGTGTGCCATTTTATGGAAAAATCTGTGCCATGAGCGGACAGCTATTTGAAACTGGATTGAGAGACTTAGGCTTTTCGGCCCTTTCAGGCGGTCTACTGGCAGATCAAAGATAGGTGAGCCAGAAAAATGCTCAAGGACATGCTCAACCACATCTTCGCCTCCACCCCTTTATCGGAGGGTGAGCCTGGCGGCTTCAAATGCATCCGTTTATCCGTTCACTTATCGATGGGCTCAAGAAAATCAGATTGAAATGAGGGAACCATGACTTCAAATGTGCTCCCTCCCATTTGCCCAATTTGAACTAGGAACATAGGAACAAGAGTAGGCCATTCAGCCCCTTGTGCCTGCTCCGCCATCTGATGAGATCATGGCTGATCTGTGATCTAACTCCATATACCTGCCTTTGGCCCATATCCCTTAATACCTTTGGTTGCCAAAAAGCTATCTATCTCAGATTTAAATTTAGCAATTGAGCTAGTATCAATTGCCGTTTGCGGAAGAGAGTTCCAAACTTCTACCACCCTTTGTGTGTAGAAATGTTTTCTAATCTCGCTCCTGAAAGGTCTGGCTCTAATTTTTAGACTGTGCCCCCTACTCCTAAAATCCCCAACCAGCAGAAATAGTTTCTCTCTATCCACCCTATCCGTTCCCCTTAATATCTTATAAACTTCGATCAGATCACCCCTTAACCTTTGAAACTCTAGAGAATACAACCCCAATTTGTGTAATCTCTCCTCGTAACTTAACCCTTGATGTCCGGGTATCATTCTAGTAAACCTACGCTGCACTCCCTCCAAGGCCAATATGTCCTTCCGAAGGTGCGGTGCCCAGAAATGCTCACAGTACTCCAGGTGCGGTCTAACCAGGGTTTTGTATAGCTGCAGCATAACTTCTGCCCCCTTGTACTCTAGTCCTCTAGATATAAAGGCCAGCATTCCATTAGCCTTCTTGATTATTTTCTGCACCTGTTCATGACACTTCAATGATCTATGTACCTGAACCCCTATGTTCCTTTGGACATCCACTGTTTTTAACTTTTCACCATTTAGAAAGTACCCTGTTCTATCCTTTTTTGATCCAAAATGGATGACCTCACATTTGTCTACATTGAATTCCAACTGGAAACTAGGGGCAACTGGCGTCCAGGGTTCAAAGGTTGACAGTGGGAGCCTCAGAAATTTGTTCACAGAGTGTCCTGTGCAGTCATGTTCAACGATTACCATACACGGGCCCCATGAGCAGCATCAAGATTTTTTGAAGAGAAGTTTTCAATTTTTCAGGCAGGTCAGAGTCTGCTTTCTTGCCACCACTGCGAAAGATTTTCAAGTCCATTGCAGCAAGTTTCCAAATCCAGTTTGGTCAATTCCTTAGCCGAGGGCCCACCTCCAGCATGCTAATGACCCTAGGGCTGGAAAGTCAGCCAGGGGATGTCTCTGTGGCACAAGTCCTACCCTATGCACCCCTATCAGAAAGCCCAGGTCAGAGTGCCCAAGCTTATTTTTGAAAAGACTCTTAAAATGAGCAGACAGGAGTGACTTTCATCCATCAAACTGTGCTATATTTGAACACAAGTACCAGAGATGAAAATGCAACGCTAACCACCACACCATCGAATTCAGGAGTAGGTTTTTAATTTGATGTTCCAACTTGTTTTTCTTTTCATCTAAAATAGCGAGTACAAACATATTGGCCTCGATATTAACCCTCTCACGATGGGCGGGAAAGAGTCGGGGAGTTAAAAATTAAAAATTGAGGAACGTGTTCCCAACCCGCGGCATACGAACCTGCCGCCATTTTTACGGCGGCGGGATGCGTGCCGTGTAAATCCTGTCTTGGAGAGGCGCGACACTTCATTATCATATTTAAATCAGGCTCCCACAGTGTAGTTGGGAGCCTGATTTAAATTTAACTGCTGCCGGATGGGTTTCCCAGGGGTCAGGAAACCCAGCAGCGGAATAGAAGCGAGAGCTGCCAGCTCCAGCAAGTTAGTGCTTTTTAGAGCACTCCTTGTAGGTCAGGAGGAGCAGGTGTGCACCCTGGCCCCTCAAGGAAGCCTTTGGCCTCCCTTCTGCTGAGCGAGGTCTCTCTCCGCTGCTGCAATCAGCGACCCCCCCCCCCCACAAATCCCGAGCCTCCTCATGAGCTCTGACCCCTCCCGCCCCCCACCAATCCCCGATCTCTCCCTCCCAATTGCCAGACTCTGACCCCACACCCATCAAGCCCCGATCACAAGCTCCGATCTCTCCAGATTGCTGGGGACCGTCCCCAACAGTTCCTGGCTGCAGCCTCCTGCTGTTGGATTTTCCGCCCGACAGCCAGCCAGCCTGTCAATCAGGCCAGCTGGCGGGCGGGAAATGGAAGAAGAAAATGTTAATGTTGGCAGGACCTCCGCTTCCCCGGGCTTTCCAGGTTTTAGACCCGCTACCACACTTCCCCGCATCCTCCTCGCCAATATTGGGACCATTATTTCTATCTAGAAAAGTCTTTTGTACAAATTTTCAGTTTTGTGGTATCACACGAATTGGTAAAATTATGTCACAGCTCTAATTTTGTAAGAATGTTAATAATGGGCTTGAGCTTATCCATGAAGCACCTGTGCCAATCGTTGTGGGGTAGTCTTCAGCAAATTTTTCTCCTTATTTGAATAGGCTATTGACAGAAAAATAACTTGCCCAAAGAGCTTGGCTTGTATCACACATGGCTGGGGAGCACAAAATCTAATGAGGCAGCAGCCCTTAAAGGACTGCAGCTCACCATTAAAGAGGAGGTTGTGGTGGTAACAGATTAGTGAACTAAATGTTCTATATTGGCACATTAGATACGCATGGGCAGCACTGCTCCCTTTCATGCTGCAAAGTTGGAGGTCTTGCTGCAGGAGGTGTATCAAGGTAGGATAGCCCCATTTGGGGCTGAAGACCATCCTCCAGTAAAAGCACAAATGCTGACTACATGGAGGGAGGCTGCCAATGAGGAAAAAGTTTTCTGGTATCATGGGGATTATAAAGCAGGGTGTTTTATTCACTTTAGCACAAATTTCCAATAAGGCCCTTCAAGTATTGCACAAGTTAGGATTAACCACACCTTTCAGGAGGTACCATCTCAAGCATTGTATACAATCTCTGCTCTTTTTCACCTATTTTTTCACTGTGCCTAAGCTGCTCAGCATGCTTTTATTGAAGATGGAGTGGCAGCCAAGAAACAGCAAACAAATCCTAAGGTGCCCAAGCCAAGGTCTCTGCTTTTAGGGGCCAATGGGGCCAGCAGCCGTGGATGCAGAAGATAGCTCTGTTCTCCTAAGAACCATCCACACCCATAATGCAGGCACTGTGGACTGCCGCATAATGTAGACATTATAACTGCTTTCGTGGATAACGGTCATTGAAGTACATAGTTATATTTCTGTGGTCAGCTAACATCTGAACATTAATTGAGTACAACCTTTTTCTGTTCATGAAAGCTATAGAATTGACATGAAGAGCCCTGATGCCTATAGGGGTATCACGTACAACTCTCTGCGGTCAAGGGAAACCCACCATTCGATGCTAGATGTACGTCCTGTCCAGCTGACACTTTCTTTCCACAGAAAATGTGTTGAGGTTGTTGCTTTTCTAATACATGTGTGCATGGCAGACTGCCTAATGCGGCAGATGTTCCTTGCAGTGGTTTGGAAGGATTTCGAAGCATGAAAGCTTCATGCTGTCATAACATTTGCTTCTACGGGAAGAGATCATAGAATCATAGAATAATAAAGCACAGAAAGAAGCCATTCAGCCCATCGTGCCTGTGCTTGCTCTTTGAAAGAGCTATCCAATTAGTCCCATTCCCCTGCTCTTTCTCTATAGCCCTGCAAAGTTTTCCCCTTCAAGTATTAATCCAATTTTGAAAGTTACTATTGAATCTGCTTCTATCAACCTTTCAGGCAGTGCATTCCAAATCACAACAACTCGCTGCATTAAAAAAAAATTTCCTCATGTCATCTCTGGTTCTTTTGCCAATTATCTTAAATCTGTATCCTCTGGTTACTGACCCTTCTGCCATGGAGTTTCTCCATATTTACTCTATCAAAACCTTGCATGATTTTTAACACCTCTCTCAAATCTCCCCTTAACCTTCTCTGCTTTAAGGAGCACCCCAGCTTCTCCAGTCTCTCCACATAACTGAAGCCCCGCATCCCTGGTACCATTCTAATAAATCTCCTCTGCATCCTCTACAAGGTCTTGATATCCTTCCTAAAGTGTCTTGCCCAGAATTGGCCACAACACCTCAGCTGTGGCCTAACCAGCATTTTATAAAGGTTTAGCGTAACTTCCTCACTTTTGTACTCCATGCCTATATTTATAAAGCTAAGGATCACATATGCTTTTTATCAGCCTTCTCAACTTGCCCTGCCACCTTCAAAGATTTGTGTACGCACACCCCCAGGTCTCCCTGTTCCTGCACCCCCTTTAAAATTGTACCATTTAGTTTATATTGCCTCTCTTCATTCTTCCTACCAAAATGTATCACTTCACACTTCTCTGCGTTAAGTTTCATCTGCCATGTGTTTGCCCAGAATACACCTGTTCCAGAAGTTGTGTGCAGATCATTGTACAGCAGATGGCACAACTTTGCGGCAGCCGGTATTGTGAAGCATGGGAGGTGAAGTCGGTTCTCCTCTGACATACCCAGGGGCACATCTCTGGGGAGTGAGGGGTGTGGCCAAAACGCCTCAGGAGTTGTTGCACTTGCATTTGTTGAATCCTCATGAACTGCTCTTCCTTATCTCAATTATACAGCATGTTCAGAACACCCAAGGGAGTACCCATCTTCACCTCTTTGCATGATGATGTGATATCAAAACCAGCAAAAACCAAGAATAATGAAGCAAAATATTGGCAGTGGAAAAACAGGTGCAAAAATGGAGGAATAGCCAACAAAACCAACTAATGCATGCAGCAAAATGCAGCAATGAATAATTGAAAACACAGACATAAAATCTAGAGGTCCAAACTTTAAAGTGAGGCTTCACATGGCGACAACACAGTCTCATTATTCAACTTCATATTGTGCGTTGTGAAGTTGGGTGTACAGCAAAACCATTTGCCTGATTTTACTACCCCCATCCACTACATTCATATATATTACTCCAGGATTGCAATTTAGGAACACAAATTGTGAATTGAATTGGTTGATTTAAAAAATTCAACTTGCCATCTGTCTTTATCATTGTCTGCACATTGACATTCATTGATCTGTGAAGCATATGAAGTAAGCATTGGTATCGATGGCATAATGTGCAAAATTTAGATGGGTTTTGTCACCTGAAATACTAAGCTAGTTAAAAGAAATATGCCATGGGAATTTGAATTCTCTACAGGTACAGACTACAGTTCATTTCCTTTGTCATTACTACTATCAGCTCAAACCATCTACGTAAATTTCACATAGCAAATCAAAAGCCAAATTGTTCACAAATTCCAACTTTTAGCAAGGCCATTATGCTAACAGAGCCTTTTAGTCTACAGTTGAGACGGAGCTGATTCATTCTACTGCCTTGCTTATATGGATGCCTGGAGGCAGGAAGCTCTCAGTCTTTACTTCTATAATCTGTTGAAAGCACTGTGCAACAAAGATTTTACCCAATTAAATGTTATATTAACATTCTATATGGTTAATCTATGGAATTTAATAACATTTTTAACCCTTTTAATAAGTAATGGTGCGTACAGTTAATGATACATATCATCTGTTTTAAGATCAACTCCATTTTATCCAGAGAAAACTGATTTCAAACAAGCTGAAATAAAAACAGAAAATGCTGGAAAAGCTCAGCAAGCCAGGCAGCATCTGTGGAGAAAGAAACAGAGTTAACATTTCAGGTCAAAGACCTTTCGTCATTGACCTGAAACGTTAACTCTGTTTCTTTCTCCACAGATGCTGCCTGACTTGCTGAGCTTCTCCAGTATTTTCTGTTTTTATTTCAGATTTCCAGCATCAACAGTATTTTGCTTCAAACGAGCTGTGTGTCTCCATGGGTCTTACGCTATGAAACAAAGAAAACAATGAGTTGAAATCATGCTGTGCAATATTAGTAATGAATATATTAACACATTAATCATGAATATCAGTGATACAAGTGATAAATATCTTAATATATTCATTATTAATGCACTTTAACTACGAGTTATTAAAACATCTTAGGTGATATGCAATTGTTTTACAAATGTAAGTTTAAATGCTATTTATAAAGAATACAAAATATAAAGCACGACCTCATGGCTCAAATCAGATACTTGAGTTATGGGGATCGGGATTCCAGTTACTATTTAGATTATCATTGCTAGGATATCAGAATATTTAGGTTTCATTTTGCCATGTCTGATAAATTAGCTCAGCTTTAGTTCAGACGCACAGGAGAAAAGGGCAGTCTGATATTGGCACCTTCAGCCGCTAAACAAAAATGTTTTGGCAGTTGCAACAGAAGTAAAGTTGGAATCCTGCTATAAACAAACAGACAAATATTCACAGAAGGATGTTCTATTGTTTGTAGTTTTTGTGGTGAAGTGGCTCACAATGATTGATAGATATTAATGGTATGTCTGAGGTTGTAACAAATATTATGCCCTACGCTTCAGTCTCTTTTGCAACTGCCTCTATCCCTACCATGCTACACCACATATTATTCCTTGGTAAAGAGAGCAAGCAAAGATCTTGCTCACAAACCTTTGCTAATGCAGCTGTATATCTCATTTGAAACAGTCCAATCAGATTCCATCCTGAATGGGGAATGACCGATAGAGAAGTTCTGTGATGCAACTCTTCACAGCTGCTGAAGTCACAATGTCAACAGAATTTCTACAAAAAACACAAATCTAAGCACACAAGCCAACTGTCTGCATTTCACACAAACAGTGCTTTCTACTTGGTTTCTGCTTGTCAACATTTGCCAGAAAAATCAGCTTCCCATGCTGCCCTGAGATTGCTCCATAAATCAATTTAGTAAAGCTGTTTCTGTGTATGTGCAGTTTTTCTGCACATACACCATATTCAATGGGGGCAAATTTCAAGGGGTGCCTGCCCGTTTTACATCGATAAAACAAGACCCTGAAAATCGGGTTGCAGTCTCGTCCCACACGTTCTGTGCCGGAAGTGCAACCAATGCCATTTTGGCTTAAGCCTCCACTTAGGCGTCCAGCGTGTCCACTTGAAATCGGTAGGTGCCTATTTAATACGTGCAAATGAGGCTTCTCTGCTTATTTCGGGCCTAAATGCCATTTTCAACTGCTATAGCATTCTATTTGCCAGTACTCAATAGACCCACAAATCATGGATGGGAACAGTCGGGAGGGCACCATTTCCAGCGTTATTTATGAGCTTCATTAGCTGCTCTCAGGTAAATCACTGGATTGTTCATTTTGGCTGCTAGTCTGCTGCTTTTGCTTGTTTGGCTGTGTTGACTGTTGGAGCTGACATTAAAGCCCTGGTTATAACTCAAAGCAAGAATTGGGTGGGCAGGGACCGAGGCGGGCAGCCGTCCTGATCTCAGCAGCATGAGGCCTGGGAGATTTTAACTACTGAACCTCAGCTGCATTCCCCCAGTCAGATGCATGCCCGAAACTGAAGGGAAGCGGCAGCCGGCCGCTTTCGGGAGTGCCTCGGATTGGGTGGGGGGCAGCCTGGGGCAGGAGAGGCCAAACTTTCCTTGTGGGGCACGGAGGAAAGTGGGTTTTTGTTCCGGAGGGGTGGTAAAGGGAAACATAATGCCAAATTAGTTGGTCGGTGCGACGGGGGCATCAAGAATTTCATGGTCACCATGGGGGGAGCCCTGAATCCATGCTTAGCGGGAAGGGTAACGCCAAATCAGAAGTTGGGGGAGAACACCATTCCAAATCCACTGCACAGTGGCAGGGGGGAATCTGCACTCACAATAGTATGTTTGTTCAGTGGAGGGGAAGAAATCCCTATCCACAGTTGTGTTGCTCAGCAGTGGGGGAAGCAGGAATCCCTATTCCCAATTGTAATGCTCAGTGATGGGGGGAATCACTATCCCCAACTGTAACCTTACCACGGCAGTGGAGTCCCAACCCCCATTGTAATATTCAGTCAGGGGGAAGGAGTTGGCCTTGAGAACAGACTCTTAGGCAGAAGGGGATGGCAGTGTGATCATGTTTCCATGATCAAAGATTTTTTGATGGAGGAAATTAATTACTCAATGGAAAATTAATGTAGAATTCGCTAAACTGGTGCATTCAAGCCGCTGTGGAGCAATTAAGTGTTTTTTTTGGGGAGGTGATTGTAGGAGAGGCCCAGGGATTGGGCTGGGAGATTGGGTTACATTTCATAATTTCACTCTATTAGTTTTAGTAAAAATTATAAGAAGTTGCTGCAGCAGCCAATTCCTGCAAGGGATTCGAAAATGACCTAATACTATAAGCTTGGGGCAATCGCGCAGGTGGGAGACAGAGACATGCATGAAAAGAGGGAGAAATCCAATTAATTTTTTTAATTCACAGGGTGGAAAGCACATAGGAGAATGAATAATTCAGTAAAACGAATAAAATAAATAAAATTCAAACTGAGCTAAACTAACATCTGAAGAAGAAGCTAAAACTTAAAATGAAAACTTACCTGTAGAAAAAACAAAATGGCAGATCGAGGATCTGAAATTTTCCAGTGAGGAACTTTGTGAGCACGCTTAGACTGGGCACAAAGGCAACCAGTGGCCAAGCATGGCAAGTTTACATAGGTAAAATACATTACAAATGAAGACGTAGGAATTTATAATGGCAAGACATGAAAAGTGTGACAACGACGTGACAAGTGGTTCAAACAGGAAGTATGCACAGATGTAAGACTTTTGATATTATAGATATAAGTAAGCCTACAGACCATTATTCTTTACATAATTCCATTATTCATCTATGGTAACTGCATAAATTAGGCCTGCTGACCTAAGTTTTCCTGAGTATGTGCGGTAGCAAGGAACCTCGCATATTGGAAAATCATAGGCATCACACCATGATTTTCTGACATTTTCTGGTGTCAGGCAAAGCTCTATGCTGCTGACATGTACTTGGGAAATCAAAGCCACTATGTATTACCTCCTGATGGAAACAAATCTATGGGGAATGAATTTCCAGGGCAGTGGGTATATCCCAGACCACACTGGAAAATAAATCTCATGTTATCAATTCTTACACCCCCATTTAGAATCTTCTAAATTCACCAGTATAAAAATCGTATTATTATGTACATTTGTTTTATTCCTGCTACATGTGATGGATATACTGGGTATATCTGCAGCTTAAGTTACAAAAAGCACATGTTTCACTACATTCGCATCGTAACTACTTGTTTTCACGTTATAGCAAAAGCCACTGGATTTAGGTTTTCACAGAAAAACAGATTGAGCCCGGGTATGTGAAAATCCCGTTAATAGGCAGTTTTTGCTAGAAATGTTATTTTGCCATATTTAAGTCAAAGGGACTTATTTCCTGCAGTTTTCTTAACCATTAATGGATTGGAAGAATCTATTAATGTTAAACACAAGTGGTCTCAAAAATGTGGAATAAAATTCTGTTGTCTCACATACGTAAAATATATAATTTATTCCTCCTACATGCAGTAACATTGGGCACGATTTTAGCCCTGAAGTCCGGGTGCATTGGGGGCGGGCGGGGGGGGGGGGGCGGAGGGCAATCAAAATCGCGGATTTCTGGAGCGGGAAGGAATCCCGGCTCCAACCCGCCGAAAAACGTGTACGACCCAGATGCATCTGGGTGCACGCATGTTTCTGGAAGCTGGAAGTCCTGCTGGCAATTAAAACCAGCGGGCCAATATTTAAAGCAGGAATTACGGTATTTAAAGTTGTTGAAATGTTTAATTTTATGTTTATTGAAGCAGGGAAAGGATTTTAACTCTGCCTCAACGTGTTTCCCGTGCTGTGTGAAACACGCCATGGAAACGGAGGCGGGTTCCAGCCGGCAGCCATTTGGCCATTCAAATCACTGTTTGACAGGTGGGGATAAAAGATGAGTTATTACAGCAAGGCAATCAGTTCTCTCAGGCAAACTTTTGGCTGGGAGTTCTTTGTGTTTAGACTAAGAATTCTTGGTTCACACTCAGAATTACACATTTTTACCTACTTTGTGGACCCCCTCAAACTGACAACATCAGGATGGGGAGGCACAATGGCTGCGTTCACCAGTACAGCCGAGGAGGAGGCACATCACCATCCGCGGCAGGCACGGTGTGCACTTCCGGCACTTGCAGCTCCACAAGACAGAGATACACCACAGGGACCTGCAGAAAAGCAGAGAGGGGAACAACAGAGGCCCAACGTCGCAGGAGGCACTACTCTCGTGAGAGGGTCTACAGACCGAGGCTGAGCTTCCTGGGCCTCTCTGAGGAGCAGTGCCTACGAAGGCTGAGAGTGAGTTGCCAGGTGGTCACAGACATCTGCGTGCTCCTTCATGCACAGCTGCTCCTGGCTGGGCCTGGTGGCATCACATTGCCCGTGGCAGTTAAAGTAAACACTGCCCTAAACTTCTTTGCCTCCGGATCATTCCAGGACGCCACCAGTGACAACGCCGGGGTCTCTCAGTCGTCTGCTCACAAGTGCATATGACAGGTCACGGATGGATTGTTTCGCACGTTGTCCCACCACGCCAACATCCCCATGGATGACCTCAGCCTTACTGAGAGGGCAGTGGGTTTCCACTCTCTGGCTGGTGGGTACAGGGCGCAATTGATTGCACACACGTAGCAATCCGAGCACCTCCACATGAGCCAGGGCTGTTCACCAACAGGAAGGAATATCGCTCAATCAACGCACAGCTCATTGACTACCGGAAAACATTTCTTCACCTGTGTGCCAGATTCCCTGGCAACTGCCATGGTTGCTTCATTCTGCAGGAATCCAACATCCTGGCCTGCTTCCATGCACCAAACAGACTTAAGGGCTGGCTCCTCGGAGACCAAGGGTATCCCCTGCAGACATGGCTCATGACACTTGTGAGAAACCCCACCAGCGAGGCACAGTGTCGGTACAATGACAGTCACATCGCCACCAGGTCTGTCATTGAACAGCGAATAGGACATCCCGCCGGCGTATTAAAATCCTGCCCGTTGTATCTGCAACTATTCTAAGATAAACTAGCACCAACATCTACTCTAGTTTTCCTAACTTCTTCTCTCTGTGCTTCAGCTCCCAAGCCACTCAGCTAACACCAGTCTGCATCTAGAGTGAAATTGATACACATTTTCAAGATTGATAGGCTGGCCGGCTGCCGGGCGGGAAAGCCAGCGGTAGAAAGCCGCAGCCGGGGACCACTGGAGACGGTCCCCAGCAATCGGAAAAGATCGAGGCATGGTGGGGGGGTACTCGGAGCGCAGCAGTGAGGAGGCTAGGAGGGAGGGAAAGATCGGGGCATTGTGGGGTGGGGATTGGCAGATCATGGTTGGGGGGGGGGGGGTCAACAGATCGGCCAATTGCAACAGTACATTTGCTTGAGGGGCCGGGGGGAATCACTCCAGTTCCTCCTGGCTCACAAGTTGTACTCTAAGTCACTGAGTCAATTAAGTGACAATTACCACAGCCTTTCATTTTAAATAAAGTAGGGGTCCACATTTTGACTTTGACAACTATCTAATCTGTAGCAGATCTACAACTGAATTTCTTTTATTTCAAGTCAACTATGAATCAAGTGGTGCAGGTAGTAATGGGTATTTGATCAATTCAATTTCATTAAATCCTTCTTTAGAAATTTAAAAGAAAATCATTTTTGAAATTAAATTGTAGAAGAGATATCAGCCCTGAAAATTCACAGGGGTTCTGCCGTTCTCTCGTCATAACTCCAGCGGGACATCAGCAGAACCCACTGGAAAAGAACAAGGACCAGGTTACACCAGGTCACCATGATTTCCAGTATACCTTATAAGAGATGGAGCCTCTACTCACCTCTTACAAGGAAAACGCTGTTGAGTGGAGCCAGGGATAGGGATTCTCTACACCATGATTTCCCACTTCACATGCTCATTCAGGATCCTGTGTAGTACTGGAGGCTGGTATGCCATGTGAGATGAGTCACAACAGTCTCTAGATGGGAGATGGGAGGGCCCCCACCATAGGGGGGCAGAGGGGAAGTCCAGGCCAGGCAGTGGTCTAGATCTCTGAAGAATGCCCTAATTTTTTTTAAAAATCGAGATCAGCCTCTTTATACGGGGGCAGATAGAAGTCTGCATGGGGTCGGGGGGGGGGGGGGACGGGGGAGGGGGGCAGCTGGCCAGCTGTGCAGTAACATTAGTGTATCATTCCAGTACTTTTGACAGAGATCTCTTTGGTACAGAGGGATACTAACTGAACAGCCTTTTTGTTATTTATTTTACAACAAATATGCCCCAAGGTACCATACATCTATGTCTCTTTATTGTAGCCACTGGAACGCAATAACTTCAATTTAAGATATGACCTCTTGAAGGGAAGAAAATTTCCTTCAAGGGACACTGTATATCTTCACAAGGCCACATATGTTATTAAAAAAATCTAACTATCTACAGGGTACACATGTTAAAATAGATGTGTCTTCTTCTGTTTTAACCTAACATTTCCAAAAAACCCAGTCAACACCCAAAAAGAAACTAAATGGGTTGAAAACAACAATATTTTTAACAACAAATTTCCAGAGATAATGAAATTGAAAGATTTGAAAAAATGTGCTTCATTAATCTAACTTCAACAATTAATAAGAAAATGAGAATCTGTTTATTGAGCACGACTGACTCTCCCTTTCTCTTACCCATTTCTTCTACCCCCTATTTTTTTGCTTTCCTTCTATATGCTCACTCTTTATTTTTATTTTATTTTGCTATTTTTTTCCAAACACAAGTCATTTCTTTTTTTCTTTCTATTTCAATTCTCTCCTCTTTGGTATTTGGTATTCTGCTCTTCTATTTCTTTTTTCTATCCTCTTATCTTTATCACAGACTTGTTTTTTTATTCTGTATCTGCAATTCTTTTTCTTCAGTCTGTTATTTCCATTAGCTATTCCAGCATATGGATTCCCTTTATCACTTTCCTGTCATAATCTCTACCCAATGCTAGTGCCTTTCCATCTTTTAAAGCCACACTCTGAAGCAGAGTATACCCAAGGATACAAATGCAGGGCCTAAGAGTACATAACATCTGTTGTCGGGAAATTATTAGAGTCTATAATTAAGGAGTGACTGAACACCTTGAAAATTTTCAGCTGATCAGAGAGAGCCAGCATGGATTTGTAAAGGGTAGGTCACGCCTGACGAACCTGATTGAATTTTATGAAGAGGTGACTAAAGTAGTGGACAGGGGAATGTCGATGGATATTGTTTATATGGACTTCCAGAAGGCATTCAATAAAGTCCCTCATAAGAGACTGTTAGCTAAAGTTGAAGCTGATGGAATTGAGGGCAAATTATTGACCTGGATAGGAAATTGGCTGAGCGGCAGGATATGGGTAAAAAGAGGGATGAGGTCCTGCTAGGTGAATTTAAGGAGTTAGGAGATAAATTAAAAAGCAGGACTTCAAAAGGTAGTGATCTCAGGATTACTACCAGTGCCACGTGCTAGTGAGTATAGGAACAGGAGAATAGACCGGATGAATGCGTGGCTGCAGGGATGGTGTAGGAGGGAGGGATTTAGATTCCTGGGACATTGGGACCGGTTCTGGGGAAGGTGGGACCTGCACAAGCGGGACGGGTTACACCCGAGCAGGACCGGGACCAATGTCCTCACGGGAGTGTTTGCTAGTGCTGTTGGGGAAGGTTCAAACAAGAGTGGCAGGGGGATGGGAACCTGAGAGGGGAGTCAGAAGGGAGTAAAGTTGAGAGCAGCAAGAGAGGGGAAGACCCAGGGGAAATTTACAATACAAATAGTACAAACAGTTGTTCAAGAACAAGTGAAAGGGAAAAGCGTAGAGCAGCAGAAAGAAAGTGTACTTTAGACACTACAGATAAAGTGAAAACTAGAAGGTGTAAGGCGATAACCCAGCATCAAAGCTGAAGGTCAGGCTAGGGTGTGTGGCCCAACTAAGAGTTCTATATACAAATGCACGGAGTATAAGGAATAAATTAAATGAACTACAGGTTCAAATTCAAATTGGAGGGTATGACATGATAGCTATCACTGAGACATGGCTGCAGGATGGTCAGGATTGGGAACTAAATATACCGGGATATAAGGTCTATAGGAGAGACAGGGAAAATGGAAGAGGGGGAGGAGTAGCCTTAATGATCAGAGATGAAATCACTTCAATCATAAAGGAGGATATAACGTGAGGTAAGCAGCCAACAGAGTCCTTATGGGTTCAATTGAGAAATAGGAAAGGATCTAAGGGAATTGTGTATAGGACCCCTGGCAGCAGCTCTGAAGTGCTAGATTGTATAAATGCAGAGATTAGACAAGCGTGTAAGAAAGGCATAGTGGTCTTAATGGGGGACTTTAACCTTCACATAGATTGGGAAAAGCAGACCAGCAACTGTCAGAAAGGTAGTGAATTTCTTGAGTGTATTCGGGATAGTTTTCAACAGCAGTATGTCCTGGAGGCAACAAGGGGGCAAGCCATACTAGATTTAGTAATGAGTAATGAACCAGATTTAGTTAATGGCTTAACTGTACGCGAACATCTATCCAATAGCGATCATAACATGATCGAGTTCAATGTAGTGTTTGAAAGGGAAAAAAGTGAGTCAGCAGCTAAGATTCCAGACTTGGGTAAGGCCAACTTCAATGGGATGAGACAGAGACTGTCCACAGTAAACTGGGCAAATCTGTTCATGGGTAAAATGACTGATGATCAGTGGGAAATGTTTAAAGAAACATTTAATGTGATACAGAATCGGTTTATACCCCTGAGGGACAAGAACTCTACTGGCCAAAAAAAACAGCCATGGACAACTAAAGAGGTAAGGGACAGTATAAGACATAAGGAAAGGGCATACAAAAAGGCAAAAAAGGGCACAGATCCTGGCGAATGGGAAAGATACAAAGATCAACAAAGGGTCACAAAACAGATAGTAAGAGCTACAAAAAGAGAGTATGAAAAGAAACTTGCAAGAGATATCAAAACCAATACGAAGAAGTTTTATAGTTACATCAGGAAAAAGAGGGTGGTCAGGAGCAGTGTTGTCCCCTTAAAAACTGAAAGTGGAGATATTGTCATTGACAATGGGGAAATGGCAGACATGTTGAATAATTACTTTGCGTTAGTATTTACAGTAGAAAAAGAGGATAGCATGCCGGAAATCCCAAGAAAACTAATATTGAATCGGGGACACAGACTCGATAAAATTAATATAAGTAAAGCAACAGTAATGAAGAAAATAATAGCACTAAAGAGTGACAAATACCCAGGACCAGATGGTTTCCATCCCAGGGTTTTAAAGGAAGTAGGTGAGCACATTGCAGATGTCCTAACTATAATCTTTCAAAGTTCTCTAGATTCAGGAACTGTCCCTCTGGATTGGAAAATTGTACATGTCACTCCGCTTTTTAAGAAAGGAGAGAGAGGAAAACTAGGGGATTATAGACCAGTTAGCCTAACATCTGTTGTGGGGAAAATGCTGGAGTCTATAATTAAGGATAGGGTGACTGAACACCTCGAGAATTTTCAGTTAATCAGAGAGAGCCAGCATGGATTTGTGAAAGGTAGGTCATGCCTGATAAACCTGATTGAATTTTTTGAAGAGGTGACTAAAGTAGTGGACAGGGGAATGTCAATGGATGTTATTTATATGGACTTCCAGAAGGCATTTGATAAGGTCCCACATAAGAAACTGTTAGCTAAGATAGAAGCCCATGGAATCGAGGGAAAAGTACGGACTTGGTTAGGAAGTTGGCTGAGCGAAAGGCGACAGAGAGTAGGGATAATGGGTAGGTACTCACACTTGCAGGATGTGACTAGTGGAGTCCCGCAGGGATCTGTCTTTGGGCCTCAATTATTCACAATATTTATTAACAACTTAGATGAAGGCATAGTAAGTCTCATATCTAAGTTAGCCGATGACACAAAGATTGGTGGCATTGTAAGCAGTGTAGATGAAAACATAAAATTACAAAGTGATATTGATAGATTAGGTGAATGGGCAAAACTGTGGCAAATGGAATTCAATGTAGACAAATGTGAGGTCATCCACTTTGGATCAAAAAAGGATAGAACAGGGTACTTTCTAAATGGTAAAAAGTTAAAAACAGTGGATGTCCAAAGGGACTTAGGGGTTCAGGTACATAGATCATTGAAGTGTCATGAACAGGTGCAGAAAATAATCAAGAAGGCTAATGGAATGCTGGCCTTTATATCTAGAGGACTAGAGTACAAGCGGGCAGAAGTTATGCTGCAGCTATACAAAACCCTGGTTAGACCGCACCTGGAGTACTGTGAGCAGTTCTGGGCACCGCACCTTCGGAAGGACATATTGGCCTTGGAGGGAGTGCAGCGTATGTTTACTAGAATGATATCCGGACTTCAAGGATTAAGTTATGAGGAGAGATTACACAAATTGGGGTTGTGTTCTCTGGAGTTTCGAAGGTTAAGGGGTGATCTGATCGAAGTTTATAAGATATTAAGGGGAACGGATAGAGTGGATAGAGAGAAACTATTTCCGCTGGTTGGGGATTCTAGGAGTAGGGGGCACAGTCTAAAAATTAGAGCCAGACCTTTCAGGAGCGAGATTAGAAAACATTTCTACACACAAAGGGTGGTAGAAGTTTGGAACTCTCTTCAGCAAATGGCAATTGATACTAGCTCAATTGCTAAATTTAAATCTGAGATAGATAGCTTTTTGGCAATCAAAGGTATTAAGGGATATGGAGTTAGATCACAGATCAGCCATGATCTTATCAAATGGCGGAGCAGGCACGAGGGGCTGAATGGCCTACTCCTGTTCCTATGTTCCTATGTTTCCTATGAAACAGAGAGTAGGGATAATGGGCAGGTCCTCAAATTGGCAGAATATGACTAGTGGTATCCCATGGGGATCTGTGTTGGGGCCTCAACTATTCGCTGTATTTATTAACAATTTAGATGACAGGATAGAGCGCCACATATACAAGTTTGCCGATGACACAAAGATAGGTAAGCTGTGTAGATGGAAGCATAAAATTACAGAGAGATATTAATAAATTAAGTGAAAGGACAATAAAAAGAAAAAATGCTGGAAATACTCAGCAAGTCAGGCAGCATCTGTGGAGAAAGAAACAGAGTTAAAGGGGCCGATTTTAGCACCCGCTCTCGGGTGCGTTCTCGGCGGGGGGGGCCTCGAAAATCCCGAAATGGAGGAGCGGGACCGGATCGCGCCTCGATCCCGCCCACTTCCGGGTTCCGCGCTGACGTGCGGGGGTGCGTGCGCAGCCCCCGCTGGTGGGAATCCCGCAGGCAATTAAAGCCAGCGGGATGCCAGTTGAGTGAATTTACTTTGGTTGTTCAGGTCATTAACTGACCTGATTAAGGGACTGTGTGTGATTTTGGATAAACATGGGACTGTTTCACACACTGGGGGAAACAGTCCCAGTTGAAATGGACGTGTTGCAGCCGTCAGCCTGTGGCAGTTGCAAAGGTCCATTTGACAGGTCGGGAGGTGGGGGAGGGGGGGGGGGGGGGGGGAGACCCTCAGCCATTGCAGGAGGCCGCTCTGTCATCTGGGACAAAGTTTGGCCTCCACCACCCTCCTCCTGATGGTCGAAGTCACCAACCTGCACACTTACCCCGGGGTCCGGAGACATGTACCTACCTTGCGGACCCCCTCAGATGTACATCTTGCGGATGGGGGCCGCCGTAGCTGCAGTCATGACCTCCTCGGAGGACGAACAGCATCACCAGCCTCGCCATCCACGCCGTCCACCTCTGACACGTGGAGCTCCACAACACAGTGCTGTGACACATCCACCTGTACAGCAGGAGGGAGGGCTACCGCAGAGAGAGATGCGTCGCACAGGGCACTACCCTCGCCACACGTTCCACAGACCGAGGCTCAGCCTCCTGGACCTCTCTGAGCAGCAGTGTACACGGAGGCTCAGAGTCAGTCGACATGTAGCCGTGGACATCTGCAGCCTCTTTCATGCCGAGCTGCTCCTGGCTGGCCCGTGAACCATCTTCCTACCTGTCGCTGTCAAAGTCACCACTGCCCTCCCGAACTTCTGATCCACAGCCTTCCAGGCTGCAGCCGGGGACATCGCCGATGTCTCTCAGTCGTCTGCGCAGAAGAGCCCTGCAAATACACCTACACCCACTCTGCAGTGACACACTGGGTGGCATCAGTGGTGGGTCCTCATAATGATACCCAGGAGCGGGCATTATTCAACAAACCGGTCAGGATTCGCGAAGACATGGCAGTATTGGTGCCAATATAATGTGTGATGTGAGTTGTTCTTTAAGTCAATAGATGTAAGAACCATGACAAACCCTCAAACACCCTTGTGCATCCCCTTCATGCTCACGACACGTTTGTCTTACGCTGCCTACTGCACATATGTGATGCATGCCCTGTGGCTGCAGCACAGGTGGTGGCAGGTTGAGTGAGGCTGGCCGTGAGAGAGATGCACGAGAGGGTGAGTATGGGATAGAGCCATGAGATTGTATGAGGATTGGGTTGCGTGGTAGTGGCGGGGTGAGTACTCGCGAGGTGAGTAGGTGCAGGTAAGATGAGGATGAGGTTTGAGTGGGTATGAGGGGTGATGTGACAGAGTAGTGTTGGCAGTGCTGAAGGAGATGTGGGGTGGGGGCAGTGTTGTGGCAGACGGAATGTAGGGGAATGAGTAAGTGTACTCACTGTGGCTGACCTACTGAGGTCATTGGAGCGCCTCCTGCACTGTATGCAGGTGGGCGATATGTTGGTGGCGCTGGTGACCTCCTCTGCCACCTCGAGCCAGGCCTTCTTGGTGGCAGAGGCAGGCCGCTTCCTCCCGCCCGCCGGGTGGAAGATCTCTGTCCTCCCCCTCCTCCTCCCCCCCATCTCATGATACCTGGGGTGAGGCATCATTAAACTGGGAGCAGCCTTCCCCCTGGGCTGCTCCATGCTGTAATTTTTGCTGTTTGTGGCAGCATGTGTCAGTGGAGGACTGCCTCTTTAAATAGAGCGCCTCCAGCTGACAGATCTTACTGCGCATGCGCAGCCCGCCCGACGCGCAGATCAGCATCGGGGAACCCGGAGGAGCAGGTAAGTGGTTCCAATTAGTGTGTTGCCTGCTACGATCGTGCGGGCAACCCACTAATTTCACCGGGCTCATTTTCAACGCGCCCGCTGGCCCACCTGCCCAGAACCCGCACCCCTGGTAAAATCGGGCCCAAAGTATCAGGTGGATGACATTTTATCAGAACTGAATGGGCAAAACTGTGGCAAATGGATTTCAATGTAGGCAAGTGTGAGGTCATCCACTTTCGACCTAAAAAGGATAGATCAGAGTATTTTCTAAATGGTTAAAAGCTTGAGCAGTGGAGGTCCAAAGAGACTTAGGGGACCATGTACATAGATCATTAAAATGTCATGGACAGGTACAGAAAATAATCAAAAAGGCTAATGGAATGTCCTTTATATCTAGAGGACAAGAGTACAAGGGGGTAGAAGTTATACTCCAGCTATACAAAGCCCTGGTTAGACCACACCTGGAGTACCGAGTTCAGTTCTGGGCACCGCACCTTAGGAAGGATTTATTGGGAGTGCAGCTTAGATTTACTCGAATGATGCCTGAACTCCAAGGGTTAAATTATGAGGAGAGATTACACAAATTAGGGTTGTGTTCCCTGGAATTTAGAAGATTACGGGGTGATTTGATCAAAGTTTTCAAGATATTATGGGAAACTGATAGGGTAGATAGCGAGAAACTATTTCCGCCGGCTGGGGACTCTAGGACTGGGGACATAGCCTCAAATTAGAGCCAGGACTTTCAGGAGTGAAGTTAGGAAACACTTCTACACGCAAAGGATAGTAGAAGTTTGGAACTCTCCTCTGCAAATGGCAATTGATGCTAGCTCAATTGTTAATTTTAAATCTGAGATTGATGGATTTTGTTAACCAAAGGTATTAAGGGATATGGGGCTACGGCAGGTATATGGAGATAGGTCACAGATCTGCCATGATTTCAATGAATTGCAGAACAGGCTGATGGGGCTAAATGGCCTACTCCTGTTCCTATAATACATGAAAAATAAAAGCAGGTGCATAAAATATGCACAGATAGGGAAATGAGACAGAGGTAGGCCAGAGACCTGCTGTCTCCCCTCATGCTCGCTCCAAGCTCAACTTATCCATGAGACCCACCTCCTGCTCCCTTGACCCCATTCCCACCAATCTGCTGACTGCTCAAATTCCCTTCCTGGTTACCTAGTAGCTTACATTGTAAATGGTTCCCTCTCCTCAATCACTCCCTCA
Source organism: Heptranchias perlo (assembly GCF_035084215.1). Lineage (NCBI taxonomy): Eukaryota > Metazoa > Chordata > Chondrichthyes > Hexanchiformes > Hexanchidae > Heptranchias > Heptranchias perlo. The sequence continues at coordinate 113,826,483 of NC_090326.1, read as the reverse complement.
AAAAAAACAATCCTTGACTCCTCGGTTCTTCCAAACTACCACCCATCTCCAACTTCCCTTTCCTCTCCAAAGTCCTTGAATGTGTTATTGCTTCCCAAATCCATGCCCATCTTTCCTGCAACTCCATGTTAAAATCTCTCAAATCAGGTTTCTGGCCCTACCACAGCACCGCAACAGCCCTAAACGAGTCACAAATGTCATCGTCTGTGACCGTGATGCACTGTCCCTCCTTGTCCTTCTCGACCTCCCTGCAGCCTTTAACATGGTCGACCACACCATCTTTTTCTAATGATCAGCTGAATGGGAGTGTCCTCACCTGGGTCCACTCTTACCTATCCAATCGTAGCCATAGAAGCTCTTGCAATGGTTTCTCTCCCCACCTCCGCACCATTACCTCTGGAGTCTCCCAAGGATCTATCCTTGGCCCTCATCTACATGCTGAACTTCGGTAACATTATCCGAAAACATGGCGTCAGGTTCCACGTGTACCCTGATGACACCCAGCTCTACTTCTCCACCACCTCTCTCGACATCTCCACCACCTGTATTGTCAACCTGCTTGTCTGACATCCAGACCTGGATGAGCCACAATTTCCTTCACTTAAACACTGGGAAGACCAAAGCCAGCGTCATCGGCCCACGCCACAAACTCTGTACCCTCATCAACGGTTCAATTCCCCTCGCTAGCGTGCCCCGCACCTGTGCGTCCGTTTTCGGGCTGGATCCAATTTCTAGGCCATTCAGTAAATGGTTCAGATCAGTTTGACCTGTAGGTCCTGTGATGAAGGGTTGAATTTTTGGAATTCTCTATCCCAGAGGGCTGTTGATGCTCAGTCTTTGAGTGTACTCAAGACTGAGATCGATAAATTTTTGGACACTAAGGGGATCAAGGGATTATGAGGATAGGGCAAGAAAGTGGAGTTGAGACAGAAGATCAGCCATGATCTTATTGAACAGTGGAGCAGGCTCGAGAGGCCGTATGGTCTACTCCTGCTCCTATTTCTTATGTTCCTATGTTCTAACTCAGCAACATGGATATCAAAATCAGCTATCATATCTGTGACCCTAATCAAAGTCACAAATGACAGCCTCTGTGACTGTAGTGCACTATTCCTCTCATCTCCTTCTTGACCTCCCTGCAGCCTCCAACATGATCTACTACACCATCCTTCTCTAAAGCCTCTCCTCCACCGTCCAGCTCAGTGGTGCAGCCCTTCCTTGTATCATTACCTTACCGATCATACCGAGAACACCTCCAGCAACGGCTTCTCTTCCTGCCCCCACAACACTACCTCTGGAGTCATCCAAGGATTTATCCTTAGCCCCCTCCCTCAACTACATGCTGCCACTTGGCAACATAATCCAAAGACATGGGGTCAGCTTCCACATGTATGCTAACAACACCCAGCTCTACCTCTCCAGCATCTCTCTTGAACACTCCACTGCCTCGATGTTGTCAGTCTACTTGTCTGACATTCAGTTCTGGATAAGTCGCAATTTCCTCCAGTTAAACATTGGGGCAATCATCTTTGGTTCCCGCCACAAACTCCATACCCTAACCACTGAGTCTATTCTCCTCCCCAGCCACTGTCTCCAGTTGAACCAGATTGTTTGTCATCTTGGCATCCTATTTAACCACGAGCTGAGCTTCCGACCCCATATCCTCTCCATCACAAAGACCAACTACCTCCACCTCCATAACATTACCCATCTCCAATTTTGCCTCAACCGATCTGCTGCTGAAACCTTCGTCCATGACTTTGCCACCTTCAAACTCAACTATTTCATTTTCCATCTATTTCAGCTCATCCAAAACTCTGCTGCTTGTATCCTATCCCTCACCAGGTACCACTTACCCTTCGCCCCTGCGCCCTCGGAACTACATTGGCTCTCAGTCCTCCAACGCCTCAAATTTAAAATTCTCATGCTCGTGTTTAAATTCCTTCATGTCAAAGTGATGCAGCTACACTTCTCAAAAACAGCACCAGTCATCTACGCTTTCAAGTTGTTTCTGTAGGTTACCAGCAAAGTAACAACACCATGAAAATATCGGGGGTTTTGAAATTTTCAATCACCAGAAGTTTTTATTTTCCCCCATTGCTGCTAGAGTAAACCATGATGGCAATTCGCTGCTTAATTGTTTTCCCACAAAATCATTTTTGTTAATGAAAGATAGCATTCTGTTTGGGTGCAGCTTAATAAAAGGCCAGTTTCATCAATATTAAAGATGTCATAACAAGATAAAATTTCAGGTATTTTATCATGCACTCAGTTGTCGATGCTTTCTATGGGAATGTTGCTTGACTTGATTCAACGGCATTTTTTGAAGTAGCAGGGCCACAATACAGAAGTAGGATCAGTTCCAAATCTTCAGCAAATTCAATTGCATCTTCAAGCAACAGGAGGCGGTTAGCCCATGAAAATTAACTGCTGAGGCCTGTTCCAATCAAGTTGAATTCAAATTAAGCAGATATTTCACTCATCAGGGCCCATTTGGGGAGGGAATTCAAAATGGAATTAACCAATAATTTAAGTTAAGAGGTTCCAATTAAGCAACAAATTTTCAATGGGAAATGTTTTTGTACATTCAATTCGAATGAACAGAAACTTCAAATGAAGAAGAGTAGACTGTAATGACATATGGAATTAAGGGGAAAGTGGCCATGGATGGAGAGATGGTTGAAGGTAACAAGCGAAGTGTAGGAATAAAAGGACGATTCCCAGATTGGAAAGATGTGATAAGTGGTGTTTTACAGCCATCTGTGTTGGGACTGCTCTTATTTACTACACACATAAGTGATCTGGACTTAGGAATTGAGGGAACAATGTCAAAATTTGCTGAAGACACCAAATTGGGGGGGTACGGCAAATTGTGATGAGGATTGAAAAGTTGCAAGAGGGCATAGAGTAGCAGAATGGGCAGAGTGTTGGCAGATGTAGATCAATGTAGAAAAATGTGATGTGATGTAATACATTTTGGAAAAATTACTAAGCAAAGGAAATTGTAAGATTTTAAATGGAGCAGAGAAGCAGAGAGACCTTGATGAGCAAATACATGGGTCATTACAGGTACGGTAGCCTAGTGGTTATAGTAGTCGACCAGCAAACCAGCGTTTGTGAGTTTAAATCCGACCATGGTAATAAATCAGGTAATTTGTAGACGAGGCCAAAAGAAAAATGACATGAAATCTACCACACTGTCATAAAAACAATCACTAGTGTCCCATCAAGGAACGGAGCCTGTCCCCCTTCCTGACAGGGCAGATCTTCAGTCATGAGGCTAATCCCTAGTGCCAAAGGTCTGAGTCATGAGAAAACTTGGACACCTCATCAATCCAGCAAATCTGGGTGCTGTAACGTGTATAGGACGCTCCACTCAGTAAACCTGGTGGGCGAGGAAGAGGCCCAAAAAGGTAAATGTTAAAGTTATCCTTGTGGGGCCAGGACGAGCAGGAGTGTTACCCTGAGCTGCCTGATATTGCACTGAGCCAAAGCTGGCAAGCTGCAGCACAATGCCCATACGGGGTGTACAGCTCACCAGATTACGTTAACGAGGCTTCTGCCAGTCAGCCACCCGGAAGTTAAAATTCCCCCTTTAATATATCAGTTCCTTGCTTTTATATTGAATGATCAAATGTATAAAACCTGTTAATTTCAATGGATAGAAAATCATGGAGGGCATCACTTGAGTTGTGTTCCCATGCATGTAGCTCTGCACCACAAGCACTGAAGATGAAAATTTACCCCAGAGTTTTTTGGAGTGGGAAAGTATTCAAACACTTCATGTTCTAATGACCTTGTGTGTGAAAAGTGCTAAGCTTGGTAAAATTAGCAACAACAGCACATTCCACAGCATTCTATGGTACTTAACATACTTGATTTCACACAGACAAGTTCTGTAACACCTTATTACTTTAATGAAATCAAATATTAACCACATGATATGAATATATTTCAATTTTACTTCAACAAACAAATGGTATTAGCTGCTTTTGTATCATCAGAGAGATTTAGGCTTGCATTTTCCTGCTGTTGACAGGGCAGGAGTTCCAACCGTTGCTTTAACCCCGTTATAATCCCAATCCAGTTTCCTGGTCAGGTCTCATCAGGTATGCAAGACGGGCTTTCAGCAGGATCACTGACACCAAGATGGAGCTCACCGCTGTAAATCTGGGAAATTCTGGCAGTGTTGCAACAGCACCACCACTGCAGCATCTGAAGAGGCAGTGGGGATTTAAAGGGAACCCTGTAGGGGAGAGTGGGAATTTTTGTTAGGCCTGCGTCTGAGGCTTAAAAAGATAGGTGTTTGGGGCCTATACCAGTGTTGACCAATACATAATTGGGAATCCAGATGTGGCTAATTATGATTCCAATTAGTAAATAAAAAATAAGTGATACCATTGTTGGGCATGTGATCTCAATACGCATAATTGCACGGCATCTGCATGTTTACTTTAACCTCTGTGCATTTTGGTAAAATGGCAAGAGGAAAAGTAGTGTGTCCAAGTGTTTTTTTGACCGTTGGGAATGCTTTACTTCCTTTGTTATTGAACAGTGTAGATGTTTGTTAAGTAAATATACACATGAAGTGCATTTACTTGTGTTGTGTGAGTGTATGTAAGGCGTTTCCTACTAAAATGAGCACATGTGCTTAAAATAGTGTCACTGTAGCCACGCCTGTAGCTAGTCAACAATTTCTATTGGACAACACTAGTCTATATGAAGGGGAAGGAGGACACTACTAGGCCCTTCCACACAGTGACTTAGGAGCTTACCATTGCTTGCCCAGGGACTACTGCCAGTCTTCTCCTGGCTCTTCCTGGGGTCAGCAGAGACAATAACATCTACTTTAAAATCATTTGAAACCAACTTAAAAATCATATAAATGCTCCTTGTCTGTGATGGACTCAGTATCTGAGCCGGGCAGCTTCAGAGTACTCCAGGGCGCAGTGCCAGCTGACACTACGTTCAGCATGCACTGTACTCACTAGCACAGGAACAGGTCCTGGCTGCATCAAGGATGGAATATGCAGGCTCTATATAATTTTAAAGTCATATCTAATGACACTGTACCGTATAAATGTTACACAAACTTACAGTTTCAATAAGCTCAAGAAGATGTGAACAGGGAGTCAAACAATTTTGCGATGTCAACTGGCTTCACTGTCGGGATGAAACAATGGTTTATACCCACAAGGGGCGATTTTAACCCATCCCGCCCATGGGAAAGGAGCGGCCACACAGTTAAAATCACCTCCGAAAACTTACTGCCCCGTTACTGCTCCATTCCCGCCTGCCGTTGCTTTAACCGGGCCCTTTTTGTTTAGGCAGCCAAGATGCCTGCCTGGCTCAGGCAGGAGTCTCATTAATACGTGCAAATCAGGGTCCTATGTTATTGGGACCCTGATGGCATTTTAACTGCCAACTGAGCAGGGTGCCCGCTGTGGTTGCCTCACTCAGTAAAACCTGTTGGGTAAGAAGGGCTCCTCCTGGTCCCACTAAGGAGGTCTGGGCCTCTGCTGCCCTGGGCCCCCACCATTCCCACCCATAAGACCCCCCCCCCCCCACCCCAGTGACTTACCGGAGTGCCAGCAGCCAGCCAGCTCCCTCTTTATGCATGTTTCGGATGGACAGCTGGCCCGCTGGCCCCCGGGATGTAAATGAGGCCCGGGAGCTAAAAGAGCTCGGGCCTCAAATTGACGTTGGTGGGTTGGGGGGGGGAGGGGGGTGGGAGGTGGTATGACGCTCGCCCCCTTCCTGCCTGCCCGCCCAAAACCCCATTCCTAGTTAATATCCCCACACAGTTTCTATCCGTTAAATCAAGTCTCAAAATCCCTTTAAAGCAAACAATTTATTAACTAATTAGATTTTGTTTTTGGGTTTTCAGTTTTGTGCAAGGCTAACAGGCGTCCAACAACAAAATCTGCTTATATGTGAAGCTGTATGTACTAACAGTGTTGTATCTTTTTTCTTCATAGAGCATGGTGCACGCAGTGGACTTCATGTCACAAAAAAAAGAGCATTCAAATCGCAAATACCAGAAGCCAAATTGAAAACAACAAAAATACCGGGCGTGGGAGTAAAAAGAACACCAAAGAGGGAGAGGAGTAAGAGAAACACAAATATCGGAAATGGGACTAAATACAGAAGCACTGGATTTGGACTAAAAGAAACATACCAGGAATGGGATAAGAAGAAACACCAGAGCAGAGCATGACTAAAAATACACACCAGGAGCAGCAGGAACAGGACCAACAAAGCTCGAACAGCTTAAATAAAACTAAAAACACATAACACTGAGGCCCTGAAATTCCACGGGGCTATCATCGGTCTCCTGTCATAACTCCAGCGGACATAACTCCACCAGTAAAAGTGTTATTGTCCTTTTTATGGCTTTATCTATCCACATTTGTACTTTCGAGAATTATCTATTTGGACCTCTGTTCATCAATACATTTCAGTGTCTTTCTACTGAATGTATACTCCATATCCTTTTCTCCCAAGATATATTACCTCACATTTATTGAAATTGCATCTATCATCTGTCTGTCCATTCAGCTAATCTGTCTATATCTTCCTGAAGTCTTTTGCACTGTTTGCCAAACCTCCTACTTTTAAGATTGTGATCATGTATATATGCCAAGAACAAAAGTGAACCCCGCATTACTTCCAACCCTTCTCCAGTGCAAGCAACAACCCTTGTTTTTTTTTAAAATTCATTCTCAGGATGTGGATGTCACTGGTAACGCCAGCATTTATTACCCATCCCCAGATGCCCTGAGCAGGTGGTGGTGAAACTTCTTGAATCATCGCATTTAGCAGTTTGATACAACCACTTCAGAGGGCAGTTAAGAGTCAATCACATTGATGTGAGGCTAAGGTCATATATTGGCCAGACCAGGAAAGGGTGGCAAGTTTCCTTTAGTGCATGGGTAAACCAGTTAGGTTTTTCTAACAATCCAACAGTTTCATGGTTGCTTTTACGAATGCCAGTTTTTTTTTTCCTCCCAGATTTTCTTTTAAACTGAATTCAAATTCTCAAGCTACCAACTCACGTTCCTTACTGGATTATTACTCTAGGCCTCTGGATCACTAGTGCAGTAACATAACCACTACACTACTGTTTCCTGTCTGTCAACCAACTTGGTATCCCATGCTGCTACATTTCCTCTTATACCATATGCCTGGATTTTTCTAATAATCCTCTTGTGAAACATCATCGAATGCCTTCTGAAAATCCATATACGCTATACCTACTGCATTTCCTTTATCGACTCAATTTGAAAAACTCTATTAAAATTTGTCACTCACGACTTGCATTCCCATGCATTTCTAAATGTTTACTACAAATCCTAAGAGTTTGCCATAGATGGTAGATATGAGATGCATAGGGCTCCATTTCAGCACCCGCTATCGGGTGCGTTCCTGGCGAGGGGGGCTCTGAAAATCGGGGAATCCCGGAGCGGGTCGGGAGCCCGGCTCCAACCCGCCCACTTCCGGGTTCCCCACAGACACGCCGACGTGTGCGCGCAGCCCCCGCATGTGGGACTCCCGCAGGCAATTAAAGCCGGCGGGGTGCCACTTGAGAGTATTTAGCTTGGTATTTCAGGTCATTAACAGACCTGATTAAGGGAATATTTCAGGAGGGGAGCGATTTTAGAAAGAACTGGGACTGTTTCCCATACTGGGGGAAACACTCCCAGTTGAAATGGAGGTGTTGCAGCTATCAGCCTGTGGCAGCTGCAAAGGTCCATTTGACAGGTGGGGGGGGGGGGGGAGAAGACCCTCACTCATTGCAGGAGGCCACTCTGTCACTTTGGACAAAGTTTGGCCTCCACCACCCTCCTCCTAACAATCAAATTCACAAACTTGCACTCTTACCCCGGGGTCCAGAGACATGTACCTACCTTGCGGACCCCCTCAGATGTTCATCTTCCGGATGGGGGCCTCCGTGGCTGCAGTCATGACCTCTTCGGAGGGCAAACAGCATCAGCAGCCTCGCCGGCCACGCCGTCTACCTCTGACATGTTGAGCTCAACACAGTGCTGTGACACATCCACCTGCACAGCAGGAGGGAGGGTAACCGCAGAGAGAGATGCGTCGCAGAGGGCACTACCCTCGCCACAGGGTCCACAGACCGAGGCTCAGCTTCCTGGACCTCTCTAAGCAGCAGTGTACACGGAGGCTCAGAGTCACTCGACATGTAGTCGTGGACATCTGCAGCCTCCTTCATGCCGAGCTGCTCCCGGCTGGCCCGAGCAACATCTTCTTACCTGTCGCTGTCAAAGTCACCACTGCCCTCAACAACTTCTCCTCCGCATCCTTCCAGGGTGCCACCGGGGACATCGCCGACGTCTCTCAGTCGTCTGCACAAAAGAGCCCTGCAAATACACCTACACCCACTCTGCAGTGACACAATGGGTGGCATCAGGTGTGGGTCTTCATTGTGATCCTCAGGAAAGGGCATTATTGCACAAACCAGACAAGATTCGCAAAGACGTGGCAGTAGTGGTGCCAATATAATATGTGATGTGAGTTGGTCAGAAATTAAATAGAAGTAAAAACCATGACAAACCCTCAAACACCCTTGTGCATCCCCTTCATGCTCACAACACGTTTGCCTTACGCTGCCTATTGCACATATGTGATGCATGCCCTGTGGCTGCAGCACAGGTAGTGGCAGGTTGAGTGAGGCTGACTGTGAAAGAGATGCATGAGAGAGTGAGTATGAGATAGAGCCATGAGATTGTATGAGGATTGGGTTGAGTGGTAGTGGCGGGATGAGTACTGGCGAGGTGAGTAAGTGCAGGTAAGATGAGGATGAGGTTTGAGTGGGTGTGAGGGGTGATATGACAGAGTAGTGTTGGCAGTGCAGAAGGAGATGTGGAGTGGGGGCGGTGATGTGGCAGACAGAGTGTAGGGGAATGAGTAAGTGTACTCACTTTGGCTGACCTACTTGGATCATTGCAGCGCCTCCTGCACTGTATGCAGGTGGGCGATATGTTGGTGGTGCAGGTGACCTCCTCTGCCACCTCGAGCCAGGCCTTCTTGGTGGCAGAGGCAGGCCGCTTCCTCCAGCCCGCCGGGGGGAAGATCTCTGTCCTTCCCCTCCTCCTCCTCACCCCATCCAATGATACCTGGAGTGAGGCATCATTATCCTGGGAGCAGCCTTCCCCCTGGGCTGCTCCATGCTGTAATTTTTCCTATTTGTTGCAGCATTAGTCAGTGGAGGACTGCCTCTTTAAATAGAGCTCCTCCAGCTGACAGACCTTACTGCGCATGCGCAGTCCGCCCGATGCGCAGCTCAGCAGTGGGGAACCCGGAAGACCAGGTAAGTGGATCCAATTAGGCTGCGATCGCGCGTGGGGCAGACTGATTTCGCTGGGCGCATAGCCCCCCCCGCCGTGAACCCACAGCCCTGGTAATATCGAGCCCATAATGACAGAATACCTGCAGATATACAAAAGAAGGAATAGAGATAGAAAAACTCTATGTTTGAGGTCTGCATTCCTGAAGCATGCCCATTCCAGCCATGCTGAGACAGATACCCAGTAAGTGGCCATTTCACTTAATGCCACGGATATGAAATCTAATGTACAGATCAAGAGTCACAGAACATGGCATCCACTGATTGTAGTTTCAAAACAGACATGGAAAAGGTATTTCATTAAGTTGAAACCAAACTATACAGTTCACAAAAACTTAAAGAACCCTTAATGTAATAATAACAAAACCAGACAGCACTTAATTTTTCACGCATATACATTCTTTTATCAATTATGCCAGTATTGTACATTACTGTAGTTAGTACTCTGCAATGGTTAAAAAAAGTACCATTTGTTTTGGTCAACAAGGCTATAGTTTTTATAAAAGATGATACACATATTGTAAATATTGTCACAAGTTTAAATTCATCTTGAAAATGTCAAGTAGTGAGAACCATAACAGCAGGTCTTTAATCAACTACTCTCAAATTAACGATTAGCGATGGCAAATGTTACAAGAATCAACACTTGTCTGGCAGTACACCAAGATTTTACAGCTGTTAATTCAATCAACAGTCAAACCCTTTTGAAGTAACTCAGTATGACAATCAATACATGGCTTGTTACTCTAGCCTTCACAATCTATTGTGGAAAACAAAGATAATCTATGGCTGGTCTTCCTGCAAAAAATATAATAGATTCTTCTTGATAGCCAATAGACTGTCCAACCAGAAAACCTGATCTTCAATGTAAATTTCTCATAAGAAATTCACTTTTTTATTGTTTATTCACACAATTATATCTGTTGAGCATATTTGAAAATTTGGAACTTAAGTAGCAATCACTTAATATTGTTTAAGTTATTGATTTAATGTTACTTAAATTATTTATACAGTTGAATTGTGAGTCTCTCAATTCATCGTGTAGAAACAGAACACTTTCCTTGACACATAGCATAAAGTAACCCTTCACATTTCTTGGGCAAAATTTTCAACTTGCCACCCGGTTGTAAAAATGGCGTTACGGATTGCCCACCCGTTATAGAAACTGCCTGATTTTTATTTCCATTGATTTCAACGGAAACGAAAACCGGGTGCTTTCTATAACAGGGGAGCAAGCTGCAACACTAGTTTTACGCCCCAGTTACAAGTTGAAAATCTACCCCCTTGATTTTTTTCAATGGAGTATACTTTCCAATCTTTGTTGAGGTATTAGTCCCTTGGCTTAACATCATAAGCATGGCTTCCATGTTTATATCAGAATTCAAAAGCTGCTCCAGCGGCACTTCAATATTTGACACTAATACCGACTAAAAGTAGGGCATAGCTTTGTGTCCTTAGTTCAGTCTCTAAAACAGGAAGTCGTGAGTTCAAGTCCGACTGCCGGACTTAGAACCATTGACGCTTACAACACAGAAGGAGGCCAGTCGGCTCTTCAATGGCTCTTTGTTTTAGCAGTCCAAAGCTAACCCCACTGGTAGGGGCGGATTAACGCATGTGCATGAAGGGCCAATGTCCAGGGGTCCCAGCCAAATATGAGGTCCCTGGTAATACTCACCTTAATGCAGAAAAATTGCATGCAGCCACTGGATCGGTTTGATTTAAACGTAGTATATTGTGATATGATTAGCTTTATTACTAATGCAATGTGTAAACATTCTACGGACCTATTTCTTCACGAATTTTACTGCACGTGTGTGTTTTAATGGATAATGGGAGGAGTTGAGCAGGAGTTGTGGAGCGGACTTGAATGTTCTTGGTGCTCAAAGCCCCAGGAATTCTTAATCTGACTCTATCCACTGCATTGCTCTCTCAGCATAGCTGTGTTCCTTCCTCTGCTTCAAATATTTATCGAATTTTCCTTTCTGATGCAGTGGTCTCTGCCTCAAATACTTCCCTGTGGCAAAGCATTCCATGCTCCAAAAACCTTCTATGTAAAGAACTTTCTCCTAACATCTTTCTTCACTTTCTTAAAGATCATTTTAAATTGATGATGTGTCACTTACTCCCCAATCACACGAAACAGTATTTCCCTAGTCACTCCATCAAATATTTTCATAATTTTAAAAACCTCCATTAAATCTCCTCTCACCTTCCTTAATCCAGTGGAAATAGTCTCAGTTTCTCAAGGCTCTACTAACCATTCGGGTGAATTTAATAAGACATCTGTCCTGTTGAAGTTATACGTGATGGAATTTGCTTCAAATTTAGTCCACCAAAAGAAATGTATCTGAGAAACTGTTTGAATCTTTGTGAAATTAAACTTTTTGATAAGCATATTAACTGGACTATTTATCCTACTGAAAGTTGGAAAAGTTAACATATTGCTCTGGTTTAAGCATAAAGGAGCTCAGTTCGGCAACAGGTTAATACCTCGTTTGCCACAGAGGGCCGGGAATTTTTTTTTGAAAACTGAAATATATTTCCACTTTTCCAGGACAATTTCTTCAAATTTGGAAATTCATCCACTCTGAATGATCATACTTTGATATTGTCATAGGTTGGAATTAAGTCTAAAATTCACAATTCAAACCAAGATGGCACAATGTACTAGTACCCCATGGAACACAAATATGACCAGGAAACATTTTTCACAGTCGCTATTGGTTTGCCACAACACTAATTGCTATGCACAGTACTGTTAGCTGGCTTGCTAATTCTACAGTACTTCCTCTGGCTTTGGTAACATGCTACATAAAATCCATCTACCAGGTAATATTCTAGCCAAAGAGAAGTTGCTACACAGTACAACCACATCCTCTTCAAAAGAGCTAGAATTGGATTATGCAAGTAATCCAGCGTTGCATACAAGCTTTTGATGGCAGACTTCTTCAAATTATTGAAGATTTTGTCACTTCCATATCATTTATTAAAAAATAATTCTTAAACTATTGTACTATTTTGTTTCTTCCAAGAGTACAAATGAATCAATAGCAATTAATCTAAACTTTCTACAATTAGACTATTAACTTTATATTTATTTTAGAAAAATAAATATGGAACTCAGTTTGAAGACTATAGTCACTTCTGATAATAAGTTCATAGCTTCAAGTGGAAGGCCAGTCCAGTACAGTTTCCTGTCCAATTTAACGGCACTGATAACAATCAGCTCTTGCCACTGATCTCATCTGCAAAGCAAGGTCTGAACAGGAAACTGAAGAAACCCTCTAGGGAACCGAGGATTTTAACAGTAAAAACTGAGCAAACGTTTCAACTGAAACACAAAGCACTGTCTACAACAAAATAGTGGCGTTACAAATGTTAATAGAAAGAATGCAATGAAAGAAAGAATTTGCATTTATATAGCATTTTATCACACCGTCATGACATACCAAAGCACTTCACATGCAGTTACTTACCTATTGAAGTTAGTCCTTATTATGTAGCCAATTGCAGCAGGCGATATGTGCACAGCAAGGACCCACAAACAGCAAACAAGATTAATGGCCAATTAATATTTTTTTATTCATTCATGGGATGTGGGCGCCGCTGGTAAGGCCAGCATTTATTGCCCATCCCTAATTGCCCTTGAGAAGGTGGTGGTCAGCCGCCTTCTTGAACCGCTACACTCCTGCCCTCCACCCTTCCCCTTTGTTCTTTCCTCCCCTACTCTTCCCCTCCCCCTTTTCCTGGCTCTGTACTTACTTAAAAAGTTAAATCTTTAACTTCTTCCAGTTCTGATGAAAGGTCATTGACCTGAAACGTTAACTCTGTTTCTTTCTCCATAGGTGCTGCCTGACTTGCTGAGTATTTCCAGCATTTTCTGTTTTTATTTCAGATTTCCAACATCTGCAGTATTTTGCTTTTGATGTAACGGCAGCTTCCACTTAAACACATATAAAATGTGGTAAAAACACTGAGCCATTTCAATGCCTACTTCAAAAAAAAGATGCTGGTGTCAAATAGTATGAGAAGACAACACATGGATACAAAGTTGGTTGATGGACAGTGAACAAAGAGTTATGATTAACAGATGTTGCTCAGACTGGAGAAGTGTTGGAACTGATGCATCACGGGGTCAGTGCTGGAGCCATTTTGGTTATTTGGACTGGAGCATAGGGAGCACCATATTGAAACGTCCTATTGACACAAAAGTAGGAGGCTTGGCAAACAAGAAGGAGGACTGTAAAAGGCTTCAGGAGGATAGACAGGTTAGCAGAATGGGCAAATAGGTGGCAGGTGCAATTTAATGCTGAGAAGTGTACAGTAATGCATTTTAAGAGAAAAAAAAGCAAACCATGGGTCCATACACTAGTCCAAATTTGCTGAAGAACATGGACGAACAAAGAAACCTAGGCATTCAAATACATAATTCCTTGAAAATTCAAGTAGATAAAGCATAACAACGGCCAACAGCATTTTGGGTTTTATAAATCGGGGCATAGAGCACAACAGCAAAGAAGTAGAGGCTGCAGTTCCTCAGGGTCTCCCCTGATCTCCTCCTCTAACTCTGGCACTGAATCACCACCGTTTCTGGATATTCCCGTGGTGCTTAGTAAAGAGAGGGACCTCAGACAGTGAAATAGTCTGCCAAAAATCACAGTCTAAGGTCACTTAAGAATGAACAGTTGGACAAGATACTGGGAAGCACTGGCAGCAGTGGAACTGTATCCCAGTGCACTTCAGGAGAGAAGGAGGAGGGGGCAAAATTAAAAGCAGGTTCAGCACCGACCCATTTTTCATAACACCTGGAAACGTTGCTTCACTCACAGTCTTGCATGCAATCACCCCACTAAAAACCTCACATGGAATTTAATTGCTGGGTGTATGCATATCATCACACCTATTACGGGGTGCATACTGACACGTGGTTTTCAGGTGGCAAACCCTCAACCTCCAAGCTCACACCTAGTATGAGAAGGAACCTCCCAAATTCTGCAGAGGAAGGCCAAGCAGCGTGTCGAAGACAGGGGAGTAGTTGAAGAGATATCAGCTGCAGGTACACTATGAATTTCTGTTTTACTTCTTTCTCATCCCACCGTACCCTTAGCCGATGAGCATGGGGTTGTAGATCTCATCAATCTTGCTTTTAAAAGAAGGTTGCTTGCGAGCATCAAATGTCTGTGCTGGCACTGGAGTATGCTGCAGATGGCGTAGCAATTGGAGGAGTTCACTCTCCGCATGCGCAGTACCATGCTGGATGACTTTGTAACACTGCAGTGCGCCCTGGAGTGTATTGCAAAAATTCTGGTTGCCAATCTGCCAAGGCCTGGACCCCCTTCAAAATCCTTAGGCTTTCAAAAACAATAAATCCATTCACTCAGAAGGACTAGCAGAGCTTTGAGCATAAATTTTGCAAGATGGGACTCTTGGTGAAGACCCTAGCTTGAAAGGAGTGTGGGGTGGAGAACTGGGCACAGAGGTCAGCTTGCCCAATTCCAGTGGTTAAAATTAACTGCCAGAAAATCAGAAATGCCACACATCGGGCATGCTGACCTCCATATCCAATTCTTGGAGTCAGACTCCGATCAAGTGAGGCTCTGATTTGAAACTTCACTTATATAATATGGATCTAATGTTGGATTGGAAGCTTCGTAATCAGCATACGTTCTTGTTTAGATGGCTCATCCCTCCGGAGACCAATCTGTGCACTTACACAAAAATGTACTGATACGCAAAGTTTTAAAGTTAGAAAAACCATATTTTTTGCAACCTAAAGATAAACTTGATATCAACTTCACTGCAGTTTCTGATACTAAAAAAAACTGCTTCTGGAATTTCGATTTTATTGGGCTGTAGCAAGTGAGTTTATGGTGGCAATATGCAGAAGTTACAGTAAAAAGGAAACAGTGTACTCTTCCTATTACACAAGTTTACTAAAGTTTCAAAAGGATTAGCTGATTAGAAATGCTACTAACATTTGGTTATGCTGACTATCATATATCCAATTAGTTAATTTTCATGTTATTTTTAAAAATCATACCAAGATTACTGGGTTATGCTACCCAGTAATCTTGGTATGATTTTTAAAAAATAACTTATGAAAATTAATTAATTGGATATGTGAAATTATTCTGTTTTCACTTTTCCCTAGCCAAATCAATTACAAAATAGTACTTTTTTTCAGGTAGCTTCTGCTGCCAGCCTACACCCTAGAGACTAACCTACCTTTACACATTTGGCTACATCCAATAATGCTAACAGAGCTGACATTTGTGGACATAAACAGGGCAATCACTAATGAAGACCCACTCAAACACACATACAGTAATACTAAACTTAAGTTCTATGCACTGCACCATGAATTATAATTAATCCAATCTCACAAAAAAATTGTTAACGAAAGATTGATTTTGCCAACATGATTTTCCAAAGTAACTGGGGAGTTACTTGATGTCAGTATTGTAGGAGTGACATTTTCTTGGCAAGCAAAAAATATTTTTATAGTTCTATGGCATGACCTTTTTGGTCACCATAGTGACCCATAATTAATATCTTTCCTGAATATTTTCTTTACTGACGATTGATGTTTCCTTTGGCATGGGTGAAACCACTCTGTAATACTTATGGAGTAGTTTCACAACCTTTCTGAGCAAGTGTCAGCTTGGACCAGTGGCAGTACTCTTGCTTGAGTAAGAAGGCTGTGGATTCAAGTTCCACTCCAGAACTTGAAAATGTTTGCCCACAAAAAAAAAATGACTACACTTCAAATATAATTAAATGGCTGTGAAATGCTTTGGGACATCCTCAGCATGTGAAAGGCGATATATAAATGCAAGCTCTTTACTTCCTCAGGAACAAAAGTAAAATAAAAGCAGAACAATATAGAACAAGCTGGCATAAAGAAAACAAAGGTATTAAAGAAACAAAAAAGAAGTAAGGGTGAGAGTAGAATTTGACAACCAAGCTTTTCCGGTGGCTACTTTGTTTTGGGGATGGTAACCATTGTGACTTCCAGAAAAGGAAACCAAACCACTGGGTTTATGAAAGGATAATGCACCATAAGTCATACATCAGAGTCATAAGTCATCAGTCATATATACTTTGTATACTTTCTATGTAACTTGCAAGTGATTGTTGGACGGGGGGAGCGACCGCGGGGAGGCGGGGAGAGACAGTTGCATAGATTGGGGGGAGGGGGTGGAATCGTTGCACGGGGGGGAGGGCATTCATTGCACGAGGGGAGCGATCGTTGCACGGGGAAGGGAAATCGTTGCACGGGGAAGGGAAATCGTTGCACGGGGAAGGGAAATCGTTGCACGGGGAAGGGAAATCGTTGCACGGGGAAGGGAAATCGTTGCACGGGGAAGGGAAATCGTTGCACGGGGAAGGGAAATCGTTGCACGGGGAAGGGAAATCGTTGCACGGGGAAGGGAAATCGTTGCACGGGGAAGGGAAATCGTTGCACGGGGAAGGGAAATCGTTGCACGGGGAAGGGAAATCGTTGCACGGGGAAGGGAAATCGTTGCACGGGGAAGGGAAATCGTTGCACGGGGAAGGGAAATCGTTGCACGGGGAAGGGAAATCGTTGCACGGGGAAGGGAAATCGTTGCACGGGGAAGGGAAATCGTTGCACGGGGAAGGGTGGTCATGGCAGGATAGGGAATCGTTGCAAGAGGGGAAGTCATTGCACGGGGGATCGTTGCTCGGGGTGGGAATCGTTGCTCGGGGGGGGGGGGGGAAGGGGGATCGTTGCTTGGGGTGGGAATTGTTGCTCGGGGTGGGGATCGATGCTTGGGAGGGATCATTGCACAGACGGAGAGAAATCGTTGCACGGGGAGGGAGGGAGGATCATTGCACGGGCAGGGGGGGGGAGGATCATTGCACGGGCAGGGGGGGGGGGGGATCATTGCACGGGCTGGCGGAGGGATGGTCCACCGTTGCACTGGGGGGGGGTAATCAATGAAGGGGGGCAATGGATGTGGGGTGGAATCTTTGCGAGGGTGGGGAATCGTTGCGAGGGGGGAAATCGATGCACGGGGCGGGAGGAGGATCATTGCAAGGGGGGGGACAATTGATTGTTGCACGGGGGGATGATCGTTGCACAGGGGAGGCGACAATCGGTGTACGGAGGGAATCGTTGCACCGGGGGGTGGGGGGGTGATCGATGCACGGGGCGAGAGGGAGAATCGTTGAAAGGGGGGGAAATCGTTGCACGGTGGGGGGGGGGATCGTTGCACGCGGGGGATCGTTGCGTGATGGGAAATCGTGGATCGTTGCACGGTGGGGGGGGGAATCGTTGCACAGGGGGAAATTGTTGTACGGGGTGGAGTCGTTGCACGAGGGGGGGGTGCAATCGATTGTTGCGCAGTACACCGATCGTTGCGCGGGGGAGGCGGCGATCGTTGCGCGGGGGAGGCGGCGATCGTTGCGCGGGGGAGGCGGCGATCGTTGCGCGGGGGAGGCGGCGATCGTTGCGCGGGGGAGGCGGCGATCGTTGCGCGGGGGAGGCGGCGATCGTTGCGCGGGGGAGGCGGCGATCGTTGCGCGGGGGAGGCGGCGATCGTTGCGCGGGGGAGGCGGCGATCGTTGCGCGGGGGAGGCGGCGATCGTTGCGCGAGGGAGGCGGCGATCGTTGCGCGAGGGGTGGTCATTGCACGGTGGGAGGAGACAATCGTTGCAAGGGGGGAGGCGATGATCATTGCATGGGGGAGCGATCGTTGCACGCGGGGGCCGATTGTTGGATGGGGTGGAGTGATCGTTGCAAGGGGGGCGGGGTACGTTGGCATGGGGTTGGCCAATCATTGGCCGTGGGGAGGAGGGGAACGGGTGCTGGAGGGTGGGGGACTGATTGTTGGCCCAGAGGGAGTGGGGGTGAAAATCAGCTCTGGGGAGGATCGGTAGCCAAGGGGGGGCAACCCGTTTTCTTTTACTGTGAGGTCGGGAGAGGCTCCTGCTCCTCCCGGCTCCACTTTCAGGTGAGCATCGGGGCCTTCCAGCCAGTTAGTGCCACGTTGTGCTGTGTGAATGAAGCACTGGAGCATTCGAAAATCTACAACAGGTTCTTAAGAAGCTCAAGACCATAATTTACATAAATTATACTTCACCTTCAATGTTGCCGGCGTGTGCTCCTGTCGACAGTGCAACATCCTTTCCCAATATAGTGGGCGGCACACTTTCAGAAAAAAATGCGCGCCTGCTTCTTGCTTGCCATAATGGGAGCTTAGTAGGTGAAAAATGGACGCCGAGCGGCCGAATTTATAGACCATAATATTTTACCTATGGCAGAACAGGCAATTTGCGGTTTGGGTCAGCGGAGTTGTGTTTTGCAATACAAGCCAGCCCCTTCAAATTAATAAAATAGGCATGCACCTCATGGAATTGTGTTTTTGATGATATTGAAATCATGGGGTAGAGTTTATGCTCGTTTCCGCTAGTTTTGCACCCAGATATCAGCGCAATCGGCCAAACCAGCGTAAAAGATCGGGGATTTTTAAATGTAAGTGAGTTACGCCCAAAACCACTTATGTTCATGTTTTCCGTGATCTTTTACACTGGTGTATATTCAATTGGCCCGGATCAGACCCTGCCCACAAAACTGGCCACGCCCCCCAGATCGACATTGTGAGTTTCCGCCGTTAGCACTGATTCAGGAAGGCTCTTCAAATTGCGCTCATTTTCTTAGGCACACAGGCACCTTTTAAAAGTTTCTGCATATCAAAAAGTATTTAATTTACTAAGAAACTGAATAATGTACACCAATGAAATTCGTAAATGGTTCAGTATAGTTTTTTAAAGTCATTTTCAGTGTTTTTTAAAATAATTTTACTCACAGGTGGAGGACTAAACACTTCATAAAAATGCTTATTTTTTGTGATAAACCCATTTTTAGCTGTATTAATAAAACTGCACCAGGTTACCATTCTTAAATGCATCAGTGAATATTTTTTAATGCAAAGAAAAATAAATAAATGATGACATTCTATTACGCTGCCCGATTGCGCTGATTCATGGAAAGTTTTGCTTTGGTGATTATGCAAATACATTTTAGTGGAAACTTGAACCATAACCAAACCGGAGCAATTTCGAGCGCATATTCCTGATTGCGCCCAAAGCGGAAATTCAACCCCAGTGACTTTAAAATGCCACTATTCCATATTACTAAAATATGGAGATCATTGGTCTGGTAACAGCATTAACAAACAAAGGGATATTACAACAGAAAGTGTTTTTTCGTTTCTAAAATGTACGATTGGCAACATTTCTAGACATTACTGCAGTACTATACTTCAAAAATATTATCTTTGACATTATAGTTTCCATTTTGAAAGTTATTAAAGTAAAATACAGCCACCGAGATATTCTTAATTCTTAATTGTGCCGCCATTTCCCTAAAGTTTCAGAATAACAGATTTGGAACCTGACAGTAGTAAAGCAACTCCATAACATATTTTCATAGGTAAATGTTCTATTTAATAAATTGATATGTTGATCTGAACATTTCAAAATGGCAGCATAGCATTAATAGAATAGCACAATGTTATCTGATAGTTTTCATATACAGTAAGGTCTGCCTACATTAGCTCTTGAAAAATGACACGGTCTTCATGTTTAAAAAGTAGACAGAATTCATCTGTCATGCTTCCCCTGCACTGCACTACCAAGTAATAAACTTAGTTCATGCTTGACATCAACTGTTACAGAATATAAAATAGGATCACTTGCTGTTTATGGGTGCAAGTCATGCAATTCTGAATTTAATATGGTAACTGTGCACAATACCTCACAAAAAAACTAATTGTGCCAGGAGCTCCATCAGACCAAATGAAGCAATCCAGCACAGCTTTTATTTGTAGTCACTTTGATCTTTGTACAATGCACAATAACAATGATGCACTGCAGTCTCATTTCACATGCCTGGAAAATTAATCCTGACCTTACATTGTTTTGTATTTCCCACCGATGGTTATATTTCCTAGGTGGTTAGTCCCTGCCAGTAATTGTCATATCTTGCTACCCAATACTGTATCCATTATGAACAATCTTAATTTCAGTAAGTGCGATATAAAACAACACAAGATCTTGCCTACAAAGGACCTTATGCTGCATGCATGAGTTAAAAACATGAAGGTTATTCCCACCACCCAATCATGATCGTACATCTCTTTCACCACTTTTTAAGTTAGCAGACAATAGCCCAATCAATTCGAAGTGTGGTCACATAGGTGACCTTCAAAGAAATCCAGAAATAACCACTTTAGAGAGTAATTATTATTGTATGATTATTCAGAGATTACTGATCAAACTCTGACAATAATCACACTGTGTTAAAGAGACAGCAATATTGCAACGGTTGTCTTAAAGCTTTAAAACTTTTTTCTACAGCAAGTAACCAAAAATACTTAACTAATATAATTTCTAAGCACTCGTCAATGCAGCAGTTTTATCAATTGATTCTTCTTGATCAGCACTCCTAAAGCCTAATGCTAACAGCCCCAAGGCACAGATTTGCAACAGAAAAATTCTACAGCAGCTGTACAGCAGCTCAGATTTTGTTTTATAAGCTTTCCCGTGGATAAACTGCTGCTGAAGTCCTCAACCCGGATGTCAGAAGCATTATCCTACTAATTCACATTCATACCTTATATTTGGAACTTGTGTTTTTTCTACACTTACTCCTCCTTGCATACGCACATGTTACAAATCAGGCACCACTTGTACAAATACAAGTTCTGATGTTTTAACTACTTAGAGCTTAATCCATTCAATGAATGTTATTGTGATCACTACTCACTGATTTCATGCCTGAACGAGCAAAAGGTTAAGAAACTACTAATGTATCAAACTTCACATATTGAGCTGGTAAGCGAGTCATTTAAATGTAAGGAGAATTGAAATCTGCATTTCTTTTGTTGCGACATGTTGTATGCTCAGGCTTGTACATAAAAGCAATGAAACAAAGTAAATTAGTATTCCACATTAATGATTTTGGGTACGTCTTTTCTCTCTTAAAAATGCTGCTAGGAACCTCAAATGCAGAACTAGATCCATGTGATAATGGCAGCATCATGCCATCTAACAATTTTCTCATTGTGAGCTCTTCCCTCTCTTGCCTTGCAGCTGCTTTGAATTATAACTCAGTACCAACAATTCCTTTATAGTGCAGGACTTGAAATTAACACTGGTCAAGTAGAACAAGATCAGACTTGTAACCAGAGTGTGATCACTTTGAAGGATCAGTATTATATTACCATTACATTACATCACCAATACATGCAGATTGCACTGTGCACCAACTGAAAGTTCACGTGTAGGCATTTTACAAACTTCCTTTAATGTCTGTGCATGTGTGCAGCAGTTTCTAAGATTCTGGTGGCCCAGGTGACTTCTCTCAGTTACCAGCTCTGATATTTAATGCTTTTTCTTATTTTAATTCCAAACTCTGCAACATCAGAACATTAAAATTGTGTACTACAGGTAGCAGTACAGTCATGTAGCATTTCATGTAATAACGTAGTAACAATGTCCAAGAAAGTATGGGGGGGGGACTTTCCCACATGGAACATGAGCTTTAAAAATGAATTAAAGGATAATTCAATCTGTGCTACCCTTATGTACCTTCTAGTAATCATTCACAGGACACTGACAGAGACCTCAAAATCAGAATGCTTTTAATCAACATTCATCAAAGTTGGGGGTGGGGGAGAGGGCAAAGAAAGAGAACCAGAATATGTGGAAGATTTTAAAACAGAACTAAATACATTGTATTGCATAGATCGTTCTCTTTTCTTAATGACACTGCCAACATTTCTGCTACACAAATAAAAATATTAATGTCACAGGGTTGTATACCATTTTGCTGTTATTAGCAATTTTTTGTTTTAGCTTGATCTTGTAAAATATACATCAGGCCTACAGCAGTTTCACCAAAAACATCCACAGATACAAATGTCACAACTGTTACAATAACGGAGTGGTACAAATGTTTCAAAGCAATTACTACTGCAAAACCATATAACTTAGCCTTCCTCAACTGAATCATAACACCGTAACGGTAGGTAAAACCATAAAACAAATTTCAGTGATCACCTATTAATTACACTAATACTATAAGAAATAATAAAATTACTTATCAGGTTAAATAAATGATCATATCAATGACAGCCACAAAGTAGCAAATATACCCAAGCCAAATGTCAAATCTCTACAATATTCCAGCAGTACTTAATGCACACATCTCCAGAATAAATGTCAATCCATTATCAGTCTCTCACCAACCCAGTGCTGAACAGCGTATGCAGAGAGGTAGGATTAGGAGTGAATCAGTAACATGCTCCTTAGTGTTGATTATATTTTTAAAATTAAATGTTCACAAAGTACTTGAAAGCAAAACTTTCTTTGAAATGTAAATTTTTCACACCGCTTTCGATTTGTCTGTAATATATTTTAGCAATTGATTTACTTTTTATACGTAGTGTTTGTTCTGTACATTTTCTTCAAAATCATATAATCGCACCTGTAAATTATAGAAGAGCTCATTTAAATAGACAGGGCATGATTCCTGAGCAAAACATCTGTCCCTCCAATGCGTACGATCCTTAAACAGTTAGTCAAGTAATCTTCAATTTAGCGATTATTCCCCATGGAAAAAAAAACTGTATAAAAACAGCGAGGGCTGATATAAGAAAATTGAGAAATTATTTGCATTTACCTTATCATTTTCAATCTTACCTTGATTATGCTGCTCCTGCGAGGGATGCCAGGTTTTCCATCTTGGGATGATGCTGTTGCTGGTGAAGGTGTGAATGTCTCTGCTCCGGGACTTGATGGCAGGACTCCTCCCGCTGCAGTCACCGGCTCCTCTCCCACACAGTCCCCATTCGAGACAGCTTCAACTCCCTCCTTTTTAGCCCTGGCCGAGGAGGGCGAAGCAGAACACGAAGGCACCAGAGACGGGACACCACGTTCCGCCTTTCCTTCCGCCATGGCTTTCTTTTTTATAAATGAAACAACTTACAAAAAACTAAACAAAAAGGTAGACTTTTAACTATTTAAATTAAAAAGCAACCGATTGTCTGCAACGTGCATGGTATAAATCATTTAAAAAATTGCAAAAACAAGATCCAAATACGTGTTGCAAACCTCCCGCTATAATAGTAAGTGACAGTCCCTCCTGCATACGAACGAAAGAACTACTGCCACCAACCGAAATCCCTCTGAGCACGCAACACGAGAAAAAAAATGTATCAAAAAACCGCAACATTTACATTTCTGCGCCTCTGATGTTATCTCGACCAATTCATCACAGGGATGTGTTCGAGTGGCAGATGCGGGGTTTTAATCCTTCCCTGAATATTACAAGAAAAGCAGCCCAGCAGAGTACACCACCACCCCGCGTTGACAGCTGAGGGCTCCGGTTGCTCCGTTTCCCCGGTGATGGGGCTGGCGCTCCTCCCCACTGATTGACAGCTCAGAGGTTGGGTTTTTTTTCCCTCTCACTCGTAGTGGGGAGAACGGGGGCGGGGCTACAGGATGTCAATCATCTCGCACGCCGGCGGCTCCTGTCAACCAGGAAACACCTGATCGTGTCCCGAGCCCTCTCGCCACACCCCCCCCCCCTCCCCACCCACCCCCGCCCCCGCCTTCCCCCTGTCATTGGGGAGCGCGCCGCCTCCCTGAAGTCCAATTGGATAATCAAAAGAACCAAGGACGAATCTCACTGGTCAGTGCGTCACAATCGCCAACGTTCAATTGGCCGGCCCGCCAACCCTTCTCGACACTGGTATTGGCCCAATTGCGGAAAAGAGTCTCATTGGACAGTCAGTCGCCCCCGATTAAATGATGACATTTGATTGGACGGTGCTGGAGGAACAGAGAATTTTAAATGGTAAAGGAAATTACTGCAGATGCTGGAAATCTGAAATAAAAACAGAAACTGCTGGGGGAAGCTCAGCAAGTCAGGCAGCATCTGAGGAGAAAGAAACAGAGTTAATGTTTCAGGTCCAAGACCTTTGGTCAAAACTGAATTTTAAAATTGATCTAAAAGTATGCAAAGTGCAATTGAGCAGTCACCAGTCACTGGTGTGTCTTAAGGCGGATGTCCCGCATCAGTAGCCTGCCATAATAACTTTTAATGAAAGTTTGAAGTTAAGGGAGGGAATAAAAATACGGTAGCATAGTGGTTATGTTACTGGGCTAGTAATCCAGAGGCCTGGACTAAAATCCAGAATCATGAGTTCAAATCCCGCCACGGCAGCTGGCGAATTTAAATTTAATTAATTAATTAAATTAATTAAATAAAAAAATCTGGAATTAAAATACCAGTATCAGTAATGATGTCGTAAAAACCCATCTGGTTCACTAATGTCCTTTAGGGAAGGAAACCTGCCGCCCTTACCCGGTCTGGCCTAAATGTGACTCCAGACCCACAGCAATGTGGTTGATTCTTAATTGCCCGCTGAAATGGCCCAGCAAGCCACTCAGTTGTAAAATCTCACTACGAAAGTCATAATAACAATAAAACCGGACGGACCACCCGGCATCGGACCACGAGGCACCGGACACGACAACGGCAAAACACCAAGCCCAGTCGACCCTGCAAGGTCCTCCTTACTAACATCTGGGGACTTGTGCCAAAATTGGGAGAGCTGTCCCACAGACAAGTCAAGCAACAGCCTGACACAGCCATTCTCACAGAATCGTATCTTTCAGCCAACGTCCCAGACTCTTCCATCACCATCCCTTGGAATGTCCTGTCCCACCGGCAGGACAGACCCACCAGAGGTGGCGTTACAGTGATATACAGTCAGGAGAGAGTGGCCCTGGGAGTCCTCAACATTGACTCCGGACCCCATGAAATCTCATGGCATCAGGTCAAACATGGGCAAGGAAACCTCCTGCTGATTACCACCTACCGTCCTCCCTCAGCTGATGAATCAGTCCTCCTCCATGTTGAGCACCACTTGGAGGAAGCACTGAGAGTAGCAAGGGCACAAAATGTACTCTGGGTGGGGGACTTCAATGTCCATCACCAAGAGTGGCTCGGTAGCACCACTACTGACCGAGCTGGCCGAGTCCTGAAGGACATAGCTGCTAGACTGGGCCTGCGGCAGGTGGTGAGCGAACCAACACGAGGGAAAAACTTACTTGACCTCGTCCTCACCAATCTACCTGTCGCAAATGCATCTGTCCATGACAGTATTGGTAGGAGTGACCACCGCACAGTCCTCATGGAGATGAAGTCCCGTCTTCGCACTGAGGACACCATCCAACGTGTTGTGTGGCACTACCACCGTACTAAATGGGATAGACTCAGAATGGATCCAGCAGCTCAAAACTGGGCATCCATGAGGCGCTGTGGGCCATCAGCAGCAGCAGAATTGTATTCCAGCACAATCTGTAACCTCATGGCCCGGCATATTCCTCACTCTACCATTACCAACAAGCCAGGGGATCAACCCTGGTTCAATGAGGAGTGTAGAAGAGCATGCCAGGAGCAGCACCAGGCGTACCGAAAAATGAGGTGCCAACCTGGTGAAGCTACAACTCAGGACTACATGCATGCTAAACAGCGGAAGCAACATGCTATAGACAGAGCTAAGCGATTCCACAACCAACGGATCAGATCAAAGCTCTGCAGTCCTGCCACATCCAGTCGTGAATGGTGGTGGACAATTAAACAACTAACGGGAGGAGGAGGCTCTGCAAACATCCCCATTCTGAATGATGGCGGAGTCCAGCACGTGAGTGCAAAAGACAAGGCTGAAGCGTTTGCAACCATCTTCAGCCAGAAGTGCCGAGTGGATGATCCATCTCAGCCTCCTCCCGATATCCCCACCATCACGGAAGCCAGTCTGCGGCCAATTCGATTCAGTCCACGTGATATCAAGAAACGGCTGAGTGCACTGGACACAGCAAAGGCTATTGGCCCCGACAACATCCCAGCTGTAGTGCTGAAGTCTTGTGCTCCAGAACTAGCTGCGCCTCTAGCCAAGCTGTTCCAGTACAGCTACAACACTGGCATCTACCCGACAAAGTGGAAAATTGCCCAGGTATGTCCTGTGCACAAAAAGCAGGACAAATCCAATCCGGCCAATTACCGCCCCATCAGTCTACTCTCAATCATCAGCGAAGTGATGGAAGGTGTCGTCGACAGTGCTATCAAGCGGCACTTACTCACCAATAACCTGCTCACCGATGCTCAGTTTGGGTTCCGCCAGGACCACTCGGCTCCAGACCTCATTACAGCCTTGGTCCAAACATGGACAGAAGAGCTGAATTCCAGAGGTGAGGTGAGAGTGACTGCCCTTGACATCAAGGCAGCATTTGACCAAGTGTGGCACCAAGGAGCCCTAGTAAAATTGAAGTCCATGGGAATCAGGGGGAAAACTCTCCAGTGGCTGGAGTCATACCTAGCACAAAGGAAGATGGTAGTGGTTGTTGGAGGCCAATCATCTCAGCCCCAGGGCATTGCTGCAGGAGTTCCTCAGGGCAGTGTCCTAGGCCCAACCATCTTCAGCTGCTTCATCAATGATCTTCCCTCCATCGTAAGGTCAGAAATGGGGATGTTCGCTGATGACTGCACAGTGTTCAGTTCCATTCGCAACCCCTCAGATAATGAAGCAGTCCGAGCCCGCATGCAGCAAGACCTGGACAACATCCAGGCTTGGGCTCATAAGTGGCAAGTAACATTCGCGCCAGATAAGTGCCAGGCAATGACCATCTCCAACAAGAGAGAGTCTAACCACCTCCCCTTGACATTCAACGGCATTACCATCGGCGAATCCCCCACCATCAACATCCTGGGGGTCACCATTGACCAGAAACTGAACTGGACCAGCCATATAAACACTGTGGCTACGAGAGCAGGTCAGAGGCTGGGTATTCTGCGGCGAGTGACTCACCTCCTGACTCCCCAAAGCCTTTCCACCATCTACAAGGCACAAGTCAGGAGTGTGATGGAATACTCTCCACTTGCTTGGATGAGTGCAGCTCCAACAACACTCAAGAAGCTCGACACCATCCAAGATAAAGCAGCCCGCTTGATTGGCACACCATCCACCACCCTAAACATTCACTCCCTTCACCACCGGCGCACTGTGGCTGCAGTGTGCACCATCCACAGGATGCACTGCAGCAACTCGCCAATGCTTCTTCGACAGCACCTCCCAAACCCGTGACCTCTACCACCTAGAAGGACAAGAGCAGCAGGCGCGTGGGAACAACACCACCTGCACGTTCCCCTCCAAGTCACACACCATCCCGACTTGGAAATATATCGCCGTTCCTTCATTGTTGCTGGGTCAAAATCCTGGAACTCCCTTCCTAACAGCACTGTGGGAGAACCGTCACCACACGGACTGCAGCGGTTCAAGGAGGCGGCTCACCACCACCTTCTCGAGGGCAATTAGGGATGGGCAATAAATGCTGGCCTCGCCAGCGACGCCCACATCCCGTGAACGAATAAAAAAAAACTCAGTTAAAAAATCTGTTATAAACTACCCAATTTCAGTCAGAATAATCTGGAGAGGGCCAGAGGGCATAGAATCATAGAAGTTTACAACATGGAAACAGGCCCTTCAGCCCAACATGTCCATGTCGCCCAGTTTATACCACTAAGCTAGTCCCAATTGCCTGCACTTGGCCCATATCCCTCTATACCCATCTTACCCATGTAACTGTCCAAATGCTTTTTAAAAGACAAAATTGTACCCGCCTCTACTACTGCCTCTGGCAGCTCGTTCCAGACACTCACCACCCTTTGAGTGAAAAAATTGCCCCTCTGGACCCTTTTGTATCTCTCCCCTCTCACCTTAAATCTATGTCCCCTCGTTATAGGCTCCCCTACCTTTGGGAAAAGATTTTGACTATCTACCTTATCTATGCCCCTCATTATTTTATAGACTTCTATAAGATCACCCCTAAATCTCCTACTCTCCAGGGAAAAAAGTCTCAGTCTATCCAACCTCTCCCTATAAGTCAAACCATCAAGTCCCGGTTGCATCCTAGTAAATCTTTTCTGCACTCTTTCTAGTTTAATAATATCCTTTCTATAATAGGGTGACCAGAACTGTACACAGTATTCCAAGTGTGGCCTTACTAATGTCTTGTACAACTTCAACAAGACATCCCAACTCCTGTATTCAATGTTCTGACCAATGAAACCAAGCATGCCGAATGCCTTCTTCACCACCCTATCCACCTGTGACTCCACTTTCAAGGAGCTATGAACCTGTACTCCTAGATCTCTTTGTTCTATAACTCTCCCCAATGCCCTACCATTAACGGAGTAGGTCCTGGCCCGATTCGATCTACCAAAATGCATCACCTCACATTTATCTAAATTAAACTCCATCTGCCATTCATCGGCCCACTGGCCCAATTGATCAAGATCCCGTTGCAATCCTAGATAACCTTCTTCACTGTCCACAATGCCACCAATCTTGGTGTCATCTGCAAACTTACTAACCATGCCTCCTAAATTCTCATCCAAATCATTAATATAAATAACAAATAACAGCGGACCCAGCACCGATCCCTGAGGCACACCGCTGGTCACAGGCCTCCAGTTTGAAACACAACCCTCTACAACCACCCTCTGTCTTCTGTCGTCAATCCAATTTTGTATCCAATTGGCTACCTCACCTTGGATCCCGTGAGATTTAACGTTATGTAACAACCTACCATGCGGTACCTTGTCAAAGGCTTTGCTAAAGTCCATGTAGACCACGTCTACTGCACAGCCCTCATCTATCTTCTTGGTTACCCCTTCAAAAAACTCAATCAAATTCGTGAGACATGATTTTCCTCTCACAAAACCATGCTGACTGTTCCTAATCAGTCCCTGCCTCTCCAAATGCCCCTAGATCCTGTCTCTCAGAATATCCTCTAACAACTTACCCACTACAGATGTCAGGCTCACCGGTCTGTAGTTCCCTGGCTTTTCCTTGCCGCCCTTCTTAAACAAAGGCACAACATTTGCTACCCTCCAATCTTCAGGCACCTCACCTGTAGCGGTGGATGATTCAAATATCTCTGCTAGGGGACCCGCAATTTCCTCCCTAACCTCCCATAACGTCCTGGGATACATTTCATCAGGTCCCGGAGATTTATCTACCTTGATGCGCGTTAAGACTTCCAGCACCTCCCTCTCTGTAATATGTACACTCCTCAAGACATCACTGTTTATTTCCCCAAGTTCCCTAACATCCATGCCTTTCTCAACCGTAAATACCGATGTGAAATATTCATTTAGGATCTCACCCATCTCTTGTGGTTCCGCACATAGATGACCTTGTTGATCCTTAAGAGGCCCTACTCTCTCCCTAATTACTCTTTTGCCCTTTATGTATTTGTAGAAGCTCTTTGGATTCTCCTTTGCCTTATCTGCCAAAGCAATCTCATGTCCCCTGTTTGCCCTCCTGATTTCTCTCTTAACTCTACTCCGGCAATCTCTATACTCTTCAAGGGATCCACTTGATCCCAGCTGCCTATGCATGTCATATGCCTTCTTCTTCTTTTTGACTAGGGCCTCAATCTCCCGAGTCATCCAAGGTTCCCTACTTCTACCAGCCTTGCCCTTCACTTTATAAGGAATGTGCTTACCCTGAACCCTGGTTAACACACTTTTGAAAGCCTCCCACTTACCAGACGTCCCTTTGCCTGCCAACAGACTCTCCCAATCAACTTCTGAAAGTTCCTGTCTAATACCATCAAAATTGTCCTTTCCCCAATTTAGAATTTTAACTTTTGGGCCAGACCTATCATTCTCCATAGCTATCTTAAAACTAATGGAATTATGATCACTGGTCCCAAAGTGATCCCTCACTAACACTTCTGTCACCTGCCCTTCCTTATTTCCCAAGAGGAGGTCAAGTTTTGACCCCTCTCGAGTCGGGCCATCCACATACTGAATGAGAAATTCCTCCTGAATACACTCAACAAATTTCTCTCCATAGGGAAAAGCGCTTTCGACAGCATCTGGACACAGGTGAACTACACGCGTAGCACCATCTGGGCACCACTCCCCAACACTTGACTTGGATACAACACCAGTGAAGGATACAGAAGGAAGTGCCATGATCCAACAAGATCTCCAGTGGGAGGTCTAGAAAAAGCTGAACTATGGAACCATAGAAGTCTACAGCACAGGAGGCCATTCACTCCATAGTTTCCATGCTGGCTCTTTGCTAGACAAATCCAAAAGTAATCGCCTGCTATCTCCTCAGAGCCTTGTACGTTCTTTTACTACAACAACAACTTGCATTTATATATCGCCTTTAACGTAGTAAAACATCCCAAGGCACTTCACAGGAGCATTATCAAACAAAATTTGACACTGATCCACATAAGGTGTTATTAGGACAGGTGATAAAAGCTTGGTCAAAGAGGTAGGTTTTAAGTAATGTCTTAAAGGAGGAGAGAAAGGCAGAGAGGCGGAGAGTTTTAGGGAGGGAATTCCAAAGCTTATTGTTGAGGCAGCTGAAGACATGGCCGCCAATGGTGAAGCGATTAAAATTGGGGATGCTCAAGAGGCCAGAATTGGGAGAGTGCAGAGATCTCGGAGGGTTGTAGGGCTGGAGGAGGTTACAGAGATAGGGAGTGGCGAGGCCATGGAGAGATTTGAAAACAACAATGAGAATTTTAAAGTCAAGGGAGCCAATGTAGGTCAGCAAGCACATGGGGTGATGGGTGAAATCATTGCAAATATTCATCTATTTTTCCCATAAGGGTGCAATGCTCTCCTCCTCAATCATTCCCCATGGCAAAGCGTTTCATGACCTGTTAGTGTAAAGAAATTTATCCAAATATCTTTCATCTTTATTTTAGTGACGATTTTAAATTGATGTCCCCTGGTCACTGACGACCCAACCAGAGGAAATAGTCTTTCTCTATTCACCTACTTCTCTACTCATAGCTGTCCCACAGACTAGTCAAGCAACAGCCTGACATAGCCATGCTCACAGAATCATACCTTTCAGCCAACATCCCAGACTCTTCCATCACCATCCCTGGGTATGTCCTGTCCCACCGGCAGGACAGACACACCAGAGGTGGCGGTACAGTGATATACAGTCAGGAGGGAGTGGCCCTGGGAGTCCTCAACATTGACTCTGGACCCCATGAAATCTCATGGCATCAGGTCAAACATGGGCAAGGAAACCTCCTGCTGATTACCACCGACCGCCCTCCCTCAGCTGACAAATCAGTCCTCCTCCATGTTGAGCATCACTTGGAGGAAGCACTGAGGGTAACAAGAGCACGGAATGTACTCTGGGTGGGGGACTTCAATGTCCATCACCAAGAGTGGCTCGGTAGCACCACTACTGACTGAGCTGGCCGAGTCCGGAAGGACATAGCTGCCAGTCTGGGCCTGCGGCAGGTGGTGAGTGAACAAACACAAGGGAAAAACCTCCTTGACCTCGTCCTCACCAATCTACCTGTCGCAGATGCATCTGTCCATGACAGTATTGGTAGGAGTGACCACCGCACTGTCTTCGTGGAGACAAAGTCCCGTCTTCCAACTGAAGACACTATCCAACGTGTTGTGTGGCACTATCACTGTGCTAAATGAGATAGATTCAGAACAGATCTAGCAGAACAAAACTGGGCATCCAAGAGGCGCTGTGGGCCATCAGGAGCAGCAGAATTGTATTCCAGCACAATCTGTAACCTCATGGCCCGGCATATTCCTAACTCTACCATTACCAACAAGCCAGGGGATCATCCCTGGTTCAATGAGGAGTGTAGAAGAGCATGCCAGGAGCAGCACCAGGCGTACCTAAAAATGAGGTGCCAACCTGGTGAAGCCACAAGACATAGCTACATGCATGCTAAACAGCGGAAGCAACATGCTATAGGCAGAGCTAAGCGATTCCACAACCAACGGATCAGATCAAAGCTCTGCAGTCCTGCCACATCCAGTCATGAATGGTGGTGGACAATTAAACAACTAATGGGAGGAGGAGGCTCTGTAAACATCCCCATCCTCAATGATGGCGGAGTCCAGCACGTGAGTGCAAAAGACAAGGCAACTATCTTCAGTCAGAAGTGCCGAGTGGATGATCCATCTCGGCCTCCTCCCGATATCCCCACCATCACAGAAGGCAGTCTTCAGCCAATTCGATTCACTCCACGTGATATCAAGAAACGGCTGAGTGCACTGGATACAGCAAAGGCTATGGGCCCTGATAACATCCCGGCTGTAGTGCTGAAGATTTGTGCTCCAGAACTAGTCACGCCTCTAGCCAAACTGTTCCAGTACAGCTACAACACTGGCATCTACCCGACAATGTGGAAAATTGCCCAGGTATGTCCTGTCCACAAAAAGCAGGACAAATCCAATCCGGCCAATTACCGCCCCATGAGTCTACTCTCAATCATCAGCAAAGTGATGGAAGGTGTCGTTGACAGTGCTATCAAGCGGCACTTACTCACCAATAACCTGCTCACCGATGCTCAATTTGGGTTCCGCCAGGACCACTCGGCTCCAGACCTCATTACAGCCAGATTTGGTCTGACCAAGGCTTTGTACAACTGAAGTCTCACTTCCCTTTGTATTCCAACCCCCTTAAGATAAAGGCCAACATTCCATTAGCCTTTTTGATTACTTTTTATCTGACTTGGAGGGGAATGTGCAAATGGTGTTGTTCCCATATGCCTGTTGCCACTAGCTTTTAGTGATTTGTGTACCTGGATACCCAAATCTGTTTCCTCTTCCACAGTTCCTAGACCCTCACTATTAAGAAAATATTCCGATTTGTCTTTCTCGGACCTAAAGTGGATGACCTCACACCTCTCCACATTGGACTCCATCTGTCACATCAAAGGAGTTATATAAACATAAGTTGTTGTTATATTTATAAAACTTAAAATGCTATTGGCCCTTATCTACTTGCGCTCATATATTCAAGGGATTATGTATTTACGTTCCTTGATCTATTTCCTCCACACCCTTCAGCATCTTTCCATGAAGTGTATCCAACCATCCATTCCTTGCTTTTCCTCTCAAAATAAGTCATCTCACACCTATCTACATTAAAGTGCATCTGCCACTTTTCTGACCAATCATCCAAACCTGTCTACATCCTCCTCAAGACTTTTGCAGCCCTCCCCCCTTTTATGTTGTCAGTAAATTTCAACATTGTGTTCCCTATACCAAGTCCAAATCATCTATATATATTGAAAACAAAAGTGGTCCAGCTCTGACCCGTGGGGTACAATTACTTAGAAACCTTCTCCAATATGACTGGTTGGGCCAAATGGCTTATTGTCAGGATGTAATTTCTATATAATTCTATGTTTCCTGTCTGTCAATTAACTTTCGATGCAAAATTTCTTCTTATACCACATGCTTGCATTTTCAACAAGCCTTCTGTGAGACATCTCATAAAATGCCGTCAAAAAAATCAATATGCAATACATCTACTGCATTCCCTTTATCTGTACAATCAGTCACGTTTAAAAAAACTATTAAATTTGTCAACCATAACTTGTCTTCAACAAATCTATGTCAACAGCTCTTGATTATCCCATTTATCTCTAAATTCTCACTAATTTTATCTCAAATTATGGATTTTATGCATTCACCCACAATTGGCGTTAGACTAACTGCTCTATAGTCATCTAATTTATCCTTCAGTCCCTTCTTTTAAGGATTGAGGATTGGTTAACAGACAGAAAACAGAGGGTTGGAATAAACGGGTCACTATTGGATTGGCAGGTTGTAACTCGTGGAGTACCGCAAGGATCAGTGCTTGGGCCTCAGATGTTTACAACATATATCAATGACGTAGATGAGGGGGCCGAGTGTAATGTATCCAAGTTTGCTGACGATACAAAGCTAGGTGGGAAAGTAAGCTGTGAGCAGGACGCAAAGAGGCTGCAAAGGGATAGAGACAGGTTAAGTGAGTGGACGAGAAGGTGGCAGATGGAGTATATCATGGGGAAATGTGAAATTATCCACTTTTGTAGGGAGAATAGAAAAGCAGAATATTTTTTAAAAGGTGAGAGACTAAGAAATGTTGGTATTCAAAAGGGTTTGGGTGTCCTTGTACACGAGTCACAGAAAGTTAACGTGCAGGTACAGCTAGCAATTAGGAAGACAAATGGTATGTTAGCCTTTATTCCAAGGTTTTATTTAGAGTATAAGAGTAAGGAACTATTACTGCAAGTATATAGGGCTCTGGTGAGACCACACCTGGAATACTGTGTACTGTTTTGTTCTCCTTACCTAAGGAAGAATATACTTGCCTTAGAGGGGGTACAATGAAGGTTCACTGGATTGATTCCTGGGATGAGAGGGTTGTCCTATGAAGAAAGATTGAGTAAAATGGGCCTATATTCTCTGGAGTTTAGAAGAATGAGAGGTGATCTCATTGAATAGTATAAAATTCTTGGAGGACTTGACAGGGTAGATGCTGAGAGGCTGTTTCCCCTGGACGAAGATGAGGAAAAATTTCTTCACTCAGAGGGTTGTGAATCGTTGGAATTCTCTCCCCAGAGGGCTGTGGATACTCAGTTATTGACTATATTCAAGTTTGAGATTGATAGATTTTTGGACACTAAGGGTAGCAAGGGATATGGGGATAGGGCAGGAAAGTGGAGTTGAGGTAGAAGATCAACCGTGATCTTATTGATTGGCAGAGCAGGCCTGAGGGGCCATTTGGCCTTCTCCTGCTCCTATTTCTTATGTTCTTGAAAAGAAGTATTATATTGGTAATCCTCCAGGCCCCCAGGACAATTTGCATATCTATGGAGATTTTTAAAAATATGATCAGAGCTTCTGCTATCTCCTGTCTGATCTCGTTCAACATCCTAGAGTGCATGTCATCAGGAACCGGTAACTTACCCATTTTGAGTGCTGCTAATATTTTCAGAACCAATTCCTTTACTACAGTTATCTCTTAACAATTTTTCCACATGGAAATGGATTTAGTTAAATGATATGAAGGGATTGGCTACAATGTTAGGAGTATGCTACAGACCACCAAATAGTGGAAAGGAAGTAGAGGGAGAAATATGTAGGCAAAAAATGAAATGCATAAAAAAAACAGAATCATAATCATGGGGGAGTTCAACTACCCCCAAATAAACTGGCATGGAGAAATAATGAAAGGGGACAAGGGGATGGATCTTTTACAGTGTGTATGACTCCTTGCTGACTTAAAATGTAAGAAGCCCAACAAGGGAACAAGCACTGCTAAACCTAGTAATGGGAAATGAACCAGAGCAGATAAGAGAAGTAAGCATGGGAGAACATCTAGCGAGTAGTGATCATATGTGAGTAGTGATCACTAAGTGTCACAAAACATATTTGAAAATTCTTTATCTGAATGCACGTAGCATTCGTAACAAAATGGACGAATTAACGGCACAAATAACTACGTATGGGTATGATCTTGTGGCCATTACAGAAACATGGCTGCAGGGTGACAACGACTGGGAATTAAATATGCCAGGGTATTTAACAATCAGGAAGGACAGGCAGGAAGGAAGGGGAGGTGGGGTGGCTATGTTAATAAAGAAATGAATCACTATAATACAGAGAAATGATATTGGGACAAAGGATCAGGATAATGAAACAGTTTGGGTAGAGATAAGGAATAATAAGGGGAAAAAAACACTCGTGGGCGTAGTATATAGGCCTCCTAATAGTTGCAACTCTGCTGGAAGAAGTATTAATCAGCAAATAGTCGGGGCATGTAATAAGGGAACAGCTATAATTATGGGGGATTTTAACTATCATATTAACTGGACAAATCAAATTGGGCAGGGCAGCCTTGAGGAAGAGTTTATTGAGTGTATTAGGGATGGATTTCTTGAGCAGTATGTAACTGAACCTACAAGGGGGCAAGCAACCTTGGACCTGGTCCTGTGTAATGAGCCAGGATTAATTAATAATGTCCTAGTTAAGGATCCCCTTGGAATGAGTGACCATAACATTGTTACATTCCATATCCAATTAGAGGGTGAGAAGGTTGGTTCTCAAACAAGCGTACTGAGCTTGAATAAAGGAGACTATGATGGTATGAGAGCAGAATTGATTAAAGTGGACTGGGAAAATAGATTAAAGGGTAAGATGGTACATGAGCAGTGGTGTTCATTCAAGGAGTTATTTTACAACTTTCAAAAAAAATATATTCCACTGAGGAAAAAAGGGTGTAAAAGAAATGACAGCCATCCGTGGCTAAGTAAAGAAATTAAGGATAGTATCCGACTAAAAACAAGGACATATAAGGTAGCCAAACTTAGTGGGAGGATAGAAGATTGGGAAGTCTTCAAAAGACAGCAAAAAGTAACTAAAGGATTGATTAAGAAAGGGAAGATAGATTATGAAAATAAATTAGCAAAAAATATAAAAACAGATAGCAAGAGTTTCTATAGTTATATAAAAAGAAAAAGGGTGGCTAAGGCATACGTAGGTCCCTTAGAGGATGAGACCGGGAAATTAATGGTGGGAAACATGGAGATGGCAAAAATGCTGAACAAATATTTTGTTTCAGTCTTTACGGTAGGGGACACTAAGAATATCCCAACACTGGACAAACAGGGGGCTGTCGTGGGGGAGGAGCTAAATATGATTAAAATCACTAAGGAATTGGTACTCAGTAAATTAATGGGACTCAAGGCGGATAAATCCCCTGGACCTGATGGCTTACATCCTAGGGTCTTGAGGGAAGTGGCAGTAGGGATTGTGGATGCTTTGGTAATAATTTTCCAAAATTCTCTGGACTCGGCAAAGGTCCCGGCAGATTGGAAAACTGCTAATGTAACACCCTTATTTAAAAAGGGTAGTAGGCAGAAGGCTGGAAATTATAGACCAGTTAGCCTAACATCTGTGGTGGGTAAAATTTTGGAGTCTATTATTAAGGAGACAGTAGCAGAACATTTGGATAAACATAATTTAATAGGACAAAGTCAGCATGGCTTTATGAAGGGGAAGTCATGTCTGACAAATTTGCTTGAGTTCTTTGAGGACATAACGTACAGGGTGGATAAAGGGGAACCAGTGGACGTAGTGTATTTAGACTTCCAGAAGGCATTCGACAAGGTGCCACATAAAAGATTATTGCTCAAGATAAAGAATCACTGGATTGGGGGTAATATTCTGGCATGGGTGGAGGATTGGTTATCTAACAGGAAGCAGAGAGTTGGGATAAATGGTTCATTCTCGGACTGGCAACCAGTAGCCAGTGGTGTTCCGCAGGGGTCGGTGCTGGGTCCCCAACTCTTTACAATCTATATTAACGATTTGGAGGAGGGGACCGAGTGTAACGTATCAAAGTTTGCAGATGATACAAAGATGGGAGGGAAAGTGGAGAGTGAGGAGGACATAAAAAACCTACAGGGGGATATAGACAGGCTGGGTGAGTGGGCGGAGATTTGGCAGATTCAATACAATATTGGAAAATGTGAGGTTATGCACTTTGGCAGGAAAAATCAGAGAGCAAGTTATTATCTTAATGGCGAGAAACTGGAAAGTACTGCAGTACAAAGGGATCTGGGGGTCCTAGTGCAAGAAAATCGAAAAGTTAGTATGCAGGTGCAGCAGGTGATCAAGAAGGCCAATGGAATGTTGGCTTTTATTGCTCGGGGGATAGAATATAAAAACAGGGAGGTATTGCTGCAGTTCTATAAGGTATTGGTGAGACCGCACCTGGAATACTGCATACAGTTTTGGTCTCCATACTTGAGAAAAGACATACTTGCTCTCTAGGCAGTACAAAGAAGGTTCACTTGGTTAATCCCGGGGATGAGGGGGTGGACATATGAGGAGAGGTTGAGTAGATTGGGACTCTACTCATTGTAGTTCAAAAGAATGAGAGGCGATCTTATTGAAACATATAAGATTGTGAAGGGGCTTGATCGGGTGGATGCGGTAAGGATGTTCCCAAGGATGGGTGAAACTAGAACTAGGGGGCATAATCTTAGAATAAGGGGCTGCTCTTTCAAAACTGAGATGAGGAGAAACTTCTTCACTCAGAGGGTAGTGGGTCTGTGGAATTTGCTGCCCCAGGAAGCTGTGGAAGCTACATCATTAAATAAATTTAAAACAGAAATAGACAGTTTCCTAGAAGTAAAGGGAATTAGGGGTTACGGGGAGCGGGCAGGAAATTGGACATGAATTTAGATTTGAGGTTAGGATCAGATCAGCCATGATCTTATTGAATGGCAGAGCAGGCTCGAGGGGCCGATTGGCCTACTCCTGCTCCTATTTTTTATGTTCTTATGTTCTTATACTATAAGGTTTTAAATAATGATTGAGTTAAAATAATGATTGAGAGATGTATAGATTGTTCAAAGGCCCAAGTGATTGATTGGAAAAATGAGGGAATGAGGATGAAGCTAAGGGAGGTAAACTGGAGAAGAATATTGACAAAGAGTTAGAACAACAGTGGGCAATATTTAAAGGAGAGATCGACAGAGCTTAGGAGAAGTAGGTTCCACTGAAAATAAGAACAAACTAGACAAGAATGAGATGCCATGAATAAATAAAGAAGTAAGGACAAAATTGAATCTAAACAAAAAAGCATATACAAAGTTCATAAACACTAAAGGAGAGGATGACAAAAGGAAATATGATGAGCTTCGGAAAGAGGTAAAAAAGACAATTAGAAAGGCAAAGAGGAAGTATGAAGTGAAAATATGAAACAATATAAAAAGTAGTAAAGTATTCTCTAGACACATAAATAACAAAAGGCAAATTATGATGGGGATAGGATCACTAAGGGATGAGCAAAATAAATTCATAGGAGATGATACTAGATGATACTGAAATTGCAGCAATACAGAATAGATACTTTGGGCAGCGGGAGGAGAGCGGGTTGGGGGGGGACTGGATTTTCGGGTGCAAAACCCAAAATTGAAGTTGGCGACCATAATGAGGCCAATCAATGGCTCTTCTGAGTTTCGCACCCGGCAGCCAGCCTGATTGACAGGCTAGTTGCCTGTTGGCAGAAAGGAGCAACACATCTGGGGGCGGGGGGGAGAGAAAATGAGAGAGAGAGACCTCATCGCCCATTGGGAGAGAGATTGGGGGGCGCAGACAGTGGAGATCCGGGGGTGGAAGACATCGGAGATCGGGAGGGGGAGACATCGGAGATTGGAGGGTGGTGGTGGGGGGTCCAGGCAGCATCGGTTTTAAGGTATGTTTGTTAACTTTTTTTTTACAATGGAAAATGTCATTTTATTTAATTTATTTTATGTATTTTTCAGTTATCCGGTCCTTTCCACCTGCTTTCACCAGGCATGAATCGGAAGCCGTGGGAAAGCCACCCAAGTGAGGTTATAATCATTTTAAGTGTCCAATACACAAAATATAAAGTACCTTAGAGGTACATGTCCCTTTAAGTATCGGCCCGCTGGATTTAAGTGGGGGTGGGATTTCCCGGTGACCGCTGTGCGCACGAACACAGATTTGCCTGAGTCTAATGCAAAAATGGGCGGGTTCTAGCCGTGATGTCTGCCCGCTCCCAAAAACATCGATTTTGTCTGCCCACCCCCGTCCCAACCCACCCGATCTTGGGGGCTAAAATTGAGCCCTTTGTCTCAGTTTTCATTGAAGAAGCTAACAAAGAGGAAAGGACAATAGTAGATGAAGGCAAGATGGATATTACAACAGATGAGATAGAAAGAAAGGAGATACTAGACAAACCAGCCAAACTTAAGGAGAACAAAGCTCTGGTTCAGATGGATTGCACCTGCGGATACTCAAAGAAACTAGGAAGGAGATCGTAGAGGCACTACTATCCATACATAAAAATTCAGTAGAAAAAGAAATAATGCCTGAGGACTTGCAACAGCAAATGTTATTCCTATCTTCAAAAAAGGAGATAGAACTAATTCAGGGAACTATAGGCCAGTTAGATTAACGAGAGTGGTAAGAAAGATACTAGAAACTTTGCTAAAAGATGAGATAACAAAACATCTACAGACAGAGAATATAACAAAAGATAATTAGAATGGATTTCTAAAAGGAAGGTCATGTTTAACCAACCTTATTGAATTCTTTGACTAAGTAACAGAAAGAGTAGACAAGGGCAATGTGACGTATGTGGCATACATGGACTTTCAGAAGGCCTTCAAAAAGGTGCCACATAAGAGACTCATGATAGCATGTATAGACAGGGGCCAAATGGCAGAATGGATGGAAAGGTGGCTACAAAACAGAAAACAGAGTGTAGGGGTTGAGGGAAGTTTCTCAGACTGGCAGAAAGTAGGAAGTGGTATCCCACAGGGATCTGTGCTGGGACCTCTGTTGTTCACCATATACATAAATGATTTAGACTCAAAAATGATAGACATGGCATTAAAATTTGCTAATGATACCAAATTGTGGGGTATAGCTAATAATGTGGAAGACTGCACCAAAATACATGAAGATATAAACAGGCTTGTGGAGTGGTCGGATAAATGACAAATTAAATTCAATATAGCAAGTGTGAGGTGGTTCACTTTGGTAGGAGCAATAAGGAGTTCACTTATTCCATGGAAGATAAGAAACTAAATAGGGTAGAGGAGCAAAGAGATCTGGGAACAGAGATACATAAATCGCTAAAACTAGCAGCACAAGTTGATAAAGCCATAAAGAGTGCAAACAAAGTACTGGAGTTCATTTCTAGAGGAATAGAATACAAAAGCGGGACGGTAATGTTAAATTGATACAGAGGGGGTGATTTTAAACCCCAAGAACGGGTGGGATGGTGGCGGGTGGTAGTTGAAAATAGTTGTTTTTTTGGGTCGCAACCGCAAAATTTTCAGATTTTGCATTCCCAGTGAGAAGCATGTACTTTTACGCGCTGACGTTAAACCCAGAAATAAAGCCGGGTTGCGGTCACAACCCAAAAAACAACTATTTTCAACTTCCACCCGCCCCCAACCCATTACCCCCAGAGCCTTGGTTCAACCAGTCCTGGTCTCCATACTACAAGAAAGTTATTGAAGCACTGGAGAAAGTGCAGAAAAGATTTACAAGGATGTTACCAGACATGAGAGGATGCAACTATCAGGAAATATTGAGCAGGCTGAAGCTCTTTTCTCTGCTTTACACGGAGAGTGGTGAGAATGTAGAACTCACTGCCACATGGAGTGGTTGAAGCAGATAGCTTAAATTGACACATTTAAGGAGCGGCTTGATGCATACATGAGGGAGAAGAGAATAGAGGAATATGGGGTAGGATGGGAAGAGGTCATTAGAGTGGGAGAAGGCTCGTGCACAGTATAAACACTGGCATAGACCAGTTAGGCTGAGTGGCCTGTTTCTGTGCTGTAGGTTCTATGTAGAATCCTTTATTAATACTGCTACTGCACCCCTTTTTCCCATTCTATATCTCCTGAAAATGTTATACCCAACAACATAAAGCTTTCCAAACCTAAGTCACATTACAGCTACTATATCATACCCCTCCCTGATTAGCAATGCTTCTAAATCTCCAATTTTGTTTTCAATGCTTTGTGCATTCCCACACATATCACTCAATCCTGACTCCAATTTGTTGATATTCTCACTCTTTTTAATTTCTTCTCTTTCTGATCAATTCTTTATTACTTTTCAGTTTTCCTCCTTTTTCCTCAATTCTTGCCCTTGTTGATTTGTTTCCTCATCTTGTTTTTTTAAAAAATCAGTTTAAGTGTATTAGAATAATTAAGTGATCATTTTACAGTACCAAAGCATAGAATAATTAAACCTACCAAAAAGGTCCAGAATTGGAAGAGACTTCCAGCTCCTCTCGCAACCTCTGCAATGCGCCTCAGAGTTCCAAAGCTGGAGCTGTATAGGTGTGTGACATAGGAAATATTTGTTAACTATGTCTGTACCAGAATGCATTGACACCTAGCAAACAATATACCTTCCCATCTTGCTCCATTATTGGTTTTTAAATGCTTGTACCAAGTTCACAAAGACATAACTGCATGAAATTATGATATTTCACAACATATTCAGGCCTTTGTGCCTGTGCCAGCTCTCTGAAACAGCTATCTACTTAATCCCATTCTTCTGCCCTTTCTTTATACCCTTTTAAATGTTTCTTCTTCAAATATTTATCCACTCCTCCTTTAAAAACTGTTGTGGATTTAATTTCCACCATTATTTCAGGAGGGCATTCCACGTCCTAACAACACTACATAAAAAAAT
This sequence comes from Heptranchias perlo, assembly GCF_035084215.1. Lineage (NCBI taxonomy): Eukaryota > Metazoa > Chordata > Chondrichthyes > Hexanchiformes > Hexanchidae > Heptranchias > Heptranchias perlo. The sequence continues at coordinate 113,783,983 of NC_090326.1, read as the reverse complement.
TCTTCGAACCTCTCTCTTCATTCCTTTGGCGATGATCTTAAATTCATACCCTCTAGTAAACTCACTGAAAAATCAATATAGTTATACCCTATTTAGCTCATCAAAATCTTTCATAGTTTTGAACAAGAAATAGAAGGATATCCTGATAGGGGTTAGATGAAGTAGGGAAGGAGGAGGCTCGTATGGAGCATAAACGCCGGCATAGACCAGTTGGGCCTAAAAACTTGTTTCTGTGCTGTAGTTTCAATGTAACTCAATGTAACTCTATCAGACCTACTCTAAATTTCATTGTTCTAATGAAAAAAGCTGAAATTTTTCCAGTCTCTCCTCATAACTACAGCCTCTCATTCTGGTATCATCTTAATAAATCTCTTCAGCATCCTCTCCATGGTCTCAACATCTTTCCTAAAGTAGGCTGCCCAAAATCGGATCGAAGAGTGATATGCCAAGACTCAGTGTTACCTCTTTGCTATTGTATACTATGCCCCTATTTGTAGAGCCTACGATCATATATGCCTTTTTTTTTACAGCTTTATCAACTTGCCTTCCCACTTTTAAAGATTTGTGCATCTGAACCCTTAAGTCTCTCTGTTGTTCAAATCTTTTTGCTATTTAGTATTGATTTCCTTTCATTATTCCTCCAAAAAGTATTACCTTACATTTCTCTGCAATAAATTTCATCTGACATTTATCTGCCCAATCCATTAACCACAATGCTCTATTTCTGTTCTTTAGCCAGTTTGCTATCTCTTAAAATTGTGTCTTAATTTTATCAACAAACCTCCTATTTGATAGCTTATCAAATGCCTTTTGAAAATACATATGCACAAAATCCACTGCATTTTCTTTATCAATATACTCCATAATTTCCTAAAAGAAGTCTATTAAATGTATGAAGGTATAGAATTAACTTGTCATGTACAAATCTACCAGTTGAAACCTAAATTATTGTTTAGCATGTTGCATTGCTAAATGCTGATTGGCAAATATTTTTAAAAGAAACAACTTGTTGGATCACAGCTTTAGGCATGACATTAAACAAAAAAAGTTTGCAGAAGGCAACAAACGAAGGGCCTGTTATACCAAGCTGTGATTATGACATATTTCAACAAATGAGTTATAGTCAGCCTTTAGAGTGGAAATAGTTCATGTCTGTCAGGATCTATGCTATTTATACCAGAATGACATTCAATGAACTGTGGAGCAGCTCAGCAGTTGGGCTAATGCCTGCAAATGAAATAGAGAATATAGTATCCAGCAGTAACCTTGGTAGAGTTTAACAACCAATATAATACCTCTCCTATCCACATGGACATTTTGGAGAAGATTTAAGGGACACCATGGAAAAGTGTTTGCTAATCGTTTGTTCATTTATTTGCCAAACACATAATGCAATGACATATGTAGAAGCATATCATTGGGTTATGAATAAAGTCAATCCATCACGGGTTAATCAAGGATAGTCAGCATGGATTTGTCAAGGGAAGGTCATGTCTGACTAACTTGATTGAATTTTTTCTTTTTTATTCGAACATGGGATGTGGGCGTCGCTGGCGAGGCCAGCATTTATTGCCCATCCCTAATTGCCCTTGAGAAGGTGGTGGTGAGCCGCCTTCTTGAATCGCTGCAGTCAGTGTGGTGACGGTTCTCCCACAGTGCTGTTAGGTACGGAGTTCCAGGATTTTGACCCAGCGACGATGAAGGAACGTCGATATATTTCCAAGTCAGGATGGTGTGTGACTTGGAGGGGAACGTGCAGGTGGTGTTGTTCCCATGTACCTGCTGCCCTTGTCCTTCTAGGTGGTAGAGGTCGCAGGTTTGGGAGGTGCTGTCGAAGAAGCCTTGGCGAGTTGCTGCAGTGCATCCTGTGGATGGTACACACTGCAGCCACAGTGCGCGGTGGTGAAGGGAGTGAATGTTTAGGGAGGTGGATGGGGTGCCAATCAAGCGGGCTGCTTTGTCCTGGATGGTGTCAAGTTTCTTGAGTGTTGTTGGAGCTGCACTCATCCAGGCAAATGAAGAGTATTCCATCACACTCCTGACTTGTGCCTTGTAGATGGTGGAAAGGCTTTGTGGAGTCAGGAGATGAGTCACTCGCCACAGAATACCCAGCCTCTGACCTGCTCTTGTAGCCACAGTATTTATATGGCTGATCCAGTTAAGTTTCTGGTCAATGATGACCCTCAGGATGTTGAGGGTGGGGGATTCGGCAATGGTAATGCTGTTGAATGTCAAGGGGAGGTGGTTAAACTCTCTCTTGTTGGAGATGGTCATTGCCTGGCACTTGTCTGGCATGAATGTTACTTGCCACTTATCAGCCCAGGCCCGGATGTTGTCCAGGTCTTGCTGCATGCAGGCACAGACTGATTTATTATCTGAGGGGTTGTGAGTGGAACTGAATACTGTGCAATCATCAGCGAACATCCCCATTTCTGACCTTATGATGGAGGGAAGGTCATTGATGAAGCAGCTGAAGATAGTTGGGCCTAGGGCACTGCTCTGAGGAACTCCTGCAGCAATGTCCTGGGGCTGAGATGATTGGCCTCCAACAACCACTACCATCTTCTCTTGTGCTGGGTTTGACTCCAGCCACTGGAGAGTTTTCCCCCTGATTCCCATGGACTTCAATTTTACTAGGGCTCCTTGGTGCCACACTTGGTCAAATGCTGCCTTGATGTCAAGGGCAGTCACTCACACCTCACCTCTGGATTCAGCTCTTTTGTCCATGTTTGTTCCAAGGCTGTAATGAGGTCAGGAGCCGAGTGGTCCTGTCGAAACCCAAACTGAGCATCGGTGAGCAGGTTATTGGTGAGTAAGTGCTGCTTGATAGCACTGTCGACGACACCTTCCATCACTTTGCTGATGACTGAGAGTGGACTGATGGGGCGGTAATTGGCCGGATTGGATTTGTCTTGCTTTTTGTGGACAGGACATACCTGGGCAATTTTCCACATTGTCGGTTAGATGCCAGTGTTGTAGCTGTACTGGAACAGTTTGGCTAGAGGCGCGGCTAGTTCTGGAGCACAAGTCTTCAGCACTACAGCTGGGATGTTTTCGGGGCCCATAGCCTTTGCTGTATCCAGTGCACTCAGCCATTTCTTGATATCACGTGGTTTGAATCCAACTGGCTGAAGACTGGCTTCTGTGATGGTGGGGACATCGGGAGGAGGTCGAGATGGATCATCCACTCGGCACTTCTGGCTGAAGGTTGCAAACACTTCAGCCTTGTCTTTTGCACTCATGTGCTGGACTCCGCCATCATTGAGGATGGGGATGTTTACAGAGTCTCCTCCTCCCGTTAGTTGTTTAATTGTCCACCACCATTCACGACTGGATGTGGCAGGACTGCAGAGCTTTGATCTGATCCGTTGGTTGTGGAATCGCTTAGCTCTGTCTATAGCATGTTGCTTCAGCTGTTTAGCATGCATGTAGTCCTGAGTTGTAGCTTCACCAGGTTGGCACCTCATTTTTATGTATGCCTGGTGCTGCTCCTGGCATGCTCTTCTGCACTCCTCATTGAACCAGGGTTGATCCCCTGGCTTGTTGGTAATGGTAGAGTGAGGAATAAGCCGGGCCATGAGGTTACAGATTGTGCTGGAATACAAATCTGCTGCTGCTGATGGCCCACAGTGCCTCATGGATGCCCAGTTTTGAGCTGCTAGATCTGTTCTGAATCTATCCCATTTAGCATGGTGGTAGTGCCACACAACACGTTGGACGGTGTCCTCAGTGGGAAGACGGGAGTTCGTCTCCACGAGAAGGGTGCGGTGGTCTCTCCTACCACTGCTGTCATGGACAGATGCATCTGCAACAGGTAGGTTGGTGAGGATGAGGTCAAGTAGGTTTTTCCCTTGTGTTGGTTCGCTCACCACCTGCTGCAGGCCCACTCTGGCAGCTTTGTCCTTCAGGACTCGGCCAGCTCAGTCAGTAGTGGTGCTACCGAGCCACTCTTGATGATGAACATTGAAGTCCCCCACGCAGAGTACATTCTGTGTCCTTGCTACCCTCAGTGCTTCCTCCAAGTGGTGCTCAACATGGAGGAGGACTGATTCGTCAGCTGAGGGAGGGCGGTCGGTGGTAATCAGCAGGAGGTTTCCTTGCCCATGTTTGACCTGATGCCATGAGATTTCATGGGGTCCGGAGTCAATGTTGAGGACTCCCAGGGCCACTCCCTCCTGACTGTATATCACTGTACCGCCACCTCTGGTAGGTCTGTCCTGCCGGTGGGACAGAATATACCCAGGGATGGTGTTGGAAGAGTCTGGAATGTTGGCTGAAAGGTATGATTTTGTGAGTATGGCTATGACAGGCTGTTGCTTGACTAGTCTGTGGGACAGCTCTCCCAATTTTGGCACAAGTCCCCAGATGTTAGTGAGGAGGACTTTGCAGGGTCGACTGGGCTTGGTTTGCCTTTGTCGTGTCCGGTGCCTAGTGGTCCGATGCCGGGTGGTCCGTCCGGTTTTATTCTTATTATGACTATTTGAGGAGATAACGAGGAGGATCGATGAGGGTTACGCATTTGATGTAGTCTACATGGATTTTAGCAAGGCTTTTGACAAGGTCCCATATGGCAGACTGGTCAAAAAAGTAAAAGCGCTTGGGCTTGGGATCCAAGGGAAAATGGCTAGTTGGATCCAAAATTGGCTCAGCGGCAGGAAGCAAAGGGTAATGGTCGAAGGGTGTTTTTGTGACTGGAAGACTGTTTCCAGTGTGGTTCCGCAAGGCTCAGTTCTCGGTCCCTTGCTTTTTGTGGTATTTATTAATGACTTGGACTTAAATGTGGGGGGCTTGATCAAGAAGTTTGCAGATGATACAAAAATTGGCCATGTGGTTGATAGTGAGGAGGAAAGCTGTGGACTGCAGGAAGCTATCAATGGACTGGTCAGGTGGACAGAAAAGTGGCAAATGGAATTCAATCCAGAGAAGTGTGAGTTAATGCATTTGGGGAGGGCAAACAAGGCAAGGGAATACACAATAATTGGGAGGATACTGAGAGGTGTAGAGGAACAAAAGGACCTTGGAGTGCATGTCCACAGGTCCCTGAAGGTAGCAGGACAGGTAGATAAGGTGGTTAAAAAGGCATATGGGATACTTTCCTTTAATAACCGAGGCATAGAATATAAGAGCAGGGAGGTTATGCTGGAACTGTATAAAACATTGGTTAGGCCACAGCTTGAGTACTGCGTACAGTTCTGGTCACCACATTACAGGAAAGATGTGATTGCACTGGAGAGTGCAGAGGAGATTTACAAGGATGTTGCCAGGGCTGGAGAATTTTAGCTACAAGGAAAGATTGGATAGGCTGGAGTTTTCTTTAGAACAAAGGAGGCTGAGGGGAGATTTAATTGAAATATATAAAATTATGAAGGGCCTAGATACAGTGGATTGGGAGGACCTATTTCCCTTGGCAGGGGGCTCAGTGACCAGAGATCATAGATTTAAAGTAATTGGTAGAGGATTAGAGGGGAGCTGATGAGAACTTTTTTCACCCAGAGGGTGGTAGGGGTCTGGAACTCACTGCCTGAAAGGGTGGTAGAAGCAGAAACCGTCAACTCATTTAAAAAGTACTTGGATGTGCACGTGAAGTGCTGTAACCTACAGGGCTACGGACCAAGTGCTGAAAAATGGGATTAAGCTGGATAGCTCTTCTTCGGCTGGCAAGAACACGATGGGCCGAATGGCCTCCTTCTGTGCTGTAACTTTCTACGATTCTATAATTCTATGATCACTTGTGCATGATGTTGTTTTAATAAAATTGGTATGTGGCTATTTTAGGTATCCCCCCCTCCTTGACAGTAACAGTCTATCTTTAACACTTCTGACAGTAAAATTCCTTTAATGAGATCAATTAAAGCACTGGGCCCTCTCAGCTCCAATACTTAGGTGTGCATGTAGTTACTTTGATGGCGAAATCATCCAACGACATGATGTCAGGTCCTATATGTATGCTGAAGACACCCAGCTCCATCTCACCACCAGCTCTATCAATCCTTCCACTGCCTGTGTTGTCAGACTTCTTATCCAACATCCAGTCCTGGATGAGCCTAAATTTCCTCCAATTAAACATCGGGAAGGCCGAAGCCGATGTCTTCAGCTCTCACCACAAACTCTGTTCCCTGGCCACTGTCTCAGGCCTAGCCAGATGGTTTGCAATCTCGACATTCAATTTGAACCTGAGATGAGGTTCCGACCCCGTATCCTCTCCATCACAAAGACCGCCTACTTCCACCTCCGTAAATCATTTGTTCCTGCTCCTGCCTCAGTCCAGCTGCTGTTGAATCCCTCATCCATGCCTTTGTTACCTCTAGACTCGACTATTCCAGTACTCTCCTGGCTGACCTCCCATCTACCACCCTCCATAAACTTGATCTGATCCAAAACTCTGCTACTTATAACCTTACTCACACCAAGTCCCGTTCACCCATCACCCCGTTCTCACTGACCTACATTGGCTCCCAATCCACCAATGCCTCGATTTTAAAATTATCATCCTCCTGTTCGAATCCCTCCATGGCCTTGACCCTCCCTATTTCTGTAACCTCCTCCAGCCCTCCAAGAACTCTGCGTTCCTCCAACTCTGGCTTCTTTTGCATTCCACACTTCCTTTACCCCATGCCTTCAACCGTCTAGGCCCTAAATTCTGGAATTCCTTCCCTAAATCTCTCCACCTCTTCACCTCTCTCTCCTCCTTTAAAATGCTCCTTAAAATCTACCTCTTTGATCAAGGTTTTAGTCACCTGTCCTAATCTCTGCTTCTTTGTGTCGATGACAATTTATGTCTGATTACGCTCCCGTGAAGCGCTTTAGGATGTTTTACTACGTTAAAAGTGCTATATAAAAGCAAGTTGTCATTGGTGTGAATGTAAACTGAATACCATTGCAAATTGATCTCATCCCACATGCTATATACATATGGATACATATAGACACACATAAACTAAAAGATAGGTCATAACTTTCAAATATATACATACGCAGACATAAATAGAGACAAATGCCTAGGCTTTCTGGCCCCACTGGCTTTACGGCATTTCTGGATCATGTGGGCCTGGAAATTTGCTCTGGGACATGCTCTGGTGTGTTCCCACCGCCTTCTTTTTTTAGAGGGCAGGACCAGTGGCATAAAACGTACTCATCCATATTTAGTGAGTACATACAAATCAGATGACAATGATGGAAGCATTGCCTTTGCCATGTTTCCCACCATTTTTCCTGTTTGAATGCTGGACATCAGGCCATGCTGTTAGGCCATGGTGTCCAGTGTTCGAAGGTTGGCGGAGGGGGCGGAGTGCAAATGTTTAATCATAGAGGGGCCAGTGCAATTCTCTCAGAGCATGGCTGTGCACAGGCTCCAGGAGCTGAATAATTTTTCTTTTCTAAAAACTTGCCAATTTTGCAGGCAGCTGAGTGGCTGTATTCCCCTCCTGAGGCTTTCCAGAACAAGACTCTACTGCCAGTTTGGTACAATGTCTCAGAAGAGTTTTCACATGCACATGACCCCAGGGAGAAAGTTGGTCGAGGTCAGGAGACCTGTCCATGGTGGGCAGAAGTCCTGTCTCACCAGAGATGCCCACAATCAGAAAACTTAAGCCAAACAGTATATTTGGAATGTGGATAATGTTGCATGAATGTAACTCAGTAAGTGCAGTTCTAACAGTTTATACATGTCAACAATAAGCAGGGATGGAACTATACCTTTTTATGGCTAGCACCTTCACATATAAGTGTTTGGTAAACTTCTTTCATTTAGTTACAAATACACTATCAATGAAATCAAAACACATCACCACATTATTTTTGCATCATGACAATAATTAGAGAAGACATTGCTCTTTACATAGCATTGGCTAAATTACAAACAACAGCCCTGAATTTCTGGCTGTGCGTTGTCTCCACCATGACCCTGTCCCAAATCCCAGGAGCAGATTCATTACAATATTGGGTGGGTGCCTGCACTTTGTAGTTGTGCGACAAAGCCTATGGAGCAGCACGCTGGGTACCACTGGGTGTAAGGTCGGTGTGTCTGCCATGATTCCGGCGGTACCCTGGGAATAGACCCAGATATGCCTCCATTCTGCTGACAGGGTATAGGGAGCAGGCATAAAAACATCCCGCAGCCATTTCCTTGAAATTTGCCAGCAAATGCCTGAAAGGGCAGAAATTATCAGTGCCAGGTTCCACCAGAACCTCTAGTTCCTCTACCAGGCCTGCATCATAATTCCACCCCATGAAGGTCCAAGATTTCTATCTTTTCTATTAGTATCACATACCAGTACAACTTCATTGTTGAGAGGATCTAGTGCATTAAGGAGAATATCATTAATAGTTGAGAGTGGTTCTGCAACAACTTCTTCAACAGCATGATAGCTGAACATGAGATAAAAGCAGTACAATGTCATATATTCACAGGAAGAGAGCATAAGAGGTTTCTCTTTGTAACTAATGAGTAATTATGTAGCTTATTTATATTAGATATTGAACAGAAGTTTTATTTGGTGTAGCTAGAAACAACCATAACAATGAGAGATGTGTTACAAATTGATTCCTGTTGTTGCTGAGAACACAAAGGCTAGGAAAATTGCTCTGGGACATCATTACTGCTGGCATTCCATGTGCATTATTTTTGTCTTGATTTGAAATGCTGAGGTGCACCTGCAACAGTTATCGTATTCCACACACACACAGATCTGTTTTTGAGTGCTAGCAATTCTTGAGATGCTGGTTACATCTCCCCACCTTTGTCTTAGGTAGACTGTGGTAGAGTGTAGGTCATCCTCATCAAGTCAACTGATGCGTATGGCTTCCAACTGCGCTGAACCCGAGAAATAAGGTTTTTTTTGTGTCTTGTCAAACAGAGATCTAAAATCAATCTTAGAACATCTGGTCTGTATAGCTTAATATTGGTCTATAAATAGCTTAATACTGTACCACATGGTGTATTTACCAATCAAGCTATTTAGGGAGCCTTAGAACATTAGTTTTGATGAATTTTACTAAATGAAGATAGAAAACAAAGTAGGAACATGTATGCTTCCTGAAGGAACCCTGCATAGGTGCAGAGATAAAATGATGAACATCCCTTTCCAATAACCAGTGTGATATATTCGGTTGAGCAATTTACCAGATTTGCAACAAGAAACCAGTTTCTTAAACAGACTCTGAGGACTCTAGAAATGTGAAGGGCTATTACTCTAACTTCATGCTGAGCATTAAGGGATTCACTCCATTAGATTGAGGGCATTCAAGTCGACCAATTTTTTTCTGAATCTAAATTGAGGATCAAACAGCAAATTATAGCCATTGAGAAGTTGATAGTTTCTCATATATTATAAATTCTGTGAGCTTTGACGTAATTTGCAATGAAAATATTATTCTGTAGTTATCATAGTCTGACTTTGGCCCTTCTTTTGGGGCAACTAGTTAACAGGAACAGATGAAATAGATGATTCAGGGGAACAGCTAGTTCTCCAGGAAGGGATTAGAAAAGCCTTCTGCCTATGCCATCTACAGAATAAACATTTTGAAAGATACATTTTACTTTCTTGTACCTTTAGCTGATTGTTTGTTTGCACTTTGATGGAGTTCACCTTAAATTTTAGATGACTCATCAGCAAATTCAGTGTTTAACAACTCTATCATAGCCAGATGTTTGGCACATGACTTTCTCCACCAGGGAATAATGTGCTTAGGCCCAATTTTGGAAACGATTTGGCTGTCTTCCAATAATTTTTGGACCCTTTGTTTGAAAATGATGTAGTTTGGAGTTAAGCTTTCACCTACTTTCTGATAAACGCTGAGAGACAATTTTACGAGGCTTTGCTAGCAGCATGTTGAGGGTGCATGTTGGGAAATCAGACACATGAGGTCACACACACAAATCACTGTATGATGTGTTTTATGGGGGACAGGAGGAGGTTGTGTGAGCCTCATTTCCCTTAAGCATTTGTTTTAGGCATACCATACCATATAAAATTAGGTATTAGGTACAGAGGAAGAAGGAGGTGCTAAGCGATTTAAACCAAGGGACTATAAACTAATCTATCAATTTTTAAAACTTCAATAAAAAATACATAAAATTCAAAAAGACTGAGTAATTACTAATTATTTTGAAATCAAGCTAAATCCACTTATAGAATCATAGAAAGTTACGGCACAGAAAGAGGCCATTTGGTCCTTCGTGTCCGTGCCGGCTGAAAAAGAACTATCCAGCTTAATCCCACTTCCCAGCACTTGGTCCATAGCCCTGTAGGTTTGGGCACCTCAAGTGTGCATCCAAGTACTTTTTAAATGAGTTGAGGGTTTCTGCCTCCACCACCCTTTCAGGCAGTGAGTTCCAGACCCCTACCACCCTCTGGGTGAAAAAATTTCCCCTTTAATCTTTCTACCAATTACTTTAAATCTATGACCCCTGGTCACTGACCCCTCTGCTAAGGGAAATAGGTCCTTCCTATCCACTCTATCTAGGCCCCTCATAATTTTATACACCTCAATTAAATCACCCCTCAGCCTTCTCCGGTCCAATGAAATCAACCCCAGCATATCCGATCTTTCCACATAGCTAAAATTCTCCAGTCCTGGCAACATCTTCCTAAATCCCCTGTGTACCCTCTCTAGTGCAATCACATCTTTCCTGTAATGTGGTGACTAGAACTGTATGCAGTACTCAAGCTGTGGCCTAACTAATGCTTTATACAGTTCGAGCATAACCTCCCTGCTTTTATATTCTATGCCTCAGCTAATAAAGAAAGTATCCCATATGCCTTTTTAACCACCTTATCTACCTGTCCTGCTACCTTCAGTGATCTGTGGACATGCACTCAAAGGTCCCTCTATTCCTCTCCACCTCTCAGTATCCTCCCATTTATTGTGTATTCCCTTGCCTTGTTTGCTCTCCCCAAATGCATTACCTCACACTTCTCCAGATTTAATTCCATTTGCCACTTTTCTGCCCACCTGACCAGTCCATTGATTTCTTCCTGCAGCCTACAGCTTTCCTCCTCACTATCAACCACATGGCCAATTTTTGTATCATCTGCAAACTTCTTAATCATGCCCCTTACATTTAGTTCTAAATCATTAATATATACCACAAAAAGCAAAGGACCTAGTACTGAATCCTGTGGAACCCCACTGGAAACAGCATCCCAGTCGCAAAAACCATTACCCTTTGCTTCCTGCCACTGAGCCAATTTTGGAGCCAACTTGCCACTTTCTCTTGGATCCCATGGGCTTTTACTTTTCTAACCAGTCTGCCATGTGGACTTTGTCAAAAGCCTTGCTAAAATCCATGTGGACTACATAAAACATGCTACCCACGTCAACCCTCCTTGTTACGTCCTCAAAAAATTCAATCAAGTTAGTCAGACACGACCTACCCTTAACAAATCCATGCTGACTGTCCTTGATTAATCCATGCCTTTCTAAATGACAATTTACACCATCCCTCAGAATTGTTTCCAATAATCTGCCCACGACCGAGTTAAGGCTGACTGGCCTGTAATTACTCGGTCTACCCTTTTCTCCCTTTTTAAACAACAGTACAACGTTAGCAGTCCTCCAGTCCTCCCGGCACCATGCCTGTAGCCAGAGAAGATTGGAAAATGATGGTCAGAGCCTCCATTATTTCCTGCCTTGCTTCTCTTAACAGCATGAGATATATTTCATCCAGGCCAAGTGATTTATCTACTTTCAAAGATGCTAATCCCTTTACTTTTTCCTCCTTCACTATGTTTACACATCCACGATTTCACACTCCTCCTCCTTAACTACTTTACTAAATATAATCAAAATTTACTAAATATAATCTAGATTTCAAGTGATTATATTAGTTCTAGAAATAAAGTACTGATTAAATAAATAAAAACTAGAGATGGCAGTACATGCTGTGTGTCGGGATTATAATACGTGGGAGTTTGTGGACTGTCCCGGATTGCCAGATCCGCAGTAAATGTCTCTGGCTTGAGACATTCTGGCTCAGAGTCTTTGAGCTGGATTGCGAATTAGAGACAGTCCAACACATAAGGGAGGGGGAGGTAGAGAGGGGGTCCCACAGACCAGTACGGGGCACTTGATACCTGTGAGAATAAGGATGAAGGCTTCAGGGAGGATGCCCAGAATGCACCATGGCACTGTAGAGCATGAGGCAGTCCAAGGGGGTGGGCGGGGGGAGAATCAGAATAGAAAGGTTGTAGTCATAGGGGATTCTATAATCAGGAGGATAGATAGTGCCCTCTGCAGTCATGACTGAGAGTCCAGGAGGGTGCGTTGTCTACCTGGTGCAAGGGTAAAGGGCATTTCGGAGCAACTGGAGAGGAATTTGGAAAGGGAGGGGGTGGATCCAGTTGTCATGGTCCATACATAAAGAAGAATAAGGAGGATGTCCTACTAAAGGAATATCAGAAGCTATGAACTAAATTAAAAAGTGGGACCTCACGGGTGGTAATCTGAGGATTACTACCCGAGCCCTGGGCTAATTGGCATAGGGATAGGCAGATCAAAAAGGTGAATGTGTGGCTGAAAGAGTGGTGTGGGAAGGAGGGTTCCATTTCATGGGACACTGGCACCAGTACTGGGACAGGAAGCAGCTGTACCGCTGGGACAGGCTCCACCTGAACTAGAATGGGACCAGAGTCTTAGTGTAAAGGATAAATAGTCTGGTGCATAAGGCTTTAAACTAGCAAGATGGGGAGAGGGATATGGTAGCAATAACAAAAGCTTAAAGATAAAAGAAACAGGAGATGAGTGTAAAGGTTAGACCAGAGTAAGGAATAAAGATAACATAAATGGTCAAGGAACACATACCGTTATAAAACAAAGTATATTATAAAAATAAAGTAACAGGAACAAGCATTAAAGATGAATTAAACTGCCTGTACAGCAATGTACACAGCGTTCAAAATAAAATGGGGGAACTGGAGGCAGTAGTCCAAAGTGAGGAACCAGAAATACTAGGAATAACTGAAACATGGCTACATAAAGAAAAGGACTGGCAACTAAATATTGCCGGTTATATCATAATCAGAAAGGATAGGGAAGGAAGGGGTCGGGGGGGGTAGAGTAGATGTACTAATTAGAGATAACATAATGGCAGTAGAAAAAAGGAACATAATTAACAGAAGGAAAGAAACAGATTGAAATAAAAGATAAGAAGGGATTACTAATATCGCTAATAGGGGTATACTACAGACCACCTAATAGTGGAAAGGAGGTGGAAGAAGAAATATATATGTAAATATGTGAAATGAGTAAAGGACATAGAATAATAATAATGAAAGATTTCAACTATCCCCAAATAAACTGGCAGAAAAGCTAGGTAAAGGGGTACAGGGAATGGAGTTCTTACAATGTGCGCAGGACTCCTTTCTTACCCAATATGTAAAAATCCCAACAAGAGAGGAAGCACTGCTGGATGTAGTAGTGGGAAATGAACCAGAACAGATAAGAGAAGTAAGCGTAGGGGAACATCTAGGCAATAGCGATCACAACATAATAAGGTTTAAGCTAAAGATTGAGAAGGACATAAGTAAGACAAAGACCAAAGTAATAAATTGGAAAAAAGCTGATTTTCAGGGGATGAGAATGGAACTAGGGAAAATAAACTGGAAAAAATTTACTGATAAACAAAGAAATAGAACAGCAGTGGGAAACATTTAAAACAGTGATAAATAGAATCTAGGAGAAATATATCCCACTAAAAAGCAAGAACAAACTAGCCAGTAATGATAAATCATGGATGAATAAAGAAATAAGGGCAAAATTGAAATTAAAGAAAAAGGCAAACACTAAATAAATAGCCAACAAAGGAGAGGATGACAAAAGAGAATACAAAAAAGTTAGGTATAAAATTTAACAAAACAATTAGGACTGCAAAGAGAAACTATAAAATTAAATTATCAAGGAATATAAAAAGAAATAGTGAAGCATTCTATGGGCACACAAATAGCAAAAGAAAAATCAGGATAGGGATAGGGTCACTAAGGGGTACACATGATAAATTCACAGGTGATGACAATGAAATAGCAGAAATATTAAATAATTACTTTGCGTCAGTATTTACCAGGGAGACTTACATGGTGAGCGTGACAATAGAAGAAGAGATCAAAAAATATATAAAGACATTTAAGATAGATATGGGTATGATAATTGATAAACTAATCAAACTTAGAGAGGATAATACCCCTGGTCCAGGTGGATTGCATCCATGCATATTAAAAGATGTTAGGGAAGAGTTAGTAGAGGCATTATTACATAAATACAAAAATTCAATAGAAAGGGGGATAATGCCAGAGGACTGGTGGACATCTAATGTTATTCCTATATTTAAAATGGGAGCCAGAACCAATCCAGGGACCTAAAGACCAATTAGCTTAATGTCGGTGGTAGGAAAGATAATGGAATCCTTACTCAAAGATGTAATAGAAAAACATCTAGAAACTGAAAATATAATAAAGAATAATTAGCACAGATTTCAAAAGGGAAGGTTATGCTTGACCAACCTTATTGAATTCTTTAAAGAAGTAACAGAAAAGGTAGACAAGGGTAATGCAGTAGATGTAATATATTTGGATTTTCAAAAGGTCTTCGATAAAGTACTGCATAGTAGTCTCATGACTAAGGTCAGAGCATGTGGAGTCAGGGGACAAGTAGCAGAATGGATAGCAAGCTGGCTACAAAACAGAAAATAGAGAGTAGGGGTTAACGGTAGTTACTCAGACTGGACAAAGGTGGGAAGTGGTGTTCCACAGGGATTGGTGCCAGGACCACTGTTATTCACCATTTATATAAAAGATTTGGACTTAGGAATCGGAAGTACAATTTCAAAGTTTGCGGACAACACCAAGTTGGGGGGTATAGTTAATACCGAGGAGGACTGCAACAAAATACCGGAAGACATTAATAAACTTGCAGAACGGGCGTCTAATTGGCAAACGAATTTCAATATAGGTCTGAGGTATTACATTTTGGTAGGAAGAATAAGGGGGTCACATACTGCTTGGATAATAAGAGTCTAAATGGGGGTAAAGGAGCAGAGGGATCTGGAGGGTACAGATACACAAATCATAAAAGTAGTGACGCAGGTTAATAAGGCCATAAAAAAAGCAAACTAAGCGCTGGGGTTAATATCTAGAGGGATAGAATTTGAAAAGCAGAGAAGTTATGTTAAACTTGTATAGAACCTTGGTTAGACCACATTTGGGCATACTGTGCACAATTCTGTTCTCCATATTATAAAAAGGATTTAGAGACACTGGAGAAGGTGCAAAAAAGATTTACAAGGTTGATACCAGAACTGGGAGGTTATACCTATCAGGAAAGACTGAACAAGCTGGGGATCTTTTCTCTAGAAAAGGGAAGGCTGAGGGGTGACCTGATAGAGGTCTTTAAGATTATGAAATGGTTTGATAGGGTAGACGTAGAGAAGATGTTTCCATTTGCAGGGGAGACCAGAACTAGGGGCCATAAATATAAGATAGTCACTAATAAATCCAATAGGGAATTCAGGAGAAACTTCTTTATGCAGAGAGTGGTTAGAATGTGGAACTTGTTACCACAAGGAGTAGTTGAGGTGACTAGCAAAGATGCATTTAAGGGGAAGCTAGATAAACCTATGAGGGAGAAAGGAATAGCAGGATATGCTGATAGGGTTAGATGGAATAGGGAGGGAGGAGGCTCGTGTGGAGCATTAAAACTGGCATGGGCCTGTTGGACCTAATGGCCTGTTTCTGTGCTGTACATTCTATGTAATTCTATGTAAAATTGGCACATCAATAGTTCTGAGACCTGGCCTACTCAAATATGCTACTTAAAGGTAGATTAATGCTCCACTGTTACACGTTTCCATTTATTTTATGTTTGCAGTTTGATTTTGGTTCATTTTGTTAGTTAGTTTTCCTGCTGATAATTTCCTTCACTATTCTTAGTTAAAACTGCCATTTAACTGCCATTTAAATCATACCATTTAAATCATAAATTGGAAGCTGCTTTTATGAACCCTGAGACCCGCTTTTAGAAACATAGAAACATAGAAAATAGGAGCAGGAGTAGGCCATTCGGCCCTTCGAGCCTGCTCCACCATTCAATATGATCATGGCTGATCTTCTATCTCAATACCACATTCCCGCTCTCTCCCCATATCCCATGATGCCTTTTGAGTCTAGAAATCTACCTAGCTCCTTCTTAAATATATTAAGTGACTTGGCCTCCACAGCCTTCTGTGGTAGGGAATTCCACAGGTTCACCACCCTCTGAGTGAAGAAATTTCTCCTCATCTCAGTCCTAAATGTCCTACCCCGTATCCTGAGACTGTGACCCCTCGTTCTGGACCCCCCAGCCAGGGGAAACATGCTCCCTGCATCCAGTCTGTCTAGCCCTGTCAGAATTTTATATATTTCAATGAGATCCCCTCTCATTCTTCTAAACTCGAGTGAATACAGGCCGAGTTGACCCAGTCTCTCCTCACACGACAGTCCTGCCATCCCAGGAATCAGTCTGGTTAAACTTCACTGCACTCCCTATATGGCAAGTATATCCTTTTTTAGGTAAGGAAGCAAAAACTGCACACAATACTCCATGTGTGGTCTCACCAAGGCCCTGTATAACTGCAGTAAGACATCCTTGCTCCTGTACTCAAATCCTCTTGCAATGAAGGCCAACATACCATTTGCCTTCCTAACTGCTTGCTGCACCTGCATGTTTGCTTTCAGTGACTGGTGTACAAGGACACCCAGGTCCCTTTGTACATCAACATTCCCAATCTATCACCATTTAAATAATACACTGCCTTTCTGTTTTTCCTTCCAAAGTGGATAACTTAACATTTATCCACATTATACTGCATCTGCCATGTATTTGCCCACTCACTCAACTTGTCTAAATCACCTTGAAGAATCTTTACATCCTCCTCACAACTCACGATCCCACCTAATTTTGTGTTGTCAGCAAACTTGGAAATATTACATTTGGTTCCCTCATCCAAATCATTGATATATATTGTGAATAGCTGGGGTCCAAGCACTGATCCCTGCAGTACCCCACTAGTCACTGCCTGCCACCCCGAAAAAGACCAGTTTATTCCTACTCTCTGTTTCCTGTCTGTTAACCAATTTTCAATCCATGCCAGTATATTACCCCCAATCCCATGTGCTTTAATTTTGCACACTAACCTCTTATGTGAGACTTTATCAAAGGCCTTCTGAAAATCCAAATAAACCACATCCACTGGTTCTCCCTTATCTATTCTACCAGTTACATCCTCAAAATACTCCAGTAGGTTTGTCAAACATTATTTCCCTTTCATGAATCCATGTTGACTTTATCTAATCCCGTTGATATTTTCCAAGTGTCCTGTTATCACATCCTTTATAATAGACTCTAGCATTTTCCCTACTACTGATGTTTGGCTAACCGGTCTGTAGTTCCCTGTTTCTCCCTCCTTTTTTAAATAGTGGGGTTACATTTGCCACCCTCCAATCTGCAGGAACGGTTCCATATTCTATAGAATTTTAGAAGTTGAGAATGATGACAACGGTCTCTCCATGTGTACCTGCACATGTCAGACAAGACCTGTCTTCAAGTTCTATGTTTTCCAAGAGGGGCTATCACAGAGTTGTATCTTCTGCTGCAAGTGACCTGCAGAGGAAATGTAGAACAAGGATGGTTGTTCCTGAGTTGTGAAGGTTACCACGGTATGAGGCATTCATGATAATGGATAATTCTAAGCCACTGCAGTATACATCTGCCAGATCAGCTGATCTGCAGTGCACACATGCATCAAGCAAGTAAAAAATGTTTTGTTTACAAGAGGCAATATTTTTTATCACTTTATCCCTGGAAAAGAATCATCAGCTGGACAGGGCACAGAATGTTCACTGGATGGCAGCATTCCCTTGAGTGCAGAGCATCATAGATGGCACTCATGTGGGAATCATGGCTCCTCATATCAACTCAATGGCTTAAATGAACTGAAACAGTTTGCACTCAGAGAATTTTCAGCTGGCATCTGAGCACAGAAACATTATTATAATAATGGCTATTATCCAGAAAGCAGCCATAATGCCTTCATGATGCAGCAGTCCATGGTATCGGTATTATTTGATGGAGTTGGAGTTGGATGGCCGCTAGGTGACATGGGCTATTCTCTGCCCATGTGGCTGCTAACCGCACTGATAAACCTGTTAACAGCAGAGGAGAACTTCATACTAAAAGCCTGGATATCTGCTCATAAACTTCAGCCAGACTAGCCCTCTGAGCTGCTGGCTTGGGTGCGCCCACCCACAGACAAAGTCAACCCTAGTTTTGCCATTCTATCAAAATCCGGGCTATGATAAGGTATTTTCATCATGAGATTTGCTTTAGAGATAAAATTCTTTGTTGCTTTGGTTGCCTAAATTTCCCCATTTGTCATACCATTACCTCCTTTTTCTTGGCTATTGTTGGGTACCGTGGCCTAGAAATTCGATGGTGCTGTGCCCATTTCTCAGGCACAAAAAAGAGGGCCTAAGCATCCAATATGGCAGGCAGGACCTGCGTGCCCCTTATGCACCATAAATGCGCCACCCACCATATTGGTAATGGTAGTAAAAGAGGCATCCAGGGTCTCGCCTGAAACAGGCTCTAGGCCCTTGCTTACGCAAATAGGGGGCCTAGCACCTGTTTGAAGCCCCCTCTGCAAAATTGGTCCACCCTAAACGGCTGTGTTCAGGAAAATGTGGTCTTCATGTGGCCTAACCACACTCTCAGATATTTTTATACTCTCTTCATAATATTAATATTTTGGAATTTTCCCATTCAAATCTTACTGTTGCAGTTCGTATCTTCTGTTACTGGTGTTGATTTGTCTGATAATTGCCACAATATGCAACATTAAGACACTCGCCCAGCATTATATAGGGGCAGTAGCAGCAAGATAGTGCTTTACTGAGAAATAATGCAGCATTTTGTAAAGTGTAACATTTCTGTATCTAATACACACAAGACATATTTCGCAGAATCAAAGCTTCAGTCTGAGTCACATGGACTTATTTTGCTTCAGCCTAAGTTATGTGGTATACATGTAATTCTACTTCTGACCAGTTGTGTTGCCTCCTGCCCTTCCAAATTTCTTTCTCCAGTAAACATTTTAATTCTCTTCGTATTAGAAGGAATAAAGGCCCCGACATCAGAGTGGGCATGTCCAGGGGGTGTGAATGTCCAGGTCACCACTGACCAGGATCAATTTCTGGAAAAACTAGAATTAAAATAGTATAGAAACGGTAGTGTTGGTTAAAGTCTTTGGCCAGTAGTTAAGTTTCACAGGTGATGTCTTTAAATGGCCAACCAAAGCAGTAATCAGCACCTCTTATGGTTAACACACAAGTGCTTGCAGTAATATTAATCTGATAAGGACTAATCTGTCTGAAAGATGATTGCAGCCAAAGTATGGGTTTAATTTGTAAACTGCAGTTCCATCCTTCCAACTTTTGAAAATGCAAGACATTGGGAACTACTTCAGCACATGAGCCATGAAGAGCCAGTCAATTTTGTGACCATTCAACTCATCTCCTGTGCACTTTTTGCATGGCAACTTGATTGTAGAGGGGTATTTTGCTCTGTAACACACTTTTAAAAATCTATTTACTAACGCTGACGTTTTTTTGAGAGAGAAATCAAACACTGAATTATTATTAAAGTTCAGCTGGTGTTATTTCAAAAATATAAGAAGTACAAGTTTAGATTTTTCTTACTACCGAAGCAATAAACAATTCAATTTAAATGGTGATAAAAGTTCATCACTAAACCAATCATGCATTTGACAGAACAGTCCCTTCTTTTCACCTATTATTAATCTCTTTGACATTGCAATTATTATACTATTATAATGCAGCTGGAGACCCTGAATATCAAATCAGCCCTTGACTTAAATTTGAATGAGAGAAAAAGACAGTTTGGGTCTGTGTTTCATCATTATATTTTCCAACAGAAGCAGATTCTTTGCCACAGGTCCTAGTTTCCCTTTCTTATCACAGAACTGCGTTGCCAGATGATGGGACATATTGAGATGTATTGGCAGCACATGAGCTCTGACCCTGATTCTCAACACTATAAGCTCATTCTTTGATCTTTCAGTATTACTATTAAAGTCTGTTGCTTCTCTTCCGCACATGAGGCAACTCAATACTTCCACTACTTTATATCCAGCAGATTGTGTTCTGAGTTGTTTTTGTAATAAAGTCCCTTTTTACATGGACAGGCCATTAGGTGACTCAACTCCCTACCTGGAGGACTGACCACATCTGATGGGAGTTGCCACTCCACTCCCAGCAGATGCGAGTTTCCTGCTGGATGTCAACCTAGTTTTCAAAGGCCACAGCTCTGGTCTCCTGCTCACCAAGACTCTATATAGTAGTCTTGGTGTTATACTAGTGGTTTTCTCAACTAGTAGCTCTCACTTTACACTATGAGGAATTTACTCTGGTTGGTACATTCATGTAAGTTTCCTTTGCATGCTATTTTATTGCAGCTGTTAATTAGTTAACAACTGCAGTAACCACAGTGAACAAAGGAATTTTACATGAACACATTAACCAGTGTAATCCAGAGAAAATTGGCTACCAGAATAAGAAGATCTTCTGCTTGAATTACAGCCAAGCACAACAAATCCTGTTTTACTCTGCAGCAGAGAAAGGTGGTATTGACCAGTTTCAGCCAATTCTATTTGCAGACTTGTGATGAATTACTCGAGAAGAACATATTCTCCTCAAATTGAATTTAGAATGTAATTATTGAGTCACTGTAGGTTATTAATTTAAAGATGATTTGCACTTCAGCAATGAAGTTTTAAAACTGAAAATTGTGACAGATTTTTGATTGTTCCTGACTTTAGTCTCAAAACCTAATATTAAGACCAGTCAAAATAGTGCCCGAAATGGCCCCATCAAAAGTGTTTGAAAAAACAACAATTTATCAATATTTCTAGATCATGATTAGACTTTTCCTGAGATCATGAAGTCATATTACAAATGTGTGGTCCAAGAGCAGAGCTTTGCCTAGTGGAGCTTATATTGAGAATTTGAGCATGTACGTCAGCTGGCCCTCCGGGATCTTGTGTCCATTAAAATTAAACAGAAAATCCTGTGGAGCCCACTGACATCCATGCCCGAATTCCTGGTATGTGCTTACTAGGAATCCTCATAGATCTAGGAGTCTTAAAGACCAAATGAAAATACAAAATAAATTAATGAAAGAACTGAGCAGTAACTGATGTGCATGCTTTGCTAAGATAGATTTGATAATCAAAAAACAAGATTTAAAGTGATACCTGTTTATCTTTAGTCTACCCTCAGTTTCTTTGAAAAGGAGCTTCATATATCCTAGAATGGATCCATCAAAATTGGATAGGTGTCAGCTGGTACAGTAGGAAGTGCTCTATTTTGGTACTTGTAGCAGTGTTGCAAAGGAGTTTTACTCTGATGCAACTTGTGTTACTAATGGAGACTAATCACTCAGACTTTTGGAAAATCAAGCATACTTCTTGTTATATTATTCAAATAGAGTTTTGTCAATTTAACTCCAATAGGACACACTGCATAAAGGATAATGGACTCGATTTTCCACTTAAGCTCCACTGGCTCCCTAGCATAACTGTGTGTTTCTTGCATAAAGCATTGTTAGCCTGATGAAGGGGCATTTAAAAGTTAAAGGGTCACCTTAGTGTATGTAATAAATCACAGCAGCCACCAGATGGCTAATGAGAAGTGGTCCAGTTTCAATCTGCTGGGTAGAAGAGGTGGATGGATTGCATACACCAAAGTGTTTTATTCAAAAAATTAATAAAGTTTTTTTCCTTCTTTAGGCTAGCCACACAACACTACAAAAGGTCTCTGAGGTCTGTCTAGCCATTCTCCACCTCCTCCAAATGGTCTCCCTGGTGGAGATTGGGGACCCCGTCTCAATTATGCAGAATAGGCTGACCTCAGAATATCAGCCGGAGCCAGGGGTGTATCTTTGTGGCGGGTGGAACTCGAACGTCTGCTTAACTTACTTTTATTTCCGATGCTCCTACCTCTTCAGTGCTGATTTGCAGCTGTTTTCCTTTGAGCCAATCAACAACGTGTGATGGCAAAATTGTGAGCAAAGGTGTGATGGCAAAAATGTGACAATAGGAACTAAGTGTAACAAAGAGGAAGTAAATGTTAGATGCTATAATTTTAATATATTACCAGTGGATTTTCTATGGTGTTGCACAGATTAGGTCAGAGAATATGGTATCAGTCTCTATTGCCATTTTGTTGCTCTCTGCCTGTACACTTTTGCACCTGTTGTTCTCTTTCTCTTCTTGTCTGTTTCTCTCTTTAACTCTTTTTGTTTCTCTCTCTGTCCTTTTCTTCTCTCCTTTCAAATGGGAGGGGGTGGGTGGCATGGTGTGGCAAGGAAAGGAGCCAACAAAGGCTGTAGGCTGCATTTTCTGGTGTAAGTTGCAATGAAAATGTAGTCTGCAGCTGTCAGCGGCTCCCTTCCCATTTCTCCCCCCATCACTTGCTTTTCCCATCCCCTTGCTCCCATCATATCCCTTACAGCTTCATCTTCCCACTACCTTTCCCTTTTCTGCAACCCCTTCACTCCCATTGCTAACCCCACTCACTCATCACTACCCCATCCCTTCACCTTTAAACTATCTCTTCAACGACTGTATCCTCCCTCTCCTCAATCTGTTGTTATTCACCTCATCCTTAACCCTTCATCCTTAACCCTTTTAATTCCACTGCTTCCCCAAAGAGTAGATAGTGAGAGGCTACACCCTCACCTTAAACCTGCTCTCCCTCTTTCCTTCCCTTCCTATTTATGTTCCTTAGAGAGGCTTTGTTTGCTTTCAAAATTCAACTTCCTTTTTCAAAGAACTCAAATTAGGAAAAAGAAAGACAATCTGTCTGCCTCTTTTTTTTATCTCTACTTCACAGTAATGAGAATGCTAACACTTTCTACCTGTCAATGAAATGCAGAAAGATAATTAAGAACTTTGGTTTACTTCAAAACTCAACATTTTTTTTTGTTGAAAAATTAACTCAAATTAGGATGAGGAAAGACCCTAATTTCTTTGGGTTTCAAGATGCAATCAGGCACTATTGGAATGAACGGGGGATAGTGGGATCACTAATAGATGGAACCTGATTACACCAGATCACCCCTTCCTCACCCCGCTTTATGTCTGTGCCTGTGTTTTCTGTGGGTTGGAGTAGATGGATTCCTGTGTTTACACTCTTTGCACCTGAGGTCATAGAAGAAGGCATTGGAGGTGGAATGATACAAGCTGGTAGAATTCACTACTGTTCTGCATCTGGTGCCTCCAGGAGGCATACAGTCCTGCCAAGTGACGGAAGTAGGCCCCAACAACTTTCAAAAGGCCAGTTTTCTTACAATAGCTGGTTACGAAGTGTTCGACTGCACTATGGAAAATATCCTAAAAGAAATGGGCCAGCTATTCTCCTACTAGAGGTACTTCAGCCAGACCTACTGGCACTAGAGCTCAACTGCTACCAACACCACAATTTCCTCACCCACACTTACTGGTGCAGGCATCCACTCCCTTTATTCTAATTGCCTCACCCAAGCAATTCTGATGGGGTAAGGAGTGTAACTGGTCAGTATAGGAGAATTCCTACTCTGCTTTCTGTTTGCTTCAACAGACAACTTGTGATTTTTTGTGGTCTTTTAGAGTAAAGACACTGTGGCCTAATATTCTTGGGCCTGGGAAAATGCTTCTGTGGTGAAAGCTGGTAGGAGGTGTTAGAATTTGGGATGGGGGACTGTTTCTGCCAACCTGTGCCCTTTATTTCTCTATTGTAAAATTCCAATGAGAGATGGGTGGAGCAGGCACTTCTTGCATTCCGCCCTTCCCCCCTTCAAGGCCTTCAATAAGGGGCCACATAAGAGACTCATGACAAAGGTCACAACAGGTGGAGTTAGGGGTCAGGTAGCAGAATGGAAAGATGACTACAAAACAGAAAACAGAGGGTAAGAGTTAAAGGAAGTTTCTCAGACTGTCAGAATGTGGGAAGCGGTGTCCCGCAGGGGCCCGTGCTGGGACCAATTGTTTGTTTACCATGTACATAAATGATTTGGACTCAGAAATTGGAGGTATGGTATCGAAATTTGCAGATGATACCAAATTGGGGTGTATAGCTAATAATGTGGAGGGTTGCACCAAAATACAAGAAGACATAAACTGGCTTGCAAAGTGGGTGGAAAAATGGCAAATGAAATTCAATATGGCAAGTGTGAGGTGGTTTATTTTGGTGTGAGGAATGAGACGTGTTGGGCAAAATGGCCTGTTTCTGTCCTGTAGATTTTATGTAGCACCCCCTTGGGCCTCTGCAAATACAATGTAAGCAGTTTAAACATTTTATAGAGTTAAAAGTCTGTTTCTCATCACTGAGCCAGGACACAGGCTGGAAATTTGGAAACACAGGGGAGTAGAAAGAAGGGGGGAAAGGAGGTAGAGGGCTGGAAGATGAAGTGAAGCGGGAGGAGAGTACAGAGAGGAGAGGTAGGGGCAAGCGACTCGGATTGAAGGGTAGGGATATTAGGGGAGTCTGTAAGGGTGATTGTGGAGTGAACAGTGGTTAGGGTTAGGAGCGAGGATCAAATAAACAGTCATTTTTCGGCTTTGCAGATTCAGTGCTAAGAGAACCAGTTTTTTAAAAAATGCAACCTGTTTTTGTTCACAGACCCATAATGAAACTTATTACATCATTTTGTGTCTGTGAACAAAAAATGGTTGCCATTTTTTATGAAAACAATGCACTGTATTAGCTTTTACATTGCGGGTAATTTTACGAGACCACACTACAAGTGGGCAGCATCGTCTGCCAGCAGCAAAATTGGAAATTCAGGTACGCGTTGCCCATGATTTTCTGACCATTCATTTTAATGGCACGCAGCATGTGCCCAGAGTTTAGACTTGTGCTGCCAGTGTGTGTACTGTACTCATTTATTACTGAAATCTGGCTTATTGTAAAAGACTGAAGGGCTGGATATGATGTGTCAGAATGGCTGAAAATGTTTCTCATGTTTCAATTCTGAGGATATTTAACATCATGACTAAAACTGACAGCAAATCTTCATTTTCTTTATAGCTTTCAGTACTAGGTAATATGGGCTTGGTTCACTGATTGCTGTACTGACATAAGTCTGTGCCAGTTTAGACTTGCCAGGTTTGTCATAAACAGCTTGCAGCCCTTCTCTTATGCCATGAGGTGATATGTTTGCCAAGGATTTGTGATTAATCAAAACAAATCAAATCTTTGACTTGAATAGAGCCAAAAATCGTACGGGGTGTAAATCAGGTGTCCAGCCCGAATGCGCCTTGTTCTCATTGGTTAGATTTCCCCATTCTCAACCACTGCAAACAGTGGGGGGAATTTTAACCTCCTGCAGGGGTTAAATTCTTAAAAATGGGAAACCCAACCCTAACTCGCCGCGAATGTGCCTACTTTCGGTTTTACCGGGGCGGGCGACTAACTCACTCACGAGAGGCGGGTCAGTAATTAGAATCTGTTAATGAGGCTCTGTGCCTCAGATTTTGGCAGCCATTTGAATTTAATGGCTGTGGGCCTGGTTTCCCAGGGCTCAGGAAAGGCAACTAAAGGAAGGAGAGAACTGCCAGATTTTCCAGCATTGCTTGTGGGCAAGGAGGAGCAGGAGTGCTTCCCCCCGGTCCCCCCAAGCAAACCTGCCTTGATCTGCCTCCCTCCCCGTGATCAGCCCACAGGGCTCCAACTGTGCTTTTACTAAGAACAGTGAACATGGTGGCCGATGAAGACATTTTTAGACATTGAGAAACCTGCCAAGGTAGGACAACCCAACATTTCTCTATACCAAATCAAAGGGTAAATTATACATGCTACTATTACAACTTGACTAAGGCTTCATGCAAAACACTCAGACAACCTTACAGATTGTTCATTGTTTAACACGCATACTCATATTACAGCAGGGTGCACTTTCCAGCTGCAAGTTCCAACTGGAAACCTTGTCACATTTACATTTTTAAAGATGTTCCCTAAAAGAATTCTTCCAACAAAACCTAGTTGCATGATGCATGTTCATTTACTCACACATGCGCTGAGATGTAGAATGGGCACTTGGGATGTGCTCTTGAGGCTTCCATCATCTGAGCACTACTCTTCTGCTTTCATTACAAGTAAGAACATAACAAGGGAATACAATAACATGAGGAGAGGGCCCAGCTATTATAGGCCCCTGAGTATCTTCAAGGAATTAGCTGTTGGGTGAAGCTAAATGTCCACCCAAGCTGAGAGCTAGTAGAATTATTTTCCTATTATTTCTTCTCCCTATACTCACTTCAACTGAAGCGAAAGAACATGACATACAGCATATTGTCGTGAAAGTATTATTTGAATGGGTGTTATGCAGCCAGTATTCTGACACATATTCCTCTTCTATTTTCAATTTTGGGAACAGTACCTCCAAAGGGCTAGGGACTGCTGTAATGCTAGCTGTAATCCTATTATATTCACAGAAAAGTCTATGAATGATGGGGTTAACAAAGTTGGTTTGCAGAGTTGATAAAAAGACTTCAAAAACGTGTTCCACTAGGGCCACCTAGTGACCAGAGACTGATACTTCATTGTGACAACTGACATTGCAACGTTGAAAGGGAAATGTTGGCATAGCAATTTACAATGGGAATTGTTGGCCGAAAAGTGTGACCAAAAATCATGACAACAAGACAAAAGGTTTGTGAACAGGAAGTATACAACCTACCCAAAATTGCTTGGTTTGTGATCGTAGACATTGAACCTGGAGCAGTGAAAAGCCATTTTATGTCAGCTGAGTATCTGATTTGTATGAGAACCCATCACCATACTCAACAGTCTCCAAACCAAAATAGTGAGTAATTCGCTGAAGTAGGCTTTCATTTGCTTGATATGCAATGCACAATCTCCCCCCAAAGCGACAAACATCACTTACCTAAATACCTTGATACCGCTGGAGTTTAACCAGCTTAAAAGCACAGAGTACTATTAAACTTCCCACTACCTGCTCAGCTAGTTCTACCACAGGGCACTGGCTTACAGTGTTATCTGGAGCCCTGTGGGGAAGAATCACAGCTCCCGATAAGAGGTTTACTCCTCCAAATCCCTATCAATGAGCTAGCTTGCCGCGTCAATCTTCCACAATGCCCTAATGTACTACGGACCTGCTTGGCTCAGGTGTTGAATTATTGAGTCTGCCACAGGAAATCACTTCAGTTCCAATCTTCTGTCACTTCATCATGGAGGCAACTTGATCTCAAAGACCCCCACCTCAAGTGTCAGTTTCACTCAGTTGGTAGCACTCTTGCCTCTAGTCAGAAGGGCTTAAGCATTTGGTCTATACTAATACTTAGTGTAGCACTGAGGAGGTTATCTGATGGTGCTGCCTTTGGGATGAAATGTTAAATCAATGCCTGCCATGCCTGTTTAGATGAATGCAAAGATCCCACAGCACTATTCAAAGAAGAGTTCTCCCGGTGTCTTGGCTAACACTGTCAATTAACACCATCAAAAATAGATTAATGATCATTCATCTCATTTGCTGTTCTTGGTATTTTACTGTGTGCAAATTGGTGGCCTGTTTTGCTTAATAGCAATAGCAACTAGTTGGAAATATGCTAGTACTAATGCTACCAAGGGTTGTTAATCCGTCTTAATAATAACTTCCACAATGATTCGGGCCTGAGTGTGACTGAACATGCAAGCATTATTATAGACACAAGAACAAAGTTCTAATGCGATTATACCAAACAACAAGAATTTATATAATGTTCTAATACAGTTATATCAAATAAACAAGGATGGTACAACCTGTCCCTCGGAAGTTTCAAGCTTATCAGGCCTGGTTCATAGGGTCTGTAGACCTCCGCTGTCCCGGGAAGCTGTTTCTGACTTGTAGTGGGACAGTGCCTCAGTTTTATATCTTTCTGAAGCATATTTGCTTCTGGTAGCTTAACGACATTAGTCCCATGATGTCATCTGTCCCGGATATCTTCCCCCCCAGGGTGCCCATTGTTCCAGACATCTTTCGGATATCCATACTATGGTGTTAACTGTTGTCCATTCCATCTATCTTATGGGGGAGGGACATGCCTTATCTTTCTGTGTATTTTGATTGTTCGGATGCAGTCATTTGATGCATGTAGCGTAGTGGTTATGTTACTGGGCTAGTAATCCAGAGGCCTGGACTAAAATCCAGAGTCACGAGTTCAAATCCCGCCACGGCGGCTGGCGAATTTAAATTCAATTAATTAAATAAAAATCTGGAATTAAAATACTAGTATCAGTAATGATAGCCATGAAACTACCGGATTGTTGTAAAAACCCATCTGGTTCACTAATGTCCTTTAGGGTAGGAAACCTGCCGTCCTTACCCGGTCTGGCCTATATGTGACTCCAGACCCACAGCAATGTGGTTGATTCTTAATTGCCCTCTGAAATGGCCTAGCAAGCCACTCAGTTGTAAAAATCTCGCTAGGGATGGGCAATAAATGCCGGCCTTGCCAGCGACGCCCACATCCCGTGAACGAATAAAAAAAAAGATGTCTCATCCTGTATATGCCAATCACATAGGCTACCTAATTATTTAAACAAAGATCCTGCAATTTATACAACAGGATTAGTCTGTGTCCAGGTCCTGAGACTTTGATTATGCCTTGGGACATTTTGTTATTTGTTTCTGACAATTGATCTTCAATGTGTCTGTTTCACAATTCGATTGTCTCTGCAATATTCCCAGTCACTTTACCTGATGGCCTGATGTCGGGCATATCATTTCCTGTGGAATGCTGGCTCCCTTTGTATTCTCACAGACACAAGGCCTGCACTTCGCTTTTTAGCCAAATGACTGAATTTGGGGTAATTAATTATGATTTGATGTAGAAATCGTGTTTCTTACACAACTGCATTACTCAAAAAACTCTTGCTGTAGGTGCTGTGAGAATGAATATTTCTTTGGCTCTTCCCACCACACTCTTTTTAAAAGCCAGAATCAGGGAGAGATGGTAACTCGCTCTGATTCACCGCCATTAACAAAATCCAATCATCCAGACAGCAAGTCATTAGCAAGAGGGCTTTATAAGGAGCAAGGCAGATAGCAAACAGAACTAATAACACTCCCAACATCGTTACAAAGAATTGTGATTAACTTCATCTGTTTTATTTATTTTTTCCATTTTTATTTGAACTGTGACTCATGATGACCTGATTGGGAAATGATCCTGGAGGAGTTACTGAGCCTGATATTGTAAATGAAAAAATAAAGTATAAATTACAAGACCTGTGAAGCACACTGTGTTAATAAGTATCTACTCATCTTAAATTTGCCCATCATATGTTGGGCTCATGGGACCATTAGAACAGGAGGTCATTTGGCTCTTCAATTCTACTCTGCTTTTATTTTAGCCACAACAGTTCTATCTTTTTAATCCCAATTCCATGCTTTTCTCCATCCCTTAATACTTTACTTCCCAAGTAAGTATTTATCTCCTTTTAGACACCTCAATTGACTTTGCATCTATGGTCTTTTTGAAGAAGTTTTTCCTGGATTTGCTTTTGACTGGCTTAACTTGAATTCTAAGATTATATCCCAGTTACCCCCATCTACCAGTAACGGTGAAAATTGCAGCAGTGTCGGCCATAATCTTCCAATCCTCCTTAGATATGGGGGTGGTGCCAGAGGACTGGAGAATTGCA
Source organism: Heptranchias perlo (assembly GCF_035084215.1). NCBI lineage: Eukaryota > Metazoa > Chordata > Chondrichthyes > Hexanchiformes > Hexanchidae > Heptranchias > Heptranchias perlo. The sequence goes on along the minus strand of NC_090326.1, from coordinate 113,754,257 downwards.
AATGTTACACCCTTGATCAAAAAAGGGTGTAAGGATAAACCCAGCATCTACAGGCCAGTCAGTTTAACATCTGTGGTGGGGAAGCTTTTAGAAATGATAATCTGGGACAAAATTAATAGTCACTTGGGCAAATGTGGATTAATAAAGGAAATTCAGCACGGATTTGTTAAAGGCAAATAGTGTTTAACTAACTTGATTGAGTTTTTTGATGAGGTAACAGAGAGGGTTGATGAGGATAATATGGTTGATGTGGTGTATATGGACTTTCAAAAGGCGTTTGATAAAGTGCCACATAATAGGCTTGTCAGCAAAATTGAAGCCCATGGAATAAAAGGGGCAGTGGCAGCATGGATGCAAAATTGGCTAAGTGACAGGAGACAGAGAGTAGTGGTGAACGGTTGTTTTTCAGACTGGAGGGAGGTACACAGTGGTGTTCCCCAGGGATCGGTACTAGAACAATTGCTTTTTTTGATATATATTAATAAAAAACATAAGAAATAGGAGCAGAAGTAAGCCATACGGCCCTTCGAGCCTATTCAATAAGATCAAGGCTGATCTTCGACTTCAACTCTACTTTCCCGCCTGATCCCCATATCCTTTGATTCCCTTAGAGTTCAAAAATCTATCGATCTCTGTCTTGAATATAATCAATGACTCAGCATCCACAGCTCTCTGGGGTAGAGAATTCCAAAGATTCACAATCCTCTGAGTGAAGAAATTTCTCCTCATCTCAGTCCTAAATGGCCGACCCCTTAGCCTGAGACTATGCCCACTGGTTTTAGACTCTCCAGCCAGCAGAAACAGCCACGTAGCATCTACCCTGTCAAGCCCTCTCAGAATCTTGTATGTTTCAATGAGATTACCTCTCATTCTTCAAACTCCAGAGAGTATAGGCCCATTCCACTCAATCTCTCCTCATAGGACAACGCTCTCATCCCAGGAATCAATCTAGTGAACCTTCGTTGCACCGTCTCTAAGGGAAGTATATCCTTCATTAAGTAAGGAGACCAAAGCTGTACACAGTACTCCAGGTATGGTCTCACTTAGCCCTGTACAATTGCATCAAGACTTCCTTACTCTTGTACTCCAACCCCCTTGCAATAAAGGCCAAAATGCCATTTGCTTTCCTAATTGCTTGCTGTACCTGCATGCTAACTTTTTGTGTTTCTTTAAAGCATAGTTCTTACACTCGGTCCCTTCATCTAAATCATTAATATAGATTGTAAATAGCTGAGGCGTCAGCACCGATCCTTGTAGCACCCCACTAGTTACAGCCTGCCCACCTGAAAATGACCCGTTTATTCCTACTTTCTGTTTTCTGTCCGTTAACCAATCCTCTATCCATACTAATATATTACCCCATCCCATGAGCCCTTATCTTGTGTAACAATCTTTTGTGTGGCACCTTATCGAATGCCTTTTGAAAATCCATATGTACGACATCCACTGGTTCCCCTTTATCTACCCTGCTAGTTACATCCTCAAAAAACTCTAATAAATTTGTCAAACACGATTCCCCTTTCATAAAATCATGTTGACTCTGCCTAATCACATTATGATTTTCTAAATGCCTTGTTACCACTTCCTTAGTAATGGATTCCAGCATTTTCCCGACTACTGACTAACTGGCCTGAAGTTCCCTGTTTTCTCTCTCCCTCCTTTCTTGAATAGCGGGGTTACATTTGCTACCTTCCAGTCCACTGGGCCATTCTAGAATCTAGAGAATTTTGGAAGATGACAACCAATGCATCCACTATCTCTGCAGCCACCTCTTTCAGAACCCAAGATATAGTCCATCAGGTCCAGGGGATTTGTCAGCTTTTATTCCCATTAATTTCTCCATTACTTCTTCTTTACTAATATTAATTACTTTAATTTCCTCACTCTCATTAGACCCTTGGTTCCCCACTATTTCTGATATGTTTTTTGTGTCTTCTACTGCAAAGACAGACACAAAGGGCTCAATTTTACACGTAAATCGCAGGTGCATTGGGAGCGGGGGGAATGCGAAAATCGCAGAAATGCAGAGCTGGTTCAGAAGCCGGCTCCAACCCACTGACTTCTGAGTTCTCCACAGATGCACCTGTGTGCGCAGGGGTGTCCCGAATCTGGAAGTCCCGCCTGCAATTAAAGCCGGCAGGATGATAGTTAAACACCCAAATGTACCTCATTGAGGTACTTAAGGCACTTGTGACATATTAGGCAGTTAGAACAATTTTTAACTTGCCTGGGTGGCTTTCCCACGGCTTCTGATTCACGCCTCGTGAAACCAGGCATGAAGGGCCGGATCAGGCAAAAAGAAACAAAATAAGTTAAATAAAAAACCATTGCACGAAGTTAAAACACAAAATCAACCTACCTTTCCACCCAGCTCCGATGTCCGATTTCTTCCTCTCCGATCTCCCCCTCTTCACCCCCGACGTCCCCCCAATCTCCCCCACTTCCCCCCTTGATGTCCCCCCGATCTCCCCCTCTTCACCCCCCCCAGATCTCCCCCTCTTCACCTCCCCGATCTCCCCCTCTTCACCCCCCCGATGTCTCCCCGATTGTCCCCACTCCCCCCCCGATCGTCCCCTCTCCCTCCCGATCTTTCCCCCTCCCCCTGATCTTTCCCTCTCCCCCCCCCCCGATCTTCCACTCTCCCCCCGATCTTCGCACTCTCGCCCCACTCCGATCTTCCGTTCCAGCACCGGATGACGTCTCCCTCTCTCTCTTTCTCCACTCCGCCTCGCGTTGCAGCTCCTGTCAATCAGGCTGGCTGCTGGACGCGAAACTCGGAAATAACTTTAATCACCATCAATTATGTTGTGATCGTGTCGGAAATGGAAAGTTTTTTTAATTTGGGTTTGCTATGCGCACCTTCACCGCCCCCCCCTCCCAACCCCACCCCACTGCCCGCTGCCAAACAGCCACCATTTCAAAATTGAGCCCAAAATATCTGTTCAGTGTCTCTGCCATTTCCTTATTCCCCATATTAATTTCTCCTGTCTCAGCCTCTATGTGACCCACGTTTACTTTCACATACTTGTAGAAGCTCTTACAATCTGGTTTTATATTTCTTGCTCGTTTACCCTCATATTCTATTTTCTCCCTCTTTGTCAATTTTTTGGTCATCCTTTGCTGGTTTCTAAAACTCTTCCAATCCTCAGGCTTACTATTCTTCTTGGCAACATTAGTAGCTTCTTCTTTTAACCTAATACTATCCTTAACTTCTTTAGTTAACCACGGATGGATCACTTTTCCCATGGAGTTTTTTATTTCTCATTGGAAAGTATATTCGTTGAGAATTATGAAATATTTCTTTAAATGTTTGTCATTGCTTATCTACCCTCAAATCTTTTAGTCTAATTTCCCAATCAATCTTAGCCAATGCGTCCCTCATATCTATGTAATTGGCATTGTTTAAGTTAATTAATTCTTCTATCTTGTTACGAATGCTTCATGCATTCAGATATAGCGCCTTTAATTTTAACTTTTCACTATTTTTCCCTTATTTGACCTTATTCACTGATGAACTATTACCGTTAAACTCTCTGACCCTTCCTGTTACACTCTGCTTATCTTTACCCAAATCACTACACTGCTGTATGGCCTTGACTTTTCTCTTTAGATTTATTAATTTTCCCTCACCTAAACACTTCCCCCCCCAACCTTTTCAGTTTAAATCCCTATCTACCACCCTAATTATTCGACTCGCCAGGACACTGGCCCCAGCCCAGATTAAGTGGAGCCCGTCCCAAGGGAACAGCTCCCTCTTTTCCAAGTACTGGTGCCAGTGCCCCATGAATCAAAACCCCTGTCCTCCACATCACTCTTTGAGCCACGCGTTTAACTCTGTTTGACCCTATGTCAATTTGCGCGTGGCTCAGGTAGCAACCCAAAGATTATTACCTTTGAGGTTCTACTTATTAGTTTGACCCCTAGCTCCTCAAACCCCCTCAGCAGAACCTCATTCCTAGTTCTACCTATGACATTGGTTCCTACATGGACCACGACAACTGGATCCTCCCCGTCATACTCCAAGTTCATTTTCAGCCATGAGGAGATATCCTTAACCCTAGAACCGGGCAGGCAACACAGCCTTCGGGACTCCCAGTCATGGCTGCAAAGAACAGTATCTATCCCCCTGACTATACTATCCCCTACCACTACCGCATTCCTTTTTACTCCCCCGACTTGAACTTGGACTTGGGTGTACAGGGCACAATTTCAAAATTTGCAGATGACACAAAACTTGGAAGTATAGTAAACAGTGAGGAGGATAGTGATAGACTTCAAGAGGACATAGACAGGCTGGTGGAATGGGCGGACACGTAGTAGATGAAATTTAACGCAGAGAAGTGCGAGATGATACATTTTGGCAGGAAGAATGAGTAGAGGAATTATAAACTAAATGGTACAATTCTAAAGGGTGTACAAAAACAGAGAGACCTGGGGGGATATGTGCACAAATCTTTGAAGGAGGCAGGACAGGATGAGAAAGCAGTTGAAAAGGCATAGAGGATGCTGGGCTTTATAAATAAAGGCATAGAGTACAAAAGCAAGGAAGTTATGTTGAACCTTTATAAAACACTGGTTTGGCCATAACTGGAGTATTGTGTCCCGTTCTGCACATCGCACTTTAGGATGGATGTGAAGGCCTTAGAGAGGGTGCAGAAAAGATTTACTAGAATGATTCCAGGGATGAGGGACTTCAGTTACATGAATAGACTGGAGAAGCTGGGATTGTTCTCCTTAGAGCAGAGAAGGATGAGGGGAGATTTGATAGAAGTGTTCAAAATCATGAAGGGTTTAGATAAAGTAAATAAAGAGAAACTGTTCCCATTGGTGGAAGGGTCAAGAACCAGAGGACAGAGACTTAAGGTGATTGGCAAAAGAACCAAAGGCGGCATGAGGAAAAGCTTTTTTATCTGGAATGCGCTGCCTGAAAGGGTGGTGGAAGCAGATTCAATCTTGGCTTTCAAAAAGGAATTGGATAAATATTTGAATGGAAAAAATTTGCAGGGCTACAGGGATAGAGCGGGGCAATGGGACAAACTGGATTGCTCTTACAAAGAGCCGACACGGGCTTGATGGACCAAATGGCCTCCTTTTGTGCTGTAACCATTCTGTGATTCAATGATTCTATGATGCCAGTATGTGATAGCAACAGGACTCAAGAAATAGACAATTAAAAAAATTATATCATCTGCAAACTTATGAGAGCTTTGTTTCTATCCCTAATTTCAAGTCATATATATATGTATGTATGTATATATATATATATATATATATAGTAAACAGCAATAGCCCCAGCACTGATCTCTGAGACACCCCAGTAGTTACCTCTTTACCTCTTTCCACGATGGTCCAGCTCAACATGCAACCACCCTTTGCCTCTTCTGCTTCAACTATTTTCAATCCATTTCAGAGGCACTCCGCCCATGACATGTCCTCTTAACTTGTGGATCAATCTTCTATATGGCACTGTATCAAAAATGTTGCTGAAATCTAAATAAACAACATCTGCTGAGTTCCCTCTGTCTACATGGCTTGTTATCTCCTCAAATAACTCCAAGAAATTCATCAGACATGATCTCCCTCCCATAAAGCTGTGTTGGCTACTTTTTATAGCTCTATATTTCTCGGGGTGGTTTATCATTCGCTTCAGAATGCCCTCATACTTACCCTACAATCGATGTTGGGCTATTCCCTGGATTATCCCCTTTCCCCTTTTAGGTATCATGGGGCTGAAATTCCTCTTGGGTTCCACTGGTTTCTCCAGTTGGAGACTGACAGAACTCCCTGGAAAATGCCAGCGACCCAGTTGCACCACATCTATGCTGTTCCTAGGGGTTTCCAACTTTCCTTGTCAGGAACCTTCACGCACCCCTTACAAGGCAAATGTCAGGGGGACGGAGTCAGGGACGGGGACTCTCTGCACCAGGAGTACCTGCTAGCCTGGCTCAGTTGAAACCTGTTGTACCTGTGGAGGCTAGTATGCCAAATGAGTTGGGCCGTAGCAGCCTCCAGATGAGCAAATGTCGGCCCCACCAGTGGGGACCAGGACTGGACTGTTGAAGAAAAGTGAGTTTTAATTTTTTTTTACTAATCAGCCCTTTACATAGGGGGCAGAGGAGGACATGGCTGTGGTCAGAGACAACAGTGCACCCCAAAGGTGGGCAGTCACTAGATTTTCTGGCAGCATAGGGCAGGCAGATGCTGGAGATGTGCCTGCAGTGGCACTTGTACTTGCTTGTCCCATCTAAGTAAGGTGCTCTCCCACTGATGACCGTGCAAACTCTGGCTAGATTATTGCTAACGAGCACCATCCCAGCTTAACTGCCGAGATTTTGACTGGAGGAATTTTGCTTCCCGTGTTCTCTTTTCTCCAATCCTCAGACACAGTCCCCATTTCTAAGTATTCCTTACAGATACCTGATAAAATGTCCAATTTCTATCCTTCCATGAGATTCCCTCCTTGAACAGACACAAAGAATTGATTCAAAAAAATTGACATTCCTTGATCACTTAATATAATCCCCCTTTGAGTCCTTCAGGAGTTTCACTGTTTCCGTCACTCACTGTTTGCAATGAATATTTTATAAAAGTCTTTCCATATTGTGTTTTATAATCCCAGCAATCCCGATTTTGTCTATTTTGGCTTTCCTGACCATAGAAACATAGAAAATAGGAGCAGGAGTAGGCCATTCGGCCCTTCGAGCCTGCTCCACCATTCAATACGATCATGGCTGATCCTCTATCTCAATACCATATTCCCGCTCTCTCCCCATACTCCATGATGCCTTTTGTGTCCAGAAATCTATCTAGCTCCTTCTTAAATATATTAAGTGACTTGGCCTCCACAGCCTTCTGTGGTAGAGAATTTCACAGGTTCACCACCCTCTGAATGAAGAAATTTCTCCTCATCTCAGTCCTGAATGTCCTACCCTGTATCCTGAGACTGTGAGCTCTCGTTCTGGAACCCCCAGCCAGGGGAAACATCCTCCCTGCATCCAGTCTGTCTAGCCCTGTCAGAATTTTATATGTTTCAATGAGATCCCCTCTCATTCTCTAAACTCGAGTGAATACAGGCCGAGTCGACCCAATCTCTCCTCATATGACAGTCCTGCCATCCCAGGGATCAGTCTGGTGAACCTTCGCTGCATTCCCATTATGGCAAGTATATTCTTTCTTAGGTAAGGAGACCAAAACTGCACTCAATACTCCAGGTGTAGTCTCACCAAGGCCCCGTACAACTGCAGTAAGACATCCTTGCTCCTATACTCAAATCCTCTTGCAATGAAGGCCAACATACCATTTGCCTTCCTAACTGCTTGCTGCACCTGCATGTTTGCTTTCAGTGACTGGTGTACAAGGACACCCAGGTCCCTTTGTACATCAACATTTCCCAATCTATCACCATTTAAATAATACTCTGCCTTTCTGTTTTTCCTTCCGAAGTGGATAACTTCACAGTTATCCACATTATACTGCATCTGCCATGTATTTGCCCACTCACTCAACTTGTCTAAATCGCCTTGAAGCCTCTTTGCATCCTCCTCACAACTCACGATCCCACCTAGTTTTGTGTCGTCAGCAAACTTGGAAATATTGCATTTGGTTCCCTCATCCAAATCATTGATATATATTATGAATAGCTGGGGCCCAAGCATTGATCCCTGTGGTATCCCACTAGTCACCGCCTGCCACCCCGAAAAAGACCCATTTATTCCACCAGTGTCTTCGCTTCCCTAATCCTATTCTTATACTCATCCCTGTTCTCTGTTACTCATGCCACTTTACACCCAAGGAAAGCTCTCTTTTTTCCCTCATTACTGCTGCAGTACTTTTCTTGTCACCCACATCAATCTCCTTTTTCTCCTCTACTGCACTTCTGTCCAAGCAGGATATAGTTATGTTGTGTTGACAATAGTATATGCCTGAAACTCTTCCACTTTTTCTCTGTACTCCTCCCTTCTGAAAGTTTAGTCCAGTTTGCCCCCTCAGATCCCTCCTTATGCTCTCAAAATCCATTTTCCAAAAAACGAGAGTTTGTGTACTACTCTTTTCCTTCTCTAATGTAAGCCTGATACTAAACTCCACAATACTGTGGTCACCTTTTCTAAGGTGCTCCCTACTGGTAACCTGCTCCAGCATCACTTGATTACATGTTCTGAGGATGGGTCGATATTCGAAACATCGACTTTTGTTCTCTCCACAGATGCTGCCTGACCTGCTGAGTATACCAGCGTTTTCTGATTTTGTTTCGATTGATCACTACACAGTATCAAGTCTAGTGTCACCTCTCCCTTGTAACTTCCCATATCATTTGGGATATGTAATTATCCAGAAATATATTTTCTATCCTGGTACTCCCATTATAATCCTCCCAATTGAATCCTGATAAATTACAGTCTTCATTAAAAATTGTGTTCATCCCTCACAAATTTCCCATCATCCACCCTCAACCTCCTCAACGTCTAGGCAGACTTTGATATAATCAAACAAACCATGCTCCTCCAATGTCTCTCCTCCATTGTCCAGTTCAGTGAAACTGCCCTAGCTTGATTCTGCTCTTACCTATCCATTTGTAGCCAGAGCATCTCTACCAATGGCTTCCCTTCCCATAGCTAGGAGCTCCCCAAATATCCATACTTTGTCCCTTCCTCTTCCTCATCTACATGCTGTCCCCTGGGAACATTATCTGCAGACATGAAATCAGCTTCCACATGTAAGCTGATAATACCAACCTCTACCTCTCCAGCACCTCTCTCACCCCTCGCTGCTTCTGTGCTGTAAGGCTGCTTGTCCAACATCCAGTCTTGGATAAATAATAATTTCTCCAGCTAAACATTGGGAAGACTGAAGCCATTGTCTTCAGACAAACACTGTACCCTGGCCATATCTCAGGCTGAACCAGATTGTTTGCAACTTTGGCATTCTACTTGACCCCAAGCTGAGCTTCTGGCTCATATTCTCTCCATCATAAAGATTGTCTATTTCCACCTCCATACTATTGCCCACCTCTGTTCTTGCCTCAGCCCATTTGCCGCTGAAACCTTAATCCATGCCTTTGTCATCTCCAGACTTGACAATGATCTCCTGGCCGGACCACCCATCCTCCATTCTCTTTAGGCTTCAGCTCATCCAACAGTTTGCTGCGCTATGCCTCACTAAGTCTTACTTGCCCATCTCCCATGTTCTTGCTGACCTACATTGGCTCCTGGTCTCCCAACATCTCAAATTTAAAATTCTCTGCATTGTGCTTAATTCCTTCCATGTCCTTACCCACCCTGGCCCCATCTCTGTAACCTCCTCCATCTTCCTCCTCCTGTACACCCCGTTGCTGTAGTGGATCTGCAGGAAAGGATTGTACAAGCTAAGAATGGTTGAACATTACCCCCTTTGGATTAAGGAAACAGAGAAGGGGGTGGAAGCTTGTGGCTGTGTGATTCTTCACACAGATGCCACGGTGACAATGTAGGCATTTAGTTACTAACCTTGCACCAGCAATATTCCCTTGACCATGCTATCTCCCATGACAAGAACAAGGTGGATCCTCATGAGCTCCATGATCTTCTCTTCATAGGCCTTGAGGTGTTTCAGGTTGAGGATGCCCCCTCTGATGACCTGCCACTTTCAGTATTTCTCCTGCAACAAAATTGAGTAAAATCAGGTGAAGGCTAGCAGTTGAGTTAGTGTGTGTCAAGTGGCATGGGAAAGCTGAAGTAAGAGATGTGATAGTATAACTCAATTGAAATGAAGGAAGGGGTTTTAGAGTTGTACATGCAAGTAATTTCTGTTAAGAGAGATAGGTAGCCATACTGTAAGATGCTGAGTTAGTTTCCCCCTTGGCAGTCTTTATAGACACTGCAGTGACATGGGGATTAAAAAGTAACAGACAAAAATGTGCAGGCATAAGTCTGTAGGCAAGAGACACAGAAGCCCAGCACCCAACTCTCTGCTTTATGGTTACTGAAGTAGAGGTGCTGCTGTATGAGGTAGTTCCAAAGAGGATTTCCCTCTCCACGGAACCATATCCACATAAACCTGCATTGCAGATTAAGGCAAGGTTGAGTTCACAGCTGAGTGGTAGTCACTGCCTGTGCCAGTCCTATGGTGCATATTAGCAGCAGATATCCTTACAGCATATGTCTCAGCTGCGTACCTGAGTCTTTACTGACCTAGACCCTGTGAAGACAGTTCTGCACGGATTTTGCCAGAAAAGTTCGACAATGCCAACATTATGTTTAGTAACATCTTGGTGGATGCAGCCAATCAGGTTTTACTGGTTGATGATCACCTTAGCGTGTTTTCCTTCATGTACTACCACGAAAAGCATGACATAATGTGATTGAAGTGCTTCTGAAGAATAATTCCAGATAATGGTTAGTCTTCCATTTACTGCTCAGCGCCTAGCAACGCTAGATACCCCTTAATAGAATTGGTGTGCACCCAACGTAAAAGCTGAAGTATGAGTTGGGAGGTGATTTTGCATCACTCTGTGTCATTATCATATAATTTGCGTAGACAAAGCTTTCTATATCTATCTGTTTGTCTGCAACTTGCCATTTGCAAAAGAGGCAGCAGCCCAGTGTTGTAGGCCTCTCTTATTTCCTTTGAATGCTACTCAAGGCTGATGTCCAAGTTCTGTGGTTGTGAAGAACTTGATAAGGAACAGCAGCCAAAAGATTTATATAGCTAAGTAATTTAGAAATTAATTCTTTTAAATTATGCTCCAAAATTCAAATTTGGAAAATAAATTCTGTACATATGTTAGCATTAAATTCTGAGGCAAAGTACAATGAAGCATTATGTTCAGCAATTTTTATATTCGTTCCTGCGCAAATGGTTTAAAGGGGCTATCCTGATTATTTTTAAGTGTATCCCAATGGAAAGTAAACTTACAGTATAAACTACTCAAGGAAACTAACTCATGTGACAAGTCACTGAACTAGTTACTTGTTTATGAATAGCATTATTTATGTAGCATTTCTTCATACTGTTTAATCCTGGAGAACCATGGTTTGTTGCTATGAGCTATTTTTTCTTAGAGTGGGGAATATTACAAAGCTTAATTAAATTATGAATTTTCTGCCAATTTCTCTGAAGAAATAGCAGCTCCATATGGTTGGCACTAAAAATGTCATGTATACGAAAATGACATTTTTGATTAATTTATGTAAAGGTCCCAATGGATTCTAAATGATTTTCTTGTTATTTCACATTTTTTTCCAGACATTAGTAATACCTTGGTAACCAGCATGCAATAATACGTATACCCTGATGTTGCTGTGAATCTCATTGCAAGTAAGAAGGAAAAGGAAAAGAAAGAAAAAGGAAACCACAGGCATGTTTACAAACTAACCAAGTAAAGGTAGCGGGGAGAACGTCAGACGATGAGGAAGCTTTAATTTTCTGATTGAATCTCTTACTCATGCTTCTTATGTAATTAAAGCATTAATCTTACTAGCATTTGTATTCCTTCTTTGAAAGCATTGGAAAGGTAGACAGCAGAGCTTCTACCTTGTTGTCAAACTATCTGACAAATTTAATAGAGTTCTTTGAGAAAAATAATGGAGTGTATTGATAAAGGAAATGCAGTGAATATTATGTATATAGATTTTAAAAGGTGCCACATAGGACACTTGTTGATAAAATAAAGGTACAGGTATTAAAGGGTGTGTGACAGCAGTTACAGGAAGTTGGGTAAAGGGCAGAAAACAGAGAGTAGTGCATGTTTTTTGGACTGGAGGGATGTAAACAGTGATGTCCCCCTGGCGAAGTGTTTGGCTCATTACTTTTCTCAATATATATTTATGTGATCTGGACTTGGTTACGGGGGTACAATATTAAAATTTGCAGATGACACAAAAATTGGAGTGTGTTGAACTGTGAACAGGACTGTATGTGATTCCAGGAGGACATAGATAGTTTAGTAGCTTGGGCAGATAGATGTCAGATGAAATTTATCATGGAGAAACATGAGATGATACATTTTGGGAAGAAGAATAAGGAAAGGAAATGTACATTAAATGGTAACATTTGAATAGAGAAGCAGACTTAGGAGCTCAGATATACAAATCTTTACAAATGGGAGGACAAGTTGATAAAGTTAAATAAAGCATATGGGATCCTAGGCTTCATAAATAGGGAGCAAAGGGGTAATGCTAAAACCTATACATATCATTGGTTAAGCCGCAGTTAGAATATTTTGGGTGTCCCACTTTAGAAGGATGGCAAGACTATGGAGAAGTTACAGAAGAGGTTTACTAAGATAACACCAGGAATAAGACACTTTAGTAATGAGGAGCGGCCACTGAAACTGAGGCCTGGGGCCCTTTTCATTAGAGCAGGAAAAGTTAGGATAACATCTGACAGATGTGTTCAAAATTCTGAAGCATTTTGAAACGTTAATTAGGGGAAAACTATTTCCACTGGTAATAAGTTGGTAACTAAAGGGCATAAATTAAGATCATCAAAAGAACAAAGTGAGAGGTTAGGAGATTTTATTTTACATAGAGGGTTAAGGCAAGTGGATAAGGATTTGAAAAAAGCAAAAACAAAAGGGTATCGGGAAAGGGCACGAGATTGGGACTAAGTGGAGAGACCTATTAGGGACCCAGTAGAGCCATAATGTGCTGAATAGCCTCCTATGCATTCTATGATTTCATGATCAGAATTTTATATACTCCTAATTATTTTCCCACTCAAAAATAAGTAGGAAATTAATTGGACGTTCCTAGAATGAAGCAAGAGTATTGTATGCCTAGATTTGACATTAAGTTATTCCTATTTTATATCCATAGTGTGCACTTTACTTGGGCAATTTGGAGAAGAATGTGTTTCTGGATTAAAAGGCAATAAAGATGGAAATAAAAATGTGACTGAGACTATTCATACAGATACACAGAGCTCAGTCTGGCTGAAGATATACTTGACAGTTCAAACACCCTTTGGGTTCCATAGAACTGAGATTAAACCAGCTGCTCACAACTGGAGGGGATTGTTGAAAAAACCTTTTGGAATAAGATTTTTCAGTCAATTAATGACATCCTAAATATAGAACTCCCAGTAAGCTCAAGCTGTTGTCATGGGAGGTATCCTCATACTTTTACATTGCAAAATTAATACCAGGAGGGAATAGTGAGATGAGAGAAGCTCTCGTTCTTCAGATTACTGATCTTTGCTGCACTGCTTTGGGAAAGCACTGAGCAGATGACAGGTACGTGCCCAAGGGGGTGACTGGGAGGAGAGAAAAGCCAACCTCAGGTCCCAGTTGCACAGTTCCAAGCAACCAGCTCAGCACAACATTGTTGAAAGTCTGGAAGCAGTTTGGCTGATCTCTTCACTATAGAAAATGCATAGTCTGGAGGCTGTGGCGAAAACAGAACAATTTCATACCCTCATCAAGTTAAAATAAAAAGTATTAAGATGATTCTAACTTTATTCAGAGTTTATTTAAGGGAAACACAAGATCTAATTGCATTAAGCCCCAGTTGCTCTAAACGGTTCTGAAAAGAACTTATTTGCTTTCTGCAGAACTTTCTAGTTTGAGCTGAGGAATCCTGGATGCCAAGTTTATCCTCTTAAAAATCTCTAAATATGAGACCCAGAGCTGCATTCTCCCCCTTGTGGAAGCCTTCCGATGGGGTGGGACTTCTCCCAACCGGAACACCGCCACAAAGGGGAGAATCCAGCCCTAGGTCTCATATTTAGACAATTCCGAAATCCCAAACCAGTTTCTTGGATATGGGGTCATTTCACATCCCTAGGCTTCCGGTGAGTGTGGAAGCCGCAGCCAGTGGTTGTCCTGGAATGGACGGTGGAGAGGGAAGAGATTGGGGTGAAATCAAGGTTGGGATGATGAGGCAGCAGTAGTCTTCGCTGCCCTATTTTCCCACTGTTTATACCATGATCTGTCTTGATTTTGGGTGTGATCGTGGAGGAGAATACAGCTCCTAATGTTATAGCAATTCACTAAATCAGAATATTTTAAAAAAAACTATAGGGGAGATTTTCCAAGGTTATGGTACAAATGACAGGAAATACAAGAGACAGATTTTCTGAGGGATTTGGGTGTCCTTGTACATGAATCACAGAAAGTTAACATGCAGGTACAGCAAGCAATTAGGAAGGCAAATGGTATGTTAGTCTTTATTGCAAGGGGGTTGGAGCATAAGAGCTTGCTGCAATCACATCGGCTCTGTGGTGAGCACATCTGGAGTACTGTGTATGATTTTGTCTCCTTACCTAAGGAAGGATATGCTTCCCTTAGAGGGGGCGCAATGAAAGTTCACCAGATTGACTCCTGGGATGAGGGGGTTTTCCTATGAGGAGAGATGAGTAGAATGGACCTATATTCTCTGGAATTTAAAAGAATGAGAGATGATCTCATTGAAACATTAAAAAATTCTTAGAGGGCTTGACAGGGTAGATGCTGAGAGACTGCTTCCCCTGGCTGGAGAGTGTAAAACTAGGGGTCATAGTTGCAAGATAAGGGGTTGGCCATTTAGGACTGAGATGAGGAAAAATTTCTTCACTCAGAGGGTTGTGAATCTTTGGAATTCTCTACCCCAGAGGGCTGTGGATGCTCAGTTGAGAATATTACCGCCCCATCAGTCTACTCTCAATCATCAGCAAAGTGATGGAAGGTGTCGTCAACAGTGCTATCAAGCGGCACTTACTCACCACTAACCTGCTCACCGATGCTATGTTTGGGATCCGTCAGGACCACTCGGCTCCAGACCTCATTACAGCCTTGGTCCAAACATGGACAAAAGAGCTGAATTCCAGAGGTGAGGTGAGAGGGACTGCCATTGACATCAAGGCAGCATTTGATCGAGTGTGGCACCAAGGAGCCCTGGTAAAATTGAAGTCAATGGGAATCAGGGGGAAAACTCTCCAGTGGCTGGAGTCATACCTAGCACAAAGGAAGATGGCAGTGGTTGTTGGAGGCCAATCATCTCAGCCCCAGGACATTGCTGCAGGAGTTCCTCAGGGCAGTGTCCTAGGCCCAACCATCTTCAGCTGCTTCATCAATGACCTTCCCTCCATCATAAGGTCAGAAATGGGGATGTTTGCTGATGATTGCACAGTGTTCAGTTCCATTCGCATCCCGTCAGATAATGAAGCAGTCCGTGCCCGCATGCAGCAAGATCTGGACAACATCCAGGCTTGGGCTGATAAGTGGCAAGTAACATTCGCGCCAGACAAGTGCTAGGCAATGACCTCTCCAACAAGAGAGAGTCTAACCACCTCCCCTTGACATTCAATGGCATTACCATCGCCGAATCCCCCAAGTCAACATCCTGGGGGTCACCATTGACCAAAAATTTAACTGGACCAGCCACATAAATACTGTGGCTACAAGAGCAGGTCAGAGGCTGGGTATTCTGTGGTGAGTGACTCACCTCCTGACTCCTCAAAGCCTTTCCACCATCTACAAGGCACAAGTCAGGAGTGTGATGGAATACTCTCTACTTGCCTGGATGAGTGCAGCTCCAACAACACTCAAGAAGCTCGACACCATCCAGGACAAAGCAACTCGTTTGATTGGCACCCCATCCACCATCCGAAACATTCACTCCCTTCACCACCGGCACACTGTGGCTGCAGTGTGTACCATCCACAGGATGTACTGTAGCAACTCGCCAAGGCTTCTTCGACAGCACCTCCCAAATCCGCAACTTCTACCACCTAGACAAGGGCAGCAGGCACATGGGAACAACACCACCTGCACGTTCCCCTCCAAGTCACACACCATCCCGACTTGGAAATATATCGCCGTTCCTTCATCGTCGCTGGGTCAAAATCCTGGAACTCCCTTCCTAACAGCACTGTGGGAGAACCTTCACCACATGGACTGCCGGTTCAAGAAGGCGGCTCACCACCACCTTCTCAAGGGCAATTAGGGATGGGCAATAAATGCTGGCCTTGCCAGTGATGCCCACATCCCATGAATGAATAAAAAAAAGTTCAAGACTGAGATCAATAGATTTTTGGACACTAAGGGAATCAAGGGATATGGGGAAAGTGGAGTTGAAATAAGATTGAGTGAGGAGTCGAAAGTAGCTCCTCCTCCTCAAGTTGGGGACTATAAGGGAATATAGGTTTAGAAGGTATTTAGGGGAACCAGGCTCAAAAGGGTCAATTAGTCAAGGCTTCAGCTGAAGCTACTGTACCATAACTTAGGCTGCTTTTAAATTAACTTACTGCAACTGCAGGCACTAACAGCCATGAAATCTTAGAGTCATAGAATCAGAAAGGTTACAGCATGGAAGGGGGCCACTTGGCCCATTGAGACCGTTCCAGCTCTATGCAAGAGCAATCCAGCTCACTCCCACTCCCCCGCTGTATCCTCGTGGCCCTGCAAATTTTTGCTCCACCACCTCTTCGGGCAGTGCATTCCAGATCCTCACCACTCGCTGTGTAAAAAAGCTTTTTCTCATGTCTTTTGTCAATCACCTTAAATCTATGTCCTCTGGTGCTTGACCCTTCTGCCAATTCCAACACTTTCTCTCTATCTACTCTGTCTAGACCCTTCATGATTTTGAATACCTCGATCAAATCTCCTTACTACCGTCTCTGTTTCAAGGAGAACAACCCCAGCTTCTCCAGTCTAGCCACATAACTAAAGTCCCTCATCCCTGGAATCATTCTAGTAAATCTCTTCTGCACTCTCTCTAAGGCCTTCACATCTTTCCTAAAGTGCGGTGCCCAGAACTGGACACAATACTCCAGTTGTGGCCGAACCAGTGTTTTATAAAGTTTCATCATGACTTCCATACTTTTGTACTCTATTCCTCTATTTATAAAGTCCAGGATCCTGTATGCTTTTTTAACGGCTTTCTCAACCTGCCCTGCCACCCTCAACGATTTGTGCACATATATCCTCAGATCTCTCTGTTCCTGTACCCCTTTTAGAGTTGTGTCCTCTAGTTTACATTGCCTCTCCTCGTTCTTCCTACCAAAATGTATCACTTCGCATTTTTCTATATTAAATTTCATCTGCCACATGTCCGCCCATGCCACCAGCCTGTCTTTAACCTCTTGAAGTCTATCACTATCGTCCTCACTGTTTACTACCCTTCAAAGTTTTGAAATTGTGCCCTGTACACCCAAGTCCAAGTCATTAATATATATCAAGAAAAGCAGTGTCCTAGTAGTGACCCCTAGGGAACACCATTGTATATCTCCCTCCAGTCCAAAAAACAACCGTTCACCACTACTCTCCGTTTCCTGTCCCTTAGACAATTCTGTATCTATGTTGCTACTGCTCCCTTTATTCCATGGGCTGCAATCTTGATGATAAGACTACCGTGTGGTGCTTTATCAAATGCCTTTTGAAACTCCATATACACCACATTAACTGCATTGCCCTCATCTACCCTCTCTGTTACCTCATGAAAAAACTCTATCAAGTTAGTTAAACACGATTTGCCTTTAACAAATGCGTGCTGGCTTTCCCTAATCAATCCACCCTCGTCCAAGTGACTGTTAATTCTGTCCCGGATTATCATTTCTAAAAGTTTCCCCACCACCGAGGTTAAACTGACTGGCCAAAAGTTGTTGGGTTTATCCTTACACCCTTTTTTGAACAAGGGTATAACATTTGCAATTCTCCAGTCCTCTGGCACCACCCCTGTATCTACGGATGTTTGGAAGATTATGGACAGAACCTCCACAATTTCCAGCCTTACTTCCCTCAGCAACCTAGGATGCATCCTATCCAGACTGGGTGACTTACCTACTTTAAGTACAGCTAGCTTTTCAAGTACCTCTTCTTTATCAATTTTTAACCAATCCAGCATCTCAACTATATTTTCCTTTACTGAGACTCTGGCAGCATCATGTTATTGCAATTTAAGAAAGGATATACTTGCCATAGAGGAAGTGCAGCAAAGGTTCACCAGAGTGGTTCCTGGGATGGCAAGACTGTCATATGAGGAGAGATTGGGTCGACTCGGCCTGTATTCACTCGAGTTTAGAAGAATGAGAGGGGATCTCATTGAAACATATAATATTCTGACAGGGCTAGACAGATTGGATGCAGGGAGCATGTTTCCACTGGCTGAGGGGTCCAGAATGAGGGGTCGCAGTCTCAGGATACTGGGTGGGACATTTAGGACTGAGATGAGGAGAAATTTCTTCACTCAGAGGGTGGTGAACCTGTGGAATTCTCTACCACAGAAGGCAGTGGAGGCCAAGTCACTGAATATATTTAAGAAGGAGCTAGATAGATTTCTGGACACAAAAGGCATCAAGGGGTATGGGGAGAGAGCAGGAATATGGTATTGAGATAGAGGATCAGCCATGATCATATTGAATGGTGGAGCAGGCTCAAAGGGCCAAATGGCCTACTCCTGCTCCTATTTTCTATATTTCTATGTTTCTAATGGAGGGACATAATGGTACCCCCACCCCTTCCGACATACTGCAATGCTGAAGCTAACTAAAACTCCTGTTACCTTCAAGGCCTATAGTATGATTCATCAGCTGCAGGGACAGGGAAACATTGTTATTGAGAATAAAGAGAGATAAGGGGGGCCACAAGGCACTGTCTCTTCTGGACAAGTATGTGTTGTCCATATGATTGGGTAAATTAAGGGGAGCATTTGAGAAAATACTTGATTGGATGTATTTTACCGCAGTTCCATTTTTTGGGGTATAACTGGTGGGGGGATCTGAAACTTGTTAATGTAGAGGACAGAAAAGAAGTGCCAAGTGGGTAAATGAGAACGAGAGTACGTGAATGAAGGAACGGGGAACTACGTCGCGGCTTCTACCAAGGAACAACGGGGTAATATAATTCTCAATTGTGCTTTGTAAACTACTGTAATGTATTGATTCTTGCTTGTGCTAAATAAAGTCATATGGCTATTAACCATTATGGTGTCAGTCTCGAACAATTGAACAAAGAGTCAAATTGACTGCAAATTGGCGAGCCAACCAGGAGACTGACACAGCGGCCGTTGGCATATTTGGAGTAAACGAGATCCTAAGACTGACGTGGACTGATATCGCCTAGTCAGTGAAGAAAGGGAACCTTTGGGGAGTGTAGGACTTTGCTGCCTACCAGTAATATAGTGACGGTTCATTAACACTTTATTGTCGACAGAATGGCTAGCTCAGCCAATGTTGAGAGAGCCTGAGATAAGAAGTTTGAGAAATTATGTGTAACAGATTTAGTGTCATTTTTGACCAGTCCTGAAGGGGACTTGTGCCAAAAGCCGACAAAATAGATTTAAAGTCAAGTAACTGAGGGTAAAATTGTGCAGGAGGACAAGGAGTTAAAATAGGAACTTGTCAGACTTTGTATGAGGTGGAGAATATGATGAAGAAACTAGCAAGGGAGAAGGAAATTAAAGAGGATTGGAAATTGGGGATCTTGTTGTTTCAGCCATAAGAGTTAGGGAGGTTGAGAGAGGAAGTTTAAATTTAGAAAGGTGGGTTGAAAGAGAAGGAAGAATGAAGAACCAAAAGAAAGATGGAGGGACCTTCACAACTCCAGGCTTGGATGAGGACACAGACTGTGAGCTTGAGACTTTGAGTCGGTACAGAATGGGGTTCTATGATGGAATCATGAAGGAGAAAGGGAAAAGATCATAAGCTACAAAATGTGTTCTTTTGTTTTCAGTGTACTGTCTCTTTACTAAACCTGTCCTCATTGTGAGTGCTTTCTTTTCACTGCTGCGGGCTACACCCACTTTTTAATGCTTGTTATGTGTTTTTCCCTTTTGTGTAATGTTATAAAGATTTTGTTTAGCTTGAAAGCAGTTTTATTCAGTATTTTTACAGTTTGTTGGAAGGGTGTGCCTGAAGAAAGAATGAAACAAAAGACAATGTAATTTGTTGGGTTTTAGTAAGCACGTGCTATATTGATAACTTTATCTGTTTTGTCTTGTGTTTAATTCTGATATTGCTGAATTAAAATTGGTGTTATTGAGGTTAACTAACCTATTAAATTATGAAAATCAGACTTCTATTGTGGCCATATAAATTCTGGTTATTTGTGTGAGGGTCTCAAATTCCGGATGAGATTATCACATATGAAAATTCATCTGATTGAAGTTATGTTGAGTATTGCTGAGTGTCAATTGATCTGATTGAAGTTGTATTGAGTATTGGTGATTGTGAATTGATCTGATTGAAGTTGTATTCAGTATTGGTGATTGTGAATTGATCTGATTGAAGTTGTATGGGGAATTGGAAGTGTGAATTGATCTGATTGAAATTGTATTGAGTATTGGTGGGTGTGAATTGATCTGATTGAAGTTGTATTGAGTATTTGAAATGTGAATTGATCTGATTGAAGATGTGTTGAGTATTAGTGAGTGTGAATTGATGTATTTGAAGGGGTGTTGAGTATTGGTGAGTGTGAGTTGATGTGTAAGAAGTTAATGTTGTGTGTGACTGTAAATCAAAGAACGAGATCTTGTTATCTAGAACAGGGCATCAATTTTGATAATTTTGGAATAATCACCTTGGTTGTACTGAAATGTGATTGCTGTTAGCTCTGGCAGCACCCTTTTTATCTTGTGATTGGCTGTGGCCAGAAAAAAAAGAGACCGAAAAACAGAAAAGATTAAATAAAGGATATCTCATATCTCCTTGATAGAAAGAGCAGAAAACCTAGAACAGCTAGAAGAGTTAGTTAAGATCATACCCACGAAAAGCATGTGAAAAAGGAAAATTGGAAAACTATTGTTGTGTTATGGCAAGGACAGCACATTATGAAACTTAAGAAACAATTAGAAATCGAGGGCAACCTCAACAAAAAGTTGATGGAATAAAAATTAGAGGTGGAAAATCAATGAGTTCATACAGCTCCTTACAACGCGACTTTGGCTGCGTCAGTAAATTACTTTCAAACCAAAGGTGCAAATAGAGCCAGAAAATTAGCAGCATGTAATGCCGAACTACAACGACAGGAAGGTCAGGATAAAATGTGAAAACAAATTTGCCTATATCACCGGATTAGATAAAGCCGTACTTAGGACCGCCCACACCCCCACCGAGTTGTTATTGTCAGGTGCATTAAAAGATTTAAATGGAGACCGATAAGCACAGCAAGCTGAATTAGCCACAGTGGCCAATGTCCTCCAGATGGGTGCAGGGGAACGAGTCCTGACCACTTTCTCCGAGAGCCATTTTACTTGTTTGTCACTAACTGATTATTTACCTATCTGGGAGAAATGAGGGTTCACCTCAGCGGATGGAAAGCCATTACCCACTGCCCTCTTACAAAAAACTTTGGAACTGTCCCAAAATCGAACAAATTTGGTAGCTATTGTAAATGTAGCACATTCTAAAAACACGCCATGGGAGGCAGAGAAGGAAAAGTTGATTTATTGGCTACAGCTTTCCAGCAGAGTGGCGAATGGTGGGCCCCACCCATTAGCGAACGACCTCGGATGGCTCCTGTCCAAGTGGTTTGCAAACAGTTAAATTTGATAGATTTGCAAAACAAGGATCCTTGGATCCAGCAGCTGTAGGCTGCCATACAGGGAACAGGCCCGTGGCCTCAGGGTTGTCCTAAGAATGGGGAGGACATCACCCTAGAAGCCGATAAATTGGTACATTATCAGAACCGAATGATCAACCAAATTCGCACCCCAATACGCCAACATTTTCATGCACAAGTTCGAGCAGGACTTCTTCACTGCACAGGACCTCCAACCAATGCTATACACCAGATACATCGACGACATTTTCTTTCTATGGACCCACGGCGAAGAATCACTAAAGAGACTACACGATAACATCAACAAGTTCCATCCCACCATCAAGCTCACCATGGACTACTCCTCAGAATCAGTTTCTTTCTTGGACACACGAATCTCCATCAAAGACGGGCACCTCAGCACCTCACTCTACCGCAAGCCCACGGACAACCTCACGATGCTCCACTTTTCCAGCTTCCACCCTAACCACGTCAAAGAGGCCATCCCCTATGGACAGGCCCTGCGAATACACAGGGTTTGCTCAGACGAGGAGGAACGCGATGGACACCTACAGACTCTGAAAGACGCCCTGGTAAGAACGGGATATGACGCTCGACTCATCGATCGACAGTTCCGACGGGCCACAGCGAAAAATCGCCTCAGAAGACTAACACGGGATGCAACCAACAGAGTACCCTTCGTCGTCCAGTACTTCCCCGGAGCAGAGAAACTACGCCATGTTCTCCGCAGCCTTCAACATGTCATCAATGACGACGAACACCTCGTTATGGCCATCCCCACACCTCCACTACTCGCCTTTAAACAGCCACCCAACCTCAAACAGACTATCGTTCGCAGCAAATTACCCAGCTTTCAGGAGAACAGCGTCCACGACACCACACATGAATGGCAATATAATGGGATGTGTAAAATTGAACAAGAGGAAGTGATTTGAGAATATAAGATAGAAACAGAGAAATTACACCACCAAATGGGAATTCCTCTAAGGTCTTCACCCTAGCTGATTATGGGTGAATTTCAGGAACCAAACCAAAGGAGTTAGGGAAAGATGTGTGAGTGCATCCATGAGTAACATAAATCACCAGGGCACAATTCACCAAATGATATCAATCTGGTATAAATGTACAATCTAGTGAAAGTCAGGAAAGTGTAGTTGAGAATAATAGATTGATGGCTTTCTCTTGGAGATATTTGTGTCCTTGCTTATACTGAACAATGAGAAAACTGCATTTAATAGCCTGACCGCTACCCGAGACATTGGGACCATGCAGGGGAAGATAAGCAAAGACCTCCAGACACCACCTGATCTTTTGATAAGATAATCTGAAAGCCCAAGAAAGGCTACAGTGGACATGAAAGATACAAATGTATGTTGCCATCAATTGGAAATGGGGTTCAGGATGAAGAACATGATTACAAAGGCCTACGGCCTGGTGAGCTATTGGAACCACTCTTCAAACAGACCAGCTGCTCTTACAGGATTAAATCTTACCGGACATATGACGTGTGCCATGAAAAACACATTCGCAATACCATGAAGAGAAAGAAACTGGCCAGCAGAAAGTTAATATTCAAGAATATTACCTGTGATATGTTGCACGTGAGGCAACTAATACGTGGAAATACATGAAGAAGATGCACTGAAGGACGGGTCTCAGACATGCTCAGTTACTTGACAACAGCACAACATGAAATGGTTAATGTAGCTCAGGAGAGTGAGAAAACGTTTTAACCAAGGCACTGACACATGCTCCATAGAGAAACCCACTAATTAATGAAACAATCAGGAAACACTGGTACCAATCAGAAGGATTGAAATTAAAGTAAAGAGGGACATAGTAATTTGGATTTCCAAAATTCAGGGATCGGTTCCTTTCAGTTAACAATAAAATTGGGCTAGGGAGAAATAATACTTAGCAAAAATATCCACAAGATGGATATTAGAAACATAGAAACATAGAAAATAGGAGCAAGAGTAGACCATTCCGCCCTTCGGGCCTGTTCCGCCATTCAAAATGATCATGGCTGATTGTCTAACTGTTCCCGCTTTTTCCCCATATCCCTTGATCCCTTTAGCATTAAGAAATATATCTATCTCCTTCTTGAATACATCTAATGACTTGGCCTCCACTGCCTTCTGTGGTAGAGAATTCCACAGGTTCACCACCCTCTGAATGAAGAAATTTCTCCTCATCTCGGTTCTAAATGGCATACCCCGTATTCTGAGACTGTGACCCCTGGTTATGGACTCCCCAGCCATCGGGAACATCCTCCCTGCATCTAGTCTGTCTAGTCCTGTTAGAATTTTATATATTTCGATGAGATCACCTCTCATTCTTCTAAACTCGAGTGAATACAGGCCTAGTCGACCCAATCTCTTCTCATACGTCAGTCCTGCCATCCCAGGAATCAGTCTGGTAAACCTTCGTGCACTCCCTCCTGGCAAGGACACCCTTCCTCAGATAAGGAGACCAAAGCTGCACACAATACTCCAGATGTGATCTCACCAAGGCCCTGTAGAACTGCATTACGACATCCCTGCTCCTGTACTCAAATCCTCTTGCAATGAAGGCCAACATACCATTCGCCTTCCTAACTGCTTGCTGCACCTGAATGCTCGCTTTCAGCGACTGGTGTACAAGGACACCCAGGTCTCGTTGCACCTCCCCTTTTCCCAATCTATCACCATTCAGATAATAATCTGTCTTTCTGTTTTTACAACCAAAGTGGATAACTTCACATTTATCCACATTATACTGCATCTGCCATGTTCTTGCCCACTCACCCAACTTGTCAAAATAACATTGCAGCCTCCTTAGTAAAAGCAGAGCTGGAGAATCTTTTAAGTCCATGATTTCTTGATATTCTGATTTGTTCCTTGATACGTGTGCTTAAAAACTTGGTCGATGCGCTAATAACCTAGAGATAGCAGCCCCGTTGCAGCAAGGTCAGAAATAAGATTGAGTGAGGAGTCGGAGGTAGCTCCTCCTCCTCAAGGCGGGGACTGTAAGGAAATATAGATTTGGAAGGTATTTAGGGGAACCAGGCTCAAAAGGGTTAATTAGTCAAGACTTCAGCTGAAACTACGGTACCATAACTTAGATTGCTTTTAAATTAACTTACTGCAGCTGCAGGCACTAACAGCCATCAGAATCTTGTTATTGCAAACTAAGGGAGGAACATTATGGTACCCCCACTCCTTCAGACATACTGGAATGCTGAAGCTAGCTAGAACTTCTGTTACCTTCAAGGCCTATAGGCTGATTTATCAACTGCAAGGACAGGGAAACATTGTGCTAAGAATCTTATTATTGAGAATAAGGAGAGCTAAGGGTGTCCACAGAGCACTGTCTCTTCTGGACAAGTATGTGTTATCCATATGATTGGGTAAATTAAGGGGAGTATTTGGGAAAATATCTGATTGGATGTATTTTGCTGCAGTTCCATTTTTTGGAGTATAACTGGCGGGATCTGAAACTTGTTAATGTAGAGGACAGAAAAGAAAGTACCAGGCGGGTAAACGAGAACGAGAGTACGTGCATGAGGAATGGGGAACAAGGTTGCGGCTTCTACCCAGAGGATAACAGGGTAATACAATTCTCAATTGTGCTTTGTAAACTGTTGTTTAAATACTGTAATGTATTGATTCTTGCTTGTACTAAATAAAGTCATATGGCTATTAACCATTGTGGTGTCAGTCTTGAACAATTGAACAGAGAGTCAAATTGACGACAGCATCCCTGATATTTCTGGTTGATGAATACCTATCTTGCATTTTGATGGTCGGGGAACATCTAGAGAAGCTGAAAAAATTGACATTTGCACCTGGAGAAATACTTTGGTGGATTGAATTGTAAATAAATGAACTATTGCAAGTATTTTACTGATATATCTATTGGCTTTATACCTAAATCCTACACTGTACCCTATATCCCTGGGCGGAATGACCCAATTCTCAATGGTAGGGGATGATTATCGGTCTTATGTCTCCCTGTTGGCCGTATCCAGATTTGATGCTGTTGATGGTGGCTGACATGGGTATAGTGTGGTTGATCCTCTTGGGAGAGATGTAGCAAGACTACCTACACCTTCTATTTACTCTCTCCTCTTGATTTCTTTGCTGCCAGTTGAGTTTAGCCGTATCCCATCTGGTTCCTGTTTCCGACACCTGATTTAGGTTAATTATCCTTGTTTCTGTTAGTTCAAGTGTTTCTGAATATTACTGGCAATTCTCTTTGTATATGAAATTATATTGGTTTTGTCAGAAGTACAGTGCCAGAAGTACAAGGGCATATGTGACCATTTAGTAGTGGTACCAAATAAAGGATTTTTATTGTTCATGATCTTATGCTCAATTAGCTTAAGTTCTTTATCAATAAATGAATCTTGTGCATACTCCAATTCTGAGCTGGATCATTAAGATTTGTAGCATAGCCTAAGTAAAAAGTTGATTCTATCCATTTCTTGTGCAAAGGGCACAATTTGCGTTCTTTATGATTCAGTCAAGCATTTTTGACTCGTTAGCATTATACTTATGCTTGACTGATGGACCAGGGTGCCACAGCCATCCCTGTATGTGGATATAGGAAATTAAACAATAATTAATAAATTAACAACATAAAACCAAAATGTGCTGGAATATAAATCCAAAGCATATATTGATCCATATTGAAAAACAGAGTTTAACTAATAAGTCTGTATGTCTTGAACATTCCTTTCTGTGGGTTCAAAGAACTTGAGATGCAGGTTTAGCCCAGCTCGCCTGGCTGGAGCAGGGCAGGGGTGGGTTCAATTTGGGTTTGGAAACTTCCCGCACCATTCCTAAAATATTCATGCATCTCGCCATTTTAACAAACAATGTTTTGGCTTTGGGACAGCTGCCCAGTCCAGACAAGAGAAAATAATATTTTGGGATACAATATGTGAGTAATTTGAGGCATGACATATGATAAGTGTAGCATGCTTGGGAGAAAGAGGTGACTTTGGTCCTATAGTTCCAAAAGCTCTGCACCATTGGGGTTTTCCTCATCTCATATCTGGGTCTGTTGTAGACCAATTGACAGAGATGGATTGCTATGCTATCAGCGATATAATTGAAGTGTTTAAGTTGATTAAAGGATTTGATAGGGTAGATACAGAAAAACTATTTCCTCTGATGGGGAGTCCAGAACAAGGAGGTATAGCCTTAAAATTAGAGCTAGGCAGTTCAGGGGTGAAAATCTGGAACTCTCTCCCCCAAAAAGCTGTTGAGGCTAGGACAATAGAAAATTTAAAAACTGAAATTGATAGATTTTTGTTAGGCAAGGGTATTAAGGGATATCGAACCAAGATGGGTAAATGTAATTAAGATATAGATCAGTCATGATCTAATTGAATGGCGGAACAGGCTTGAGGGGCTGAATGGCCTACTCCTGATCTTAGGTTCCTATGATTATACAACAACTCCATTATCATTGTAGCATGCGACTACCAGAATGGTATAAGCGAACTAGATGGATCTTGGCCTTTTCTCATCTAGCAAATTCTATGGGCTCAATTTTGAAAGCCAAGTCCGGGTGCGGGGGTGGAGGGACAAGAAAATCAGAGAAATCTGGAGTGGGAATGAATCCCGACTCGAACCCGCCAACTTCCACATTTGACCCAGACACATCTGGGTACGCGCGTGCTTCAGGAAGCCAGAAGTCTGTAAATAGTGTATTTAGACTTCCAGAAGGCATTCGACAAGGTGCCACATAAAAGATTATTGCTCAAGATAAAGAATCACGTCAGTGTGTTTCCCGTGGCCTCTGACACACACCATGGTGAAGGAATCGTGTTTCAGCCGGCAGCCATTTGAACATTTAAATGCCTGTTCGACAGATGGGGATAAAAGGTGAGTTATTGCAGCACGGCACTCAGTTCTCTCAGACAAACTTTTGGCTGCGAGATCTTTGTGTTTAGACTGAAAATTCTTGGTGTCCACTCAGAATTCTTCTGTTTATGCATATTTACCAACTTTTCAGACCCCCTGAAACTGACACCATTTTGAGAGACCTTGGATTTTTTAAAACAGTCACACCAGGGTTTCTTTAATAACTCCAATAAATCTTCGGG